>NW_028246230.1:707760-1415521 GCF_964263255.1 Lissotriton vulgaris | reverse complement strand
ACAGAAATGACTTTAAACACACTTATTCAAAATGTCATTTTGATCGGGCCTCATGTTCAATAACCACTTTTTAAACCCTCACAGTGACCAAAACTGCCATTTTTACAGAGTTTTGCTTACTCAAAATCTTCAATTTTGACCAATTTCAGGCACAGAAATGACTTTAAAACACACTATTTTAGTTGAAAAAGTAATAACTCACATCCAACCGTCATTTAAAGTCAAAAGATTAAATGTTAAAATTTCATCAATATTGACCATTTTTTCAACGTTCGACTGGTCCGGGGTCATCGTTTTTCATCAGAAAATGGATTTTTTGGACTCTACCAAAAATGATTCAAAATGTCATTTGGATCGGGGCCTCATGTTGAATAACCACTTTTTAAACCCTCACAGTGACCAAAACTGCCATTTTTAGAGAGTTTTGCTTACTCAAAATCTTCAATTTTGACCAATTTCAGGCACAGAAATGACTTTAAACACACTTATTTTAGTTGAAAAAGTAATAACTCACATCCAACCGTCATTTAAAGTCTAAAGATTAAATGTTAAAATTTCATCAATATTGACCATTTTTTCAACGTTCGACTGGTCCGGGGTCATCGTTTTTCATCAGAAAATTGATTTTTTGGACTCTACCAAAAATGATTCAAAATGTCATTTGGATCGGGCCTCATGTTGAATAACCACTTTTAAACCCTCACAGTGACCAAAACTGCCATTTTTACAGAGTTTTGTTTACTCAAAATCTTCAATTTTGACCAATTTCAGGCACAGAAATGACTTTAAACACACTTATTTTAGTTGAAAAAGTAATAACTCACATCCAACCGTCATTTAAAGTCAAAAGATTAAATGTTAAAATTTCATCAATATTGACCATTTTTTCAACGTTCGACTGGTCCGGGGTCATCGTTTTTCATCAGAAAATGGATTTTTTGGACTCTACCAAAAATGATTCAAAATGTCATTTGGATCGGGCCTCATGTTGAATAACCACTTTTTAAACCCTCACAGTGACCAAAACTGCCATTTTTACAGAGTTTTGCTTACTCAAAATCTTCAATTTGGACCAATTTCAGGCACAGAAATGACTTTAAACACACTTATTTTAGTTGAAAAAGTAATAACTCACATCCAACCGTCATTTAAAGTCAAAAGATTAAATGTTAAAATTTCATCAATATTGACCATTTTTTCAACGTTCGACTGGTCCGGGGTCATCGTTTTTCATCAGAAAATTGATTTTTTGGACTCTACCAAAAATGATTCAAAATGTCATTTGGATCGGGCCTCATGTTGAATAACCACTTTTTAAACCCTCACAGTGACCAAAACTGCAATTTTTACAGAGTTTTGCTTACTCAAAATCTTCAATTTTGACCAATTTCAGGCACAGAAATGACTTTAAACACACTTATTTTAGTTGAAAAAGTAATAACTCACATCCAACCGTCATTTAAAGTCAAAAGATTAAATGTTAAAATTTCATCAATATTGACCATTTTTTTCAACGTTCGACTGGTCCGGGGTCATCGTTTTTCATCAGAAAATTGATTTTTTGGACTCTACCAAAAATGATTCAAAATGTCATTTTGATCGGGCCTCATGTTGAATAACCACTTTTTAAACCCTCACAGTGACCAAAACTGCCATTTTTACAGAGTTTTGCTTACTCAAAATCTTCAATTTTGACCAATTTCAGGCACAGAAATGACTTTAAACACACTTATTTTAGTTGAAAAAGTAATAACTCACATCCAACCGTCATTTAAAGTCAAAAGATTAAATGTTACAATTTCATCAATATTGACCATTTTTTCAACGTTCGACTGGTCCGGGGTCATCGTTTTTCATCAGAAAATGGATTTTTTGGACTCTACCAAAAATGATTCAACATGTCATTTGGTTCAGGCCTCATGTTGAATAACCACTTTTTAAACCCTCACAGTGACCAAAACTGCCATTTTTACAGTTTTGCTTATTCAAAATCTTCAATTTTGACCAATTTCAGGCACAGAAATGACTTTAAACACACTTATTTTAGTTGAAAAAGTAATAACTCACATCCAACCGTAATTTAAAGTCAAAAGATTAAATGTTAAAATTTCATCAATATTGACCTTTTTTTCAACGTTCGACTGGTCCGGGGTCATCGTTTTTCATCAGAAAATTGATTTTTTGGACTCTACCAAAAATGATTCAAAATGTCATTTGGATCGGGCCTCATGTTGAATAACCACTTTTTAATCCCTCACAGTGACCAAAACTGCCATTTTTACAGAGTTTTGCTTACTCAAAATCTTCAATTTTGACCAATTTCAGGCACAGAAATGACTTTAAACACACTTATTTTAGTTGAAAAAGTAATAACTCACATCCAACCGTCATTTAAAGTCAAAAGATTAAATGTTAAAATTTCATCAATATTGACCATTTTTTCAACGTTCGACTGGTCCGGGGTCATCGTTTTTCATCAGAAAATTGATTTTTTGGACTCTACCAAAAATGATTCAAAATGTCATTTGGATCGGGCCTCATGTTGAATAACCACTTTTTAAACCCTCACAGTGACCAAAATTGCCATTTTTACAGAGTTTTGCTTACTCAAAATCTTCAATTTTGACCAATTTCAGGCACAGAAATGACTTTAAACACACTTATTTTAGTTGAAAAAGTAATAACTCACATCCAACCGTCATTTAAAGTCAAAAGATTAAATGTTAAAATTTCATCAATATTGACCATTTTTTCAACGTTTGACTGGTCCGGGGTCATCGTTTTCATCAGAAAATGGATTTTTGGACTCTACCAAAAATGATTCAAAATGTCATTTGGATCGGGCCTCATGTTGAATAACCACTTTTTAAACCCTCACAGTGACCAAAACTGCCATTTTTACAGAGTTTTGCTTACTCAAAATCTTCAATTTTGACCAATTTCAGGCACAGAAATGACTTTAAACACACTTATTTTAGTTGAAAAAGTAATAACTCACATCCAACCGTCATTTAAAGTCAAAAGATTAAATGTTAAAATTTCATCAATATTGACCATTTTTTCAACGTTCGACTGGTCCGGGGGTCATCGTTTTTCATCAGAAAATTGATTTTTTGGACTCTACCAAAAATGATTCAAAATGTCATTTTGATCGGGCCTCATGTTGAATAACCACTTTTTAAACCCTCACAGTGACCAAAACTGCCATTTTTACAGAGTTTTGCTTACTCAAAATCTTCAATTTTGACCAATTTCAGGCACAGAAATGACTTTCAAAAAACACACTTATTTTAGTTGAAAAAGTAATAACTCACATCCAACCGTCATTTAAAGTCAAAAGATTAAATGTTAAAATTTCATCAATATTGACCATTTTTTCAACGTTCGACTGGTCCGGGGTCATCGTTTTTCATCAGAAAATTGATTTTTTGGACTCTACCAAAAATGATTCAAAATGTCATTTGGATCGGGCCTCATGTTGAATAACCACTTTTTAAACCCTCACAGTGACCAAAACTGCCATTTTTACAGAGTTTTGCTTACTCAAAATCTTCAATTTTGACCAATTTCAGGCACAGAAATGACTTTAAACACACTTATTTTAGTTGAAAAAGTAATAACTCACATCCAACCGTCATTTAAAGTCAAAAGATTAAATGTTAAAATTTCATCAATATTGACCATTTTTTCAACGTTCGACTGGTCCGGGGTCATCGTTTTTCATCAGAAAATTGATTTTTTGGACTCTACCAAAAATGATTCAAAATGTCATTTGGATCGGGCCTCATGTTGAATAACCACTTTTTAAACCCTCACAGTGACCAAAATTGCAATTTTTACAGAGTTTTGCTTACTCAAAATCTTCAATTTTGACCAATTTCAGGCACAGAAATGACTTTAAACACACTTATTTTAGTTGAAAAAGTAATAACTCACATCCAACCGTCATTTAAAGTCAAAAGATTAAATGTTAAAATTTCATCAATATTGACCATTTTTTCAACGTTCGACTGGTCCGGGGTCATCGTTTTTCATCAGAAAATTGATTTTTTGGACTCTACCAAAAATGATTCAAAATGTCATTTTGATCGGGCCTCATGTTGAATAACCACTTTTTAAACCCTCACAGTGACCAAAACCGCCATTTTTACAGAGTTTTGCTTACTCAAAATCTTCAATTTTGACCAATTTCAGGCACAGAAATGACTTTAAACACACTTATTTTAGTTGAAAAAGTAATAACTCACATCCAACCGTCATTTAAAGTCAAAAGATTAAATGTTAAAATTTCATCAATATTGACCATTTTTTCAACGTTCGACTGGTCCGGGGTCATCGTTTTTCATCAGAAAATTGATTTTTTGGACTCTACCAAAAATGATTCAAAATGTCATTTGGATCGGGCCTCCTGTTGAATAACCACTTTTTAAACCCTCACAGTGACCAAAACTGCCATTTTTACAGAGTTTTGCTTACTCAAAATCTTCAATTTTGACCAATTTCAGGCACAGAAATGACTTTAAACACACTTATTTTAGTTGAAAAAGTAATAACTCACATCCAACCGTCATTTAAAGTCAAAAGATTAAATGTTAAAATTTCATCAATATTGACCATTTTTTCAACGTTCGACTGGTCCGGGGTCATCGTTTTTCATCAGAAAATTGATTTTTTGGACTTTACCAAAAATGATTCAAAATGTCATTTGGATCGGGCCTCATGTTGAATAACCACTTTTTAATCCCTCACAGTGACCAAAACTGCCATTTTTACAGAGTTTTGCTTACTCAAAATCTTCAATTTTGACCTATTTCAGGCACAGAAATGACTTTAAACACACTTATTTTAGTTGAAAAAGTAATAACTCACATCCAACCGTCATTTAAAGTCAAAAGATTAAATGTTAAAATTTCATCAATATTGACCATTTTTTCAACGTTCGACTGGTCCGGGGTCATCGTTTTTCATCAGAAAATTGATTTTTTGGACTCTACCAAAAATGATTCAAAATGTCATTTGGATCGGGCCTCATGTTGAATAACCACTTTTTAAACCCTCACAGTGACCAAAACTGCAATTTTTACAGAGTTTTGCTTACTCAAAATCTTCAATTTTGACCAATTTCAGGCACAGAAATGACTTTAAACACACTTATTTTAGTTGAAAAAGTAATAACTCACATCCAACCGTCATTTAAAGTCAAAAGATTAAATGTTAAAATTTCATCAATATCGACCATTTTTTCAACGTTCGACTGGTCCGGGGTCATCGTTTTTCATCAGAAAATTGATTTTTTGGACTCTACCAAAAATGATTCAAAATGTCATTTGGATCGGGCCTCATGTTGAATAACCACTTTTTAAACCCTCACAGTGACCAAAATTGCCATTTTTACAGAGTTTTGCTTACTCAAAATCTTCAATTTTGACCAATTTCAGGCACAGAAATGACTTTAAACACACTTATTTTAGTTGAAAAAGTAATAACTCACATCCAACCGTCATTTAAAGTCAAAAGATTAAATGTTAAAATTTCATCAATATTGACCATTTTTTCAACGTTCGACTGGTCCGGGGTCATCGTTTTTCATCAGAAAATTGATTTTTTGGACTCTACCAAAAATGATTCAAAATGTCATTTTGATCGGGCCTCATGTTGAATAACCACTTTTTAAACCCTCACAGTGACCAAAACTGCCATTTTTACAGAGTTTTGCTTACTCAAAATCTTCAATTTTGACCAATTTCAGGCACAGAAATGACTTTAAACACACTTATTTTAGTTGAAAAAGTAATAACTCACATCCAACCGTCATTTAAAGTCAAAAGATTAAATGTTAAAATTTCATCAATATTGACCATTTTTTCAACGTTCGACTGGTCCGGGGTCATCGTTTTTCATCAGAAAATGGATTTTTTGGACTCTACCAAAAATGATTCAAAATGTCATTTGGATCGGGCCTCATGTTGAATAACCACTTTTTAAACCCTCACAGTGACCAAAACTGCCATTTTTACAGAGTTTTGCTTACTCAAAATCTTCAATTTTGACCAATTTCAGGCACAGAAATGACTTTAAACACACTTATTTTAGTTGAAAAAGTAGTAACTCACATCCAACCGTCATTTAAAGTCAAAAGATTAAATGTTAAAATTTCATCAATATTGACCATTTTTTCAACGTTCGACTGGTCCGGGGTCATCGTTTTTCATCAGAAAATGGATTTTTTGGACTCTACCAAAAATGATTCAAAATGTCATTTGGATCGGGCCTCATGTTGAATAACCACTTTTTAAACCCTCACAGTGACCAAAACTGCCATTTTTACAGAGTTTTGCTTACTCAAAATCTTCAATTTTGACCAATTTCAGGCACAGAAATGACTTTAAACACACTTATTCAAAATGTCATTTTGATCGGGCCTCATGTTCAATAACCACTTTTTAAACCCTCACAGTGACCAAAACTGCCATTTTTACAGAGTTTTGCTTACTCAAAATCTTCAATTTTGACCAATTTCAGGCACAGAAATGACTTTAAACACACTTATTTTAGTTGAAAAAGTAATAACTCACATCCAACCGTCATTTAAAGTCAAAAGATTAAATGTTAAAATTTCATCAATATTGACCATTTTTTCAACGTTCGACTGGTCCGGGGTCATCGTTTTTCATCAGAAAATGGATTTTTTGGACTCTACCAAAAATGATTCAAAATGTCATTTTGATCGGGCCTCATGTTGAATAACCACTTTTTAAACCCTCACGGTGACCAAAACTGCCATTTTTACAGAGTTTTGCTTACTCAAAATCTTCAATTTTGACCAATTTCAGGCACAGAAATGACTTTAAACACACTTATTTTAGTTGAAAAAGTAATAACTCACATCCAACCGTCATTTAAAGTCAAAAGATTAAATGTTAAAATTTCATCAATATTGACCATTTTTTCAACGTTCGACTGGTCCGGGGTCATCGTTTTTCATCAGAAAATGGATTTTTTGGACTCTACCAAAAATGATTCAAAATGTCATTTGGATCAGGCCTCATGTTGAATAACCACTTTTTAAACCCTCACAGTGACCAAAACTGCCATTTTTACAGAGTTTTGCTTACTCAAAATCTTCAATTTGGACCAATTTCAGGCACAGAAATGACTTTAAACACACTCATTTTAGTTGAAAAAGTAATAACTCACATCCAACCGTCATTTAAAGTCAAAAGATTAAATGTTAAAATTTCATCAATATTGACCATTTTTTCAACGTTCGACTGGTCCGGGGTCATCGTTTTTCATCAGAAAATTGATTTTTTCGACTCTACCAAAAATGATTCAAAATGTCATTTGGATCGGGCCTCATGTTGAATAACCACTTTTTAAACCCTCACAGTGACCAAAACTGCAATTTTTACAGAGTTTTGCTTACTCAAAATCTTCAATTTTGACCAATTTCAGGCACAGAAATGACTTTAAACACACTTATTTTAGTTGAAAAAGTAATAACTCACATCCAACCGTCATTTAAAGTCAAAAGATTAAATGTTAAAATTTCATCAATATTGACCATTTTTTCAACGTTCGACTGGTCCGGGGTCATCGTTTTTCATCAGAAAATTGATTTTTTGGACTCTACCAAAAATGATTCAAAATGTCATTTTGATCGGGCCTCATGTTGAATAACCACTTTTTAAACCCTCACAGTGACCAAAACTGCCATTTTTACAGAGTTTTGCTTACTCAAAATCTTCAATTTTGACCAATTTCAGGCACAGAAATGACTTTAAACACACTTATTTTAGTTGAAAAAGTAATAACTCACATCCAACCGTCATTTAAAGTCAAAAGATTAAATGTTACAATTTCATCAATATTGACCATTTTTTCAACGTTCGACTGGTCCGGGGTCATCGTTTTTCATCAGAAAATGGATTTTTTGGACTCTACCAAAAATGATTCAACATGTCATTTGGTTCAGGCCTCATGTTGAATAACCACTTTTTAAACCCTCACAGTGACCAAAACTGCCATTTTTACAGTTTTGCTTATTCAAAATCTTCAATTTTGACCAATTTCAGGCACAGAAATGACTTTAAACACACTTATTTTAGTTGAAAAAGTAATAACTCACATCCAACCGTAATTTAAAGTCAAAAGATTAAATGTTAAAATTTCATCAATATTGACCTTTTTTTCAACGTTCGACTGGTCCGGGGTCATCGTTTTTCATCAGAAAATTGATTTTTTGGACTCTACCAAAAATGATTCAAAATGTCATTTGGATCGGGCCTCATGTTGAATAACCACTTTTTAATCCCTCACAGTGACCAAAACTGCCATTTTTACAGAGTTTTGCTTACTCAAAATCTTCAATTTTGACCAATTTCAGGCACAGAAATGACTTTAAACACACTTATTTTAGTTGAAAAAGTAATAACTCACATCCAACCGTCATTTAAAGTCAAAAGATTAAATGTTAAAATTTCATCAATATTGACCATTTTTTCAACGTTCGACTGGTCCGGGGTCATCGTTTTTCATCAGAAAATTGATTTTTTGGACTCTACCAAAAATGATTCAAAATGTCATTTGGATCGGGCCTCATGTTGAATAACCACTTTTTAAACCCTCACAGTGACCAAAATTGCCATTTTTACAGAGTTTTGCTTACTCAAAATCTTCAATTTTGACCAATTTCAGGCACAGAAATGACTTTAAACACACTTATTTTAGTTGAAAAAGTAATAACTCACATCCAACCGTCATTTAAAGTCAAAAGATTAAATGTTAAAATTTCATCAATATTGACCATTTTTTCAACGTTTGACTGGTCCGGGGTCATCGTTTTTCATCAGAAAATGGATTTTTTGGACTCTACCAAAAATGATTCAAAATGTCATTTGGATCGGGCCTCATGTTGAATAACCACTTTTTAAACCCTCACAGTGACCAAAACTGCCATTTTTACAGAGTTTTGCTTACTCAAAATCTTCAATTTTGACCAATTTCAGGCACAGAAATGACTTTAAACACACTTATTTTAGTTGAAAAAGTAATAACTCACATCCAACCGTCATTTAAAGTCAAAAGATTAAATGTTAAAATTTCATCAATATTGACCATTTTTTCAACGTTCGACTGGTCCGGGGGTCATCGTTTTTCATCAGAAAATTGATTTTTTGGACTCTACCAAAAATGATTCAAAATGTCATTTTGATCGGGCCTCATGTTGAATAACCACTTTTTAAACCCTCACAGTGACCAAAACTGCCATTTTTACAGAGTTTTGCTTACTCAAAATCTTCAATTTTGACCAATTTCAGGCACAGAAATGACTTTCAAAAAACACACTTATTTTAGTTGAAAAAGTAATAACTCACATCCAACCGTCATTTAAAGTCAAAAGATTAAATGTTAAAATTTCATCAATATTGACCATTTTTTCAACGTTCGACTGGTCCGGGGTCATCGTTTTTCATCAGAAAATTGATTTTTTGGACTCTACCAAAAATGATTCAAAATGTCATTTGGATCGGGCCTCATGTTGAATAACCACTTTTTAAACCCTCACAGTGACCAAAACTGCCATTTTTACAGAGTTTTGCTTACTCAAAATCTTCAATTTTGACCAATTTCAGGCACAGAAATGACTTTAAACACACTTATTTTAGTTGAAAAAGTAATAACTCACATCCAACCGTCATTTAAAGTCAAAAGATTAAATGTTAAAATTTCATCAATATTGACCATTTTTTCAACGTTCGACTGGTCCGGGGTCATCGTTTTTCATCAGAAAATTGATTTTTTGGACTCTACCAAAAATGATTCAAAATGTCATTTGGATCGGGCCTCATGTTGAATAACCACTTTTTAAACCCTCACAGTGACCAAAATTGCAATTTTTACAGAGTTTTGCTTACTCAAAATCTTCAATTTTGACCAATTTCAGGCACAGAAATGACTTTAAACACACTTATTTTAGTTGAAAAAGTAATAACTCACATCCAACCGTCATTTAAAGTCAAAAGATTAAATGTTAAAATTTCATCAATATTGACCATTTTTTCAACGTTCGACTGGTCCGGGGTCATCGTTTTTCATCAGAAAATTGATTTTTTGGACTCTACCAAAAATGATTCAAAATGTCATTTTGATCGGGCCTCATGTTGAATAACCACTTTTTAAACCCTCACAGTGACCAAAACCGCCATTTTTACAGAGTTTTGCTTACTCAAAATCTTCAATTTTGACCAATTTCAGGCACAGAAATGACTTTAAACACACTTATTTTAGTTGAAAAAGTAATAACTCACATCCAACCGTCATTTAAAGTCAAAAGATTAAATGTTAAAATTTCATCAATATTGACCATTTTTTCAACGTTCGACTGGTCCGGGGTCATCGTTTTTCATCAGAAAATTGATTTTTTGGACTCTACCAAAAATGATTCAAAATGTCATTTGGATCGGGCCTCCTGTTGAATAACCACTTTTTAAACCCTCACAGTGACCAAAACTGCCATTTTTACAGAGTTTTGCTTACTCAAAATCTTCAATTTTGACCAATTTCAGGCACAGAAATGACTTTAAACACACTTATTTTAGTTGAAAAAGTAATAACTCACATCCAACCGTCATTTAAAGTCAAAAGATTAAATGTTAAAATTTCATCAATATTGACCATTTTTTCAACGTTCGACTGGTCCGGGGTCATCGTTTTTCATCAGAAAATTGATTTTTTGGACTTTACCAAAAATGATTCAAAATGTCATTTGGATCGGGCCTCATGTTGAATAACCACTTTTTAATCCCTCACAGTGACCAAAACTGCCATTTTTACAGAGTTTTGCTTACTCAAAATCTTCAATTTTGACCTATTTCAGGCACAGAAATGACTTTAAACACACTTATTTTAGTTGAAAAAGTAATAACTCACATCCAACCGTCATTTAAAGTCAAAAGATTAAATGTTAAAATTTCATCAATATTGACCATTTTTTCAACGTTCGACTGGTCCGGGGTCATCGTTTTTCATCAGAAAATTGATTTTTTGGACTCTACCAAAAATGATTCAAAATGTCATTTGGATCGGGCCTCATGTTGAATAACCACTTTTTAAACCCTCACAGTGACCAAAACTGCAATTTTTACAGAGTTTTGCTTACTCAAAATCTTCAATTTTGACCAATTTCAGGCACAGAAATGACTTTAAACACACTTATTTTAGTTGAAAAAGTAATAACTCACATCCAACCGTCATTTAAAGTCAAAAGATTAAATGTTAAAATTTCACCAATATTGACCATTTTTTCAACGTTCGACTGGTCCGGGGTCATCGTTTTTCATCAGAAAATTGATTTTTTGGACTCTACCAAAAATGATTCAAAATGTCATTTTGATCGGGCCTCATGTTGAATAACCACTTTTTAAACCCTCACAGTGACCAAAACTGCCATTTTTACAGAGTTTTGCTTACTCAAAATCTTCAATTTTGACCAATTTCAGGCACAGAAATGACTTTAAACACACTTATTTTCGTTGAAAAAGTAATAACTCACATCCAACCGTCATTTAAAGTCAAAAGATTAAATGTTAAAATTTCATCAATATTGACCATTTTTTCAACGTTCGACTGGTCCGGGGGTCATCGTTTTTCATCAGAAAATGGATTTTTTGCACTCTACCAAAAATGACTCAACATGTCATTTGGATCAGGCCTCATGTTGAATAACCACTTTTTAAACCCTCACAGTGACCAAAACTGCCATTTTTACAGTTTTGCTTACTCAAAATCTTTAATTTTGACCAATTTCAGGCACAGAAATGACTTTAAACACACTTATTTTAGTTGAAAAAGTAATAACTCACATCCAACCGTCATTTAAAGTCAAAAGATTAAATGTTAAAATTTCATCAATATTGACCATTTTTTCAACGTTCGACTTTTCATCAGAAAATTGATTTTTTGGACTCTACCAAAAATGATTCAAAATGTCATTTTGATCGGGCCTCATGTTGAATAACCACTTTTTAAACCCTCACAGTGACCAAAACTGCCATTTTTACAGAGTTTTGCTTACTCAAAATCTTCAATTTTGACCAATTTCAGGCACAGAAATGACTTTAAACACACTTATTTTAGTTGAAAAAGTAATAACTCACATCCAACCGTCATTTAAAGTCAAAAGATTAAATGTTAAAATTTCATCAATATTGACCATTTTTTCAACGTTCGACTGGTCCGGGGTCATCGTTTTTCATCAGAAAATGGATTTTTTGGACTCTACCAAAAATGATTCAACATGTCATTTGGATCAGGCCTCATGTTGAATAACCACTTTTTAAACCCTCACAGTGACCAAAACTGCCATTTTTACAGTTTTGCTTATTCAAAATCTTCAATTTTGACCAATTTCAGGCACAGAAATGACTTTAAACACACTTATTTTAGTTGAAAAAGTAATAACTCACATCCAACCGTCATTTAAAGTCAAAAGATTAAATGTTAAAATTTCATCAATATTGACCATTTTTTCAACATTCGACTGGTCCGGGGTCATCGTTTTTCATCAGAAAATTGATTTTTTGGACTCTACCAAAAATGATTCAAAATGTCATTTGGATCGGGCCTCATGTTGAATAACCACTTTTTAATCCCTCACAGTGACCAAAACTGCCATTTTTACAGAGTTTTGCTTACTCAAAATCTTCAATTTTGACCAATTTCAGGCACAGAAATGACTTTAAACACACTTATTTTAGTTGAAAAAGTAATAACTCACATCCAACCGTCATTTAAAGTCAAAAGATTAAATGTTAAAATTTCATCAATATTGACCATTTTTTCAACGTTCGACTGGTCCGGGGTCATCGTTTTTCATCAGAAAATTGATTTTTTGGACTCTACCAAAAATGATTCAAAATGTCATTTGGATCGGGCCTCATGTTGAATAACCACTTTTTAAACCCTCACAGTGACCAAAATTGCCATTTTTACAGAGTTTTGCTTACTCAAAATCTTCAATTTTGACCAATTTCAGGCACAGAAATGACTTTAAACACACTTATTTTAGTTGAAAAAGTAATAACTCACATCCAACCGTCATTTAAAGTCAAAAGATTAAATGTTAAAATTTCATCAATATTGACCATTTTTTCAACGTTCGACTGGTCCGGGGTCATCGTTTTTCATCAGAAAATGGATTTTTTGGACTCTACCAAAAATGATTCAAAATGTCACTTGGATCGGGCCTCATGTTGAATAACCACTTTTTAAACCCTCACAGTGACCAAAATTGCCATTTTTACAGAGTTTTGCTTACTCAAAATCTTCAATTTTGACCAATTTCAGGCACAGAAATGACTTTAAACACACTTATTTTAGTTGAAAAAGTAATAACTCACATCCAACCGTCATTTAAAGTCAAAAGATTAAATGTTAAAATTTCATCAATATTGACCATTTTTTCAACGTTCGACTGGTCCGGGGTCATCGTTTTTCATCAGAAAATTGATTTTTTGGACTCTACCAAAAATGATTCAAAATGTCATTTTGATCGGGCCTCATGTTGAATAACCACTTTTTAAACCCTCACAGTGACCAAAACTGCCATTTTTACAGAGTTTTGCTTACTCAAAATCTTCAATTTTGACCAATTTCAGGCACAGAAATGACTTTAAACACACTTATTTTCGTTGAAAAAGTAATAACTCACATCCAACCGTCATTTAAAGTCAAAAGATTAAATGTTAAAATTTCATCAATATTGACCATTTTTTCAACGTTCGACTGGTCCGGGGTCATCGTTTTTCATCAGAAAATGGATTTTTTGGACTCTACCAAAAATGACTCAACATGTCATTTGGATCAGGCCTCATGTTGAATAACCACTTTTTAAACCCTCACAGTGACCAAAACTGCCATTTTTACAGTTTTGCTTACTCAAAATCTTCAATTTTGACCAATTTCAGGCACAGAAATGACTTTAAACACACTTATTTTAGTTGAAAAAGTAATAACTCACATCCAACCGTCATTTAAAGTCAAAAGATTAAATGTTAAAATTTCATCAATATTGACCATTTTTTCAACGTTCGACTTTTCATCAGAAAATTGATTTTTTGGACTCTACCAAAAATTATTCAAAATGTCATTTTGATCGGGCCTCATGTTGAATAACCACTTTTTAAACCCTCACAGTGACCAAAACTGCCATTTTTACAGAGTTTTGCTTACTCAAAATCTTCAATTTTGACCAATTTCAGGCACAGAAATGACTTTAAACACACTTATTTTAGTTGAAAAAGTAATAACTCACATCCAACCGTCATTTAAAGTCAAAAGATTAAATGTTAAAATTTCATCAATATTGACAATTTTTTCAACGTTCGACTGGTCCGGGGTCATCGTTTTTCATCAGAAAATGGATTTTTTGGACTCTACCAAAAATGATTCAACATGTCATTTGGATCAGGCCTCATGTTGAATAACCACTTTTTAAACCCTCACAGTGACCAAAACTGCCATTTTTACAGTTTTGCTTATTCAAAATCTTCAATTTTGACCAATTTCAGGCACAGAAATGACTTTAAACACACTTATTTTAGTTGAAAAAGTAATAACTCACATCCAACCGTCATTTAAAGTCAAAAGATTAAATGTTAAAATTTCATCAATATTGACCATTTTTTCAACGTTCGACTGGTCCGGGGTCATCGTTTTTCATCAGAAAATTGATTTTTTGGACTCTACCAAAAATGATTCAAAATGTCATTTGGATCGGGCCTCATGTTGAATAACCACTTTTTAATCCCTCACAGTGACCAAAACTGCCATTTTTACAGAGTTTTGCTTACTCAAAATCTTCAATTTTGACCAATTTCAGGCACAGAAATGACTTTAAACACACTTATTTTAGTTGAAAAAGTAATAACTCGCATCCAACCGTCATTTAAAGTCAAAAGATTAAATGTTAAAATTTCATCAATATTGACCATTTTTTCAACGTTCGACTGGTCCGGGGTCATCGTTTTTCATCAGAAAATTGATTTTTTGGACTCTACCAAAAATGATTCAAAATGTCATTTGGATCGGGCCTCATGTTGAATAACCACTTTTTAAACCCTCACAGTGACCAAAATTGCCATTTTTACAGAGTTTTGCTTACTCAAAATCTTCAATTTTGACCAATTTCAGGCACAGAAATGACTTTAAACACACTTATTTTAGTTGAAAAAGTAATAACTCACATCCAACCGTCATTTAAAGTCAAAAGATTAAATGTTAAAATTTCATCAATATTGACCATTTTTTCAACGTTCGACTGGTCCGGGGTCATCGTTTTTCATCAGAAAATGGATTTTTTGGACTCTACCAAAAATGATTCAAAATGTCATTTGGATCGGGCCTCATGTTGAATAACCACTTTTTAAATCCTCACAGTGACCAAAACTGCCATTTTTACAGAGTTTTGCTTACTCAAAATCTTCAATTTTGACCAATTTCAGGCACAGAAATGACTTTAAACACACTTATTTTAGTTGAAAAAGTAATAACTCACATCCAACCGTCATTTAAAGTCAAAAGATTAAATGTTAAAATTTCATCAATATTGACCATTTTTTCAACGTTCGACTGGTCCGGGGTCATCGTTTTTCATCAGAAAATTGATTTTTTGGACTCTACCAAAAATGATTCAAAATGTCATTTGGATCGGGCCTCATGTTGAGTAACCACTTTTTAAACCCTCACAGTGACCAAAATTGCCATTTTTACAGAGTTTTGCTTACTCAAAATCTTCAATTTTGACCAATTTCAGGCACAGAAATGACTTTAAACACACTTATTTTAGTTGAAAAAGTAATAACTCACATCCAACCGTCATTTAAAGTCAAAAGATTAAATGTTAAAATTTCATCAATATTGACCATTTTTTCAACGTTCGACTGGTCCGGGGTCATCGTCTTTCATCAGAAAATTGATTTTTTGGACTCTACCAAAAATGATTCAAAATGTCATTTTGATCGGGCCTCATGTTGAATAACCACTTTTTAAACCCTCACAGTGACCAAAACTGCCATTTTTACAGAGTTTTGCTTACTCAAAATCTTCAATTTTGACCAATTTCAGGCACAGAAATGACTTTAAACACACTTATTTTAGTTG
Organism: Lissotriton vulgaris; assembly: GCF_964263255.1. Lineage (NCBI taxonomy): Eukaryota > Metazoa > Chordata > Amphibia > Caudata > Salamandridae > Lissotriton > Lissotriton vulgaris. Next base: position 1,399,360 of record NW_028246230.1, on the reverse strand, counting down.
AAAAAGTAATAACTCACATCCAACCGTCATTTAAAGTCAAAAGATTAAATGTTAAAATTTCCTCAATATTGACCATTTTTTCAACGTTCGACTGGTCCGGGGTCATCGTTTTTCATCAGAAAATGGATTTTTTGGACTCTACCAAAAATGATTCAAAATGTCATTTGGATCGGGCCTCATGTTGAATAACCACTTTTTAAACCCTCACAGTGACTAAAACTGCCATTTTTACAGAGTTTTGCTTACTCAAAATCTTCAATTTTGACCTATTTCAGGCACAGAAATGACTTTAAACACACTTATTTTAGTTGAAAAAGTAATAACTCACATCCAACCGTCATTTAAAGTCAAAAGATTAAATGTTAAAATTTCATCAATATTGACCATTTTTTCAACGTTCGACTGGTCCGGGGTCATCGTTTTTCATCAGAAAATGGATTTTTTGGACTCTACCAAAAATGATTCAACATGTCATTTGGATCAGGCCTCATGTTGAATAACCACTTTTTAAACCCTCACAGTGACCAAAACTGCCATTTTTATAGTTTTGCTTACTCAAAATCTTCAATTTTGACCAATTTCAGGTACAGAAATGACTTTAAACACACTTATTTTAGTTGAAAAAGAAATAACTCACATCCAACCGTCATTTAAAGTCAAAAGATTAAATGTTAAAATTTCATCAATATTGACCATTTTTTCAACGTTCGACTGGTCCGGGGTCATCGTTTTTCATCAGAAAATTGATTTTTTGGACTCTACCAAAAATGATTCAAAATGTCATTTGGATCGGGCCTCATGTTGAATAACCACTTTTTAATCCCTCACAGTGACCAAAACTGCCATTTTTACAGAGTTTTGCTTACTCAAAATCTTCAATTTTGACCAATTTCAGGCACAGAAATGACTTTAAACACACTTATTTTAGTTGAAAAAGTAATAACTCACATCCAACCGTCATTTAAAGTCAAAAGATTAAATGTTAAAATTTCATCAATATTGGCCATTTTTTCAACGTTCGACTGGTCCGGGGTCATCGTTTTTCATCAGAAAATTGATTTTTTGGACTCTACCAAAAATGATTCAAAATGTCATTTGGATCGGGCCTCATGTTGAATAACCACTTTTTAAACCCTCACAGTGACCAAAATTGCCATTTTTACAGTGTTTTGCTTACTCAAAATCTTCAATTTTGACCAATTTCAGGCACAGAAATGACTTTAAACACACTTATTTTAGTTGAAAAAGTAATAACTCACATCCAACCGTCATTTAAAGTCAAAAGATTAAATGTTAAAATTTCATCAATATTGACCATTTTTTCAACGTTCGACTGGTCCGGGGTCATCGTTTTTCATCAGAAAATTGATTTTTTGGACTCTACCAAAAATGATTCAAAATGTCATTTGGATGGGGCCTCATGTTGAATAACCACTTTTTAAACCCTCACAGTGACCAAAATTGCCATTTTTACAGAGTTTTGCTTACTCAAAATCTTCAATTTTGACCAATTTCAGGCACAGAAATGACTTTAAACACACTTATTTTAGTTGAAAAAGTAATAACTCACATCCAACCGTCATTTAAAGTCAAAAGATTAAATGTTAAAATTTCATCAATATTGACCATTTTTTCAACGTTCGACTGGTCCGGGGTCATCGTTTTTCATCAGAAAATTGATTTTTTGGACTCTACCAAAAATGATTCAAAATGTCATTTGGATCGGGCCTCATGTTGAATAACCACTTTTTAATCCCTCACAGTGACCAAAACTGCCATTTTTACAGAGTTTTGCTTACTCAAAATCTTCAATTTTGACCAATTTCAGGCACAGAAATGACTTTAAACACACTTATTTTAGTTGAAAAAGTAATAACTCACATCCAACCGTCATTTAAAGTCAAAAGATTAAATGTTAAAATTTCATCAATATTGACCATTTTTTCAACGTTCGACTGGTCCGGGGTCATCGTTTTTCATCAGAAAATTGATTTTTTGGACTCTACCAAAAATGATTCAAAATGTCATTTTGATCGGGCCTCATGTTGAATAACCACTTTTTAAACCCTCACAGTGACCAAAACTGCCATTTTTACAGAGTTTTGTTTACTCAAAATCTTCAATTTTGACCAATTTCAGGCACAGAAATGACTTTAAACACACTTATTTTAGTTGAAAAAGTAATAACTCACATCCAACCGTCATTTAAAGTCAAAAGATTAAATGTTAAAATTTCATCAATATTGACCATTTTTTCAACGTTCGACTGGTCCGGGGTCATCGTTTTTCATCAGAAAATGGATTTTTTGGACTCTACCAAAAATGATTCAACATGTCATTTGGATCAGGCCTCATGTTGAATAACCACTTTTTAAACCCTCACAGTGACCAAAACTGCCATTTTTACAGTTTTGCTTACTCAAAATCTTCAATTTTGACCAATTTCAGGCACAGAAAGACTTTAAACACACTTATTTTAGTTGAAAAAGTAATAACTCACATCCAACCGTCATTTAACGTCAAAAGATTAAATGTTAAAATTTCATCAATATTGACCATTTTTTCAACGTTCGACTGGTCCGGGGTCATCGTTTTTCATCAGAAAATTAATTTTTTGGACTCTACCAAAAATGATTCAAAATGTCATTTTGATCGGGCCTCATGTTGAATAACCACTTTTTAAACCCTCACAGTGACCAAAACTGCCATTTTTACAGAGTTTTGCTTACTCAAAATCTTCAATTTTGACCAATTTCAGGCACAGAAATGACTTTAAACACACTTATTTTAGTTGAAAAAGTAATAACTCACATCCAACCGTCATTTAAAGTCAAAAGATTAAATGTTAAAATTTCATCAATATTGACCATTTTTTCAACGTTCGACTGGTCCGGGGTCATCGTTTTTCATCAGAAAATGGCTTTTTTGGACTCTACCAAAAATGATTCAAAATGTCATTTGGATCGGGCCTCATGTTGAATAACCACTTTTTAAACCCTCACAGTGACCAAAACTGCCATTTTTACAGAGTTTTGCTTACTCAAAATCTTCAATTTTGACCAATTTCAGGCACAGAAATGACTTTAAACACACTTATTTTAGTTGAAAAAGTAATAACTCACATCCAACCGTCATTTAAAGTCAAAAGATTAAATGTTAAAATTTCATCAATATTGACCATTTTTTCAACGTTCGACTGGTCCGGGGTCATCGTTTTTCATCAGAAAATTGATTTTTTGGACTCTACCAAAAATGATTCAAAATGTCATTTGGATCGGGCCTCATGTTGAATAACCACTTTTTAAACCCTCACAGTGACCAAAACTGCAATTTTTACAGAGTTTTGCTTACTCAAAATCTTCAATTTTGACCAATTTCAGGCACAGAAATGACTTTAAACACACTTATTTTAGTTGAAAAAGTAATAACTCACATCCAACCGTCATTTAAAGTCAAAAGATTAAATGTTAAAATTTCATCAATATTGACCATTTTTTCAACGTTCGACTGGTCCGGGGTCATCGTTTTTCATCAGAAAATTGATTTTTTGGACTCTACCAAAAATGATTCAAAATGTCATTTTGATCGGGCCTCATGTTGAATAACCACTTTTTAAACCCTCACAGTGACCAAAACTGCCATTTTTACAGAGTTTTGCTTACTCAAAATCTTCAATTTTGACCAATTTCAGGCACAGAAATGACTTTAAACACACTTATTTTAGTTGAAAAAGTAATAACTCACATCCAACCGTCATTTAAAGTCAAAAGATTAAATGTTAAAATTTCATCAATATTGACCATTTTTTCAACGTTCGACTGGTCCGGGGTCATCGTTTTTCATCAGAAAATGGATTTTTTGGACTCTACCAAAAATGATTCAACATGTCATTTGGATCAGGCCTCATGTTGAATACCCACTTTTTAAACCCTCACAGTGACCAAAACTGCCATTTTTACAGTTTTGCTTACTCAAAATCTTCAATTTTGACCAATTTCAGGCACAGAAATGACTTTAAACACACTTATTTTAGTTGAAAAAGTAATAACTCACATCCAACCGTCATTTAAAGTCAAAAGATTAAATGTTAAAATTTCATCAATATTGACCATTTTTTCAACGTTCGACTGGTCCGGGGTCATCGTTTTTCATCAGAAAATTGATTTTTTGGACTCTACCAAAAATGATTCAAAATGTCATTTGGATGGGGCCTCATGTTGAATAACCACTTTTTAAACCCTCACAGTGACCAAAACTGCAATTTTTACAGAGTTTTGCTTACTCAAAATCTTCAATTTTGACCAATTTCAGGCACAGAAATGACTTTAAACACACTTATTTTAGTTGAAAAAGTAATAACTCACATCCAACCGTCATTTAAAGTCAAAAGATTAAATGTTAAAATTTCATCAATATTGACCATTTTTTCAACGTTCGACTGGTCCGGGGTCATCGTTTTTCATCAGAAAATTGATTTTTTGGACTCTACCAAAAATGATTCAAAATGTCATTTTGATCGGGCCTCATGTTGAATAACCACTTTTTAAACCCTCACAGTGACCAAAACTGCCATTTTTACAGAGTTTTGCTTACTCAAAATCTTCAATTTTGACCAATTTCAGGCACAGAAATGACTTTAAACACAATTATTTTAGTTGAAAAAGTAATAACTCACATCCAACCGTCATTTAAAGTCAAAAGATTAAATGTTAAAATTTCATCAATATTGACCATTTTTTCAACGTTCGACTGGTCCGGGGTCATCGTTTTTCATCAGAAAATTAATTTTTTGGACTCTACCAAAAATGATTCAAAATGTCATTTTGATCGGGCCTCATGTTGAATAACCACTTTTTAAACCCTCACAGTGACCAAAACTGCCATTTTTACAGAGTTTTGCTTACTCAAAATCTTCAATTTTGACCAATTTCAGGCACAGAAATGACTTTAAACACACTTATTTTAGTTGAAAAAGTAATAACTCACATCCAACCGTCATTTAAAGTCAAAAGATTAAATGTTAAAATTTCATCAATATTGACCATTTTTTCAACGTTTGACTGGTCCGGGGTCATCGTTTTTCATCAGAAAATGGATTTTTTGGACTCTACCAAAAATGATTCAAAATGTCATTTGGATCGGGCCTCATGTTGAATAACCACTTTTTAAACCCTCACAGTGACCAAAACTGCCATTTTTACAGAGTTTTGCTTACTCAAAATCTTCAATTTTGACCAATTTCAGGCACAGAAATGACTTTAAACACACTTATTTTAGTTGAAAAAGTAATAACTCACATCCAACCGTCATTTAAAGTCAAAAGATTAAATGTTAAAATTTCATCAATATTGACCATTTTTTCAACGTTCGACTGGTCCGGGGTCATCGTTTTTCATCAGAAAATTGATTTTTTGGACTCTACCAAAAATGATTCAAAATGTCATTTGGATCGGGCCTCATGTTGAATAACCACTTTTTAAACCCTCACAGTGACCAAAACTGCAATTTTTACAGAGTTTTGCTTACTCAAAATCTTCAATTTTGACCAATTTCAGGCACAGAAATGACTTTAAACACACTTATTTTAGTTGAAAAAGTAATAACTCACATCCAACCGTCATTTAAAGTCAAAAGATTAAATGTTAAAATTTCATCAATATTGACCATTTTTTCAACGTTCGACTGGTCCGGGGTCATCGTTTTTCATCAGAAAATGGATTTTTTGGACTCTACCAAAAATGATTCAACATGTCATTTGGATCAGGCCTCATGTTGAATACCCACTTTTTAAACCCTCACAGTGACCAAAACTGCCATTTTTACAGTTTTGCTTACTCAAAATCTTCAATTTTGACCAATTTCAGGCACAGAAATGACTTTAAACACACTTATTTTAGTTGAAAAAGTAATAACTCACATCCAACCGTCATTTAAAGTCAAAAGATTAAATGTTAAAATTTCATCAATATTGACCATTTTTTCAACGTTCGACTGGTCCGGGGTCATCGTTTTTCATCAGAAAATTGATTTTTTGGACTCTACCAAAAATGATTCAAAATGTCATTTGGATGGGGCCTCATGTTGAATAACCACTTTTTAAACCCTCACAGTGACCAAAACTGCAATTTTTACAGAGTTTTGCTTACTCAAAATCTTCAATTTTGACCAATTTCAGGCACAGAAATGACTTTAAACACACTTATTTTAGTTGAAAAAGTAATAACTCACATCCAACCGTCATTTAAAGTCAAAAGATTAAATGTTAAAATTTCATCAATATTGACCATTTTTTCAACGTTCGACTGGTCCGGGGTCATCGTTTTTCATCAGAAAATTGATTTTTTGGACTCTACCAAAAATGATTCAAAATGTCATTTTGATCGGGCCTCATGTTGAATAACCACTTTTTAAACCCTCACAGTGACCAAAACTGCCATTTTTACAGAGTTTTGCTTACTCAAAATCTTCAATTTTGACCAATTTCAGGCACAGAAATGACTTTAAACACAATTATTTTAGTTGAAAAAGTAATAACTCACATCCAACCGTCATTTAAAGTCAAAAGATTAAATGTTAAAATTTCATCAATATTGACCATTTTTTCAACGTTCGACTGGTCCGGGGTCATCGTTTTTCATCAGAAAATTAATTTTTTGGACTCTACCAAAAATGATTCAAAATGTCATTTTGATCGGGCCTCATGTTGAATAACCACTTTTTAAACCCTCACAGTGACCAAAACTGCCATTTTTACAGAGTTTTGCTTACTCAAAATCTTCAATTTTGACCAATTTCAGGCACAGAAATGACTTTAAACACACTTATTTTAGTTGAAAAAGTAATAACTCACATCCAACCGTCATTTAAAGTCAAAAGATTAAATGTTAAAATTTCATCAATATTGACCATTTTTTCAACGTTTGACTGGTCCGGGGTCATCGTTTTTCATCAGAAAATGGATTTTTTGGACTCTACCAAAAATGATTCAAAATGTCATTTGGATCGGGCCTCATGTTGAATAACCACTTTTTAAACCCTCACAGTGACCAAAACTGCCATTTTTACAGAGTTTTGCTTACTCAAAATCTTCAATTTTGACCAATTTCAGGCACAGAAATGACTTTAAACACACTTATTTTAGTTGAAAAAGTAATAACTCACATCCAACCGTCATTTAAAGTCAAAAGATTAAATGTTAAAATTTCATCAATATTGACCATTTTTTCAACGTTCGACTGGTCCGGGGTCATCGTTTTTCATCAGAAAATTGATTTTTTGGACTCTACCAAAAATGATTCAAAATGTCATTTGGATCGGGCCTCATGTTGAATAACCACTTTTTAAACCCTCACAGTGACCAAAACTGCAATTTTTACAGAGTTTTGCTTACTCAAAATCTTCAATTTTGACCAATTTCAGGCACAGAAATGACTTTAAACACACTTATTTTAGTTGAAAAAGTAATAACTCACATCCAACCGTCATTTAAAGTCAAAAGATTAAATGTTAAAATTTCATCAATATTGACCATTTTTTCAACGTTCGACTGGTCCGGGGTCATCGTTTTTCATCAGAAAATTGATTTTTTGGACTCTACCAAAAATGATTCAAAATGTCATTTTGATCGGGCCTCATGTTGAATAACCACTTTTTAAACCCTCACAGTGACCAAAACTGCCATTTTTACAGAGTTTTGCTTACTCAAAATCTTCAATTTTGACCAATTTCAGGCACAGAAATGACTTTAAACACACTTATTTTAGTTGAAAAAGTAATAACTCACATCCAACCGTCATTTAAAGTCAAAAGATTAAATGTTAAAATTTCATCAATATTGACCATTTTTTCAACGTTCGACTGGTCCGGGGTCATCGTTTTTCATCAGAAAATGGATTTTTTGGACTCTACCAAAAATGATTCAACATGTCATTTGGATCAGGCCTCATGTTGAATACCCACTTTTTAAACCCTCACAGTGACCAAAACTGCCATTTTTACAGTTTTGCTTACTCAAAATCTTCAATTTTGACCAATTTCAGGCACAGAAATGACTTTAAACACACTTATTTTAGTTGAAAAAGTAATAACTCACATCCAACCGTCATTTAAAGTCAAAAGATTAAATGTTAAAATTTCATCAATATTGACCATTTTTTCAACGTTCGACTGGTCCGGGGTCATCGTTTTTCATCAGAAAATTGATTTTTTGGACTCTACCAAAAATGTTTCAAAATGTCATTTGGATCGGGTCTCATGTTGAATAACCACTTTTTAATCCCTCACACTGACCAAAACTGCCATTTTTATAGTTTTGCTTACTCAAAATCTTCAATTTTGACCAATTTCAGGTACAGAAATGACTTTAAACACACTTATTTTAGTTGAAAAAGTAATAACTCACATCCAACCGTCATTTAAAGTCAAAAGATTAAATGTTAAAATTTCATCAATATTGACCATTTTTTCAACGTTCGACTGGTCCGGGGTCATCGTTTTTCATCAGAAAATTGATTTTTTGGACTCTACCAAAAATGATTCAAAATGTCATTTGGATCGGGCCTCATGTTGAATAACCACTTTTTAATCCCTCACAGTGACCAAAACTGCCATTTTACAGAGTTTTGCTTACTCAAAATCTTCAATTTTGACCAATTTCAGGCACAGAAATGACTTTAAACACACTTATTTTAGTTGAAAAAGTAATAACTCACATCCAATCGTCATTTAAAGTCAAAAGATTAAATGTTAAAATTTCATCAATATTGACCATTTTTTCAACGTTCGACTGGTCCGGGGTCATCGTTTTTCATCAGAAAATTGATTTTTTGGACTCTACCAAAAATGATTCAAAATGTCATTTGGATCGGGCCTCATGTTGAATAACCACTTTTTAAACCCTCACAGTGACCAAAATTGCCATTTTTACAGAGTTTTGCTTACTCAAAATCTTCAATTTTGACCAATTTCAGGCACAGAAATGACTTTAAACACACTTATTTTAGTTGAAAAAGTAATAACTCACATCCAACCGTCATTTAAAGTCAAAAGATTAAATGTTAAAATTTCATCAATATTGACCATTTTTTCAACGTTCGACTGGTCCGGGGTCATCGTTGTTCATCAGAAAATTGATTTTTTGGACTCTACCAAAAATGATTCAAAATGTCATTTGGATCGGGCCTCATGTTGAATAACCACTTTTTAAACCCTCACAGTGACCAAAATTGCCATTTTTACAGTGTTTTGCTTACTCAAAATCTTCAATTTTGACCAATTTCAGGCACAGAAATGACTTTAAACACACTTATTTTAGTTGAAAAGTAATAACTCACATCCAACCGTCATTTAAAGTCAAAAGATTAAATGTTAAAATTTCATCAATATTGACCATTTTTCAACGTTCGACTGGTCCGGGGTCATCGTTTTTCATCAGAAAATTGATTTTTTGGACTCTACCAAAAATGATTCAAAATGTCATTTGGATCGGGCCTCATGTTGAATAACCACTTTTTAATCCCTCACAGTGACCAAAACTGCCATTTTTACAGAGTTTTGCTTACTCAAAATCTTCAATTTTGACCAATTTCAGGCACAGAAATGACTTTAAACACACTTATTTTAGTTGAAAAAGTAATAACTCACATCCAACCGTCATTTAAAGTCAAAAGATTAAATGTTAAAATTTCATCAATATTGACCATTTTTTCAACGTTCGACTGGTCCGGGGTCATCGTTTTTCATCAGAAAATTGATTTTTTGGACTCTACCAAAAATGATTCAAAATGTCATTTTGATCGGGCCTCATGTTGAATAACCACTTTTTAAACCCTCACAGTGACCAAAACTGCCATTTTTACAGAGTTTTGCTTACTCAAAATCTTCAATTTTGACCAATTTCAGGCACAGAAATGACTTTAAACACACTTATTTTAGTTGAAAAAGTAATAACTCACATCCAACCGTCATTTAAAGTCAAAAGATTAAATGTTAAAATTTCATCAATATTGACCATTTTTTCAACGTTCGACTGGTCCGGGGTCATCGTTTTTCATCAGAAAATGGATTTTTTGGACTCTACCAAAAATGATTCAAAATGTCATTTGGATCGGGCCTCATGTTGAATAACCACTTTTTAAACCCTCACAGTGACCAAAACTGCCATTTTTACACAGTTTTGCTTACTCAAAATCTTCAATTTTTGACCAATTTCAGGCACAGAAATGACTTTAAACACACTTATTTTAGTTGAAAAAGTAATAACTCACATCCAACCGTCATTTAAAGTCAAAAGATTAAATGTTAAAATTTCATCAATATTGACCATTTTTTCAACGTTCGACTGGTCCGGGGTCATCGTTTTTCATCAGAAAATTGATTTTTTGGACTCTACCAAAAATGATTCAAAATGTCATTTGGATGGGGCCTCATGTTGAATAACCACTTTTTAAACCCTCACAGTGACCAAAACTGCAATTTTTACAGAGTTTTGCTTACTCAAAATCTTCAATTTTGACCAATTTCAGGCACAGAAATGACTTTAAACACACTTATTTTAGTTGAAAAAGTAATAACTCACATCCAACCGTCATTTAAAGTCAAAAGATTAAATGTTAAAATTTCATCAATATTGACCATTTTTTCAACGTTCGACTGGTCCGGGGTCATCGTTTTTCATCAGAAAATTGATTTTTTGGACTCTACCAAAAATGATTCAAAATGTCATTTTGATCGGGCCTCATGTTGAATAACCACTTTTTAAACCCTCACAGTGACCAAAACTGCCATTTTTACAGAGTTTTGCTTACTCAAAATCTTCAATTTTGACCAATTTCAGGCACAGAAATGACTTTAAACACACTTATTTTAGTTGAAAAAGTAATAACTCACATCCAACCGTCATTTAAAGTCAAAAGATTAAATGTTAAAATTTCATCAATATTGACCATTTTTTCAACGTTCGACTGGTCCGGGGTCATCGTTTTTCATCAGAAAATGGATTTTTTGGACTCTACCAAAAATGATTCAACATGTCATTTGGATCAGGCCTCATGTTGAATAACCACTTTTTAAACCCTCACAGTGACCAAAACTGCCATTTTTACAGTTTTGCTTACTCAAAATCTTCAATTTTGACCAATTTCAGGCACAGAAAGACTTTAAACACACTTATTTTAGTTGAAAAAGTAATAACTCACATCCAACCGTCATTTAAAGTCAAAAGATTAAATGTTAAAATTTCATCAATATTGACCATTTTTTCAACGTTCGACTGGTCCGGGGTCATCGTTTTTCATCAGAAAATTGATTTTTTGGACTCTACCAAAAATGATTCAAAATGTCATTTGGATCGGGCCTCATGTTGAATAACCACTTTCTAAACCCTCACAGTGACCAAAACTGCCATTTTTACAGAGTTTTGCTTACTCAAAATCTTCAATTTTGACCAATTTCAGGCACAGAAATGACTTTAAACACACTTATTTTAGTTGAAAAAGTAATAACTCACATCCAACCGTCATTTAAAGTCAAAAGATTAAATGTTAAAATTTCATCAATATTGACCATTTTTTCAACGTTCGACTGGTCCGGGGTCATCGTTTTTCATCAGAAAATTGATTTTTTGGACTCTACCAAAAATGATTCAAAATGTCATTTGGATCGGGCCTCATGTTGAATAACCACTTTTTAATCCCTCACAGTGACCAAAACTGCCATTTTACAGAGTTTTGCTTACTCAAAATCTTCAATTTTGACCAATTTCAGGCATAGAAATGACTTTAAACACACTTATTTTAGTTGAAAAAGTAATAACTCACATCCAACCGTCATTTAAAGTCAAAAGATTAAATGTTAAAATTTCATCAATATTGACCATTTTTTCAACGTTCGACTGGTCCGGGGTCATCGTTTTTCATCAGAAATTGATTTTTTGGACTCTACCAAAAATGATTCAAAATGTCATTTTGATCGGGCCTCATGTTGAATAACCACTTTTTAAACCCTCACAGTGACCAAAACTGCCATTTTTACAGAGTTTTGCTTACTCAAAATCTTCAATTTTGACCAATTTCAGGCACAGAAATGACTTTAAACACACTTATTTTAGTTGAAAAAGTAATAACTCACATCCAACCGTCATTTAAAGTCAAAAGATTAAATGTTAAAATTTCATCAATATTGACCATTTTTTCAACGTTCGACTGGTCCGGGGTCATCGTTTTTCATCAGAAAATGGATTTTTTGGACTCTACCAAAAATGATTCAAAATGTCATTTGGATCGGGCCTCATGTTGAATAACCACTTTTTAAACCCTCACAGTGACCAAAACTGCCATTTTTACAGAGTTTTGCTTACTCAAAATCTTCAATTTTGACCAATTTCAGGCACAGAAATGACTTTAAACACACTTATTTTAGTTGAAAAAGTAGTAACTCACATCCAACCGTCATTTAAAGTCAAAAGATTAAATGTTAAAATTTCATCAATATTGACCATTTTTTCAACGTTCGACTGGTCCGGGGTCATCGTTTTTCATCAGAAAATTGATTTTTTGGACTCTACCAAAAATGATTCAAAATGTCATTTGGATCGGGCCTCATGTTGAATACCCACTTTTTAAACCCTCACAGTGACCAAAACTGCCATTTTTACAGAGTTTTGCTTACTCAAAATCTTCAATTTTGACCAATTTCAGGCACAGAAATGACTTTAAACACACTTATTCAAAATGTCATTTTGATCGGGCCTCATGTTCAATAACCACTTTTTAAACCCTCACAGTGACCAAAACTGCCATTTTTACAGAGTTTTGCTTACTCAAAATCTTCAATTTTGACCAATTTCAGGCACAGAAATGACTTTAAACACACTTATTTTAGTTGAAAAAGTAATAACTCACATCCAACCGTCATTTAAAGTCAAAAGATTAAATGTTAAAATTTCATCAATATTGACCATTTTTTCAACGTTCGACTGGTCCGGGGTCATCGTTTTTCATCAGAAAATGGATTTTTTGGACTCTACCAAAAATGATTCAAAATGTCATTTGGATCGGGCCTCATGTTGAATAACCACTTTTTAAACCCTCACAGTGACCAAAACTGCCATTTTTAGAGAGTTTTGCTTACTCAAAATCTTCAATTTTGACCAATTTCAGGCACAGAAATGACTTTAAACACACTTATTTTAGTTGAAAAAGTAATAACTCACATCCAACCGTCATTTAAAGTCAAAAGATTAAATGTTAAAATTTCATCAATATTGACCATTTTTTCAACGTTCGACTGGTCCGGGGTCATCGTTTTTCATCAGAAAATTGATTTTTTGGACTCTACCAAAAATGATTCAAAATGTCATTTGGATCGGGCCTCATGTTGAATAACCACTTTTTAAACCCTCACAGTGACCAAAACTGCCATTTTTACAGAGTTTTGTTTACTCATAATCTTCAATTTTGACCAATTTCAGGCACAGAAATGACTTTAAACACACTTATTTTAGTTGAAAAAGTAATAACTCACATCCAACCGTCATTTAAAGTCAAAAGATTAAATGTTAAAATTTCATCAATATTGACCATTTTTTCAACGTTCGACTGGTCCGGGGTCATCGTTTTTCATCAGAAAATGGATTTTTTGGACTCTACCAAAAATGATTCAAAATGTCATTTGGATCGGGCCTCATGTTGAATAACCACTTTTTAAACCCTCACAGTGACCAAAACTGCCATTTTTACAGAGTTTTGCTTACTCAAAATCTTCAATTTGGACCAATTTCAGGCACAGAAATGACTTTAAACACACTTATTTTAGTTGAAAAAGTAATAACTCACATCCAACCGTCATTTAAAGTCAAAAGATTAAATGTTAAAATTTCATCAATATTGACCATTTTTTCAACGTTCGACTGGTCCGGGGTCATCGTTTTTCATCAGAAAATTGATTTTTTGGACTCTACCAAAAATGATTCAAAATGTCATTTGGATCGGGCTCATGTTGAATAACCACTTTTTAAACCTCACCAGTGACCAAAACTGCAATTTTTACAGAGTTTTGCTTACTCAAAATCTTCAATTTTGACCAATTTCAGGCACAGAAATGACTTTAAACACACTTATTTTAGTTGAAAAGTAATAACTCACATCCAACCGTCATTTAAAGTCAAAAGATTAAATGTTAAAATTTCATCAATATTGACCATTTTTTCAACGTTCGACTGTCCGGGGTCATCGTTTTTCATCAGAAAATTGATTTTTTTGGACTCTACCAAAAATGATTCAAAATGTCATTTTGATCGGGCCTCATGTTGAATAACCACTTTTTAAACCCTCACAGTGACCAAAACTGCCATTTTTACAGAGTTTTGCTTACTCAAAATCTTCAATTTTGACCAATTTCAGGCACAGAAATGACTTTAAACACACTTATTTTAGTTGAAAAAGTAATAACTCACATCCAACCGTCATTTAAAGTCAAAAGATTAAATGTTACAATTTCATCAATATTGACCATTTTTTCAACGTTCGACTGGTCCGGGGTCATCGTTTTTCATCAGAAAATGGATTTTTTGGACTCTACCAAAAATGATTCAACATGTCATTTGGTTCAGGCCTCATGTTGAATAACCACTTTTTAAACCCTCACAGTGACCAAAACTGCCATTTTTACAGTTTTGCTTATTCAAAATCTTCAATTTTGACCAATTTCAGGCACAGAAATGACTTTAAACACACTTATTTTAGTTGAAAAAGTAATAACTCACATCCAACCGTAATTTAAAGTCAAAAGATTAAATGTTAAAATTTCATCAATATTGACCTTTTTTTCAACGTTCGACTGGTCCGGGGTCATCGTTTTTCATCAGAAAATTGATTTTTTGGACTCTACCAAAAATGATTCAAAATGTCATTTGGATCGGGCCTCATGTTGAATAACCACTTTTTAATCCCTCACAGTGACCAAAACTGCCATTTTTACAGAGTTTTGCTTACTCAAAATCTTCAATTTTGACCAATTTCAGGCACAGAAATGACTTTAAACACACTTATTTTAGTTGAAAAAGTAATAACTCACATCCAACCGTCATTTAAAGTCAAAAGATTAAATGTTAAAATTTCATCAATATTGACCATTTTTTCAACGTTCGACTGGTCCGGGGTCATCGTTTTTCATCAGAAAATTGATTTTTTGGACTCTACCAAAAATGATTCAAAATGTCATTTGGATCGGGCCTCATGTTGAATAACCACTTTTTAAACCCTCACAGTGACCAAAATTGCCATTTTTACAGAGTTTTGCTTACTCAAAATCTTCAATTTTGACCAATTTCAGGCACAGAAATGACTTTAAACACACTTATTTTAGTTGAAAAAGTAATAACTCACATCCAACCGTCATTTAAAGTCAAAAGATTAAATGTTAAAATTTCATCAATATTGACCATTTTTTCAACGTTTGACTGGTCCGGGGTCATCGTTTTTCATCAGAAAATGGATTTTTTGGACTCTACCAAAAATGATTCAAAATGTCATTTGGATCGGGCCTCATGTTGAATAACCACTTTTTAAACCCTCACAGTGACCAAAACTGCCATTTTTACAGAGTTTTGCTTACTCAAAATCTTCAATTTTGACCAATTTCAGGCACAGAAATGACTTTAAACACACTTATTTTAGTTGAAAAAGTAATAACTCACATCCAACCGTCATTTAAAGTCAAAAGATTAAATGTTAAAATTTCATCAATATTGACCATTTTTTCAACGTTCGACTGGTCCGGGGGTCATCGTTTTTCATCAGAAAATTGATTTTTTGGACTCTACCAAAAATGATTCAAAATGTCATTTTGATCGGGCCTCATGTTGAATAACCACTTTTTAAACCCTCACAGTGACCAAAACTGCCATTTTTACAGAGTTTTGCTTACTCAAAATCTTCAATTTTGACCAATTTCAGGCACAGAAATGACTTTCAAAAAACACACTTATTTTAGTTGAAAAAGTAATAACTCACATCCAACCGTCATTTAAAGTCAAAAGATTAAATGTTAAAATTTCATCAATATTGACCATTTTTTCAACGTTCGACTGGTCCGGGGTCATCGTTTTTCATCAGAAAATTGATTTTTTGGACTCTACCAAAAATGATTCAAAATGTCATTTGGATCGGGCCTCATGTTGAATAACCACTTTTTAAACCCTCACAGTGACCAAAACTGCCATTTTTACAGAGTTTTGCTTACTCAAAATCTTCAATTTTGACCAATTTCAGGCACAGAAATGACTTTAAACACACTTATTTTAGTTGAAAAAGTAATAACTCACATCCAACCGTCATTTAAAGTCAAAAGATTAAATGTTAAAATTTCATCAATATTGACCATTTTTTCAACGTTCGACTGGTCCGGGGTCATCGTTTTTCATCAGAAAATTGATTTTTTGGACTCTACCAAAAATGATTCAAAATGTCATTTGGATCGGGCCTCATGTTGAATAACCACTTTTTAAACCCTCACAGTGACCAAAATTGCAATTTTTACAGAGTTTTGCTTACTCAAAATCTTCAATTTTGACCAATTTCAGGCACAGAAATGACTTTAAACACACTTATTTTAGTTGAAAAAGTAATAACTCACATCCAACCGTCATTTAAAGTCAAAAGATTAAATGTTAAAATTTCATCAATATTGACCATTTTTTCAACGTTCGACTGGTCCGGGGTCATCGTTTTTCATCAGAAAATTGATTTTTTGGACTCTACCAAAAATGATTCAAAATGTCATTTTGATCGGGCCTCATGTTGAATAACCACTTTTTAAACCCTCACAGTGACCAAAACCGCCATTTTTACAGAGTTTTGCTTACTCAAAATCTTCAATTTTGACCAATTTCAGGCACAGAAATGACTTTAAACACACTTATTTTAGTTGAAAAAGTAATAACTCACATCCAACCGTCATTTAAAGTCAAAAGATTAAATGTTAAAATTTCATCAATATTGACCATTTTTTCAACGTTCGACTGGTCCGGGGTCATCGTTTTTCATCAGAAAATTGATTTTTTGGACTCTACCAAAAATGATTCAAAATGTCATTTGGATCGGGCCTCCTGTTGAATAACCACTTTTTAAACCCTCACAGTGACCAAAACTGCCATTTTTACAGAGTTTTGCTTACTCAAAATCTTCAATTTTGACCAATTTCAGGCACAGAAATGACTTTAAACACACTTATTTTAGTTGAAAAAGTAATAACTCACATCCAACCGTCATTTAAAGTCAAAAGATTAAATGTTAAAATTTCATCAATATTGACCATTTTTTCAACGTTCGACTGGTCCGGGGTCATCGTTTTTCATCAGAAAATTGATTTTTTGGACTTTACCAAAAATGATTCAAAATGTCATTTGGATCGGGCCTCATGTTGAATAACCACTTTTTAATCCCTCACAGTGACCAAAACTGCCATTTTTACAGAGTTTTGCTTACTCAAAATCTTCAATTTTGACCTATTTCAGGCACAGAAATGACTTTAAACACACTTATTTTAGTTGAAAAAGTAATAACTCACATCCAACCGTCATTTAAAGTCAAAAGATTAAATGTTAAAATTTCATCAATATTGACCATTTTTTCAACGTTCGACTGGTCCGGGGTCATCGTTTTTCATCAGAAAATTGATTTTTTGGACTCTACCAAAAATGATTCAAAATGTCATTTGGATCGGGCCTCATGTTGAATAACCACTTTTTAAACCCTCACAGTGACCAAAACTGCAATTTTTACAGAGTTTTGCTTACTCAAAATCTTCAATTTTGACCAATTTCAGGCACAGAAATGACTTTAAACACACTTATTTTAGTTGAAAAAGTAATAACTCACATCCAACCGTCATTTAAAGTCAAAAGATTAAATGTTAAAATTTCATCAATATCGACCATTTTTTCAACGTTCGACTGGTCCGGGGTCATCGTTTTTCATCAGAAAATTGATTTTTTGGACTCTACCAAAAATGATTCAAAATGTCATTTGGATCGGGCCTCATGTTGAATAACCACTTTTTAAACCCTCACAGTGACCAAAATTGCCATTTTTACAGAGTTTTGCTTACTCAAAATCTTCAATTTTGACCAATTTCAGGCACAGAAATGACTTTAAACACACTTATTTTAGTTGAAAAAGTAATAACTCACATCCAACCGTCATTTAAAGTCAAAAGATTAAATGTTAAAATTTCATCAATATTGACCATTTTTTCAACGTTCGACTGGTCCGGGGTCATCGTTTTTCATCAGAAAATTGATTTTTTGGACTCTACCAAAAATGATTCAAAATGTCATTTTGATCGGGCCTCATGTTGAATAACCACTTTTTAAACCCTCACAGTGACCAAAACTGCCATTTTTACAGAGTTTTGCTTACTCAAAATCTTCAATTTTGACCAATTTCAGGCACAGAAATGACTTTAAACACACTTATTTTAGTTGAAAAAGTAATAACTCACATCCAACCGTCATTTAAAGTCAAAAGATTAAATGTTAAAATTTCATCAAATATTGACCATTTTTTCAACGTTCGACTGGTCCGGGTCATCGTTTTTCATCAGAAAATGGATTTTTTGGACTCTACCAAAAATGATTCAAAATGTCATTTGGATCGGGCCTCATGTTGAATAACCACTTTTTAAACCCTCACAGTGACCAAAACTGCCATTTTTACAGAGTTTGCTTACTCAAAATCTTCAATTTTGACCAATTTCAGGCACAGAAATGACTTTAAACACACTTATTTTAGTTGAAAAAGTAGTAACTCACATCCAACCGTCATTTAAAGTCAAAAAGATTAAATGTTAAAATTTCATCAATATTGACCATTTTTCAACGTTCGACTGGTCCGGGGTCATCGTTTTTCATCAGAAAATGGATTTTTTGGACTCTACCAAAAATGATTCAAAATGTCATTTGGATCGGGCCTCATGTTGAATAACCACTTTTTAAACCCTCACAGTGACAAAAACTGCCATTTTTACAGAGTTTTGCTTACTCAAAATCTTCAATTTTGACCAATTTCAGGCACAGAAATGACTTTAAACACACTTATTCAAAATGTCATTTTGATCGGGCCTCATGTTCAATAACCACTTTTTAAACCCTCACAGTGACCAAACTGCCATTTTTACAGAGTTTTGCTTACTCAAAATCTTCAATTTTGACCAATTTCAGGCACAGAAATGACTTTAAACACACTTATTTTAGTTGAAAAAGTAATAACTCACATCCAACCGTCATTTAAAGTCAAAAGATTAAATGTTAAAATTTCATCAATATTGACCATTTTTTCAACGTTCGACTGGTCCGGGGTCATCGTTTTTCATCAGAAAATGGATTTTTTGGACTCTACCAAAAATGATTCAAAATGTCATTTTGATCGGGCCTCATGTTGAATAACCACTTTTTAAACCCTCACGGTGACCAAAACTGCCATTTTTACAGAGTTTTGCTTACTCAAAATCTTCAATTTTGACCAATTTCAGGCACAGAAATGACTTTAAACACACTTATTTTAGTTGAAAAAGTAATAACTCACATCCAACCGTCATTTAAAGTCAAAAGATTAAATGTTAAAATTTCATCAATATTGACCATTTTTTCAACGTTCGACTGGTCCGGGGTCATCGTTTTTCATCAGAAAATGGATTTTTTGGACTCTACCAAAAATGATTCAAAATGTCATTTGGATCAGGCCTCATGTTGAATAACCACTTTTTAAACCCTCACAGTGACCAAAACTGCCATTTTTACAGAGTTTTGCTTACTCAAAATCTTCAATTTGGACCAATTTCAGGCACAGAAATGACTTTAAACACACTCATTTTAGTTGAAAAAGTAATAACTCACATCCAACCGTCATTTAAAGTCAAAAGATTAAATGTTAAAATTTCATCAATATTGACCATTTTTTCAACGTTCGACTGGTCCGGGTCATCGTTTTTCATCAGAAAATTGATTTTTTGGACTCTACCAAAAATGATTCAAAATGTCATTTTGATCGGGCCTCATGTTGAATAACCACTTTTTAAACCCTCACAGTGACCAAAACTGCCATTTTTACAGAGTTTTGCTTACTCAAAATCTTCAATTTTGACCAATTTCAGGCACAGAAATGACTTTAAAACACACTTATTTTAGTTGAAAAAGTAATAACTCACATCCAACCGTCATTTAAAGTCAAAAGATTAAATGTTACAATTTCATCAATATTGACCATTTTTTCAACGTTCGACTGGTCCGGGGTCATCGTTTTTCATCAGAAAATTGATTTTTTGGACTCTACCAAAAATGATTCAACATGTCATTTGGTTCAGGCCTCATGTTGAATAACCACTTTTTAAAACCCTCACAGTGACCAAAACTGCCATTTTTACAGTTTTGCTTATTCAAAATCTTCAATTTTGACCAATTTCAGGCACAGAAATGACTTTAAACACACTTATTTTAGTTGAAAAAGTAATAACTCACATCCAACCGTAATTTAAAGTCAAAAGATTAAATGTTAAAATTTTCATCAATATTGACCATTTTTTCAACGTTCGACTGGTCCGGGGTCATCGTTTTTCATCAGAAAATTGATTTTTTGGACTCTACCAAAAATGATTCAAAATGTCATTTGGATCGGGCCTCATGTTGAATAACCACTTTTAATCCCTCACAGTGACCAAAACTGCCATTTTTACAGAGTTTTGCTTACTCAAAATCTTCAATTTTGACCAATTTCAGGCACAGAAATGACTTTAAACACACTTATTTTAGTTGAAAAAGTAATAACTCACATCCAACCGTCATTTAAAGTCAAAAGATTAAATGTTAAAATTTCATCAATATTGACCATTTTTCAACGTTCGACTGGTCCGGGGGTCATCGTTTTTCATCAGAAAATTGATTTTTTGACTCTACCAAAAATGATTCAAAATGTCATTTTGATCGGGCCTCATGTTGAATAACCACTTTTTTAAACCCTCACAGTGACCAAAAATTGCCATTTTTACAGAGTTTTGCTTACTCAAAATCTTCAATTTTGACCAATTTCAGGCACAGAAATGACTTTAAACACACTTATTTTAGTTGAAAAGTAATAACTCACATCCAACCGTCATTTAAAGTCAAAAGATTAAATGTTAAAATTTCATCAATATTGACCATTTTTTCAACGTTTGACTGGTCCGGGTCATCGTTTTTCATCAGAAAATGGATTTTTTGGACTCTACCAAAATGATTCAAAATGTCATTTGGATCGGGCCTCATGTTGAATAACCACTTTTTAAACCCTCACAGTGACCAAAACTGCCATTTTTACAGAGTTTTGCTTACTCAAAATCTTCAATTTTGACCAATTTCAGGCACAGAAATGACTTTAAACACACTTATTTTAGTTGAAAAAGTAATAACTCACATCCAACCGTCATTTAAAGTCAAAAGATTAAATGTTAAAATTTCATCAATATTGACCATTTTTTCAAACGTTCGACTGGTCCGGGGGTCATCGTTTTTCATCAGAAAATTGATTTTTTGGACTCTACCAAAAATGATTCAAAATGTCATTTTGATCGGGCCTCATGTTGAATAACCACTTTTTAAACCCTCACAGTGACCAAAACTGCCATTTTTACAGAGTTTTGCTTACTCAAAATCTTCATTTTGACCAATTTCAGGCACAGAAATGACTTTCAAAAACACACTTATTTTAGTTGAAAAAGTAATAACTCACATCCAACCGTCATTTAAAGTCAAAAGATTAAATGTTAAAATTTCATCAATATTGACCATTTTTTCAACGTTCGACTGGTCCGGGGTCATCGGTTTTTCATCAGAAAATTGATTTTTTGGACTCTACCAAAAATGATTCAAAATGTCATTTGGATCGGGCCTCATGTTGAATAACCACTTTTTAAACCCTCACAGTGACCAAAACTGCCATTTTTACAGAGTTTTGCTTACTCAAAATCTTCAATTTTGACCAATTTCAGGCACAGAAATGACTTTAAACACACTTATTTTAGTTGAAAAAGTAATAACTCACATCCAACCGTCATTTAAAGTCAAAAGATTAAATGTTAAAATTTCATCAATATTGACCATTTTTTCAACGTTCGACTGGTCCGGGGTCATCGTTTTTCATCAGAAAATTGATTTTTTGGACTCTACCAAAAATGATTCAAAATGTCATTTGGATCGGGCCTCATGTTGAATAACCACTTTTTAAACCCTCACAGTGACCAAAATTGCAATTTTTACAGAGTTTGCTTACTCAAAATCTTCAATTTTGACCAATTTCAGGCACAGAAATGACTTTAAACACACTTATTTTAGTTGAAAAAGTAATAACTCACATCCAACCGTCATTTAAAGTCAAAAGATTAAATGTTAAAATTTCATCAATATTGACCATTTTTTCAACGTTCGACTGGTCCGGGGTCATCGTTTTTCATCAGAAAATTGATTTTTGTGACTCTACCAAAATGATTCAAAATGTCATTTTGATCGGGCCTCATGTTGAATAACCACTTTTTAAACCCTCACAGTGACCAAAACCGGCCATTTTTACAGAGTTTTGCTTACTCAAAATCTTCAATTTTGACCAATTTCAGGCACAGAAATGACTTTAAAACACACTTATTTTAGTTGAAAAAGTAATAACTCACATCCAACCGTCATTTAAAGTCAAAAGATTAAATGTTAAAATTTCATCAATATTGACCATTTTTTCAACGTTCGACTGGTCCGGGGTCATCGTTTTTCATCAGAAAATTGATTTTTTGGACTCTACCAAAAATGATTCAAAATGTCATTTGGATCGGGCCTCCTGTTGAATAACCACTTTTTAAAACCCTCACAGTGACCAAAACTGCCATTTTTACAGAGGTTTTGCTTACTCAAAATCTTCAATTTTGACCATTTTCAGGCACAGAAATGACTTTAAACACACTTTATTTTAGTTGAAAAAGTAATAACTCACATCCAACCGTCATTTAAAGTCAAAAGATTTTAAAATTTCATCAATATTGACCATTTTTTCAACGTTCGACTGGTCCGGGGTCATCGTTTTTCATCAGAAAATTGATTTTTTGGACTTTACCAAAAATGATTCAAAATGTCATTTGGATCGGGCCTCATGTTGAATAACCACTTTTTAATCCCTCACAGTGACCAAAACTGCCATTTTTACAGAGTTTTGCTTACTCAAAATCTTCAATTTGACCTATTTCAGGCACAGAAATGACTTTAAACACACTTATTTTAGTTGAAAAAGTAATAACTCACATCCAACCGTCATTTAAAGTCAAAAGATTAAATGTTAAAATTTCATCAATATTGACCATTTTTTCAACGTTCGACTGGTCCGGGGTCATCGTTTTTCATCAGAAAATTGATTTTTTGGACTCTACCAAAAATGATTCAAAATGTCATTTGGATCGGGCCTCATGTTGAATAACCACTTTTTAAACCCTCACAGTGACCAAAACTGCAATTTTTACAGAGTTTTGCTTACTCAAAATCTTCAATTTTGACCAATTTCAGGCACAGAAATGACTTTAAACACACTTATTTTAGTTGAAAAAGTAATAACTCACATCCAACCGTCATTTAAAGTCAAAAGATTAAATGTTAAAATTTCACCAATATTGACCATTTTTTCAACGTTCGACTGGTCCGGGGTCATCGTTTTTCATCAGAAAATTGATTTTTTGGACTCTACCAAAAATGATTCAAAATGTCATTTTGATCGGGCCTCATGTTGAATAACCACTTTTTAAACCCTCACAGTGACCAAAACTGCCATTTTTACAGAGTTTTGCTTACTCAAAATCTTCAATTTTGACCAATTTCAGGCACAGAAATGACTTTAAACACACTTATTTTCGTTGAAAAAGTAATAACTCACATCCAACCGTCATTTAAAGTCAAAAGATTAAATGTTAAAATTTCATCAATATTGACCATTTTTTCAACGTTCGACTGGTCCGGGGGTCATCGTTTTTCATCAGAAAATGGATTTTTTGCACTCTACCAAAAATGACTCAACATGTCATTTGGATCAGGCCTCATGTTGAATAACCACTTTTTAAACCCTCACAGTGACCAAAACTGCCATTTTTACAGTTTTGCTTACTCAAAATCTTCAATTTTGACCAATTTCAGGCACAGAAATGACTTTAAACACACTTATTTTAGTTGAAAAAGTAATAACTCACATCCAACCGTCATTTAAGTCAAAAGATTAAATGTTAAAATTTCATCAATATTGACCATTTTTTCAACGTTCGACTTTTTCATCAGAAAATTGATTTTTTGGACTCTACCAAAAATGATTCAAAATGTCATTTTGATCGGGCCTCATGTTGAATAACCACTTTTTAAACCCTCACAGTGACCAAAACTGCCATTTTTACAGAGTTTTGCTTACTCAAAATCTTCAATTTTGACCAATTTCAGGCACAGAAATGACTTTAAACACACTTATTTTAGTTGAAAAAGTAATAACTCACATCCAACCGTCATTTAAAGTCAAAAGATTAAATGTTAAAATTTCATCAATATTGACCATTTTTTCAACGTTCGACTGGTCCGGGGTCATCGTTTTCATCAGAAAATGGATTTTTTGGACTCTACCAAAAATGATTCAACATGTCATTTGGATCAGGCCTCATGTTGAATAACCACTTTTTAAACCCTCACAGTGACCAAAATTGCCATTTTTACAGTGTTTTGCTTACTCAAAATCTTCAATTTTGACCAATTTCAGGCACAGAAATGACTTTAAACACACTTATTTTAGTTGAAAAAGTAATAACTCACATCCAACCGTCATTTAAAGTCAAAAGATTAAATGTTAAAATTTCATCAATATTGACCATTTTTTCAACGTTCGACTGGTCCGGGGTCATCGTTTTTCATCAGAAAATTGATTTTTTGGACTCTACCAAAAATGATTCAAAATGTCATTTGGATCGGGCCTCATGTTGAATAACCACTTTTTAATCCCTCACAGTGACCAAAAACTGCCATTTTTACAGAGTTTTGCTTACTCAAAATCTTCAATTTTGACCAATTTCAGGCACAGAAATGACTTTAAACACACTTATTTTAGTTGAAAAAGTAATAACTCACATCCAACCGTCATTTAAAGTCAAAAGATTAAATGTTAAAATTTCATCAATATTGACCATTTTTTCAACGTTCGACTGGTCCGGGGTCATCGTTTTTCATCAGAAAATTGATTTTTTGGACTCTACCAAAAATGATTCAAAATGTCATTTGGATCGGGCCTCATGTTGAATAACCACTTTTTAAACCCTCACAGTGACCAAAATTGCCATTTTTACAGAGTTTTGCTTACTCAAAATCTTCAATTTTGACCAATTTCAGGCACAGAAATGACTTTAAACACACTTATTTTAGTTGAAAAGTAATAACTCACATCCAACCGTCATTTAAAGTCAAAAGATTAAATGTTAAAATTTCATCAATATTGACCATTTTTTCAACGTTCGACTGGTCCGGGTCATCGTTTTTCATCAGAAAATGGATTTTTTGGACTCTACCAAAAATGATTCAAAATGTCACTTGGATCGGGCCTCATGTTGAATAACCACTTTTTAAACCCTCACAGTGACCAAAATTGCCATTTTTACAGAGTTTTGCTTACTCAAAATCTTCAATTTTGACCAATTTCAGGCACAGAAATGACTTTAAACACACTTATTTTAGTTGAAAAAGTAATAACTCACATCCAACCGTCATTTAAAGTCAAAAGATTAAATGTTAAAATTTCATCAATATTGACCATTTTTTCAACGTTCGACTGGTCCGGGGTCATCGTTTTTCATCAGAAAATTGATTTTTTGGACTCTACCAAAAATGATTCAAAATGTCATTTTGATCGGGCCTCATGTTGAATAACCACTTTTTAAACCCTCACAGTGACCAAAACTGCCATTTTTACAGAGTTTTGCTTACTCAAAATCTTCAATTTTGACCAATTTCAGGCACAGAAATGACTTTAAACACACTTATTTTCGTTGAAAAAGTAATAACTCACATCCAACCGTCATTTAAAGTCAAAAGATTAAATGTTAAAATTTCATCAATATTGACCATTTTTTCAACGTTCGACTGGTCCGGGGTCATCGTTTTTCATCAGAAAATGGATTTTTTGGACTCTACCAAAAATGACTCAACATGTCATTTGGATCAGGCCTCATGTTGAATAACCACTTTTTTAAACCCTCACAGTGACCAAAACTGCCATTTTTACAGTTTTGCTTACTCAAATCTTCAATTTTGACCAATTTCAGGCACAGAAATGACTTTAAACACACTTATTTTAGTTGAAAAAGTAATAACTCACATCCAACCGTCATTTAAAGTCAAAAGATTAAATGTTAAAATTTCATCAATATTGACCATTTTTTCAACGTTCGACTTTTCATCAGAAAATTGATTTTTGGACTCTACCAAAAATTATTCAAAATGTCATTTTGATCGGGCCTCATGTTGAATAACCACTTTTTAAACCCTCACAGTGACCAAAACTGCCATTTTTACAGAGTTTTGCTTACTCAAAATCTTCAATTTTGACCAATTCAGGCACAGAAATGACTTTAAACACACTTATTTTAGTTGAAAAAGTAATAACTCACATCCAACCGTCATTTAAAGTCAAAAGATTAAATGTTAAAATTTCATCAATATTGACAATTTTTTCAACGTTCGACTGGTCCGGGGTCATCGTTTTTCATCAGAAAATGGATTTTTTGGACTCTACCAAAAATGATTCAACATGTCATTTGGATCAGGCCTCATGTTGAATAACCACTTTTTAAACCCTCACAGTGACCAAAACTGCCATTTTTACAGTTTTGCTTATTCAAAATCTTCAATTTTGACCAATTTCAGGCACAGAAATGACTTTAAACACACTTATTTTAGTTGAAAAAGTAATAACTCACATCCAACCGTCATTTAAAGTCAAAAGATTAAATGTTAAAATTTCATCAATATTGACCATTTTTTCAACGTTCGACTGGTCCGGGGTCATCGTTTTTCATCAGAAAATTGATTTTTTGGACTCTACCAAAAATGATTCAAAATGTCATTTGGATCGGGCCTCATGTTGAATAACCACTTTTTAATCCCTCACAGTGACCAAAACTGCCATTTTTACAGAGTTTTGCTTACTCAAAATCTTCAATTTTGACCAATTTCAGGCACAGAAATGACTTTAAACACACTTATTTTAGTTGAAAAAGTAATAACTCGCATCCAACCGTCATTTAAAGTCAAAAGATTAAATGTTAAAATTTCATCAATATTGACCATTTTTTCAACGTTCGACTGGTCCGGGGTCATCGTTTTTCATCAGAAAATTGATTTTTTGGACTCTACCAAAAATGATTCAAAATGTCATTTGGATCGGGCCTCATGTTGAATAACCACTTTTTAAACCCTCACAGTGACCAAAATTGCCATTTTTACAGAGTTTTGCTTACTCAAAATCTTCAATTTTGACCAATTTCAGGCACAGAAATGACTTTAAACACACTTATTTTAGTTGAAAAAGTAATAACTCACATCCAACCGTCATTTAAAGTCAAAAGATTAAATGTTAAAATTTCATCAATATTGACCATTTTTTCAACGTTCGACTGGTCCGGGGTCATCGTTTTTCATCAGAAAATGGATTTTTTGGACTCTACCAAAAATGATTCAAAATGTCATTTGGATCGGGCCTCATGTTGAATAACCACTTTTTAAATCCTCACAGTGACCAAAACTGCCATTTTTACAGAGTTTTGCTTACTCAAAATCTTCAATTTTGACCAATTTCAGGCACAGAAATGACTTTAAACACACTTATTTTAGTTGAAAAAGTAATAACTCACATCCAACCGTCATTTAAAGTCAAAAGATTAAATGTTAAAATTTCATCAATATTGACCATTTTTTCAACGTTCGACTGGTCCGGGGTCATCGTTTTTCATCAGAAAATTGATTTTTTGGACTCTACCAAAAATGATTCAAAATGTCATTTGGATCGGGCCTCATGTTGAATAACCACTTTTTAAACCCTCACAGTGACCAAAATTGCCATTTTTACAGAGTTTTGCTTACTCAAAATCTTCAATTTTGACCAATTTCAGGCACAGAAATGACTTTAAACACACTTATTTTAGTTGAAAAAGTAATAACTCACATCCAACCGTCATTTAAAGTCAAAAGATTAAATGTTAAAATTTCATCAATATTGACCATTTTTTCAACGTTCGACTGGTCCGGGGTCATCGTTTTTCATCAGAAAATTGATTTTTTGGACTCTACCAAAAATGATTCAAAATGTCATTTGGATCGGGCCTCATGTTGAATAACCACTTTTTAAACCCTCACAGTGACCAAAACTGCCATTTTTACAGAGTTTTGCTTACTCAAAATCTTCAATTTTGACCAATTTCAGGCACAGAAATGACTTTAAACACACTTATTTTAGTTGAAAAAGTAATAACTCACATCCAACCGTCATTTAAAGTCAAAAGATTAAATGTTAAAATATTTCATCAATATGACCATTTTTTCAACGGTCGATGGTCCGGGTCATCGTTTTTCATCAGAAAATGGATTTTTTTGGACTCTACCAAAAATGATTCAAAATGTCATTTGGATCAGGCCTCATGTTGAATAACCACTTTTTAAAACCCTCACAGTGACCAAAACTGCAATTTTTATAGTTTTGCTTCCTCAAAATCTTCAATTTTGACCAATTTCAGGCACAGAAATGACTTTAAACTCACTTATTTTAGTTGAAAAAGTAATAACTCACATCCAACCGTCATTTAAAGTCAAAAGATTAAATGTTAAAATTTCATCAATATTGACCATTTTTTCAACGTTCGACTGGTCCGGGGTCATCGTTTTCCATCAGAAAATTGATTTTTGGACTCTACCAAAAATGGATTCAAAATGTCATTTGGATCGGGCTCATGTTGAATAACCACTTTTTAATCCCTCACAGTGACCAAAATTGCCATTTTTACAGAGTTTTGCTTACTCAAAATCTTCAATTTTGACCAATTTCAGGCACAGAAATGACTTTAAACACACTTATTTTAGTTGAAAAAGTAATAACTCACATCCAACCGTCATTTAAAGTCAAAAGATTAAATGTTAAAATTTCATCAATATTTGACCATTTTTTCACGTTCGACTGGTCCGGGGTCATCGTTTTCATCAGAAAATTGATTTTTTGACTCTACCAAAAATGATTCAAATGTCATTTGGATCGGGCCTCATGTTGAATAACCACTT
Source organism: Lissotriton vulgaris (assembly GCF_964263255.1). NCBI lineage: Eukaryota > Metazoa > Chordata > Amphibia > Caudata > Salamandridae > Lissotriton > Lissotriton vulgaris. Next base: position 1,370,010 of record NW_028246230.1, on the reverse strand, counting down.
TTTAAACCCTCACAGTGACCAAACTGCCATTTTTACAGAGTTTTGCTTACTCAAAATCTTCAATTTTGACCAATTTCAGGCACAGAAATGACTTAAACACACTTATTTTGTTTGACAAAGTAATAACTCACATCCAACCGTCATTAAAGTCAAAAGATTAAATGTTAAAATTTCATCAATATTGACCATTTTTTCAACGTTCGACTGGTCGGGGTCATCGTTTTTCATCAGAAAATTGATTTTTTGGACTTTACCAAAAATGATTTCAAATTGTCATTTGGATGGGCCTCATGTTGAATAACCACTTTTTAAACCCTCACAGTGACCAAAATGCCATTTTACAGAGTTTTGCTTACTCAAATCTTCAATTTTGACCAATTTCAGGCACAGAAATGACTTTAAACACACTTATTTTAGTTGAAAATAGTAATAACTCACATCCAACCGTCATTTAAAGTCAAAAGATTAAATGTTTATAATTTCATCAATATTGACCATTTTTTCAACGTTCGACTGGTCCGGGGTCATCGTTTTTCATCAGAAAATTGATTTTTGGACTCTACCAAAAATGATTCAAAATGTCATTTGGATCGGGCCTCATGTTGAATAACCACTTTTTAATCCCTCACAGTGACCAAACTGCCATTTTTAAAGAGTTTTGCTTACTCAAAATCTTCAATTTTGACCAATTTCAGGACAGAAATGCTTTAACACAAACTCACGATCAGTGAAAGTCAAAATGTTTTCCTTCGCTGTCCGTTCATCGTTTTTCATCAGAAATTGATTATTTGGACTCTACCAAAAATATATTCAAATGGTCATTATGGATCGGGCCTCAGTTGAAATACCCACTTTTAATCCCTCACATGTGACCAAAACTGCATTTTTACACGTAGTTTGCTAACGAAAATCATCGAATATTAAGCCAATTTCAGGCACAATAAAGACTTTAATGCCATTTTTACAGAGTTTTGCTTACTCAAAATCTTCAATTTTGACCAATTTCAGGCACAGAAATGACTTTAAACACACTTATTTTAGTTGAAAAAGTAATAACTCACATCCAACCGTCATTTAAAGTCAAAAGATTAAATGTTAAAATTTCATCAATATTGACCATTTTTTCAACGTTCGACTGGTCCGGGGTCATCGTTTTTCATCAGAAAATTGATTTTTTGGACTCTACCAAAAATGATTCAAAATGTCATTTTGATCGGGCCTCATGTTGAATAACCACTTTTTAAACCCTCACAGTGACCAAAACTGCCATTTTTACAGAGTTTTGTTTACTCAAAATCTTCAATTTTGACCAATTTCAGGCACAGAAATGACTTTAAACACACTTATTTTAGTTGAAAAAGTAATAACTCACATCCAACCGTCATTTAAAGTCAAAAGATTAAATGTTAAAATTTCATCAATATTGACCATTTTTTCAACGTTCGACTGGTCCGGGGTCATCGTTTTTCATCAGAAAATGGATTTTTTGGACTCTACCAAAAATGATTCAACATGTCATTTGGATCAGGCCTCATGTTGAATAACCACTTTTTAAACCCTCACAGTGACCAAAACTGCCATTTTTACAGTTTTGCTTACTCAAAATCTTCAATTTTGACCAATTTCAGGCACAGAAAGACTTTAAACACACTTATTTTAGTTGAAAAAGTAATAACTCACATCCAACCGTCATTTAACGTCAAAAGATTAAATGTTAAAATTTCATCAATATTGACCATTTTTTCAACGTTCGACTGGTCCGGGGTCATCGTTTTTCATCAGAAAATTAATTTTTTGGACTCTACCAAAAATGATTCAAAATGTCATTTTGATCGGGCCTCATGTTGAATAACCACTTTTTAAACCCTCACAGTGACCAAAACTGCCATTTTTACAGAGTTTTGCTTACTCAAAATCTTCAATTTTGACCAATTTCAGGCACAGAAATGACTTTAAACACACTTATTTTAGTTGAAAAAGTAATAACTCACATCCAACCGTCATTTAAAGTCAAAAGATTAAATGTTAAAATTTCATCAATATTGACCATTTTTTCAACGTTCGACTGGTCCGGGGTCATCGTTTTTCATCAGAAAATTGATTTTTTGGACTCTACCAAAAATGATTCAAAATGTCATTTGGATCGGGCCTCATGTTGAATAACCACTTTTTAAACCCTCACAGTGACCAAAACTGCCATTTTTACAGAGTTTTGCTTACTCAAAATCTTCAATTTTGACCAATTTCAGGCACAGAAATGACTTTAAACACACTTATTTTAGTTGAAAAAGTAATAACTCACATCCAACCGTCATTTAAAGTCAAAAGATTAAATGTTAAAATTTCATCAATATTGACCATTTTTTCAACGTTCGACTGGTCCGGGGTCATCGTTTTTCATCAGAAAATTGATTTTTTGGACTCTACCAAAAATGATTCAAAATGTCATTTGGATCGGGCCTCATGTTGAATAACCACTTTTTAAACCCTCACAGTGACCAAAACTGCAATTTTTACAGAGTTTTGCTTACTCAAAATCTTCAATTTTGACCAATTTCAGGCACAGAAATGACTTTAAACACACTTATTTTAGTTGAAAAAGTAATAACTCACATCCAACCGTCATTTAAAGTCAAAAGATTAAATGTTAAAATTTCATCAATATTGACCATTTTTTCAACGTTCGACTGGTCCGGGGTCATCGTTTTTCATCAGAAAATTGATTTTTTGGACTCTACCAAAAATGATTCAAAATGTCATTTTGATCGGGCCTCATGTTGAATAACCACTTTTTAAACCCTCACAGTGACCAAAACTGCCATTTTTACAGAGTTTTGCTTACTCAAAATCTTCAATTTTGACCAATTTCAGGCACAGAAATGACTTTAAACACACTTATTTTAGTTGAAAAAGTAATAACTCACATCCAACCGTCATTTAAAGTCAAAAGATTAAATGTTAAAATTTCATCAATATTGACCATTTTTTCAACGTTCGACTGGTCCGGGGTCATCGTTTTTCATCAGAAAATGGATTTTTTGGACTCTACCAAAAATGATTCAACATGTCATTTGGATCAGGCCTCATGTTGAATACCCACTTTTTAAACCCTCACAGTGACCAAAACTGCCATTTTTACAGTTTTGCTTACTCAAAATCTTCAATTTTGACCAATTTCAGGCACAGAAATGACTTTAAACACACTTATTTTAGTTGAAAAAGTAATAACTCACATCCAACCGTCATTTAAAGTCAAAAGATTAAATGTTAAAATTTCATCAATATTGACCATTTTTTCAACGTTCGACTGGTCCGGGGTCATCGTTTTTCATCAGAAAATTGATTTTTTGGACTCTACCAAAAATGATTCAAAATGTCATTTGGATGGGGCCTCATGTTGAATAACCACTTTTTAAACCCTCACAGTGACCAAAACTGCAATTTTTACAGAGTTTTGCTTACTCAAAATCTTCAATTTTGACCAATTTCAGGCACAGAAATGACTTTAAACACACTTATTTTAGTTGAAAAAGTAATAACTCACATCCAACCGTCATTTAAAGTCAAAAGATTAAATGTTAAAATTTCATCAATATTGACCATTTTTTCAACGTTCGACTGGTCCGGGGTCATCGTTTTTCATCAGAAAATTGATTTTTTGGACTCTACCAAAAATGATTCAAAATGTCATTTTGATCGGGCCTCATGTTGAATAACCACTTTTTAAACCCTCACAGTGACCAAAACTGCCATTTTTACAGAGTTTTGCTTACTCAAAATCTTCAATTTTGACCAATTTCAGGCACAGAAATGACTTTAAACACAATTATTTTAGTTGAAAAAGTAATAACTCACATCCAACCGTCATTTAAAGTCAAAAGATTAAATGTTAAAATTTCATCAATATTGACCATTTTTTCAACGTTCGACTGGTCCGGGGTCATCGTTTTTCATCAGAAAATTAATTTTTTGGACTCTACCAAAAATGATTCAAAATGTCATTTTGATCGGGCCTCATGTTGAATAACCACTTTTTAAACCCTCACAGTGACCAAAACTGCCATTTTTACAGAGTTTTGCTTACTCAAAATCTTCAATTTTGACCAATTTCAGGCACAGAAATGACTTTAAACACACTTATTTTAGTTGAAAAAGTAATAACTCACATCCAACCGTCATTTAAAGTGAAAAGATTAAATGTTAAAATTTCATCAATATTGACCATTTTTTCAACGTTTGACTGGTCCGGGGTCATCGTTTTTCATCAGAAAATGGATTTTTTGGACTCTACCAAAAATGATTCAAAATGTCATTTGGATCGGGCCTCATGTTGAATAACCACTTTTTAAACCCTCACAGTGACCAAAACTGCCATTTTTACAGAGTTTTGCTTACTCAAAATCTTCAATTTTGACCAATTTCAGGCACAGAAATGACTTTAAACACACTTATTTTAGTTGAAAAAGTAATAACTCACATCCAACCGTCATTTAAAGTCAAAAGATTAAATGTTAAAATTTCATCAATATTGACCATTTTTTCAACGTTCGACTGGTCCGGGGTCATCGTTTTTCATCAGAAAATTGATTTTTTGGACTCTACCAAAAATGATTCAAAATGTCATTTGGATCGGGCCTCATGTTGAATAACCACTTTTTAAACCCTCACAGTGACCAAAACTGCAATTTTTACAGAGTTTTGCTTACTCAAAATCTTCAATTTTGACCAATTTCAGGCACAGAAATGACTTTAAACACACTTATTTTAGTTGAAAAAGTAATAACTCACATCCAACCGTCATTTAAAGTCAAAAGATTAAATGTTAAAATTTCATCAATATTGACCATTTTTTCAACGTTCGACTGGTCCGGGGTCATCGTTTTTCATCAGAAAATGGATTTTTTGGACTCTACCAAAAATGATTCAACATGTCATTTGGATCAGGCCTCATGTTGAATACCCACTTTTTAAACCCTCACAGTGACCAAAACTGCCATTTTTACAGTTTTGCTTACTCAAAATCTTCAATTTTGACCAATTTCAGGCACAGAAATGACTTTAAACACACTTATTTTAGTTGAAAAAGTAATAACTCACATCCAACCGTCATTTAAAGTCAAAAGATTAAATGTTAAAATTTCATCAATATTGACCATTTTTTCAACGTTCGACTGGTCCGGGGTCATCGTTTTTCATCAGAAAATTGATTTTTTGGACTCTACCAAAAATGATTCAAAATGTCATTTGGATGGGGCCTCATGTTGAATAACCACTTTTTAAACCCTCACAGTGACCAAAACTGCAATTTTTACAGAGTTTTGCTTACTCAAAATCTTCAATTTTGACCAATTTCAGGCACAGAAATGACTTTAAACACACTTATTTTAGTTGAAAAAGTAATAACTCACATCCAACCGTCATTTAAAGTCAAAAGATTAAATGTTAAAATTTCATCAATATTGACCATTTTTTCAACGTTCGACTGGTCCGGGGTCATCGTTTTTCATCAGAAAATTGATTTTTTGGACTCTACCAAAAATGATTCAAAATGTCATTTTGATCGGGCCTCATGTTGAATAACCACTTTTTAAACCCTCACAGTGACCAAAACTGCCATTTTTACAGAGTTTTGCTTACTCAAAATCTTCAATTTTGACCAATTTCAGGCACAGAAATGACTTTAAACACAATTATTTTAGTTGAAAAAGTAATAACTCACATCCAACCGTCATTTAAAGTCAAAAGATTAAATGTTAAAATTTCATCAATATTGACCATTTTTTCAACGTTCGACTGGTCCGGGGTCATCGTTTTTCATCAGAAAATTAATTTTTTGGACTCTACCAAAAATGATTCAAAATGTCATTTTGATCGGGCCTCATGTTGAATAACCACTTTTTAAACCCTCACAGTGACCAAAACTGCCATTTTTACAGAGTTTTGCTTACTCAAAATCTTCAATTTTGACCAATTTCAGGCACAGAAATGACTTTAAACACACTTATTTTAGTTGAAAAAGTAATAACTCACATCCAACCGTCATTTAAAGTCAAAAGATTAAATGTTAAAATTTCATCAATATTGACCATTTTTTCAACGTTTGACTGGTCCGGGGTCATCGTTTTTCATCAGAAAATGGATTTTTTGGACTCTACCAAAAATGATTCAAAATGTCATTTGGATCGGGCCTCATGTTGAATAACCACTTTTTAAACCCTCACAGTGACCAAAACTGCCATTTTTACAGAGTTTTGCTTACTCAAAATCTTCAATTTTGACCAATTTCAGGCACAGAAATGACTTTAAACACACTTATTTTAGTTGAAAAAGTAATAACTCACATCCAACCGTCATTTAAAGTCAAAAGATTAAATGTTAAAATTTCATCAATATTGACCATTTTTTCAACGTTCGACTGGTCCGGGGTCATCGTTTTTCATCAGAAAATTGATTTTTTGGACTCTACCAAAAATGATTCAAAATGTCATTTGGATCGGGCCTCATGTTGAATAACCACTTTTTAAACCCTCACAGTGACCAAAACTGCAATTTTTACAGAGTTTTGCTTACTCAAAATCTTCAATTTTGACCAATTTCAGGCACAGAAATGACTTTAAACACACTTATTTTAGTTGAAAAAGTAATAACTCACATCCAACCGTCATTTAAAGTCAAAAGATTAAATGTTAAAATTTCATCAATATTGACCATTTTTTCAACGTTCGACTGGTCCGGGGTCATCGTTTTTCATCAGAAAATTGATTTTTTGGACTCTACCAAAAATGATTCAAAATGTCATTTTGATCGGGCCTCATGTTGAATAACCACTTTTTAAACCCTCACAGTGACCAAAACTGCCATTTTTACAGAGTTTTGCTTACTCAAAATCTTCAATTTTGACCAATTTCAGGCACAGAAATGACTTTAAACACACTTATTTTAGTTGAAAAAGTAATAACTCACATCCAACCGTCATTTAAAGTCAAAAGATTAAATGTTAAAATTTCATCAATATTGACCATTTTTTCAACGTTCGACTGGTCCGGGGTCATCGTTTTTCATCAGAAAATGGATTTTTTGGACTCTACCAAAAATGATTCAACATGTCATTTGGATCAGGCCTCATGTTGAATACCCACTTTTTAAACCCTCACAGTGACCAAAACTGCCATTTTTACAGTTTTGCTTACTCAAAATCTTCAATTTTGACCAATTTCAGGCACAGAAATGACTTTAAACACACTTATTTTAGTTGAAAAAGTAATAACTCACATCCAACCGTCATTTAAAGTCAAAAGATTAAATGTTAAAATTTCATCAATATTGACCATTTTTTCAACGTTCGACTGGTCCGGGGTCATCGTTTTTCATCAGAAAATTGATTTTTTGGACTCTACCAAAAATGTTTCAAAATGTCATTTGGATCGGGTCTCATGTTGAATAACCACTTTTTAATCCCTCACACTGACCAAAACTGCCATTTTTATAGTTTTGCTTACTCAAAATCTTCAATTTTGACCAATTTCAGGTACAGAAATGACTTTAAACACACTTATTTTAGTTGAAAAAGTAATAACTCACATCCAACCGTCATTTAAAGTCAAAAGATTAAATGTTAAAATTTCATCAATATTGACCATTTTTTCAACGTTCGACTGGTCCGGGGTCATCGTTTTTCATCAGAAAATTGATTTTTTGGACTCTACCAAAAATGATTCAAAATGTCATTTGGATCGGGCCTCATGTTGAATAACCACTTTTTAATCCCTCACAGTGACCAAAACTGCCATTTTACAGAGTTTTGCTTACTCAAAATCTTCAATTTTGACCAATTTCAGGCACAGAAATGACTTTAAACACACTTATTTTAGTTGAAAAAGTAATAACTCACATCCAATCGTCATTTAAAGTCAAAAGATTAAATGTTAAAATTTCATCAATATTGACCATTTTTTCAACGTTCGACTGGTCCGGGGTCATCGTTTTTCATCAGAAAATTGATTTTTTGGACTCTACCAAAAATGATTCAAAATGTCATTTGGATCGGGCCTCATGTTGAATAACCACTTTTTAAACCCTCACAGTGACCAAAATTGCCATTTTTACAGAGTTTTGCTTACTCAAAATCTTCAATTTTGACCAATTTCAGGCACAGAAATGACTTTAAACACACTTATTTTAGTTGAAAAAGTAATAACTCACATCCAACCGTCATTTAAAGTCAAAAGATTAAATGTTAAAATTTCATCAATATTGACCATTTTTTCAACGTTCGACTGGTCCGGGGTCATCGTTGTTCATCAGAAAATTGATTTTTTGGACTCTACCAAAAATGATTCAAAATGTCATTTGGATCGGGCCTCATGTTGAATAACCACTTTTTAAACCCTCACAGTGACCAAAATTGCCATTTTTACAGTGTTTTGCTTACTCAAAATCTTCAATTTTGACCAATTTCAGGCACAGAAATGACTTTAAACACACTTATTTTAGTTGAAAAAGTAATAACTCACATCCAACCGTCATTTAAAGTCAAAAGATTAAATGTTAAAATTTCATCAATATTGACCATTTTTTCAACGTTCGACTGGTCCGGGGTCATCGTTTTTCATCAGAAAATTGATTTTTTGGACTCTACCAAAAATGATTCAAAATGTCATTTGGATCGGGCCTCATGTTGAATAACCACTTTTTAATCCCTCACAGTGACCAAAACTGCCATTTTTACAGAGTTTTGCTTACTCAAAATCTTCAATTTTGACCAATTTCAGGCACAGAAATGACTTTAAACACACTTATTTTAGTTGAAAAAGTAATAACTCACATCCAACCGTCATTTAAAGTCAAAAGATTAAATGTTAAAATTTCATCAATATTGACCATTTTTTCAACGTTCGACTGGTCCGGGGTCATCGTTTTTCATCAGAAAATTGATTTTTTGGACTCTACCAAAAATGATTCAAAATGTCATTTTGATCGGGCCTCATGTTGAATAACCACTTTTTAAACCCTCACAGTGACCAAAACTGCCATTTTTACAGAGTTTTGCTTACTCAAAATCTTCAATTTTGACCAATTTCAGGCACAGAAATGACTTTAAACACACTTATTTTAGTTGAAAAAGTAATAACTCACATCCAACCGTCATTTAAAGTCAAAAGATTAAATGTTAAAATTTCATCAATATTGACCATTTTTTCAACGTTCGACTGGTCCGGGGTCATCGTTTTTCATCAGAAAATGGATTTTTTGGACTCTACCAAAAATGATTCAAAATGTCATTTGGATCGGGCCTCATGTTGAATAACCACTTTTTAAACCCTCACAGTGACCAAAACTGCCATTTTTACACAGTTTTGCTTACTCAAAATCTTCAATTTTGACCAATTTCAGGCACAGAAATGACTTTAAACACACTTATTTTAGTTGAAAAAGTAATAACTCACATCCAACCGTCATTTAAAGTCAAAAGATTAAATGTTAAAATTTCATCAATATTGACCATTTTTTCAACGTTCGACTGGTCCGGGGTCATCGTTTTTCATCAGAAAATTGATTTTTTGGACTCTACCAAAAATGATTCAAAATGTCATTTGGATGGGGCCTCATGTTGAATAACCACTTTTTAAACCCTCACAGTGACCAAAACTGCAATTTTTACAGAGTTTTGCTTACTCAAAATCTTCAATTTTGACCAATTTCAGGCACAGAAATGACTTTAAACACACTTATTTTAGTTGAAAAAGTAATAACTCACATCCAACCGTCATTTAAAGTCAAAAGATTAAATGTTAAAATTTCATCAATATTGACCATTTTTTCAACGTTCGACTGGTCCGGGGTCATCGTTTTTCATCAGAAAATTGATTTTTTGGACTCTACCAAAAATGATTCAAAATGTCATTTTGATCGGGCCTCATGTTGAATAACCACTTTTTAAACCCTCACAGTGACCAAAACTGCCATTTTTACAGAGTTTTGCTTACTCAAAATCTTCAATTTTGACCAATTTCAGGCACAGAAATGACTTTAAACACACTTATTTTAGTTGAAAAAGTAATAACTCACATCCAACCGTCATTTAAAGTCAAAAGATTAAATGTTAAAATTTCATCAATATTGACCATTTTTTCAACGTTCGACTGGTCCGGGGTCATCGTTTTTCATCAGAAAATGGATTTTTTGGACTCTACCAAAAATGATTCAACATGTCATTTGGATCAGGCCTCATGTTGAATAACCACTTTTTAAACCCTCACAGTGACCAAAACTGCCATTTTTACAGTTTTGCTTACTCAAAATCTTCAATTTTGACCAATTTCAGGCACAGAAAGACTTTAAACACACTTATTTTAGTTGAAAAAGTAATAACTCACATCCAACCGTCATTTAAAGTCAAAAGATTAAATGTTAAAATTTCATCAATATTGACCATTTTTTCAACGTTCGACTGGTCCGGGGTCATCGTTTTTCATCAGAAAATTGATTTTTTGGACTCTACCAAAAATGATTCAAAATGTCATTTGGATCGGGCCTCATGTTGAATAACCACTTTCTAAACCCTCACAGTGACCAAAACTGCCATTTTTACAGAGTTTTGCTTACTCAAAATCTTCAATTTTGACCAATTTCAGGCACAGAAATGACTTTAAACACACTTATTTTAGTTGAAAAAGTAATAACTCACATCCAACCGTCATTTAAAGTCAAAAGATTAAATGTTAAAATTTCATCAATATTGACCATTTTTTCAACGTTCGACTGGTCCGGGGTCATCGTTTTTCATCAGAAAATTGATTTTTTGGACTCTACCAAAAATGATTCAAAATGTCATTTGGATCGGGCCTCATGTTGAATAACCACTTTTTAATCCCTCACAGTGACCAAAACTGCCATTTTACAGAGTTTTGCTTACTCAAAATCTTCAATTTTGACCAATTTCAGGCACAGAAATGACTTTAAACACACTTATTTTAGTTGAAAAAGTAATAACTCACATCCAATCGTCATTTAAAGTCAAAAGATTAAATGTTAAAATTTCATCAATATTGACCATTTTTTCAACGTTCGACTGGTCCGGGGTCATCGTTTTTCATCAGAAAATTGATTTTTTGGACTCTACCAAAAATGATTCAAAATGTCATTTGGATCGGGCCTCATGTTGAATAACCACTTTTTAAACCCTCACAGTGACCAAAATTGCCATTTTTACAGAGTTTTGCTTACTCAAAATCTTCAATTTTGACCAATTTCAGGCACAGAAATGACTTTAAACACACTTATTTTAGTTGAAAAAGTAATAACTCACATCCAACCGTCATTTAAAGTCAAAAGATTAAATGTTAAAATTTCATCAATATTGACCATTTTTTCAACGTTCGACTGGTCCGGGGTCATCGTTGTTCATCAGAAAATTGATTTTTTGGACTCTACCAAAAATGATTCAAAATGTCATTTGGATCGGGCCTCATGTTGAATAACCACTTTTTAAACCCTCACAGTGACCAAAATTGCCATTTTTACAGTGTTTTGCTTACTCAAAATCTTCAATTTTGACCAATTTCAGGCACAGAAATGACTTTAAACACACTTATTTTAGTTGAAAAAGTAATAACTCACATCCAACCGTCATTTAAAGTCAAAAGATTAAATGTTAAAATTTCATCAATATTGACCATTTTTTCAACGTTCGACTGGTCCGGGGTCATCGTTTTTCATCAGAAAATTGATTTTTTGGACTCTACCAAAAATGATTCAAAATGTCATTTGGATCGGGCCTCATGTTGAATAACCACTTTTTAATCCCTCACAGTGACCAAAACTGCCATTTTTACAGAGTTTTGCTTACTCAAAATCTTCAATTTTGACCAATTTCAGGCACAGAAATGACTTTAAACACACTTATTTTAGTTGAAAAAGTAATAACTCACATCCAACCGTCATTTAAAGTCAAAAGATTAAATGTTAAAATTTCATCAATATTGACCATTTTTTCAACGTTCGACTGGTCCGGGGTCATCGTTTTTCATCAGAAAATTGATTTTTTGGACTCTACCAAAAATGATTCAAAATGTCATTTTGATCGGGCCTCATGTTGAATAACCACTTTTTAAACCCTCACAGTGACCAAAACTGCCATTTTTACAGAGTTTTGCTTACTCAAAATCTTCAATTTTGACCAATTTCAGGCACAGAAATGACTTTAAACACACTTATTTTAGTTGAAAAAGTAATAACTCACATCCAACCGTCATTTAAAGTCAAAAGATTAAATGTTAAAATTTCATCAATATTGACCATTTTTTCAACGTTCGACTGGTCCGGGGTCATCGTTTTTCATCAGAAAATGGATTTTTTGGACTCTACCAAAAATGATTCAAAATGTCATTTGGATCGGGCCTCATGTTGAATAACCACTTTTTAAACCCTCACAGTGACCAAAACTGCCATTTTTACAGAGTTTTGCTTACTCAAAATCTTCAATTTTGACCAATTTCAGGCACAGAAATGACTTTAAACACACTTATTTTAGTTGAAAAAGTAATAACTCACATCCAACCGTCATTTAAAGTCAAAAGATTAAATGTTAAAATTTCATCAATATTGACCATTTTTTCAACGTTCGACTGGTCCGGGGTCATCGTTTTTCATCAGAAAATTGATTTTTTGGACTCTACCAAAAATGATTCAAAATGTCATTTGGATGGGGCCTCATGTTGAATAACCACTTTTTAAACCCTCACAGTGACCAAAACTGCCATTTTTACAGAGTTTTGCTTACTCAAAATCTTCAATTTTGACCAATTTCAGGCACAGAAATGACTTTAAACACACTTATTTTAGTTGAAAAAGTAATAACTCACATCCAACCGTCATTTAAAGTCAAAAGATTAAATGTTAAAATTTCATCAATATTGACCATTTTTTCAACGTTCGACTGGTCCGGGGTCATCGTTTTTCATCAGAAAATGGATTTTTTGGACTCTACCAAAAATGATTCAACATGTCATTTGGATCAGGCCTCATGTTGAATAACCACTTTTTAAACCCTCACAGTGACCAAAACTGCCATTTTTACAGTTTTGCTTACTCAAAATCTTCAATTTTGACCAATTTCAGGCACAGAAAGACTTTAAACACACTTATTTTAGTTGAAAAAGTAATAACTCACATCCAACCGTCATTTAAAGTCAAAAGATTAAATGTTAAAATTTCATCAATATTGACCATTTTTTCAACGTTCGACTGGTCCGGGGTCATCGTTTTTCATCAGAAAATTGATTTTTTGGACTCTACCAAAAATGATTCAAAATGTCATTTGGATCGGGCCTCATGTTGAATAACCACTTTCTAAACCCTCACAGTGACCAAAACTGCCATTTTTACAGAGTTTTGCTTACTCAAAATCTTCAATTTTGACCAATTTCAGGCACAGAAATGACTTTAAACACACTTATTTTAGTTGAAAAAGTAATAACTCACATCCAACCGTCATTTAAAGTCAAAAGATTAAATGTTAAAATTTCATCAATATTGACCATTTTTTCAACGTTCGACTGGTCCGGGGTCATCGTTTTTCATCAGAAAATTAATTTTTTGGACTCTACCAAAAATGATTCAAAATGTCATTTTGATCGGGCCTCATGTTGAATAACCACTTTTTAAACCCTCACAGTGACCAAAACTGCCATTTTTACAGAGTTTTGTTTACTCAAAATCTTCAATTTTGACCAATTTCAGGCACAGAAATGACTTTAAACACACTTATTTTACTTGAAAAAGTAATAACTCACATCCAACCGTCATTTAAAGTCAAAAGATTAAATGTTAAAATTTCATCAATATTGACCATTTTTTCAACGTTCGACTGGTCCGGGGTCATCGTTTTTCATCAGAAAATGGATTTTTTGGACTCTACCAAAAATGATTCAAAATGTCATTTGGATCGGGCCTCATGTTGAATAACCACTTTTTAAACCCTCACAGTGACCAAAACTGCCATTTTTACAGAGTTTTGCTTACTCAAAATCTTCAATTTTGACCAATTTCAGGCACAGAAATGACTTTAAACACACTTATTTTAGTTGAAAAAGTAATAACTCACATCCAACCGTCATTTAAAGTCAAAAGATTAAATGTTAAAATGTCATCAATATTGACCATTTTTTCAACGTTCGACTGGTCCGGGGTCATCGTTTTTCATCAGAAAATTGATTTTTTGGACTCTACCAAAAATGATTCAAAATGTCATTTTGATCGGGCCTCATGTTGAATAACCACTTTTTAAACCCTCACAGTGACCAAAACTGCCATTTTTACAGAGTTTTGCTTACTCAAAATCTTCAATTTTGACCAATTTCAGGCACAGAAATGACTTTAAACACACTTATTTTAGTTGAAAAAGTAATAACTCACATCCAACCGTCATTTAAAGTCAAAAGATTAAATGTTAAAATTTCATCAATATTGACCATTTTTTCAACGTTCGACTGGTCCGGGGTCATCGTTTTTCATCAGAAAATGAATTTTTTGGACTCTACCAAAAATGATTCAACATGTCATTTGGATCAGGCCTCATGTTGAATACCCACTTTTTAAACCCTCACAGTGACCAAAACTGCCATTTTTACAGTTTTGCTTACTCAAAATGTTCAATTTTGACCAATTCCAGGCACAGAAATGACTTTAAACACACTTATTTTAGTTGAAAAAGTAATAACTCACATCCAACCGTCACTTAAAGTCAAAAGATTAAATGTTAAAATTTCATCAATATTGACCATTTTTTCAACGTTCGACTGGTCTGGGGTCATCGTTTTTCATCAGAAAATTGATTTTTTGGACTCTACCAAAAATGTTTCAAAATGTCATTTGGATCGGGCCTCATGTTGAATAACCACTTTTTAATCCCTCACAGTGACCAAAACTGCCATTTTTACAGAGTTTTGCTTACTCAAAATCTTCAATTTTGACCAATTTCAGGCACAGAAATGACTTTAAACACACTTATTTTAGTTGAAAAAGTAATAACTCACATCCAACCGTCATTTAAAGTCAAAAGATTAAATGTTAAAATTTCATCAATATTGACCATTTTTTCAACGTTCGACTGGTCCGGGGTCATCGTTTTTCATCAGAAAATTAATTTTTTGGACTCTACCAAAAATGATTCAAAATGTCATTTGGATCGGGCCTCATGTTGAATAACCACTTTTTAAACCCTCACAGTGACCAAAATTGCCAATTTTACAGAGTTTTGCTTACTCAAAATCTTCAATTTTGACCAATTTCAGGCACAGAAATGACTTTAAACACACTTATTTTAGTTGAAAAAGTAATAACTCACATCCAACCGTCATTTAAAGTCAAAAGATTAAATGTTAAAATGTCATCAATATTGACCATTTTTTCAACGTTCGACTGGTCCGGGGTCATCGTTTTTCATCAGAAAATTGATTTTTTAGACTCTACCAAAAATGATTCAAAATGTCATTTTGATCGGGCCTCATGTTGAATAACCACTTTTTAAACCCTCACAGTGACCAAAACTGCCATTTTTACAGAGTTTTGCTTACTCAAAATCTTCAATTTTGACCAATTTCAGCCACAGAAATGACTTTAAACACACTTATTCAAAATGTCATTTGGATCGGGCCTCATGTTGAATAACCACTTTTTAAACCCTCACAGTGACCAAAACTGCCATTTTTACAGAGTTTTGCTTACTCAAAATCTTCAATTTTGACCAATTTCAGGCACAGAAATGACTTTAAACACACTTATTTTAGTTGAAAAAGTAATAACTCGCATCCAACCGTCATTTAAAGTCAAAAGATTAAATGTTAAAATTTCATCAATATTGACCATTTTTTCAACGTTCGACTGGTCCGGGGTCATCGTTTTTCATCAGAAAATTGATTTTTTGGACTCTACCAAAAATGATTCAAACTGTCATTTGGATCGGCCTCATGTTGAATAACCACTTTTTAAACCCTCACAGTGACCAAAATTGCCATTTTTACAGAGTTTTGCTTACTCAAAATCTTCAATTTTGACCAATTTCAGGCACAGAAATGACTTTAAACACACTTATTTTAGTTGAAAAAGTAATAACTCACATCCAACCGTCATTTAAAGTCAAAAGATTAAATGTTAAAATTTCATCAATATTGACCATTTTTTCAACGTTCGACTGGTCCGGGGTCATCGTTTTTCATCAGAAAATTGATTTTTTGGACTCTACCAAAAATGATTCAAAATGTCATTTTGATCGGGCCTCATGTTGAATAACCACTTTTTAAACCCTCACGGTGACCAAAACTGCCATTTTTACAGAGTTTTGCTTACTCAAAATCTTCAATTTTGACCAATTTCAGGCACAGAAATGACTTTAAACACACTTATTTTAGTTGAAAAAGTAATAACTCACATCCAACCGTCATTTAAAGTCAAAAGATTAAATGTTAAAATTTCATCAATATTGACCATTTTTTCAACGTTCGACTGGTCCGGGGTCATCGTTTTTCATCAGAAAATGGATTTTTTGGACTCTACCAAAAATGATTCAAAATGTCATTTGGATCGGGCCTCATGTTGAATAACCACTTTTTAAACCCTCACAGTGACCAAAACTGCCATTTTTACAGAGTTTTGCTTACTCAAAATCTTCAATTTTGACCAATTTCAGGCACAGAAATGACTTTAAACACACTTATTTTAGTTGAAAAAGTAATAACTCACATCCAACCGTCATTTAAAGTCAAAAGATTAAATGTTAAAATGTCATCAATATTGACCATTTTTTCAACGTTCGACTGGTCCGGGGTCATCGTTTTTATCATCAGAAAATTGATTTTTTGGACTCTACCAAAAATGATTCAAAATGTCATTTGGATCGGGCCTCATGTTGAATAACCACTTTTTAAACCCTCACAGTGACCAAAACTGCAATTTTTACAGAGTTTTGCTTACTCAAAATCTTCAATTTTGACCAATTTCAGGCACAGAAATGACTTTAAACACACTTATTTTAGTTGAAAAAGTAATAACTCACATCCAACCGTCATTTAAAGTCAAAAGATTAAATGTTAAAATTTCATCAATATTGACCATTTTTTCAACGTTCGACTGGTCCGGGGTCATCGTTTTTCATCAGAAAATGGATTTTTTGGACTCTACCAAAAATGATTCAACATGTCATTTGGATCAGGCCTCATGTTGAATAACCACTTTTTAAACCCTCACAGTGACCAAAACTGCCGTTTTTACAGTTTTGCTTATTCAAAATCTTCAATTTTGACCAATTTCAGGCACAGAAATGACTTTAAACACACTTATTTTAGTTGAAAAAGTAATAACTCACATCCAACCGTCATTTAAAGTCAAAAGATTAAATGTTAAAATTTCATCAATATTGACCATTTTTTCAACGTTTGACTGGTCCGGGGTCATCGTTTTTCATCAGAAAATTGATTTTTTGGACTCTACCAAAAATGATTCAAAATGTCATTTTGATCGGGCCTCATGTTGAATAACCACTTTTTAAACCCTCACAGTGACCAAAACTGCCATTTTTACAGAGTTTTGCTTACTCAAAATCTTCAATTTTGACCAATTTCAGGCACAGAAATGACTTTAAACACACTTATTCAAAATGTCATTTTGTTCGGGCCTCATGTTGAATAACCACTTTTTAAACCCTCACAGTGACCAAAACTGCCATTTTTACAGAGTTTTGCTTACTCAAAATCTTCAATTTTGACCAATTTTAGGCACAGAAATGACTTTAAACACACTTATTTTAGTTGAAAAAGTAATAACTCACATCCAACCGTCATTTAAAGTCAAAAGATTAAATGTTAAAATTTCATCAATATTGACCATTTTTTCAACGTTCGACTGGTCCGGGGTCATCGTTTTTCATCAGAAAATGGATTTTTTGGACTCTACCAAAAATGATTCAAAATGTCATTTGGATCGGGCCTCATGTTGAATAACCACTTTTTAAACCCTCACAGTGACCAAAACTGCCATTTTTACAGAGTTTTGCTTACTCAAAATCTTCAATTTTGACCAATTTCAGGCACAGAAATGACTTTAAACACACTCTATTTTAGTTGAAAAAGTAATAACTCATATCCAACCGTCATTTAAAGTCAAAAGATTAAATGTTAAAATTTCATCAATATTGACCATTTTTTCAACGTTCGACTGGTCCGGGGTCATCGTTTTTCATCAGAAAATGGATTTTTTGGACTCTACCAAAAATGATTCAAAATGTCATTTGGATCGGGCCTCATGTTGAATAACCACTTTCTAAACCCTCACAGTGACCAAAACTGCCATTTTTACAGAGTTTTGCTTACTCAAAATCTTCAATTTTGACCAATTTCAGGCACAGAAATGACTTTAAACACACTTATTTTCGTTGAAAAAGTAATAACTCACATCCAACCGTCATTTAAAGTCAAAAGATTAAATGTTAAAATTTCATCAATATTGACCATTTTTTCAACGTTCGACTGGTCCGGGGTCATCGTTTTTCATCAGAAAATGGATTTTTTGGACTCTACCAAAAATGATTCAACATGTCATTTGGATCAGGCCTCATGTTGAATAACCACTTTTTAAACCCTCACAGTGACCAAAACTGCCATTTTTACAGTTTTGCTTACTCAAAATCTTCAATTTTGACCAATTTCAGGCACAGAAAGACTTTAAACACACTTATTTTAGTTGAAAAAGTAATAACTCACATCCAACCGTCATTTAAAGTCAAAAGATTAAATGTTAAAATTTCATCAATATTGACCATTTTTTCAACGTTCGACTGGTCCGGGGTCATTGTTTTTCATCAGAAAATTGATTTTTTGGACTCTACCAAAAATGATTCAAAATGTCATTTGGATCGGGCCTCATGTTGAATAACCACTTTTTAAACCCTCACAGTGACCAAAACTGCCATTTTTACAGAGTTTTGCTTACTCAAAATCTTCAATTTTGACCAATTTCAGGCACAGAAATGACTTTAAACACACTTATTTTAGTTGAAAAAGTAATAACTCACATCCAACCGTCATTTAAAGTCAAAAGATTAAATGTTAAAATTTCATCAATATTGACCATTTTTTCAACGTTCGACTGGTCCGGGGTCATCGTTTTTCATCAGAAAATTAATTTTTTGGACTTTACCAAAAATGATTCAAAATGTCATTTTGATCGGGCCTCATGTTGAATAACCACTTTTTAAACCCTCACAGTGACCAAAACTGCCATTTTTACAGAGTTTTGCTTACTCAAAATCTTCAATTTTGACCAATTTCAGGCACAGAAATGACTTTAAACACACTTATTTTAGTTGAAAAAGTAATAACTCACATCCAACCGTCATTTAAAGTCAAAAGATTAAATGTTAAAATTTCATCAATATTGACCATTTTTTCAACGTTCGACTGGTCCGGGGTCATCGTTTTTCATCAGAAAATGGATTTTTTGGACTCTACCAAAAATGATTCAAAATGTCATTTGGATCGGGCCTCATGTTGAATAACCACTTTTTAAACCCTCACAGTGACCAAAACTGCCATTTTTACAGAGTTTTGCTTACTCAAAATCTTCAATTTTGACCAATTTCAGGCACAGAAATGACTTTAAACACACTTATTTTAGTTGAAAAAGTAATAACTCACATCCAACCGTCATTTAAAGTCAAAAGATTAAATGTTAAAATTTCATCAATATTGACCATTTTTTCAACGTTCGACTGGTCCGGGGTCATCGTTTTTCATCAGAAAATTGATTTTTTGGACTCTACCAAAAATGATTCAAAATGTCATTTGGATGGGGCCTCATGTTGAATAACCACTTTTTAAACCCTCACAGTGACCAAAACTGCAATTTTTACAGAGTTTTGCTTACTCAAAATCTTCAATTTTGACCAACTTCAGGCACAGAAATGACTTTAAACACACTTATTTTAGTTGAAAAAGTAATAACTCACATCCAACCGTCATTTAAAGTCAAAAGATTAAATGTTAAAATTTCATCAATATTGACCATTTTTTCAACGTTCGACTGGTCCGGGGTCATCGTTTTTCATCAGAAAATTGATTTTTTGGACTCTACCAAAAATGATTCAAAATGTCATTTTGATCGGGCCTCATGTTGAATAACCACTTTTTAAACCCTCACAGTGACCAAAACTGCCATTTTTACAGAGTTTTGCTTACTCAAAATCTTCAATTTTGACCAATTTCAGGCACAGAAATGACTTTAAACACACTTATTTTAGTTGAAAAAGTAATAACTCACATCCAACCGTCATTTAAAGTCAAAAGATTAAATGTTAAAATTTCATCAATATTGACCATTTTTTCAACGTTCGACTGGTCCGGGGTCATCGTTTTTCATCAGAAAATGGATTTTTTGGACTCTACCAAAAATGATTCAACATGTCATTTGGATCAGGCCTCATGTTGAATAACCACTTTTTAAACCCTCACAGTGACCAAAACTGCCATTTTTACAGTTTTGCTTACTCAAAATCTTCAATTTTGACCAATTTCAGGCACAGAAAGGCTTTAAACACACTTATTTTAGTTGAAAAAGTAATAACTCACATCCAACCGTCATTTAAAGTCAAAAGATTAAATGTTAAAATTTCATCAATATTGACCATTTTTTCAACGTTCGACTGGTCCGGGGTCATCGTTTTTCATCAGAAAATTGATTTTTTGGACTCTACCAAAAATGATTCAAAATGTCATTTGGATCGGGCCTCATGTTGAATAACCACTTTTTAAACCCTCACAGTGACCAAAACTGCCATTTTTACAGAGTTTTGCTTACTCAAAATCTTCAATTTTGACCAATTTCAGGCACAGAAATGACTTTAAACACACTTATTTTAGTTGAAAAAGTAATAACTCACATCCAACCGTCATTTAAAGTCAAAAGATTAAATGTTAAAATTTCATCAATATTGACCATTTTTTCAACGTTCGACTGGTCCGGGGTCATCGTTTTTCATCAGAAAATTAATTTTTTGGACTCTACCAAAAATGATTCAAAATGTCATTTTGATCGGGCCTCATGTTGAATAACCACTTTTTAAACCCTCACAGTGACCAAAACTGCCATTTTTACAGAGTTTTGCTTACTCAAAATCTTCAATTTTGACCAATTTCAGGCACAGAAATGACTTTAAACACACTTATTTTAGTTGAAAAAGTAATAACTCACATCCAACCGTCATTTAAAGTCAAAAGATTAAATGTTAAAATTTCATCAATATTGACCATTTTTTCAACGTTCGACTGGTCCGGGGTCATCGTTTTTCATCAGAAAATTGATTTTTTGGACTCTACCAAAAATGATTCAAAATGTCATTTTGATCGGGCCTCATGTTGAATAACCACTTTTTAAACCCTCACAGTGACCAAAACTGCCATTTTTACAGAGTTTTGCTTACTCAAAATCTTCAATTTTGACCAATTTCAGGCACAGAAATGACTTTAAACACACTTATTTTAGTTGAAAAAGTAATAACTCACATCCAACCGTCATTTAAAGTCAAAAGATTAAATGTTAAAATTTCATCAATATTGACCATTTTTTCAACGTTCGACTGGTCCGGGGTCATCGTTTTTCATCAGAAAATGGATTTTTTGGACTCTACCAAAAATGATTCAACATGTCATTTGGATCAGGCCTCATGTTGAATAACCACTTTTTAAACCCTCACAGTGACCAAAACTGCCATTTATACAGTTTTGCTTACTCAAAATCTTCAATTTTGACCAATTTCAGGCACAGAAAGACTTTAAACACACTTATTTTAGTTGAAAAAGTAATAACTCACATCCAACCGTCATTTAAAGTCAAAAGATTAAATGTTAAAATTTCATCAATATTGACCATTTTTTCAACGTTCGACTGGTCCGGGGTCATCGTTTTTCATCAGAAAATTGATTTTTTGGACTCTACCAAAAATGATTCAAAATGTCATTTGGATCGGGCCTCATGTTGAATAACCACTTTTTAAACCCTCACAGTGACCAAAACTGCCATTTTTACAGAGTTTTGCTTACTCAAAATCTTCAATTTTGACCAATTTCAGGCACAGAAATGACTTTAAACACACTTATTTTAGTTGAAAAAGTAATAACTCACATCCAACCGTCATTTAAAGTCAAAAGATTAAATGTTAAAATTTCATCAATATTGACCATTTTTTCAACGTTCGACTGGTCCGGGGTCATCGTTTTTCATCAGAAAATTAATTTTTTGGACTCTACCAAAAATGATTCAAAATGTCATTTTGATCGGGCCTCATGTTGAATAACCACTTTTTAAACCCTCACAGTGACCAAAACTGCCATTTTTACAGAGTTTTGCTTACTCAAAATCTTCAATTTTGACCAATTTCAGGCACAGAAATGACTTTAAACACACTTATTTTAGTTGAAAAAGTAATAACTCACATCCAACCGTCATTTAAAGTCAAAAGATTAAATGTTAAAATTTCATCAATATTGACCATTTTTTCAACGTTCGACTGGTCCGGGGTCATCGTTTTTCATCAGAAAATTAATTTTTTGGACTTTACCAAAAATGATTCAAAATGTCATTTTGATCGGGCCTCATGTTGAATAACCACTTTTTAAACCCTCACAGTGACCAAAACTGCCATTTTTACAGAGTTTTGCTTACTCAAAATCTTCAATTTTGACCAATTTCAGGCACAGAAATGACTTTAAACACACTTATTTTAGTTGAAAAAGTAATAACTCACATCCAACCGTCATTTAAAGTCAAAAGATTAAATGTTAAAATTTCATCAATATTGACCATTTTTTCAACGTTCGACTGGTCCGGGGTCATCGTTTTTCATCAGAAAATGGATTTTTTGGACTCTACCAAAAATGATTCAAAATGTCATTTGGATCGGGCCTCATGTTGAATAACCACTTTTTAAACCCTCACAGTGACCAAAACTGCCATTTTTACAGAGTTTTGCTTACTCAAAATCTTCAATTTTGACCAATTTCAGGCACAGAAATGACTTTAAACACACTTATTTTAGTTGAAAAAGTAATAACTCACATCCAACCGTCATTTAAAGTCAAAAGATTAAATGTTAAAATTTCATCAATATTGACCATTTTTTCAACGTTCGACTGGTCCGGGGTCATCGTTTTTCATCAGAAAATTGATTTTTTGGACTCTACCAAAAATGATTCAAAATGTCATTTGGATGGGGCCTCATGTTGAATAACCACTTTTTAAACCCTCACAGTGACCAAAACTGCAATTTTTACAGAGTTTTGCTTACTCAAAATCTTCAATTTTGACCAATTTCAGGCACAGAAATGACTTTAAACACACTTATTTTAGTTGAAAAAGTAATAACTCACATCCAACCGTCATTTAAAGTCAAAAGATTAAATGTTAAAATTTCATCAATATTGACCATTTTTTCAACGTTCGACTGGTCCGGGGTCATCGTTTTTCATCAGAAAATTGATTTTTTGGACTCTACCAAAAATGATTCAAAATGTCATTTTGATCGGGCCTCATGTTGAATAACCACTTTTTAAACCCTCACAGTGACCAAAACTGCCATTTTTACAGAGTTTTGCTTACTCAAAATCTTCAATTTTGACCAATTTCAGGCACAGAAATGACTTTAAACACACTTATTTTAGTTGAAAAAGTAATAACTCACATCCAACCGTCATTTAAAGTCAAAAGATTAAATGTTAAAATTTCATCAATATTGACCATTTTTTCAACGTTCGACTGGTCCGGGGTCATCGTTTTTCATCAGAAAATGGATTTTTTGGACTCTACCAAAAATGATTCAACATGTCATTTGGATCAGGCCTCATGTTGAATAACCACTTTTTAAACCCTCACAGTGACCAAAACTGCCATTTTTACAGTTTTGCTTACTCAAAATCTTCAATTTTGACCAATTTCAGGCACAGAAAGACTTTAAACACACTTATTTTAGTTGAAAAAGTAATAACTCACATCCAACCGTCATTTAAAGTCAAAAGATTAAATGTTAAAATTTCATCAATATTGACCATTTTTTCAACGTTCGACTGGTCCGGGGTCATCGTTTTTCATCAGAAAATTGATTTTTTGGACTCTACCAAAAATGATTCAAAATGTCATTTGGATCGGGCCTCATGTTGAATAACCACTTTTTAAACCCTCACAGTGACCAAAACTGCCATTTTTACAGAGTTTTGCTTACTCAAAATCTTCAATTTTGACCAATTTCAGGCACAGAAATGACTTTAAACACACTTATTTTAGTTGAAAAAGTAATAACTCACATCCAACCGTCATTTAAAGTCAAAAGATTAAATGTTAAAATTTCATCAATATTGACCATTTTTTCAACGTTCGACTGGTCCGGGGTCATCGTTTTTCATCAGAAAATTAATTTTTTGGACTCTACCAAAAATGATTCAAAATGTCATTTTGATCGGGCCTCATGTTGAATAACCACTTTTTAAACCCTCACAGTGACCAAAACTGCCATTTTTACAGAGTTTTGTTTACTCAAAATCTTCAATTTTGACCAATTTCAGGCACAGAAATGACTTTAAACACACTTATTTTAGTTGAAAAATTAATAACTCACATCCAACCGTCATTTAAAGTCAAAAGATTAAATGTTAAAATTTCATCAATATTGACCATTTTTTCAACGTTCGACTGGTCCGGGGTCATCGTTTTTCATCAGAAAATGGATTTTTTGGACTCTACCAAAAATGATTCAAAATGTCATTTGGATTGGGCCTCATGTTGAATAACCACTTTTTAAACCCTCACAGTGACCAAAACTGCCATTTTTACAGAGTTTTGCTTACTCAAAATCTTCAATTTTGACCAATTTCAGGCACAGAAATGACTTTAAACACACTTATTTTAGTTGAAAAAGTAATAACTCACATCCAACCGTCATTTAAAGTCAAAAGATTAAATGTTAAAATTTCATCAATATTGACCATTTTTTCAACGTTCGACTGGTCCGGGGTCATCGTTTTTCATCAGAAAATTGATTTTTTGGACTCTACCAAAAATGATTCAAAATGTCATTTGGATCGGGCCTCATGTTGAATAACCACTTTTTAAACCCTCACAGTGACCAAAACTGCAATTTTTACAGAGTTTTGCTTACTCAAAATCTTCAATTTTGACCAATTTCAGGCACAGAAATGACTTTAAACACACTTATTTTAGTTGAAAAAGTAATAACTCACATCCAACCGTCATTTAAAGTCAAAAGATTAAATGTTAAAATTTCATCAATATTGACCATTTTTTCAACGTTCGACTGGTCCGGGGTCATTGTTTTTCATCAGAAAATTGATTTTTTGGACTCTACCAAAAATGATTCAAAATGTCATTTTGATCGGGCTCATGTTGAATAACCACTTTTTAAACCCTCACAGTGACCAAAACTGCCATTTTTACAGAGTTTTGCTTACTCAAAATCTTCAATTTTGACCAATTTCAGGCACAGAAATGACTTTAAACACACTTATTTTAGTTGAAAAAGTAATAACTCACATCCAACCGTCATTTAAAGTCAAAAGATTAAATGTTAAAATTTCATCAATATTGACCATTTTTTCAACGTTCGACTGGTCCGGGGTCATCGTTTTTCATCAGAAAATTGATTTTTTGGACTCTACCAAAAATGATTCAACATGTCATTTGGATCAGGCCTCATGTTGAATACCCACTTTTTAAACCCTCACAGTGACCAAAACTGCCATTTTTACAGTTTTGCTTACTCAAAATGTTCAATTTTGACCAATTTCAGGCACAGAAATGACTTTAAACACACTTATTTTAGTTGAAAAAGTAATAACTCACATCCAACCGTCATTTAAAGTCAAAAGATTAAATGTTAAAATTTCATCAATATTGACCATTTTTTCAACGTTCGACTGGTCTGGGGTCATCGTTTTTCATCAGAAAATTGATTTTTTGGACTCTACCAAAAATGTTTCAAAATGTCATTTGGATCGGGCCTCATGTTGAATAACCACTTTTTAATCCCTCACAGTGACCAAAACTGCCATTTTTACAGAGTTTTGCTTACTCAAAATCTTCAATTTTGACCAATTTCAGGCACAGAAATGACTTTAAACACACTTATTTTAGTTGAAAAAGTAATAACTCACATCCAACCGTCATTTAAAGTCAAAAGATTAAATGTTAAAATTTCATCAATATTGACCATTTTTTCAACGTTCGACTGGTCCGGGGTCATCGTTTTTCATCAGAAAATTAATTTTTTGGACTCTACCAAAAATGATTCAAAATGTCATTTGGATCGGGCCTCATGTTGAATAACCACTTTTTAAACCCTCACAGTGACCAAAATTGCCAATTTTACAGAGTTTTGCTTACTCAAAATCTTCAATTTTGACCAATTTCAGGCACAGAAATGACTTTAAACACACTTATTTTAGTTGAAAAAGTAATAACTCACATCCAACCGTCATTTAAAGTCAAAAGATTAAATGTTAAAATTTCATCAATATTGACCATTTTTTCAACGTTCGACTGGTCCGGGGTCATCGTTTTTCATCAGAAAATTGATTTTTTGGACTCTACCAAAAATGATTCAAAATGTCATTTGGATCGGGCCTCATGTTGAATAACCACTTTTAAACCCTCACAGTGACCAAAATTGCCATTTTTACAGAGTTTTGCTTACTCAAAATATTCAATTTTGACCAATTTCAGGCACAGAAATGACTTTAAACACACTTATTTTAGTTGAAAAAGTAATAACTCACATCCAACCGTCATTTAAAGTCAAAAGATTAAATGTTAAAATGTCATCAATATTGACCATTTTTTCAACGTTCGACTGGTCCGGGGTCATCGTTTTTCATCAGAAAATTGATTTTTTAGACTCTACCAAAAATGATTCAAAATGTCATTTTGATCGGGCCTCATGTTGAATAACCACTTTTTAAACCCTCACAGTGACCAAAACTGCCATTTTTACAGAGTTTTGCTTACTCAAAATCTTCAATTTTGACCAATTTCAGGCACAGAAATGACTTTAAACACACTTATTCAAAATGTCATTTGGATCGGGCCTCATGTTGAATAACCACTTTTTAAACCCTCACAGTGACCAAAACTGCCATTTTTACAGAGTTTTGCTTACTCAAAATCTTCAATTTTGACCAATTTCAGGCACAGAAATGACTTTAAACACACTTATTTTAGTTGAAAAAGTAATAACTCGCATCCAACCGTCATTTAAAGTCAAAAGATTAAATGTTAAAATTTCATCAATATTGACCATTTTTTCAACGTTCGACTGGTCCGGGGTCATCGTTTTTCATCAGAAAATTGATTTTTTGGACTCTACCAAAAATGATTCAAACTGTCATTTGGATCGGGCCTCATGTTGAATAACCACTTTTTAAACCCTCACAGTGACCAAAATTGCCATTTTTACAGAGTTTTGCTTACTCAAAATCTTCAATTTTGACCAATTTCAGGCACAGAAATGACTTTAAACACACTTATTTTAGTTGAAAAAGTAATAACTCACATCCAACCGTCATTTAAAGTCAAAAGATTAAATGTTAAAATTTCATCAATATTGACCATTTTTTCAACGTTCGACTGGTCCGGGGTCATCGTTTTTCATCAGAAAATTGATTTTTTGGACTCTACCAAAAATGATTCAAAATGTCATTTTGATCGGGCCTCATGTTGAATAACCACTTTTTAAACCCTCACAGTGACCAAAACTGCCATTTTTACAGAGTTTTGCTTACTCAAAATCTTCAATTTTGACCAATTTCAGGCACAGAAATGACTTTAAACACACTTATTTTAGTTGAAAAAGTAATAACTCACATCCAACCGTCATTTAAAGTCAAAAGATTAAATGTTACAATTTCATCAATATTGACCATTTTTTCAACGTTCGACTGGTCCGGGGTCATCGTTTTTCATCAGAAAATTGATTTTTTGGACTCTACCAAAAATGATTCAACATGTCATTTGGTTCAGGCCTCATGTTGAATAACCACTTTTTAAACCCTCACAGTGACCAAAACTGCCATTTTTACAGTTTTGCTTATTCAAAATCTTCAATTTTGACCAATTTCAGGCACAGAAATGACTTTAAACACACTTATTTTAGTTGAAAAAGTAATAACTCACATCCAACCGTAATTTAAAGTCAAAACATTAAATGTTAAAATTTCATCAATATTGACCTTTTTTTCAACGTTCGACTGGTCCGGGGTCATCGTTTTTCATCAGAAAATTGATTTTTTGGACTCTACCAAAAATGATTCAAAATGTCATTTGGATCGGGCCTCATGTTGAATAACCACTTTTTAATCCCTCACAGTGACCAAAACTGCCATTTTTACAGAGTTTTGCTTACTCAAAATCTTCAATTTTGACCAATTTCAGGCACAGAAATGACTTTAAACACACTTATTTTAGTTGAAAAAGTAATAACTCACATCCAACCGTCATTTAAAGTCAAAAGATTAAATGTTAAAATTTCATCAATATTGACCATTTTTTCAACGTTCGACTGGTCCGGGGTCATCGTTTTTCATCAGAAAATTGATTTTTTGGACTCTACCAAAAATGATTCAAAATGTCATTTGGATCGGGCCTCATGTTGAATAACCACTTTTTAAACCCTCACAGTGACCAAAATTGCCATTTTTACAGAGTTTTGCTTACTCAAAATCTTCAATTTTGACCAATTTCAGGCACAGAAATGACTTTAAACACACTTATTTTAGTTGAAAAAGTAATAACTCACATCCAACCGTCATTAAAGTCAAAAGATTAAATGTTAAAATTTCATCAATATTGACCATTTTTTCAACGTTTGACTGGTCCGGGGTCATCGTTTTTCATCAGAAAATGGATTTTTTGGACTCTACCAAAAATGATTCAAAATGTCATTTGGATCGGGCCTCATGTTGAATAACCACTTTTTAAACCCTCACAGTGACCAAAACTGCCATTTTTACAGAGTTTTGCTTACTCAAAATCTTCAATTTTGACCAATTTCAGGCACAGAAATGACTTTAAAACACACTTATTTTAGTTGAAAAAGTAATAACTCACATCCAACCGTCATTTAAAGTCAAAAGATTAAATGTTAAAATTTCATCAATATTGACCATTTTTTCAACGTTCGACTGGTCCGGGGGTCATCGTTTTTCATCAGAAAATTGATTTTTTGGACTCTACCAAAAATGATTCAAAATGTCATTTTGATCGGGCCTCATGTTGAATAACCACTTTTTAAACCCTCACAGTGACCAAAACTGCCATTTTTACAGAGTTTTGCTTACTCAAAATCTTCAATTTTGACCAATTTCAGGCACAGAAATGACTTTAAAAAAACACACTTATTTTAGTTGAAAAAGTAATAACTCACATCCAACCGTCATTTAAAGTCAAAAGATTAAATGTTAAAATTTCATCAATATTGACCATTTTTTCAACGTTCGACTGGTCCGGGGTCATCGTTTTTCATCAGAAAATTGATTTTTTGGACTCTACCAAAAATGATTCAAAATGTCATTTGGATCGGGCCTCATGTTGAATAACCACTTTTTAAACCCTCACAGTGACCAAAACTGCAATTTTTACAGAGTTTTGCGTACTCAAAATCTTCAATTTTGACCAATTTCAGGCACAGAAATGACTTTAAACACACTTATTTTAGTTGAAAAAGTAATAACTCACATCCAACCGTCATTTAAAGTCAAAAGATTAAATGTTAAAATTTCATCAATATCGACCATTTTTTCAACGTTCGACTGGTCCGGGGTCATCGTTTTTCATCAGAAAATTGATTTTTTGGACTCTACCAAAAATGATTCAAAATGTCATTTGGATCGGGCCTCATGTTGAATAACCACTTTTTAAACCCTCACAGTGACCAAAATTGCCATTTTTACAGAGTTTTGCTTACTCAAAATCTTCAATTTTGACCAATTTCAGGCACAGAAATGACCTTAAACACACTTATTTTAGTTGAAAAAGTAATAACTCACATCCAACCGTCATTTAAAGTCAAAAGATTAAATGTTAAAATTTCATCAATATTGACCATTTTTTCAACGTTCGACTGGTCCGGGGTCATCGTTTTTCATCAGAAAATTGATTTTTTGGACTCTACCAAAAATGATTCAAAATGTCATTTTGATCGGGCCTCATGTTGAATAACCACTTTTTAAACCCTCACAGTGACCAAAACTGCCATTTTTACAGAGTTTTGCTTACTCAAAATCTTCAATTTTGACCAATTTCAGGCACAGAAATGACTTTAAACACACTTATTTTAGTTGAAAAAGTAATAACTCACATCCAACCGTCATTTAAAGTCAAAAGATTAAATGTTAAAATTTCATCAATATTGACCATTTTTTCAACGTTCGACTGGTCCGGGGTCATCGTTTTTCATCAGAAAATGGATTTTTTGGACTCTACCAAAAATGATTCAAAATGTCATTTGGATCGGGCCTCATGTTGAATAACCACTTTTTAAACCCTCACAGTGACCAAAACTGCCATTTTTACAGAGTTTTGCTTACTCAAAATCTTCAATTTTGACCAATTTCAGGCACAGAAATGACTTTAAACACACTTATTTTAGTTGAAAAAGTAGTAACTCACATCCAACCGTCATTTAAAGTCAAAAGATTAAATGTTAAAATTTCATCAATATTGACCATTTTTTCAACGTTCGACTGGTCCGGGGTCATCGTTTTTCATCAGAAAATGGATTTTTTGGACTCTACCAAAAATGATTCAAAATGTCATTTGGATCGGGCCTCATGTTGAATAACCACTTTTTAAACCCTCACAGTGACCAAAACTGCCATTTTTACAGAGTTTTGCTTACTCAAAATCTTCAATTTTGACCAATTTCAGGCACAGAAATGACTTTAAACACACTTATTCAAAATGTCATTTTGATCGGGCCTCATGTTCAATAACCACTTTTTAAACCCTCACAGTGACCAAAACTGCCATTTTTACAGAGTTTTGCTTACTCAAAATCTTCAATTTTGACCAATTTCAGGCACAGAAATGACTTTAAACACACTTATTTTAGTTGAAAAAGTAATAACTCACATCCAACCGTCATTTAAAGTCAAAAGATTAAATGTTAAAATTTCATCAATATTGACCATTTTTTCAACGTTCGACTGGTCCGGGGTCATCGTTTTTCATCAGAAAATTGATTTTTTGGACTCTACCAAAAATGATTCAAAATGTCATTTGGATCGGGCCTCATGTTGAATAACCACTTTTTAAACCCTCACAGTGACCAAAACTGCCATTTTTAGAGAGTTTTGCTTACTCAAAATCTTCAATTTTGACCAATTTCAGGCACAGAAATGACTTTAAACACACTTATTTTAGTTGAAAAAGTAATAACTCACATCCAACCGTCATTTAAAGTCAAAAGATTAAATGTTAAAATTTCATCAATATTGACCATTTTTTCAACGTTCGACTGGTCCGGGGTCATCGTTTTTCATCAGAAAATTGATTTTTTGGACTCTACCAAAAATGATTCAAAATGTCATTTGGATCGGGCCTCATGTTGAATAACCACTTTTTAAACCCTCACAGTGACCAAAACTGCCATTTTTACAGAGTTTTTGTTTACTCAAAATCTTCAATTTTGACCAATTTCAGGCACAGAAATGACTTTAAACACACTTATTTTAGTTGAAAAAGTAATAACTCACATCCAACCGTCATTTAAAGTCAAAAGATTAAATGTTAAAATTTCATCAATATTGACCATTTTTTCAACGTTCGACTGGTCCGGGGTCATCGTTTTTCATCAGAAAATTGATTTTTTGGGACTCTACCAAAAATGATTCAAAATGTCATTTTGATCGGGCCTCATGTTGAATAACCACTTTTTAAACCCTCACGGTGACCAAAACTGCCATTTTTACAGAGTTTTGCTTACTCAAAATCTTCAATTTTGACCAATTTCAGGCACAGAAATGACTTTAAACACACTTATTTTAGTTGAAAAAGTAATAACTCACATCCAACCGTCATTTAAAGTCAAAAGATTAAATGTTAAAATTTCATCAATATTGACCATTTTTGTTCGACTGGTCCGGGGTCATCGTTTTTCATCAGAAAATTGATTTTTTGGACTCTACCAAAAATGATTCAAAATGTCATTTGGATCGGGCCTCATGTTGAATAACCACTTTTTAAACCCTCACAGTGACCAAAACTGCAATTTTTACAGAGTTTTGCTTACTCAAAATCTTCAATTTTGACCAATTTCAGGCACAGAAATGACTTTAAACACACTTATTTTAGTTGAAAAAGCAATAACTCACATCCAACCGTCATTTAAAGTCAAAAGATTAAATGTTAAAATTTCATCAATATTGACCATTTTTTCAACGTTCGACTGGTCCGGGGTCATCGTTTTTCATCAGAAAATTGATTTTTTGGACTCTACCAAAAATGATTCAAAATGTCATTTGATTGGGCCTCATGTTGAATAACCACTTTTTAAACCCTCACAGTGACCAAAACTGCCATTTTTACAGAGTTTTGCTTACTCAAAATCTTCAATTTTGACCAATTTCAGGCACAGAAATGACTTTAAACACACTTATTTTAGTTGAAAAAGTAATAACTCACATCCAACCGTCATTTAAAGTCAAAAGATTAAATGTTACAATTTCATCAATATTGACCATTTTTTCAACGTTCGACTGGTCCGGGGTCATCGTTTTTCATCAGAAAATGGATTTTTTGGACTCTACCAAAAATGATTCAACATGTCATTTGGTTCAGGCCTCATGTTGAATAACCACTTTTTAAACCCTCACAGTGACCAAAACTGCCATTTTTACAGTTTTGCTTATTCAAAATCTTCAATTTTGACCAATTTCAGGCACAGAAATGACTTTAAACACACTTATTTTAGTTGAAAAAGTAATAACTCACATCCAACCGTAATTTAAAGTCAAAAGATTAAATGTTAAAATTTCATCAATATTGACCTTTTTTTCAACGTTCGACTGGTCCGGGGTCATCGTTTTTCATCAGAAAATTGATTTTTTGGACTCTACCAAAAATGATTCAAAATGTCATTTGGATCGGGCCTCATGTTGAATAACCACTTTTTAATCCCTCACAGTGACCAAAACTGCCATTTTTACAGAGTTTTGCTTACTCAAAATCTTCAATTTTGACCAATTTCAGGCACAGAAATGACTTTAAACACACTTATTTTAGTTGAAAAAGTAATAACTCACATCCAACCGTCATTTAAAGTCAAAAGATTAAATGTTAAAATTTCATCAATATTGACCATTTTTTCAACGTTCGACTGGTCCGGGGTCATCGTTTTTCATCAGAAAATTGATTTTTTGGACTCTACCAAAAATGATTCAAAATGTCATTTGGATCGGGCCTCATGTTGAATAACCACTTTTTAAACCCTCACAGTGACCAAAATTGCCATTTTTACAGAGTTTTGCTTACTCAAAATCTTCAATTTTGACCAATTTCAGGCACAGAAATGACTTTAAACACACTTATTTTAGTTGAAAAAGTAATAACTCACATCCAACCGTCATTTAAAGTCAAAAGATTAAATGTTAAAATTTCATCAATATTGACCATTTTTTCAACGTTTGACTGGTCCGGGGTCATCGTTTTTCATCAGAAAATGGATTTTTTGGACTCTACCAAAAATGATTCAAAATGTCATTTGGATCGGGCCTCATGTTGAATAACCACTTTTTAAACCCTCACAGTGACCAAAACTGCCATTTTTACAGAGTTTTGCTTACTCAAAATCTTCAATTTTGACCAATTTCAGGCACAGAAATGACTTTAAACACACTTATTTTAGTTGAAAAAGTAATAACTCACATCCAACCGTCATTTAAAGTCAAAAGATTAAATGTTAAAATTTCATCAATATTGACCATTTTTTCAACGTTCGACTGGTCCGGGGTCATCGTTTTTCATCAGAAAATTGATTTTTTGGACTCTACCAAAAATGATTCAAAATGTCATTTTGATCGGGCCTCATGTTGAATAACCACTTTTTAAACCCTCACAGTGACCAAAACTGCCATTTTTACAGAGTTTTGCTTACTCAAAATCTTCAATTTTGACCAATTTCAGGCACAGAAATGACTTTCAAAAACACACTTATTTTAGTTGAAAAAGTAATAACTCACATCCAACCGTCATTTAAAGTCAAAAGATTAAATGTTAAAATTTCATCAATATTGACCATTTTTTCAACGTTCGACTGGTCCGGGGTCATCGTTTTTCATCAGAAAATTGATTTTTTGGACTCTACCAAAAATGATTCAAAATGTCATTTGGATCGGGCCTCATGTTGAATAACCACTTTTTAAACCCTCACAGTGACCAAAACTGCCATTTTTACAGAGTTTTGCTTACTCAAAATCTTCAATTTTGACCAATTTCAGGCACAGAAATGACTTTAAACACACTTATTTTAGTTGAAAAAGTAATAACTCACATCCAACCGTCATTTAAAGTCAAAAGATTAAATGTTAAAATTTCATCAATATTGACCATTTTTTCAACGTTCGACTGGTCCGGGGTCATCGTTTTTCATCAGAAAATTGATTTTTTGGACTCTACCAAAAATGATTCAAAATGTCATTTGGATCGGGCCTCATGTTGAATAACCACTTTTTAAACCCTCACAGTGACCAAAATTGCAATTTTTACAGAGTTTTGCTTACTCAAAATCTTCAATTTTGACCAATTTCAGGCACAGAAATGACTTTAAACACACTTATTTTAGTTGAAAAAGTAATAACTCACATCCAACCGTCATTTAAAGTCAAAAGATTAAATGTTAAAATTTCATCAATATTGACCATTTTTTCAACGTTCGACTGGTCCGGGTCATCGTTTTTCATCAGAAAATTGATTTTTTGGACTCTACCAAAAATGATTCAAAATGTCATTTTGATCGGGCCTCATGTTGAATAACCACTTTTTAAACCCTCACAGTGACCAAAACCGCCATTTTTACAGAGTTTTGCTTACTCAAAATCTTCAATTTTGACCAATTTCAGGCACAGAAATGACTTTAAACACACTTTTTTTAGTTGAAAAAGTAATAACTCACATCCAACCGTCATTTAAAGTCAAAAGATTAAATGTTAAAATTTCATCAATATTGACCATTTTTTCAACGTTCGACTGGTCCGGGGTCATCGTTTTTCATCAGAAAATTGATTTTTTGGACTCTACCAAAAATGATTCAAAATGTCATTTGGATCGGGCCTCCTGTTGAATAACCACTTTTAAACCCTCACAGTGACCAAAACTGCCATTTTTACAGAGTTTTGCTTACTCAAAATCTTCAATTTTGACCAATTTCAGGCACAGAAATGACTTTAAACACACTTATTTTAGTTGAAAAAGTAATAACTCACATCCAACCGTCATTTAAAGTCAAAAGATTAAATGTTAAAATTTCATCAATATTGACCATTTTTTCAACGTTCGACTGGTCCGGGGTCATCGTTTTTCAACAGAAAATTGATTTTTTGGACTTTACCAAAAATGATTCAAAATGTCATTTGGATCGGGCCTCATGTTGAATAACCACTTTTTAATCCCTCACAGTGACCAAAACTGCCATTTTTACAGAGTTTTGCTTACTCAAAATCTTCAATTTTGACCTATTTCAGGCACAGAAATGACTTTAAACACACTTATTTTAGTTGAAAAAGTAATAACTCACATCCAACCGTCATTTAAAGTCAAAAGATTAAATGTTAAAATTTTCATCAATATTGACCATTTTTTCAACGTTCGACTGGTCCGGGGTCATCGTTTTTCATCAGAAAATTGATTTTTTGGACTCTACCAAAAATGATTCAAAATGTCATTTGGATCGGGCCTCATGTTGAATAACCACTTTTTAAACCCTCACAGTGACCAAAACTGCAATTTTTACAGAGTTTTGCTTACTCAAAATCTTCAATTTTGACCAATTTCAGGCACAGAAATGACTTTAAACACACTTATTTTAGTTGAAAAAGTAATAACTCACATCCAACCGTCATTTAAAGTCAAAAGATTAAATGTTAAAATTTCACCAATATTGACCATTTTTTCAACGTTCGACTGGTCGGGTCATCGTTTTTCATCAGAAAATTGATTTTTTGGACTCTACCAAAAATGATTCAAAATGTCATTTGGATCGGGCCTCATGTTGAATAACCACTTTTTAAACCCTCACAGTGACCAAAACTGCCATTTTTACAGAGTTTTGCTTACTCAAAATCTTCATTTTGACCAATTTCAGGCACAGAAATGACTTTAAACACACTTATTTTCGTTGAAAAAGTAATAACTCACATCCAACCGTCATTTAAAGTCAAAAGATTAAATGTTAAAATTTCATCAATATTGACCATTTTTTCAACGTTCGACTGGTCCGGGGTCATCGTTTTTCATCAGAAAATTGATTTTTTGGACTCTACCAAAAATGATTCAAAATGTCATTTGGATCGGGCCTCATGTTGAATAACCACTTTTAAACCCTCACAGTGACCAAAACTGCAATTTTTACAGAGTTTTGCTTACTCAAAATCTTCAATTTTGACCAATTTCAGGCACAGAAATGACTTTAAACACACTTATTTTAGTTGAAAAAGTAATAACTCACATCCAACCGTCATTTAAAGTCAAAAGATTAAATGTTAAAATTTCATCAATATTGACCATTTTTTCAACGTTCGACTGGTCCGGGGTCATCGTTTTTCATCAGAAAATTGATTTTTGGACTCTACCAAAAATGATTCAAAATGTCATTTTGATTGGGCCTCATGTTGAATAACCACTTTTTAAACCCTCACAGTGACCAAAACTGCCATTTTTACAGAGTTTTGCTTACTCAAAATCTTCAATTTTGACCAATTTCAGGCACAGAAATGACTTTAAACACACTTATTTTAGTTGAAAAAGTAATAACTCACATCCAACCGTCATTTAAAGTCAAAAGATTAAATGTTACAATTTCATCAATATTGACCATTTTTTCAACGTTCGACTGGTCCGGGGTCATCGTTTTTCATCAGAAAATGGATAAAATGATTCAACATGTCATTTGGTTCAGGCCTCATGTTGAATAACCACTTTTTAAACCCTCACAGTGACCAAAACTGCCATTTTTACAGTTTTGCTTATTCAAAATCTTCAATTTTGACCAATTTCAGGCACAGAAATGACTTTAAACACACTTATTTTAGTTGAAAAAGTAATAACTCACATCCAACCGTAATTTAAAGTCAAAAGATTAAATGTTAAAATTTCATCAATATTGACCTTTTTTTCAACGTTCGACTGGTCCGGGGTCATCGTTTTTCATCAGAAAATTGATTTTTTGGACTCTACCAAAAATGATTCAAAATGTCATTTGGATCGGGCCTCATGTTGAATAACACTTTTTAATCCCTCACAGTGACCAAAACTGCCATTTTTACAGAGTTTTGCTTACTCAAAATCTTCAATTTTGACCAATTTCAGGCACAGAAATGACTTTAAACACACTTATTTTAGTTGAAAAAGTAATAACTCACATCCAACCGTCATTTAAAGTCAAAAGATTAAATGTTAAAATTTCATCAATATTGACCATTTTTTCAACGTTCGACTGGTCCGGGGTCATCGTTTTTCATCAGAAAATTGATTTTTTGGACTCTACCAAAAATGATTCAAAATGTCATTTGGATCGGGCCTCATGTTGAATAACCACTTTTTAAACCCTCACAGTGACCAAAATTGCCATTTTTACAGAGTTTTGCTTACTCAAAATCTTCAATTTTGACCAATTTCAGGCACAGAAATGACTTTAAACACACTTATTTTAGTTGAAAAAGTAATAACTCACATCCAACCGTCATTTAAAGTCAAAAGATTAAATGTTAAAATTTCATCAATATTGACCATTTTTTCAACGTTTGACTGGTCCGGGGTCATCGTTTTTCATCAGAAAATGGATTTTTTGGACTCTACCAAAAATGATTCAAAATGTCATTTGGATCGGGCCTCATGTTGAATAACCACTTTTTAAACCCTCACAGTGACCAAAACTGCCATTTTTACAGAGTTTTGCTTACTCAAAATCTTCAATTTTGACCAATTTCAGGCACAGAAATGACTTTAAACACACTTATTTTAGTTGAAAAAGTAATAACTCACATCCAACCGTCATTTAAAGTCAAAAGATTAAATGTTAAAATTTCATCAATATTGACCATTTTTTCAACGTTCGACTGGTCCGGGGTCATCGTTTTTCATCAGAAAATTGATTTTTTGGACTCTACCAAAAATGATTCAAAATGTCATTTTGATCGGGCCTCATGTTGAATAACCACTTTTTAAACCCTCACAGTGACCAAAACTGCCATTTTTACAGAGTTTTGCTTACTCAAAATCTTCAATTTTGACCAATTTCAGGCACAGAAATGACTTTCAAAAAACACACTTATTTTAGTTGAAAAAGTAATAACTCACATCCAACCGTCATTTAAAGTCAAAAGATTAAATGTTAAAATTTCATCAATATTGACCATTTTTTCAACGTTCGACTGGTCCGGGGTCATCGTTTTTCATCAGAAAATTGATTTTTTGGACTCTACCAAAAATGATTCAAAATGTCATTTGGATCGGGCCTCATGTTGAATAACCACTTTTTAAACCCTCACAGTGACCAAAACTGCCATTTTTACAGAGTTTTGCTTACTCAAAATCTTCAATTTTGACCAATTTCAGGCACAGAAATGACTTTAAACACACTTATTTTAGTTGAAAAAGTAATAACTCACATCCAACCGTCATTTAAAGTCAAAAGATTAAATGTTAAAATTTCATCAATATTGACCATTTTTTCAACGTTCGACTGGTCCGGGGTCATCGTTTTTCATCAGAAAATTGATTTTTTGGACTCTACCAAAAATGATTCAAAATGTCATTTGGATCGGGCCTCATGTTGAATAACCACTTTTTAAACCCTCACAGTGACCAAAATTGCAATTTTTACAGAGTTTTGCTTACTCAAAATCTTCAATTTTGACCAATTTCAGGCACAGAAATGACTTTAAACACACTTATTTTAGTTGAAAAAGTAATAACTCACATCCAACCGTCATTTAAAGTCAAAAGATTAAATGTTAAAATTTCATCAATATTGACCATTTTTTCAACGTTCGACTGGTCCGGGGTCATCGTTTTTCATCAGAAAATTGATTTTTTGGACTCTACCAAAAATGATTCAAAATGTCATTTTGATCGGGCCTCATGTTGAATAACCACTTTTTAAACCCTCACAGTGACCAAAACCGCCATTTTTACAGAGTTTTGCTTACTCAAAATCTTCAATTTTGACCAATTTCAGGCACAGAAATGACTTTAAACACACTTATTTTAGTTGAAAAAGTAATAACTCACATCCAACCGTCATTTAAAGTCAAAAGATTAAATGTTAAAATTTCATCAATATTGACCATTTTTTCAACGTTCGACTGGTCCGGGGTCATCGTTTTTCATCAGAAAATTGATTTTTTGGACTCTACCAAAAATGATTCAAAATGTCATTTGGATCGGGCCTCCTGTTGAATAACCACTTTTTAAACCCTCACAGTGACCAAAACTGCCATTTTTACAGAGTTTTGCTTACTCAAAATCTTCAATTTTGACCAATTTCAGGCACAGAAATGACTTTAAACACACTTATTTTAGTTGAAAAGGTAATAACTCACATCCAACCGTCATTTAAAGTCAAAAGATTAAATGTTAAAATTTCATCAATATTGACCATTTTTTCAACGTTCGACTGGTCCGGGGTCATCGTTTTTCATCAGAAAATTGATTTTTTGGACTTTACCAAAAATGATTCAAAATGTCATTTGGATCGGGCCTCATGTTGAATAACCACTTTTTAATCCCTCACAGTGACCAAAACTGCCATTTTTACAGAGTTTTGCTTACTCAAAATCTTCAATTTTGACCTATTTCAGGCACAGAAATGACTTTAAACACACTTATTTTAGTTGAAAAAGTAATAACTCACATCCAACCGTCATTTAAAGTCAAAAGATTAAATGTTAAAATTTCATCAATATTGACCATTTTTTCAACGTTCGACTGGTCCGGGGTCATCGTTTTTCATCAGAAAATTGATTTTTTGGACTCTACCAAAAATGATTCAAAATGTCATTTGGATCGGGCCTCATGTTGAATAACCACTTTTTAAACCCTCACAGTGACCAAAACTGCAATTTTTACAGAGTTTTGCTTACTCAAAATCTTCAATTTTGACCAATTTCAGGCACAGAAATGACTTTAAACACACTTATTTTAGTTGAAAAAGTAATAACTCACATCCAACCGTCATTTAAAGTCAAAAGATTAAATGTTAAAATTTCACCAATATTGACCATTTTTTCAACGTTCGACTGGTCCGGGGTCATCGTTTTTCATCAGAAAATTGATTTTTTGGACTCTACCAAAAATGATTCAAAATGTCATTTTGATCGGGCCTCATGTTGAATAACCACTTTTTAAACCCTCACAGTGACCAAAACTGCCATTTTTACAGAGTTTTGCTTACTCAAAATCTTCAATTTTGACCAATTTCAGGCACAGAAATGACTTTAAACACACTTATTTTCGTTGAAAAAGTAATAACTCACATCCAACCGTCATTTAAAGTCAAAAGATTAAATGTTAAAATTTCATCAATATTGACCATTTTTTCAACGTTCGACTGGTCCGGGGGTCATCGTTTTTCATCAGAAAATGGATTTTTTGGACTCTACCAAAAATGACTCAACATGTCATTTGGATCAGGCCTCATGTTGAATAACCACTTTTTAAACCTCACAGTGACCAAAACTGCCATTTTACAGTTTTGCTTACTCAAAATCTTCAATTTTGACCAATTTCAGGCACAGAAATGACTTTAAACACACTTATTTTAGTTGAAAAATAATAACTCACATCCAACCGTCATTTAAAGTCAAAAGATTAAGTGTTAAAATTTCATCAATATTGACCATTTTTTCAACGTTCGACTTTTCATCAGAAAATTGATTTTTGGACTCTACCAAAAATGATTCAAAATGTCATTTTGATCGGGCCTCATGTTGAATAACCACTTTTTAAACCCTCACAGTGACCAAAACTGCCATTTTTACAGAGTTTTGCTTACTCAAAATCTTCAATTTTGACCAATTTCAGGCACAGAAATGACTTTAAACACACTTATTTTAGTTGAAAAAGTAATAACTCACATCCAACCGTCATTTAAAGTCAAAAGATTAAATGTTAAAATTTCATCAATATTGACCATTTTTTCAACGTTCGACTGGTCCGGGGTCATCGTTTTTCATCAGAAAATTGGATTTTTTGGACTCTACCAAAAATGATTCAAAATGTCATTTGGATCAGGCCTCATGTTGAATAACCACTTTTTAAACCCTCACAGTGACCAAAACTGCCATTTTTACAGTGTTTGCTTATTCAAAATCTTCAATTTTGACCAATTTCAGGCACAGAAATGACTTTAAACACACTTATTTTAGTTGAAAAAGTAATAACTCACATCCAACCGTCATTTAAAGTCAAAAGATTAAATGTTAAAATTTCATCAATATTGACCATTTTTTCAACGTTCGACTGGTCCGGGGTCATCGTTTTTCATCAGAAAATTGATTTTTTGGACTCTACCAAAAATGATTCAAAATGTCATTTGGATCGGGCCTCATGTTGAATAACCACTTTTTAAACCCTCACAGTGACCAAAACTGCCATTTTTACAGAGTTTTGCTTACTCAAAATCTTCAATTTTGACCAATTTCAGGCACAGAAATGACTTTAAACACACTATTTTAGTTGAAAAAGTAATAACTCACATCCAACCGTCATTTAAAGTCAAAAGATTAAATGTTAAAATTTCATCAATATTGACCATTTTTTCAACGTTCGACTGGTCCGGGGTCATCGTTTTTCATCAGAAAATTGATTTTTTGGACTCTACCAAAAATGATTCAAAATGTCATTTGGATCGGGCCTCATGTTGAATAACCACTTTTTAAACCCTCACAGTGACCAAAATTGCCATTTTACAGAGTTTTGCTTACTCAAAATCTTCAATTTTGACCAATTTCAGGCACAGAAATGACTTTAAACACACTTATT
Source organism: Lissotriton vulgaris (assembly GCF_964263255.1). Classification (NCBI taxonomy): domain Eukaryota; kingdom Metazoa; phylum Chordata; class Amphibia; order Caudata; family Salamandridae; genus Lissotriton; species Lissotriton vulgaris. The sequence goes on along the minus strand of NW_028246230.1, from coordinate 1,327,710 downwards.
TTAGTTGAAAAAGTAATAACTCACATCCAACCGTCATTTAAAGTCAAAAGATTAAATGTTAAAATGTCATCAATATTGACCATTTTTTCAACGTTCGACTGGTCCGGGGTCATCGTTTTTCATCAGAAAATTGATTTTTTGGACTCTACCAAAAATGATTCAAAATGTCATTTGGATCGGGCCTCATGTTGAATAACCACTTTTTAAACCCTCACAGTGACCAAAACTGCCATTTTTACAGAGTTTTGTTTACTCAAAATCTTCAATTTTGACCAATTTCAGGCACAGAAATGACTTTAAACACACTTATTTTAGTTGAAAAAGTAATAACTCACATTAACCGTCATTTAAAGTCAAAAGATTAAATGTTAAAATTTCATCAATATTGACCATTTTTTCAACGTTCGACTGGTCCGGGGTCATCGTTTTTCATCAGAAAATTGATTTTTTGGACTCTACCAAAAATGATTCAAAATGTCATTTTGATCGGGCCTCATGTTGAATAACCACTTTTTAAACCCTCACGGTGACCAAAACTGCCATTTTTACAGAGTTTTGCTTACTCAAAATCTTCAATTTTGACCAATTTCAGGCACAGAAATGACTTTAAACACACTTATTTTAGTTGAAAAAGTAATAACTCACATCCAACCGTCATTTAAAGTCAAAAGATTAAATGTTAAAATTTCATCAATATTGACCATTTTTTCAACGTTCGACTGGTCCGGGGTCATCGTTTTTCATCAGAAAATGGATTTTTTGGACTCTACCAAAAATGATTCAAAATGTCATTTGGATCGGGCCTCATGTTGAATAACCACTTTTTAAATTAAACCCTCACAGTGACCAAAACTGCCATTTTTACAGAGTTTTGCTTACTCAAAATCTTCAATTTTGACCAATTTCAGGCACAGAAATGACTTTAAACACACTTATTTTAGTTGAAAAAGTAATAACTCACATCCAACCGTCATTTAAAGTCAAAAGATTAAATGTTAAAATTTCATCAATATTGACCATTTTTTCAACGTTCGACTGGTCCGGGGTCATCGTTTTTCATCAGAAAATTGATTTTTTGGACTCTACCAAAAATGATTCAAAATGTCATTTGGATCGGGCCTCATGTTGAATAACCACTTTTTAAACCCTCACAGTGACCAAAACTGCAATTTTTACAGAGTTTTGCTTACTCAAAATCTTCAATTTTGACCAATTTCAGGCACAGAAATGACTTTAAACACACTTATTTTAGTTGAAAAAGTAATAACTCACATCCAACCGTCATTTAAAGTCAAAAGATTAAATGTTAAAATTTCATCAATATTGACCATTTTTTCAACGTTCGACTGGTCCGGGGTCATCGTTTTTCATCAGAAAATTGATTTTTTGGACTCTACCAAAAATGATTCAAAATGTCATTTTGATTGGGCCTCATGTTGAATAACCACTTTTTAAACCCTCACAGTGACCAAAACTGCCATTTTTACAGAGTTTTGCTTACTCAAAATCTTCAATTTTGACCAATTTCAGGCACAGAAATGACTTTAAACACACTTATTTTAGTTGAAAAAGTAATAACTCACATCCAACCGTCATTTAAAGTCAAAAGATTAAATGTTACAATTTCATCAATATTGACCATTTTTTCAACGTTCGACTGGTCCGGGGTCATCGTTTTTCATCAGAAATTGATTTTTTGGACTCTACCAAAAATGATTCAAAATGTCATTTGGATCGGGCCTCATGTTGAATAACCACTTTTTAAACCCTCACAGTGACCAAAACTGCCATTTTTAGAGAGTTTTGCTTACTCAAAATCTTCAATTTTGACCAATTTCAGGCACAGAAATGACTTTAAACACACTTATTTTAGTTGAAAAAGTAATAACTCACATCCAACCGTCATTTAAAGTCAAAAGATTAAATGTTAAAATTTCATCAATATTGACCATTTTTTCAACGTTCGACTGGTCCGGGGTCATCGTTTTTCATCAGAAAATTGATTTTTTGGACTCTACCAAAAATGATTCAAAATGTCATTTGGATCGGGCCTCATGTTGAATAACCACTTTTTAAACCCTCACAGTGACCAAAACTGCCATTTTTACAGAGTTTTGTTTACTCAAAATCTTCAATTTTGACCAATTTCAGGCACAGAAATGACTTTAAACACACTTATTTTAGTTGAAAAAGTAATAACTCACATCCAACCGTCATTTAAAGTCAAAAGATTAAATGTTAAAATTTCATCAATATTGACCATTTTTTCAACGTTCGACTGGTCCGGGGTCATCGTTTTTCATCAGAAAATTGATTTTTTGGACTCTACCAAAAATGATTCAAAATGTCATTTTGATCGGGCCTCATGTTGAATAACCACTTTTTAAACCCTCACGGTGACCAAAACTGCCATTTTTACAGAGTTTTGCTTACTCAAAATCTTCAATTTTGACCAATTTCAGGCACAGAAATGACTTTAAACACACTTATTTTAGTTGAAAAAGTAATAACTCACATCCAACCGTCATTTAAAGTCAAAAGATTAAATGTTAAAATTTCATCAATATTGACCATTTTTTCAACGTTCGACTGGTCCGGGGTCATCGTTTTTCATCAGAAAATGGATTTTTTGGACTCTACCAAAAATGATTCAAAATGTCATTTGGATCGGGCCTCATGTTGAATAACCACTTTTTAAACCCTCACAGTGACCAAAACTGCCATTTTTACAGAGTTTTGCTTACTCAAAATCTTCAATTTTGACCAATTTCAGGCACAGAAATGACTTTAAACACACTTATTTTAGTTGAAAAAGTAATAACTCACATCCAACCGTCATTTAAAGTCAAAAGATTAAATGTTAAAATTTCATCAATATTGACCATTTTTTCAACGTTCGACTGGTCCGGGGTCATCGTTTTTCATCAGAAAATTGATTTTTTGGACTCTACCAAAAATGATTCAAAATGTCATTTGGATCGGGCCTCATGTTGAATAACCACTTTTTAAACCCTCACAGTGACCAAAACTGCAATTTTTACAGAGTTTTGCTTACTCAAAATCTTCAATTTTGACCAATTTCAGGCACAGAAATGACTTTAAACACACTTATTTTAGTTGAAAAAGTAATAACTCACATCCAACCGTCATTTAAAGTCAAAAGATTAAATGTTAAAATTTCATCAATATTGACCATTTTTTCAACGTTCGACTGGTCCGGGGTCATCGTTTTTCATCAGAAAATTGATTTTTTGGACTCTACCAAAAATGATTCAAAATGTCATTTTGATTGGGCCTCATGTTGAATAACCACTTTTTAAACCCTCACAGTGACCAAAACTGCCATTTTTACAGAGTTTTGCTTACTCAAAATCTTCAATTTTGACCAATTTCAGGCACAGAAATGACTTTAAACACACTTATTTTAGTTGAAAAAGTAATAACTCACATCCAACCGTCATTTAAAGTCAAAAGATTAAATGTTACAATTTCATCAATATTGACCATTTTTTCAACGTTCGACTGGTCCGGGGTCATCGTTTTTCATCAGAAAATGGATTTTTTGGACTCTACCAAAAATGATTCAACATGTCATTTGGTTCAGGCCTCATGTTGAATAACCACTTTTTAAACCCTCACAGTGACCAAAACTGCCATTTTTACAGTTTTGCTTATTCAAAATCTTCAATTTTGACCAATTTCAGGCACAGAAATGACTTTAAACACACTTATTTTAGTTGAAAAAGTAATAACTCACATCCAACCGTAATTTAAAGTCAAAAGATTAAATGTTAAAATTTCATCAATATTGACCTTTTTTTCAACGTTCGACTGGTCCGGGGTCATCGTTTTTCATCAGAAAATTGATTTTTTGGACTCTACCAAAAATGATTCAAAATGTCATTTGTATCGGGCCTCATGTTGAATAACCACTTTTTAATCCCTCACAGTGACCAAAACTGCCATTTTTACAGAGTTTTGCTTACTCAAAATCTTCAATTTTGACCAATTTCAGGCACAGAAATGACTTTAAACACACTTATTTTAGTTGAAAAAGTAATAACTCACATCCAACCGTCATTTAAAGTCAAAAGATTAAATGTTAAAATTTCATCAATATTGACCATTTTTTCAACGTTCGACTGGTCCGGGGTCATCGTTTTTCATCAGAAAATTGATTTTTTGGACTCTACCAAAAATGATTCAAAATGTCATTTGGATCGGGCCTCATGTTGAATAACCACTTTTTAAACCCTCACAGTGACCAAAATTGCCATTTTTACAGAGTTTTGCTTACTCAAAATCTTCAATTTTGACCAATTTCAGGCACAGAAATGACTTTAAACACACTTATTTTAGTTGAAAAAGTAATAACTCACATCCAACCGTCATTTAAAGTCAAAAGATTAAATGTTAAAATTTCATCAATATTGACCATTTTTTCAACGTTTGACTGGTCCGGGGTCATCGTTTTTCATCAGAAAATGGATTTTTTGGACTCTACCAAAAATGATTCAAAATGTCATTTGGATCGGGCCTCATGTTGAATAACCACTTTTTAAACCCTCACAGTGACCAAAACTGCCATTTTTACAGAGTTTTGCTTACTCAAAATCTTCAATTTTGACCAATTTCAGGCACAGAAATGACTTTCAAAAAACACACTTATTTTAGTTGAAAAAGTAATAACTCACATCCAACCGTCATTTAAAGTCAAAAGATTAAATGTTAAAATTTCATCAATATTGACCATTTTTTCAACGTTCGACTGGTCCGGGGTCATCGTTTTTCATCAGAAAATTGATTTTTTGGACTCTACCAAAAATGATTCAAAATGTCATTTGGATCGGGCCTCATGTTGAATAACCACTTTTTAAACCCTCACAGTGACCAAAACTGCCATTTTTACAGAGTTTTGCTTACTCAAAATCTTCAATTTTGACCAATTTCAGGCACAGAAATGACTTTAAACACACTTATTTTAGTTGAAAAAGTAATAACTCACATCCAACCGTCATTTAAAGTCAAAAGATTAAATGTTAAAATTTCATCAATATTGACCATTTTTTCAACGTTCGACTGGTCCGGGGTCATCGTTTTTCATCAGAAAATTGATTTTTTGGACTCTACCAAAAATGATTCAAAATGTCATTTGGATCGGGCCTCATGTTGAATAACCACTTTTTAAACCCTCACAGTGACCAAAATTGCAATTTTTACAGAGTTTTGCTTACTCAAAATCTTCAATTTTGACCAATTTCAGGCACAGAAATGACTTTAAACACACTTATTTTAGTTGAAAAAGTAATAACTCACATCCAACCGTCATTTAAAGTCAAAAGATTAAATGTTAAAATTTCATCAATATTGACCATTTTTTCAACGTTCGACTGGTCCGGGGTCATCGTTTTTCATCAGAAAATTGATTTTTTGGACTCTACCAAAAATGATTCAAAATGTCATTTTGATCGGGCCTCATGTTGAATAACCACTTTTTAAACCCTCACAGTGACCAAAACCGCCATTTTACAGAGTTTTGCTTACTCAAAATCTTCAATTTTGACCAATTTCAGGCACAGAAATGACTTTAAACACACTTATTTTAGTTGAAAAAGTAATAACTCACATCCAACCGTCATTTAAAGTCAAAGATTAAATGTTAAAATTTCATCAATATTGACCATTTTTTCAACGTTCGACTGGTCCGGGGTCATCGTTTTTCATCAGAAAATTGATTTTTTGGACTCTACCAAAAATGATTCAAAATGTCATTTGGATCGGGCCTCCTGTTGAATAACCACTTTTTAAACCCTCACAGTGACCAAAACTGCCATTTTTACAGAGTTTTGCTTACTCAAAATCTTCAATTTTGACCAATTTCAGGCACAGAAATGACTTTAAACACACTTATTTTTAGTTGAAAAAGTAATAACTCACATCCAACCGTCATTTAAAGTCAAAAGATTAAATGTTAAAATTTCATCAATATTGACCATTTTTTTCAACGTTCGACTGGTCCGGGGTCATCGTTTTTCATCAGAAAATTGATTTTTTGGACTTTACCAAAAATGATTCAAAATGTCATTTGGATCGGGCCTCATGTTGAATAACCACTTTTTAATCCCTCACAGTGACCAAAACTGCCATTTTACAGAGTTTTGCTTACTCAAAATCTTCAATTTTGACCTATTTCAGGCACAGAAATGACTTTAAACACACTTATTTTAGTTGAAAAAGTAATAACTCACATCCAACCGTCATTTAAAGTCAAAAGATTAAATGTTAAAATTTCATCAATATTGACCATTTTTTTCAACGTTCGACTGGTCCGGGGTCATCGTTTTCATCAGAAAATTGATTTTTTGGACTCTACCAAAAATGATTCAAAATGTCATTTGGATCGGGCCTCATGTTGAATAACCACTTTTTAAACCCTCACAGTGACCAAAACTGCAATTTTTACAGAGTTTTGCTTACTCAAAATCTTCAATTTTGACCAATTTCAGGCACAGAAATGACTTTAAACACACTTATTTTAGTTGAAAAAGTAATAACTCACATCCAACCGTCATTTAAAGTCAAAAGATTAAATGTTAAAATTTCACCAATATTGACCATTTTTTCAACGTTCGACTGGTCCGGGGTCATCGTTTTTCATCAGAAAATTGATTTTTTTGGACTCTACCAAAAATGATTCAAAATGTCATTTGGATCGGGCCTCATGTTGAATAACCACTTTTTAAACCCTCACAGTGACCAAAACTGCCATTTTTACAGAGTTTTGCTTACTCAAAATCTTCAATTTTGACCAATTTCAGGCACAGAAATGACTTTAAACACACTTATTTTCGTTGAAAAAGTAATAACTCACATCCAACCGTCATTTAAAGTCAAAAAGATTAAATGTTAAAATTTCATCAATATTGACCATTTTTTCAACGTTCGACTGGTCCGGGGTCATCGTTTTTCATCAGAAAATTGATTTTTTGGACTCTACCAAAAATGATTCAAAATGTCATTTGGATCGGGCCTCATGTTGAATAACCACTTTTTAAACCCTCACAGTGACCAAAACTGCAATTTTTACAGAGTTTTGCTTACTCAAAATCTTCATTTTGACCAATTTCAGGCACAGAAATGACTTTAAACACACTTATTTTAGTTGAAAAAGTAATAACTCACATCCAACCGTCATTTAAAGTCAAAGATTAAATGTTAAAATTTCATCAATATTGACCATTTTTTCAACGTTCGACTGGTCCGGGGTCATCGTTTTTCATCAGAAAATTGATTTTTTGGACTCTACCAAAAATGATTCAAAATGTCATTTTGATTGGGCCTCATGTTGAATAACCACTTTTTAAACCCTCACAGTGACCAAAACTGCCATTTTTACAGAGTTTTGCTTACTCAAAATCTTCAATTTTGACCAATTTCAGGCACAGAAATGACTTTAAACACACTTATTTTAGTTGAAAAAGTAATAACTCACATCCAACCGTCATTTAAAGTCAAAAGATTAAATGTTACAATTTCATCAATATTGACCATTTTTTCAACGTTCGACTGGTCCGGGGTCATCGTTTTTCATCAGAAAATGGATTTTTTTGGACTCTACCAAAAATGATTCAACATGTCATTTGGTTCAGGCCTCATGTTGAATAACCACTTTTTAAACCCTCACAGTGACCAAAACTGCCATTTTTACAGTTTTGCTTATTCAAAATCTTCAATTTTGACCAATTTCAGGCACAGAAATGACTTTAAACACACTTATTTTAGTTGAAAAAGTAATAACTCACATCCAACCGTAATTTAAAGTCAAAAGATTAAATGTTAAAATTTCATCAATATTGACCTTTTTTTCAACGTTCGACTGGTCCGGGGTCATCGTTTTTCATCAGAAAATTGATTTTTTGGACTCTACCAAAAATGATTCAAAATGTCATTTGGATCGGGCCTCATGTTGAATAACCACTTTTTAATCCCTCACAGTGACCAAAACTGCCATTTTTACAGAGTTTTGCTTACTCAAAATCTTCAATTTTGACCAATTTCAGGCACAGAAATGACTTTAAACACACTTATTTTAGTTGAAAAAGTAATAACTCACATCCAACCGTCATTTAAAGTCAAAAGATTAAATGTTAAAATTTCATCAATATTGACCATTTTTTCAACGTTCGACTGGTCCGGGGTCATCGTTTTTCATCAGAAAATTGATTTTTTGGACTCTACCAAAAATGATTCAAAATGTCATTTGGATCGGGCCTCATGTTGAATAACCACTTTTTAAACCCTCACAGTGACCAAAATTGCCATTTTACAGAGTTTTGCTTACTCAAAATCTTCAATTTTGACCAATTTCAGGCACAGAAATGACTTTAAACACACTTATTTTAGTTGAAAAAGTAATAACTCACATCCAACCGTCATTTAAAGTCAAAAGATTAAATGTTAAAATTTCATCAATATTGACCATTTTTTCAACGTTCGACTGGTCCGGGGTCATCGTTTTTCATCAGAAAATTGATTTTTTGGACTCTACCAAAAATGATTCAAAATGTCATTTGGATCGGGCCTCATGTTGAATAACCACTTTTTAAACCCTCACAGTGACCAAAACTGCAATTTTTACAGAGTTTTGCTTACTCAAAATCTTCAATTTTGACCAATTTCAGGCACAGAAATGACTTTAAACACACTTATTTTAGTTGAAAAAGTAATAACTCACATCCAACCGTCATTTAAAGTCAAAAGATTAAATGTTAAAATTTCATCAATATTGACCATTTTTTCAACGTTCGACTGGTCCGGGGTCATCGTTTTTCATCAGAAAATTGATTTTTTGGACTCTACCAAAAATGATTCAAAATGTCATTTTGATTGGGCCTCATGTTGAATAACCACTTTTTAAACCCTCACAGTGACCAAAACTGCCATTTTTACAGAGTTTTGCTTACTCAAAATCTTCAATTTTGACCAATTTCAGGCACAGAAATGACTTTAAACACACTTATTTTAGTTGAAAAAGTAATAACTCACATCCAACCGTCATTTAAAGTCAAAAGATTAAATGTTACAATTTCATCAATATTGACCATTTTTTCAACGTTCGACTGGTCCGGGTCATCGTTTTTCATCAGAAAATGGATTTTTTGGACTCTACCAAAAATGAATCAACATGTCATTTGGTTCAGGCCTCATGTTGAATAACCACTTTTTAAACCCTCACAGTGACCAAAACTGCCATTTTTACAGTTTTGCTTATTCAAAATCTTCAATTTTGACCAATTTCAGGCACAGAAATGACTTTAAACACACTTATTTTAGTTGAAAAAGTAATAACTCACATCCAACCGTAATTTAAAGTCAAAAGATTAAATGTTAAAATTTCATCAATATTGACCTTTTTTTCAACGTTCGACTGGTCCGGGGTCATCGTTTTTCATCAGAAAATTGATTTTTTGGACTCTACCAAAAATGATTCAAAATGTCATTTGATCGGGCCTCATGTTGAATAACCACTTTTTAATCCCTCACAGTGACCAAAACTGCCATTTTTACAGAGTTTTGCTTACTCAAAATCTTCAATTTTGACCAATTTCAGGCACAGAAATGACTTTAAACACACTTATTTTAGTTGAAAAAGTAATAACTCACATCCAACCGTCATTTAAAGTCAAAAGATTAAATGTTAAAATTTCATCAATATTGACCATTTTTTCAACGTTCGACTGGTCCGGGGTCATCGTTTTTCATCAGAAAATTGATTTTTTGGACTCTACCAAAAATGATTCAAAATGTCATTTGGATCGGGCCTCATGTTGAATAACCACTTTTTAAACCCTCACAGTGACCAAAATTGCCATTTTTACAGAGTTTTGCTTACTCAAAAATCTTCAATTTTGACCAATTTCAGGCACAGAAAATGACTTTAAACACACTTATTTTAGTTGAAAAAGTAATAACTCACATCCAACCGTCATTTAAAGTCAAAAGATTAAATGTTAAAATTTCATCAATATTGACCATTTTTTCAACGTTTGACTGGTCCGGGGTCATCGTTTTTCATCAGAAAATGGATTTTTTGGACTCTACCAAAAATGATTCAAAATGTCATTTGGATCGGGCCTCATGTTGAATAACCACTTTTTAAACCCTCACAGTGACCAAAACTGCCATTTTTACAGAGTTTTGCTTACTCAAAATCTTCAATTTTGACCAATTTCAGGCACAGAAATGACTTTAAACACACTTATTTTAGTTGAAAAAGTAATAACTCACATCCAACCGTCATTTAAAGTCAAAAGATTAAATGTTAAAATTTCATCAATATTGACCATTTTTTCAACGTTCGACTGGTCCGGGGGTCATCGTTTTTCATCAGAAAATTGATTTTTTGGACTCTACCAAAAATGATTCAAAATGTCATTTTGATCGGGCCTCATGTTGAATAACCACTTTTTAAACCCTCACAGTGACCAAAACTGCCATTTTTACAGAGTTTTGCTTACTCAAAATCTTCAATTTTGACCAATTTCAGGCACAGAAATGACTTTCAAAAACACACTTATTTTAGTTGAAAAAGTAATAACTCACATCCAACCGTCATTTAAAGTCAAAAGATTAAATGTTAAAATTTCATCAATATTGACCATTTTTTCAACGTTCGACTGGTCCGGGGTCATCGTTTTTCATCAGAAAATTGATTTTTTTGGACTCTACCAAAAATGATTCAAAATGTCATTTGGATCGGGCCTCATGTTGAATAACCACTTTTTAAACCCTCACAGTGACCAAAACTGCCATTTTTACAGAGTTTTGCTTACTCAAAATCTTCAATTTTGACCAATTTCAGGCACAGAAATGACTTTAAACACACTTATTTTAGTTGAAAAAGTAATAACTCACATCCAACCGTCATTTAAAGTCAAAAGATTAAATGTTAAATTTCATCAATATTGACCATTTTTTCAACGTTCGACTGGTCCGGGGTCATCGTTTTTCATTCAGAAAATTGATTTTTTGGACTCTACCAAAAATTGATTCAAAATGTCATTTGGATCGGGCCTCATGTTGAATAACCACTTTTTAAACCCTCACAGTGACCAAAATTGCAATTTTTACAGAGTTTTGCTTACTCAAAATCTTCAATTTTGACCAATTTCAGGCACAGAAATGACTTTAAACACACTTATTTTAGTTGAAAAAGTAATAACTCACATCCAACCGTCATTTAAAGTCAAAAGATTAAATGTTAAAATTTCATCAATATTGACCATTTTTTCAACGTTCGACTGGTCCGGGGTCATCGTTTTTCATCAGAAAATTGATTTTTTGGACTCTACCAAAAATGATTCAAAATGTCATTTTGATCGGGCCTCATGTTGAATAACCACTTTTTAAACCCTCACAGTGACCAAAACCGCCATTTTTACAGAGTTTTGCTTACTCAAAATCTTCAATTTTGACCAATTTCAGGCACAGAAATGACTTTAAACACACTTATTTTAGTTGAAAAAGTAATAACTCACATCCAACCGTCATTTAAAAGTCAAAAGATTAAATGTTAAATTTCATCAATATTGACCATTTTTTCAACGTTCGACTGGTCCGGGGTCATCGTTTTCATCAGAAAATTGATTTTTTGGACTCTACCAAAAATGATTCAAAATGTCATTTGGATCGGGCCTCCTGTTGAATAACCACTTTTTAAACCCTCACAGTGACCAAAACTGCCATTTTTACAGAGTTTTGCTTACTCAAAATCTTCAATTTTGACCAATTTCAGGCACAGAAATGACTTTAAACACACTTATTTTAGTTGAAAAAGTAATAACTCACATCCAAACCGTCATTTAAAGTCAAAAGATTAAATGTTAAAATTTCATCAATATTGACCATTTTTTCAACGTTCGACTGGTCCGGGGTCATCGTTTTTCATCAGAAAATTGATTTTTTTGACTTACCAAAAAATGATTCAAAATGTCATTTGGATCGGGCCTCATGTTGAATAACCACTTTTTAATCCCTCACAGTGACCAAAACTGCCCATTTTTACAGAGTTTTGCTTACTAAAAATCTTCAATTTTGACCAATTTCAGGCACAGAAATGACTTTAAACACACTTATTTTAGTTGAAAAAGTAATAACTCACATCCAACCATCATTTAAAGTCAAAAGATTAAATGTTAAAATTTCATCAATATTGACCATTTTTTCAACGTTCGACTGGTCCGGGGTCATCGTTTTTCATCAGAAAATTGATTTTTTGGACTCTACCAAAAATGATTCAAAATGTCATTTGGATCGGGCCTCATGTTGAATAACCACTTTTTAAACCCTCACAGTGACCAAAATTGCCATTTTTACAGAGTTTTGCTTACTCAAAATCTTCAATTTTGACCAATTCAGGCACAGAAATGACTTTAAACACACTTATTTTAGTTGAAAAAGTAATAACTCACATCCAACCGTCATTTAAAGTCAAAAGATTAAATGTTAAAATGTCATCAATATTGACCATTTTTTGAACGTTCGACTGGTCCGGGGTCATCGTTTTTCATCAGAAAATTGATTTTTTGGACTCTACCAAAAATGATTCAAAATGTCATTTGGATCGGGCCTCATGTTGAATAACCACTTTTTAAACCCTCACAGTGACCAAAATTGCCATTTTTACAGAGTTTTGCTTACTCAAAATCTTCAATTTTGACCAATTTCAGGCACAGAAATGACTTTAAACACACTTATTTTAGTTGAAAAAGTTATAACTCACATCCAACCATCATTTAAAGTGAAAAGATTAAATATTAAAATTTCATCAATATTGACCATTTTTTCAACGTTCGACTGGTCCGGGGTCATCGTTTTTCATCAGAAAATTGATTTTTTGGACTCTACCAAAAATGATTCAAAATGTCATTTGGATCGGGCCTCATGTTGAATAACCACTTTTTAAACCCTCACAGTGACCAAAACTGCCATTTTTACAGAGTTTTGCTTACTCAAAATCTTCAATTTTGACCAATTTCAGGCACAGAAATGACTTTAAACACTTATTTTAGTTGAAAAAGTAATAACTCACATCCAACCGTCATTTAAAGTCAAAAGATTAAATGTTAAAATTTCATCAATATTGACCATTTTTTCAACGTTCGACTGGTCCGGGGTCATCGTTTTTCATCAGAAAATGGATTTTTTGGACTCTACCAAAAATGATTCAAAATGTCATTTGGATCGGGCCTCATGTTGAATAACCACTTTTTAAACCCTCACAGTGACCAAAATTGCCATTTTTACAGAGTTTTGCTTACTCAAAATCTTCAATTTTGACCAATTTCAGGCACAGAAATGACTTTAAACACACTTATTTTAGTTGAAAAAGTAATAACTCACATCCAACCGTCATTTAAAGTCAAAAGATTAAATGTTAAAATTTCATCAATATTGACCATTTTTTGAACGTTCGACTGGTCCGGGGTCATCGTTTTTCATCAGAAAATTGATTTTTTGGACTCTACCAAAAATGATTCAAAATGTCATTTGGATCGGGCCTCATGTTGAATAACCACTTTTTAAACCCTCACAGTGACCAAAATTGCCATTTTTACAGAGTTTTGCTTACTCAAAATCTTCAATTTTGACCAATTTCAGGCACAGAAATGACTTTAAACACACTTATTTTAGTTGAAAAAGTAATAACTCACATCCAACCGTCATTTAAAGTGAAAAGAATAAATATTAAAATTTCATCAATATTGACCATTTTTTCAACGTTCGACTGGTCCGGGGTCATCGTTTTTCATCAGAAAATGGATTTTTTGGACTCTACCAAAAATGATTCAAAATGTCATTTGGATCGGGCCTCATGTTGAATAACCACTTTTTAAACCCTCACAGTGACCAAAATTGCCATTTTTACAGAGTTTTGCTTACTCAAAATCTTCAATTTTGACCAATTTCAGGCACAGAAATGACTTTAAACACACTTATTTTAGTTGAAAAAGTAATAACTCACATCCAACCGTCATTTAAAGTCAAAAGATTAAATGTTAAAATTTCATCAATATTGACCATTTTTTCAACGTTCGACTGGTCCGGGGTCATCGTTTTTCATCAGAAAATTGATTTTTTGGACTCTACCAAAAATGATTCAAAATGTCATTTGGATCGGGCCTCATGTTGAATAACCACTTTTTAAACCCTCACAGTGACCAAAATTGCCATTTTTACAGAGTTTTGCTTACTCAAAATCTTCAATTTTGACCAATTTCAGTCACAGAAATGACTTTAAACACACTTATTTTAGTTGAAAAAGTAATAACTCACATCCAACCGTCATTTAAAGTCAAAAGATTAAATGTTAAAATTTCATCAATATTGACCATTTTTTCAATGTTCGACTGGTCTGGGGTCATCGTTTTTCATCAGAAAATGGATTTTTTGGACTCTACCAAAAATGATTCAAAATGTCATTTGGATCAGGCCTCATGTTGAATAACCACTTTTTAAACCATCACAGTGACCAAAACTGCCATTTTTACAGAGTTTTGCTTACTCAAAATCTTCAATTTTGACCAATTTCAGGCACAGAAATGACTTTAAACGCACTTATTTTAGTTGAAAAAGTAATAACTCACATCCAACCGTCATTTAAAGTCAAAAGATTAAATGTTAAAATTTCATCAATATTGACCATTTTTTCAACGTTCGACTGGTCGAAAAATTGATTTTTTGGACTCTACCAAAAATGATTCAAAATGTCATTTGGATCGGGCCTCATGTTGAACAACCACTTTTTAAACCCTCACAGTGACCAAAATTGCCATTTTTACAGAGTTTTGCTTACTCAAAATCTTCAATTTTGACCAATTTCAGGCACAGAAATGACTTTAAACACACTTATTTTAGTTGAAAAAGTAATAACTCACATCCAACCGTCATTTAAAGTCAAAAGATTAAATGTTAAAATTTCATCAATATTGACCATTTTTTCAACGTTCGACTGGTCGAAAAATTGATTTTTTGGACTCTACCAAAAATGATTCAAAATGTCATTTGGATCGGGCCTCATGTTGAACAACCACTTTTTAAACCCTCACAGTGACCAAAATTGCCATTTTTACAGAGTTTTGCTTACTCAAAATCTTCAATTTTGACCAATTTCAGGCACAGAAATGACTTTAAACACACTTATTTTAGTTGAAAAAGTAATAACTCACATCCAACCGTCATTTAAAGTCAAAAGATTAAATGTTAAAATTTCATCAATATTGATCATTTTTTCAACGTTCGACTGGTCTGGGGTCATCGTTTTTCATCAGAAAATGGATTTTTTGGACTCTACCAAAAATGATTCAAAATGTCATTTGGATCAGGCCTCATGTTGAATAACCACTTTTTAAACCCTCACAGTGACCAAAACTGCCATTTTTACAGAGTTTTGCTTACTCAAAATCTTCAATTTTGACCAATTTCAGGCACAGAAATGACTTTAAACACACTTATTTTAGTTGAAAAAGTAATAACTCACATCCAACCGTCATTTAAAGTCAAAAGATTAAATGTTAAAATTTCATCAATATTGACCATTTTTTTAACGTTCGACTGGTCCGGGGTCATCGTTTTTCATCAGAAAATGGATTTTTTGGACTCTACCAAAAATGATTCAAAATGTCATTTGGATCGGGCCTCATGTTGAATAACCACTTTTTAAACCCTCACAGTGACCAAAATTGCCATTTTTACAGAGTTTTGCTTACTCAAAATCTTCAATTTTGACCAATTTCAGGCACAGAAATGACTTTAAACACACTTATTTTAGTTGAAAAAGTAATAACTCACATCCAACCGTCATTTAAAGTCAAAAGATTAAATGTTAAAATGTCATCAATATTGACCATTTTTTGAACGTTCGACTGGTCCGGGGTCATCGTTTTTCATCAGAAAATTGATTTTTTGGACTCTACCAAAAATGATTCAAAATGTCATTTGGATCGGGCCTCATGTTGAATAACCACTTTTTAAACCCTCACAGTGACCAAAATTGCCATTTTTACAGAGTTTTGCTTACTCAAAATCTTCAATTTTGACCAATTTCAGGCACAGAAATGACTTTAAACACACTTATTTTAGTTGAAAAAGTAATAACTCACATCCAACCGTCATTTAAAGTCAAAAGATTAAATGTTAAAATTTCATCAATATTGACCATTTTTTCAATGTTCGACTGGTCTGGGGTCATCGTTTTTCATCAGAAAATGGATTTTTTGGACTCTACCAAAAATGATTCAAAATGTCATTTGGATCAGGCCTCATGTTGAATAACCACTTTTTAAACCATCACAGTGACCAAAACTGCCATTTTTACAGAGTTTTGCTTACTCAAAATCTTCAATTTTGACCAATTTCAGGCACAGAAATGACTTTAAACACACTTATTTTAGTTGAAAAAGTAATAACTCACATCCAACCGTCATTTAAAGTCAAAAGATTAAATGTTAAAATTTCATCAATATTGACCATTTTTTCAACGTTCGACTGGTCGAAAAATTGATTTTTTGGACTCTACCAAAAATGATTCAAAATGTCATTTGGATCGGGCCTCATGTTGAACAACCACTTTTTAAACCCTCACAGTGACCAAAATTGCCATTTTTACAGAGTTTTGCTTACTCAAAATCTTCAATTTTGACCAATTTCAGGCACAGAAATGACTTTAAACACACTTATTTTAGTTGAAAAAGTAATAACTCACATCCAACCGTCATTTAAAGTCAAAAGATTAAATGTTAAAATTTCATCAATATTGACCATTTTTTCAACGTTCGACTGGTCGAAAAATTGATTTTTTGGACTCTACCAAAAATGATTCAAAATGTCATTTGGATCGGGCCTCATGTTGAACAACCACTTTTTAAACCCTCACAGTGACCAAAATTGCCATTTTTACAGAGTTTTGCTTACTCAAAATCTTCAATTTTGACCAATTTCAGGCACAGAAATGACTTTAAACACACTTATTTTAGTTGAAAAAGTAATAACTCACATCCAACCGTCATTTAAAGTCAAAAGATTAAATGTTAAAATTTCATCAATATTGACCATTTTTTCAACGTTCGACTGGTCTGGGGTCATCGTTTTTCATCAGAAAATGGATTTTTTGGACTCTACCAAAAATGATTCAAAATGTCATTTGGATCAGGCCTCATGTTGAATAACCACTTTTTAAACCCTCACAGTGACCAAAACTGCCATTTTTACAGAGTTTTGCTTACTCAAAATCTTCAATTTTGACCAATTTCAGGCACAGAAATGACTTTAAACACACTTATTTTAGTTGAAAAAGTAATAACTCACATCCAACCGTCATTTAAAGTCAAAAGATTAAATGTTAAAATTTCATCAATATTGACCATTTTTTTAACGTTCGACTGGTCCGGGGTCATCGTTTTTCATCAGAAAATGGATTTTTTGGACTCTACCAAAAATGATTCAAAATGTCATTTGGATCGGGCCTCATGTTGAATAACCACTTTTTAAACCCTCACAGTGACCAAAATTGCCATTTTTACAGAGTTTTGCTTACTCAAAATCTTCAATTTTGACCAATTTCAGGCACAGAAATGACTTTAAACACACTTATTTTAGTTGAAAAAGTAATAACTCACATCCAACCGTCATTTAAAGTCAAAAGATTAAATGTTAAAATGTCATCAATATTGACCATTTTTTGAACGTTCGACTGGTCCGGGGTCATCGTTTTTCATCAGAAAATTGATTTTTTGGACTCTACCAAAAATGATTCAAAATGTCATTTGGATCGGGCCTCATGTTGAATAACCACTTTTTAAACCCTCACAGTGACCAAAATTGCCATTTTTACAGAGTTTTGCTTACTCAAAATCTTCAATTTTGACCAATTTCAGGCACAGAAATGACTTTAAACACACTTATTTTAGTTGAAAAAGTAATAACTCACATCCAACCATCATTTAAAGTGAAAAGATTAAATATTAAAATTTCATCAATATTGACCATTTTTTCAACGTTCGACTGGTCCGGGGTCATCGTTTTTCATCAGAAAATTGATTTTTTGGACTCTACCAAAAATGATTCAAAATGTCATTTGGATCGGGCCTCATGTTGAATAACCACTTTTTAAACCCTCACAGTGACCAAAACTGCCATTTTTACAGAGTTTTGCTTACTCAAAATCTTCAATTTTGACCAATTTCAGGCACAGAAATGACTTTAAACACTTATTTTAGTTGAAAAAGTAATAACTCACATCCAACCGTCATTTAAAGTCAAAAGATTAAATGTTAAAATTTCATCAATATTGACCATTTTTTCAACGTTCGACTGGTCCGGGGTCATCGTTTTTCATCAGAAAATGGATTTTTTGGACTCTACCAAAAATGATTCAAAATGTCATTTGGATCGGGCCTCATGTTGAATAACCACTTTTTAAACCCTCACAGTGACCAAAATTGCCATTTTTACAGAGTTTTGCTTACTCAAAATCTTCAATTTTGACCAATTTCAGGCACAGAAATGACTTTAAACACACTTATTTTAGTTGAAAAAGTAATAACTCACATCCAACCGTCATTTAAAGTCAAAAGATTAAATGTTAAAATTTCATCAATATTGACCATTTTTTGAACGTTCGACTGGTCCGGGGTCATCGTTTTTCATCAGAAAATTGATTTTTTGGACTCTACCAAAAATGATTCAAAATGTCATTTGGATCGGGCCTCATGTTGAATAACCACTTTTTAAACCCTCACAGTGACCAAAATTGCCATTTTTACAGAGTTTTGCTTACTCAAAATCTTCAATTTTGACCAATTTCAGGCACAGAAATGACTTTAAACACACTTATTTTAGTTGAAAAAGTAATAACTCACATCCAACCGTCATTTAAAGTGAAAAGATTAAATATTAAAATTTCATCAATATTGACCATTTTTTCAACGTTCGACTGGTCCGGGGTCATCGTTTTTCATCAGAAAATTGATTTTTTGGACTCTACCAAAAATGATTCAAAATGTCATTTGGATCGGGCCTCATGTTGAATAACCACTTTTTAAACCCTCACAGTGACCAAAATTGCCATTTTTACAGAGTTTTGCTTACTCAAAATCTTCAATTTTGACCAATGTCAGGCACAGAAATGACTTTAAACACACTTATTTTAGTTGAAAAAGTAATAACTCACATCCAACCGTCATTTAAAGTCAAAAGATTAAATGTTAAAATTTCATGAATATTGACCATTTTTTCAACGTTCGACTGGTCCGGGGTCATCGTTTTTCATCAGAAAATGGATTTTTTGGACTCTACCAAAAATGATTCAAAATGTCATTTGGATCGGGCCTCATGTTGAATAACCACTTTTTAAACCCTCACAGTGACCAAAATTGCCATTTTTACAGAGTTTTGCTTACTCAAAATCTTCAATTTTGACCAATTTCAGGCACAGAAATGACTTTAAACACACTTATTTTAGTTGAAAAAGTAATAACTCACATCCAACCGTCATTTAAAGTCAAAAGATTAAATGTTAAAATTTCATCAATATTGACCATTTTTTCAACGTTCGACTGGTCCGGGGTCATCGTTTTTCATCAGAAAATTGATTTTTTGGACTCTACCAAAAATGATTCAAAATGTCATTTGGATCGGGCCTCATGTTGAATAACCACTTTTTAAACCCTCACAGTGACCAAAATTGCCATTTTTACAGAGTTTTGCTTACTCAAAATCTTCAATTTTGACCAATTTCAGGCACAGAAATGACTTTAAACACACTTATTTTAGTTGAAAAAGTAATAACTCACATCCAACCGTCATTTAAAGTCAAAAGATTAAATGTTAAAATTTCATCAATATTGACAATTTTTTCAATGTTCGACTGGTCTGGGGTCATCGTTTTTCATCAGAAAATGGATTTTTTGGACTCTACCAAAAATGATTCAAAATGTCATTTGGATCAGGCCTCATGTTGAATAACCACTTTTTAAACCCTCACAGTGACCAAAACTGCCATTTTTACAGAGCTTTGCTTACTCAAAATCTTCAATTTTGACCAATTTCAGGCACAGAAATCACTTTAAACACACTTATTTTAGTTGAAAAAGTAATAACTGACATCCAACCGTCATTTAAAGTCAAAAGATTAAATGTTAAAATTTCATCAATATTGACCATTTTTTCAAAGTTCGACTGGTCCGGGGTCATCGTTTTTCATCAGAAAATTGATTTTTTGGACTCTACCAAAAATGATTCAAAATGTCATTTGGATCGGGCCTCATGTTGAATAACCCCTTTTTAAACCCTCACAGTGACCAAAATTGCCATTTTTACAGAGTTTTGCTTACTCAAAATCTTCAATTTTGACCAATTTCAGGCACAGAAATGACTTTAAACACACTTATTTTAGGTGAAAAAGTAATAACTCACATCCAACCATCATGTAAAGTCAAAAGATTATATGTTAAAATTTCATCAATATTGACCATTTTTTCAACGTTCGACTGGTCCGGGGTCATCGTTTTTCATCAGAAAATTGATTTTTTGGACTCTACCAAAAATGATTCAAAATGTCATTTGGATCGGGCCTCATGTTGAATAACCACTTTTTAAACCCTCACAGTGACCAAAATTGCCACTTTTACAGAGTTTTGCTTACTCAAAATCTTCAATTTTGACCAATTTCAGGCACAGAAATGACTTTAAACACACTTATTTTAGTTGAAAAAGTAATAACTGACATCCAACCGTCATTTAAAGTCAAAAGATTAAATGTTAAAATTTCATCAATATTGACCATTTTTTCAACGTTCGACTGGTCCGGGGTTATCGTTTTTCATCAGAAAATTGATTTTTTGGACTCTACCAAAAATGATTCAAAATGTCATTTGGATCAGGCCTCATGTTGAATAACCACTTTTTAAACCCTCACAGTGACCAAAACTGCCATTTTTACAGAGTTTTGCTTACTCAAAATCTTCAATTTTGACCAATTTCAGGCACAGAAATGACTTTAAACACACTTATTTTAGTTGAAAAAGTAATAACTCACATCCAACCGTCATTTAAAGTGAAAAGATTAAATATTAAAATTTCATCAATATTGACCATTTTTTCAACGTTCGACTGGTCCGGGGTCATCGTTTTTCATCAGAAAATTGATTTTTTGGACTCTACCAAAAATGATTCAAAATGTCATTTGGATCGGGCCTCATGTTGAATAACCACTTTTTAAACCCTCACAGTGACCAAAACTGCCATTTTTACAGAGTTTTGCTTACTCAAAATCTTCAATTTTGACCAATTTCAGGCACAGAAATGACTTTAAACACACTTATTTTAGTTGAAAAAGTAATAACTCACATCCAACCATCATGTAAAGTCAAAAGATTATATGTTAAAATTTCATCAATATTGACCATTTTTTCAACGTTCGACTGGTCCGGGGTCATCGTTTTTCATCAGAAAATTGATTTTTTGGACTCTACCAAAAATGATTCAAAATGTCATTTGGATCGGGCCTCATGTTGAATAACCACTTTTTAAACCCTCACAGTGACCAAAATTGCCACTTTTACAGAGTTTTGCTTACTCAAAATCTTCAATTTTGACCAATTTCAGGCACAGAAATGACTTTAAACACACTTATTTTAGTTGAAAAAGTAATAACTGACATCCAACCGTCATTTAAAGTCAAAAGATTAAATGTTAAAATTTCATCAATATTGACCATTTTTTCAACGTTCGACTGGTCCGGGGTTATCGTTTTTCATCAGAAAATTGATTTTTTGGACTCTACCAAAAATGATTCAAAATGTCATTTGGATCAGGCCTCATGTTGAATAACCACTTTTTAAACCCTCACAGTGACCAAAACTGCCATTTTTACAGAGTTTTGCTTACTCAAAATCTTCAATTTTGACCAATTTCAGGCACAGAAATGACTTTAAACACACTTATTTTAGTTGAAAAAGTAATAACTCACATCCAACCGTCATTTAAAGTGAAAAGATTAAATATTAAAATTTCATCAATATTGACCATTTTTTCAACGTTCGACTGGTCCGGGGTCATCGTTTTTCATCAGAAAATTGATTTTTTGGACTCTACCAAAAATGATTCAAAATGTCATTTGGATCGGGCCTCATGTTGAATAACCACTTTTTAAACCCTCACAGTGACCAAAACTGCCATTTTTACAGAGTTTTGCTTACTCAAAATCTTCAATTTTGACCAATTTCAGGCACAGAAATGACTTTAAACACACTTATTTTAGTTGAAAAAGTAATAACTCACATCCAACCGTCATTTAAAGTCAAAAGATTAAATGTTAAAATTTCATCAATATTGACCATTTTTTGAACGTTCGACTGGTCCGGGGTCATCGTTTTTCATCAGAAAATTGATTTTTTGGACTCTACCAAAAATGATTCAAAATGTCATTTGGATCGGGCCTCATGTTGAATAACCACTTTTTAAACCCTCACAGTGACCAAAATTGCCATTTTTACAGAGTTTTGCTTACTCAAAATCTTCAATTTTGACCAATTTCAGGCACAGAAATGACTTTAAACACACTTATTTTAGTTGAAAAAGTAATAACTCACATCCAACCGTCATTTAAAGTCAAAAGATTAAATGTTAAAATTTCATGAATATTGACCATTTTTTCAACGTTCGACTGGTCCGGGGTCATCGTTTTTCATCAGAAAATGGATTTTTTGGACTCTACCAAAAATGATTCAAAATGTCATTTGGATCGGGCCTCATGTTGAATAACCACTTTTTAAACCCTCACAGTGACCAAAATTGCCATTTTTACAGAGTTTTGCTTACTCAAAATCTTCAATTTTGACCAATTTCAGGCACAGAAATGACTTTAAACACACTTATTTTAGTTGAAAAAGTAATAACTCACATCCAACCGTCATTTAAAGTCAAAAGATTAAATGTTAAAATTTCATCAATATTGACCATTTTTTCAACGTTCGACTGGTCCGGGGTCATCGTTTTTCATCAGAAAATTGATTTTTTGGACTCTACCAAAAATGATTCAAAATGTCATTTGGATCGGGCCTCATGTTGAATAACCACTTTTTAAACCCTCACAGTGACCAAAATTGCCATTTTTACAGAGTTTTGCTTACTCAAAATCTTCAATTTTGACCAATTTCAGGCACAGAAATGACTTTAAACACACTTATTTTAGTTGAAAAAGTAATAACTCACATCCAACCGTCATTTAAAGTCAAAAGATTAAATGTTAAAATTTCATCAATATTGACAATTTTTTCAATGTTCGACTGGTCTGGGGTCATCGTTTTTCATCAGAAAATGGATTTTTTGGACTCTACCAAAAATGATTCAAAATGTCATTTGGATCAGGCCTCATGTTGAATAACCACTTTTTAAACCCTCACAGTGACCAAAACTGCCATTTTTACAGAGCTTTGCTTACTCAAAATCTTCAATTTTGACCAATTTCAGGCACAGAAATCACTTTAAACACACTTATTTTAGTTGAAAAAGTAATAACTGACATCCAACCGTCATTTAAAGTCAAAAGATTAAATATTAAAATTTCATCAATATTGACCATTTTTTCAACGTTCGACTGGTCCGGGGTCATCGTTTTTCATCAGAAAATTGATTTTTTGGACTCTACCAAAAATGATTCAAAATGTCATTTGGATCGGGCCTCATGTTGAATAACCACTTTTTAAACCCTCACAGTGACCAAAACTGCCATTTTTACAGAGTTTTGCTTACTCAAAATCTTCAATTTTGACCAATTTCAGGCACAGAAATGACTTTAAACACACTTATTTTAGTTGAAAAAGTAATAACTCACATCCAACCGTCATTTAAAGTCAAAAGATTAAATGTTAAAATTTCATCAATATTGACCATTTTTTGAACGTTCGACTGGTCCGGGGTCATCGTTTTTCATCAGAAAATTGATTTTTTGGACTCTACCAAAAATGATTCAAAATGTCATTTGGATCGGGCCTCATGTTGAATAACCACTTTTTAAACCCTCACAGTGACCAAAATTGCCATTTTTACAGAGTTTTGCTTACTCAAAATCTTCAATTTTGACCAATTTCAGGCACAGAAATGACTTTAAACACACTTATTTTAGTTGAAAAAGTAATAACTCACATCCAACCGTCATTTAAAGTCAAAAGATTAAATGTTAAAATTTCATGAATATTGACCATTTTTTCAACGTTCGACTGGTCCGGGGTCATCGTTTTTCATCAGAAAATGGATTTTTTGGACTCTACCAAAAATGATTCAAAATGTCATTTGGATCGGGCCTCATGTTGAATAACCACTTTTTAAACCCTCACAGTGACCAAAATTGCCATTTTTACAGAGTTTTGCTTACTCAAAATCTTCAATTTTGACCAATTTCAGGCACAGAAATGACTTTAAACACACTTATTTTAGTTGAAAAAGTAATAACTCACATCCAACCGTCATTTAAAGTCAAAAGATTAAATGTTAAAATTTCATCAATATTGACCATTTTTTCAACGTTCGACTGGTCCGGGGTCATCGTTTTTCATCAGAAAATTGATTTTTTGGACTCTACCAAAAATGATTCAAAATGTCATTTGGATCGGGCCTCATGTTGAATAACCACTTTTTAAACCCTCACAGTGACCAAAATTGCCATTTTTACAGAGTTTTGCTTACTCAAAATCTTCAATTTTGACCAATTTCAGGCACAGAAATGACTTTAAACACACTTATTTTAGTTGAAAAAGTAATAACTCACATCCAACCGTCATTTAAAGTCAAAAGATTAAATGTTAAAATTTCATCAATATTGACAATTTTTTCAATGTTCGACTGGTCTGGGGTCATCGTTTTTCATCAGAAAATGGATTTTTTGGACTCTACCAAAAATGATTCAAAATGTCATTTGGATCAGGCCTCATGTTGAATAACCACTTTTTAAACCCTCACAGTGACCAAAACTGCCATTTTTACAGAGCTTTGCTTACTCAAAATCTTCAATTTTGACCAATTTCAGGCACAGAAATCACTTTAAACACACTTATTTTAGTTGAAAAAGTAATAACTGACATCCAACCGTCATTTAAAGTCAAAAGATTAAATGTTAAAATTTCATCAATATTGACCATTTTTTCAAAGTTCGACTGGTCCGGGGTCATCGTTTTTCATCAGAAAATTGATTTTTTGGACTCTACCAAAAATGATTCAAAATGTCATTTGGATCGGGCCTCATGTTGAATAACCCCTTTTTAAACCCTCACAGTGACCAAAATTGCCATTTTTACAGAGTTTTGCTTACTCAAAATCTTCAATTTTGACCAATTTCAGGCACAGAAATGACTTTAAACACACTTATTTTAGGTGAAAAAGTAATAACTCACATCCAACCATCATGTAAAGTCAAAAGATTATATGTTAAAATTTCATCAATATTGACCATTTTTTCAACGTTCGACTGGTCCGGGGTCATCGTTTTTCATCAGAAAATTGATTTTTTGGACTCTACCAAAAATGATTCAAAATGTCATTTGGATCGGGCCTCATGTTGAATAACCACTTTTTAAACCCTCACAGTGTCCAAAATTGCCACTTTTACAGAGTTTTGCTTACTCAAAATCTTCAATTTTGACCAATTTCAGGCACAGAAATGACTTTAAACACACTTATTTTAGTTGAAAAAGTAATAACTGACATCCAACCGTCATTTAAAGTCAAAAGATTAAATGTTAAAATTTCATCAATATTGACCATTTTTTCAACGTTCGACTGGTCCGGGGTCATCGTTTTTCATCAGAAAATTGATTTTTTGGACTCTACCAAAAATGATTCAAAATGTCATTTGGATCGGGCCTCATGTTGAATAACCACTTTTTAAACCCTCACAGTGACCAAAATTGCCACTTTTACAGAGTTTTGCTTACTCAAAATCTTCAATTTTGACCAATTTCAGGCACAGAAATGACTTTAAACACACTTATTTTAGTTGAAAAAGTAATAACTGACATCCAACCGTCATTTAAAGTCAAAAGATTAAATGTTAAAATTTCATCAATATTGACCATTTTTTCAACGTTCGACTGGTCCGGGGTTATCGTTTTTCATCAGAAAATTGATTTTTTGGACTCTACCAAAAATGATTCAAAATGTCATTTGGATCAGGCCTCATGTTGAATAACCACTTTTTAAACCCTCACAGTGACCAAAACTGCCATTTTTACAGAGTTTTGCTTACTCAAAATCTTCAATTTTGACCAATTTCAGGCACAGAAATGACTTTAAACACACTTATTTTAGTTGAAAAAGTAATAACTCACATCCAACCGTCATTTAAAGTCAAAAGATTAAATGTTAAAATTTCATCAATATTGACCATTTTTTCAACGTTCGACTGGTCCGGGGTCATCGTTTTTCATCAGAAAATTGATTTTTTGGACTCTACCAAAAATGATTCAAAATGTCATTTGGATCGGGCCTCATGTTGAATAACCACTTTTTAAACCCTCACAGTGACCAAAATTGCCATTTTTACAGAGTTTTGCTTACTCAAAATCTTCAATTTTGACCAATTTCAGGCACAGAAATGACTTTAAACACACTTATTTTAGTTGAAAAAGTAATAACTCACATCCAACCGTCATTTAAAGTCAAAAGATTAAATGTTAAAATTTCATCAATATTGACCATTTTTTCAACGTTCGACTGGTCGAAAAATTGATTTTTTGGACTCTACCAAAAATGATTCAAAATGTCATTTGGATCGGGCCTCATGTTGAACAACCACTTTTTAAACCCTCACAGTGACCAAAATTGCCATTTTTACAGAGTTTTGCTTACTCAAAATCTTCAATTTTGACCAATTTCAGGCACAGAAATGACTTTAAACACACTTATTTTAGTTGAAAAAGTAATAACTCACATCCAACCGTCATTTAAAGTCAAAAGATTAAATGTTAAAATTTCATCAATATTGACCATTTTTTCAACGTTCGACTGGTCTGGGGTCATCGTTTTTCATCAGAAAATGGATTTTTTGGACTCTACCAAAAATGATTCAAAATGTCATTTGGATCAGGCCTCATGTTGAATAACCACTTTTTAAACCCTCACAGTGACCAAAACTGCCATTTTTACAGAGTTTTGCTTACTCAAAATCTTCAATTTTGACCAATTTCAGGCACAGAAATGACTTTAAACACACTTATTTTAGTTGAAAAAGTAATAACTCACATCCAACCGTCATTTAAAGTCAAAAGATTAAATGTTAAAATTTCATCAATATTGACCATTTTTTCAACGTTCGACTGGTCCGGGGTCATCGTTTTTCATCAGAAAATGGATTTTTTGGACTCTACCAAAAATGATTCAAAATGTCATTTGGATCGGGCCTCATGTTGAATAACCACTTTTTAAACCCTCACAGTGACCAAAATTGCCATTTTTACAGAGTTTTGCTTACTCAAAATCTTCAATTTTGACCAATTTCAGGCACAGAAATGACTTTAAACACACTTATTTTAGTTGAAAAAGTAATAACTCACATCCAACCGTCATTTAAAGTCAAAAGATTAAATGTTAAAATGTCATCAATATTGACCATTTTTTGAACGTTCGACTGGTCCGGGGTCATCGTTTTTCATCAGAAAATTGATTTTTTGGACTCTACCAAAAATGATTCAAAATGTCATTTGGATCGGGCCTCATGTTGAATAACCACTTTTTAAACCCTCACAGTGACCAAAATTGCCATTTTTACAGAGTTTTGCTTACTCAAAATCTTCAATTTTGACCAATTTCAGGCACAGAAATGACTTTAAACACACTTATTTTAGTTGAAAAAGTAATAACTCACATCCAACCATCATTTAAAGTGAAAAGATTAAATATTAAAATTTCATCAATATTGACCATTTTTTCAACGTTCGACTGGTCCGGGGTCATCGTTTTTCATCAGAAAATTGATTTTTTGGACTCTACCAAAAATGATTCAAAATGTCATTTGGATCGGGCCTCATGTTGAATAACCACTTTTTAAACCCTCACAGTGACCAAAACTGCCATTTTTACAGAGTTTTGCTTACTCAAAATCTTCAATTTTGACCAATTTCAGGCACAGAAATGACTTTAAACACACTTATTTTAGTTGAAAAAGTAATAACTCACATCCAACTGTCATTTAAAGTCAAAAGATTAAATGTTAAAATTTCATCAATATTGACCATTTTTTGAACGTTCGACTGGTCCGGGGTCATCGTTTTTCATCAGAAAATTGATTTTTTGGACTCTACCAAAAATGATTCAAAATGTCATTTGGATCGGGCCTCATGTTGAATAACCACTTTTTAAACCCTCACAGTGACCAAAATTGCCATTTTTACAGAGTTTTGCTTACTCAAAATCTTCAATTTTGACCAATTTCAGGCACAGAAATGACTTTAAACACACTTATTTTAGTTGAAAAAGTAATAACTCACATCCAACCGTCATTTAAAGTGAAAAGATTAAATATTAAAATTTCATCAATAATGACCATTTTTTCAACGTTCGACTGGTCCGGGGTCATCGTTTTTCATCAGAAAATTGATTTTTTGGACTCTACCAAAAATGATTCAAAATGTCATTTGGATCGGGCCTCATGTTGAATAACCACTTTTTAAACCCTCACAGTGACCAAAATTGCCATTTTTACAGAGTTTTGCTTACTCAAAATCTTCAATTTTGACCAATTTCAGGCACAGAAATGACTTTAAACACACTTATTTTAGTTGAAAAAGTAATAACTCACATCCAACCGTCATTTAAAGTCAAAAGATTAAATGTTAAAATTTCATGAATATTGACCATTTTTTCAACGTTCGACTGGTCCGGGGTCATCGTTTTTCATCAGAAAATGGATTTTTTGGACTCTACCAAAAATGATTCAAAATGTCATTTGGATCGGGCCTCATGTTGAATAACCACTTTTTAAACCCTCACAGTGACCAAAATTGCCATTTTTACAGAGTTTTGCTTACTCAAAATCTTCAATTTTGACCAATTTCAGGCACAGAAATGACTTTAAACACACTTATTTTAGTTGAAAAAGTAATAACTCACATCCAACCGTCATTTAAAGTCAAAAGATTAAATGTTAAAATTTCATCAATATTGACCATTTTTTCAACGTTCGACTGGTCCGGGGTCATCGTTTTTCATCAGAAAATTGATTTTTTTGGACTCTACCAAAAATGATTCAAAATGTCATTTGGATCGGGCCTCATGTTGAATAACCACTTTTTAAACCCTCACAGTGACCAAAATTGCCATTTTTACAGAGTTTTGCTTACTCAAAATCTTCAATTTTGACCAATTTCAGGCACAGAAATGACTTTAAACACACTTATTTTAGTTGAAAAAGTAATAACTCACATCCAACCGTCATTTAAAGTCAAAAGATTAAATGTTAAAATTTCATCAATATTGACCATTTTTTCAATGTTCGACTGGTCTGGGGTCATCGTTTTTCATCAGAAAATGGATTTTTTGGACTCTACCAAAAATGATTCAAAATGTCATTTGGATCAGGCCTCATGTTGAATAACCACTTTTTAAACCCTCACAGTGACCAAAACTGCCATTTTTACAGAGTTTTGCTTACTCAAAATCTTCAATTTTGACCAATTTCAGGCACAGAAATGACTTTAAACACACTTATTTTAGTTGAAAAAGTAATAACTCACATCCAACCGTCATTTAAAGTCAAAAGATTAAATGTTAAAATTTCATCAATATTGACCATTTTTTCAACGTTCGACTGGTCCGGGGTCATCGTTTTTCATCAGAAAATTGATTTTTTGGACTCTACCAAAAATGATTCAAAATGTCATTTGGATCGGGCCTCATGTTGAATAACCACTTTTTAAACCCTCACAGTGACCAAAACTGCCATTTTTACAGAGTTTTGCTTACTCAAAATCTTCAATTTTGACCAATTTCAGGCACAGAAATGACTTTAAACACACTTATTTTAGTTGAAAAAGTAATAACTCACATCCAACCATCATTTAAAGTCAAAAGATTAAATGTTAAAATTTCATCAATATTGACCATTTTTTCAACGTTCGACTGGTCCGGGGTCATCGTTTTTCATCAGAAAATTGATTTTTTGAACTCTACCAAAAATGATTCAAAATGTCATTTGGATCGGGCCTCATGTTGAATAACCACTTTTTAAACCCTCACAGTGACCAAAACTGCCATTTTTACAGAGTTTTGCTTACTCAAAATCTTCAATTTTGACCAATTTCAGGCACAGAAATCACTTTAAACACACTTATTTTAGTTGAAAAAGTAATAACTGACATCCAACCGTCATTTAAAGTCAAAAGATTAAATGTTAAAATTTCATCAATATTGACCATTTTTTCAACGTTCGACTGGTCCGGGGTCATCGTTTTTCATCAGAAAATTGATTTTTTGGACTCTACCAAAAATGATTCAAAATGTCATTTGGATCGGGCCTCATGTTGAATAACCCCTTTTTAAACCCTCACAGTGACCAAAATTGCCATTTTTACAGAGTTTTGCTTACTCAAAATCTTCAATTTTGACCAATTTCAGGCACAGAAATGACTTTAAACACACTTATTTTAGTTGAAAAAGTAATAACTCACATCCAACCGTCATTTAAAGTCAAAAGATTAAATGTTAAAATTTCATGAATATTGACCATTTTTTCAACGTTCGACTGGTCCGGGGTCATCGTTTTTCATCAGAAAATGGATTTTTTGGACTCTACCAAAAATGATTCAAAATGTCATTTGGATCGGGCCTCATGTTGAATAACCACTTTTTAAACCCTCACAGTGACCAAAATTGCCATTTTTACAGAGTTTTGCTTACTCAAAATCTTCAATTTTGACCAATTTCAGGCACAGAAATGACTTTAAACACACTTATTTTAGTTGAAAAAGTAATAACTCACATCCAACCGTCATTTAAAGTCAAAAGATTAAATGTTAAAATTTCATCAATATTGACCATTTTTTCAACGTTCGACTGGTCCGGGGTCATCGTTTTTCATCAGAAAATTGATTTTTTTGGACTCTACCAAAAATGATTCAAAATGTCATTTGGATCGGGCCTCATGTTGAATAACCACTTTTTAAACCCTCACAGTGACCAAAATTGCCATTTTTACAGAGTTTTGCTTACTCAAAATCTTCAATTTTGACCAATTTCAGGCACAGAAATGACTTTAAACACACTTATTTTAGTTGAAAAAGTAATAACTCACATCCAACCGTCATTTAAAGTCAAAAGATTAAATGTTAAAATTTCATCAATATTGACCATTTTTTCAATGTTCGACTGGTCTGGGGTCATCGTTTTTCATCAGAAAATGGATTTTTTGGACTCTACCAAAAATGATTCAAAATGTCATTTGGATCAGGCCTCATGTTGAATAACCACTTTTTAAACCCTCACAGTGACCAAAACTGCCATTTTTACAGAGTTTTGCTTACTCAAAATCTTCAATTTTGACCAATTTCAGGCACAGAAATGACTTTAAACACACTTATTTTAGTTGAAAAAGTAATAACTCACATCCAACCGTCATTTAAAGTCAAAAGATTAAATGTTAAAATTTCATCAATATTGACCATTTTTTCAACGTTCGACTGGTCCGGGGTCATCGTTTTTCATCAGAAAATTGATTTTTTGGACTCTACCAAAAATGATTCAAAATGTCATTTGGATCGGGCCTCATGTTGAATAACCACTTTTTAAACCCTCACAGTGACCAAAACTGCCATTTTTACAGAGTTTTGCTTACTCAAAATCTTCAATTTTGACCAATTTCAGGCACAGAAATGACTTTAAACACACTTATTTTAGTTGAAAAAGTAATAACTCACATCCAACCATCATGTAAAGTCAAAAGATTATATGTTAAAATTTCATCAATATTGACCATTTTTTCAACGTTCGACTGGTCCGGGGTCATCGTTTTTCATCAGAAAATTGATTTTTTGGACTCTACCAAAAATGATTCAAAATGTCATTTGGATCGGGCCTCATGTTGAATAACCACTTTTTAAACCCTCACAGTGACCAAAATTGCCATTTTTACAGAGTTTTGCTTACTCAAAATCTTCAATTTTGACCAATTTCAGGCACAGAAATGACTTTAAACACACTTATTTTAGTTGAAAAAGTAATAACTCACATCCAACCGTCATTTAAAGTCAAAAGATTAAATGTTAAAATTTCATCAATATTGACCATTTTTTCAAAGTTCGACTGGTCCGGGGTCATCGTTTTTCATCAGAAAATTGATTTTTTGGACTCTACCAAAAATGATTCAAAATGTCATTTGGATCGGGCCTCATGTTGAATAACCACTTTTTAAACCCTCACAGTGACCAAAATTGCCATTTTTACAGAGTTTTGCTTACTCAAAATCTTCAATTTTGACCAATTTCAGGCACAGAAATGACTTTAAACACACTTATTTTAGTTGAAAAAGTAATAACTCACATCCAACCGTCATTTAAAGTCAAGATTAAATGGTAAAATTTCATCAATATTGACCATTTTTTCAACGTTCGACTGGTCCGGGGTCATCGTTTTTCATCAGAAAATTGATTTTTTGGACTCTACCAAAAATGATTCAAAATGTCATTTGGATCGGGCCTCATGTTGAATAACCACTTTTTAAACCCTCACAGTGACCAAAATTGCAATTTTTACAGAGTTTTGCTTACTCAAAATCTTCAATTTTGACCAATTTCAGGCACAGAAATGACTTTAAACACACTTATTTTAGTTGAAAAAGTAATAACTCACATCCAACCGTCATTTAAAGTCAAAAGATTAAATGTTAAAATTTCATCAATATTGACCATTTTTTCAACGTTCGACTGGTCTGGGGTCATCGTTTTTCATCAGAAAATGGATTTTTTGGACTCTACCAAAAATGATTCAAAATGTCATTTGGATCAGGCCTCATGTTGAATAAGCACTTTTTAAACCCTCACAGTGACCAAAACTGCCATTTTTACAGAGTTTTGATTACTAAAAATCTTCAATTTTGACCAATTTCAGGCACAGAAATGACTTTAAACACACTTATTTTAGTTGAAAAAGTAATAACTCACATCCAACCGTCATTTAAAGTCAAAAGATTAAATGTTAAAATTTCATCAATATTGACCATTTTTTCAACGTTCGACTGGTCCGGGGTCATCGTTTTTCATCAGAAAATTGATTTTTTGGACTCTACCAAAAATGATTCAAAATGTCATTTGGATCGGGCCTCATGTTGAATAACCACTTTTTAAACCCTCACAGTGACCAAAACTGCCATTTTTACAGAGTTTTGCTTACTCAAAATCTTCAATTTTGACCAATTTCAGGCACAGAAATGACTTTAAACACACTTATTTTAGTTGAAAAAGTAATAACTCACATCCAACCGTCATTTAAAGTCAAAAGATTAAATGTTAAAATTTCATCAATATTGACCATTTTTTCAACGTTCGACTGGTCCGGGGTCATCGTTTTTCATCAGAAAATTGATTTTTTGGACTCTACCAAAAATAATTCAAAATGTCATTTGGATCTGGCCTCATGTTGAATAACCACTTTTTAAACCCTCACAGTGACCAAAACTGCCATTTTTACAGAGTTTTGCTTACTCAAAATCTTCAATTTTGACCAATTTCAGGCACAGAAATGACTTTAAACACACTTATTTTAGTTGAAAAAGTAATAACTCACATCCAACCGTCATTTAAAGTCAAAAGATTAAATGTTAAAATTTCATCAATATTGACCATTTTTTCAACGTTCGACTGGTCCGGGGTCATCGTTTTTCATCAGAAAATTGATTTTTTGGACTCTACCAAAAATGATTCAAAATGTCATTTGGATCGGGCCTCATGTTGAATAACCACTTTTTAAACCCTCACAGTGACCAAAATTGCCATTTTTACAGAGTTTTGCTTACTCAAAATCTTCAATTTTGACCAATTTCAGGCACAGAAATGACTTTAAACACACTTATTTTAGTTGAAAAAGTAATAACTCACATCCAACCGTAAATTAAAGTCAAAAGATTAAATGTTAAAATTTCATCAATATTGACCATTTTTTCAACGTTCGACTGGTCTGGGGTCATCGTTTTTCATCAGAAAATGGATTTTTTGGACTCTACCAAAAATGATTCAAAATGTCATTTGGATCAGGCCTCATGTTGAATAACCACTTTTTAAACCCTCACAGTGACCAAAACTGCCATTTTTACAGAGTTTTGCTTACTCAAAATCTTCAATTTTGACCAATTTCAGGCACAGAAATGACTTTAAACACACTTATTTTAGTTGAAAAAGTAATAACTCACATCCAACCGTAAATTAAAGTCAAAAGATTAAATGTTAAAATTTCATCAATATTGACCATTTTTTCAACGTTCGACTGGTCTGGGGTCATCGTTTTTCATCAGAAAATGGATTTTTTGGACTCTACCAAAAATGATTCAAAATGTCATTTGGATCAGGCCTCATGTTGAATAACCACTTTTTAAACCCTCACAGTGACCAAAACTGCCATTTTTACAGAGTTTTGCTTACTAAAAATCTTCAATTTTGACCAATTTCAGGCACAGAAATGACTTTAAACACACTTATTTTAGTTGAAAAAGTAATAACTCACATCCAACCGTCATTTAAAGTCAAAAGATTAAATGTTAAAATTTCATCAATATTGACCATTTTTTCAACGTTCGACTGGTCCGGGGTCATCGTTTTTCATCAGAAAATTGATTTTTTGGACTCTACCAAAAATGATTCAAAATGTCATTTGGATCGGTCCTCATGTTGAATAACCACTTTTTAAACCCTCACAGTGACCAAAACTGCCATTTTTACAGAGTTTTGCTTACTCAAAATCTTCAATTTTGACCAATTTCAGGCACAGAAATGACTTTAAACACACTTATTTTAGTTGAAAAAGTAATAACTCACATCCAACCGTCATTTAAAGTCAAAAGATTAAATGTTAAAATTTCATCAATATTGACCATTTTTTCAACGTTCGACTGGTCCGGGGTCATCGTTTTTCATCAGAAAATTGATTTTTTGGACTCTACCAAAAATGAATCAAAATGTCATTTGGATCGGGCCTCATGTTGAATAACCACTTTTTAAACCCTCACAGTGACCAAAATTGCCATTTTTACAGAGTTTTGCTTACTCAAAATCTTCAATTTTGACCAATTTCAGGCACAGAAATGACTTTAAACACACTTATTTTAGTTGAAAAAGTAATAACTCACATCCAACCGTCATTTAAAGTCAAAAGATTAAATGTTAAAATTTCATCAATATTGACCATTTTTTCAATGTTCGACTGGTCCGGGGTCATCGTTTTTCATCAGAAAATGGATTTTTTGGACTCTACCAAAAATGATTCAAAATGTCATTTGGATCGGGCCTCATGTTGAATAACCACTTTTTAAACCCTCATAGTGACCAAAACTGTCATTTTTACAGAGTTTTGCTTACTCAATATCTTCAATTTTGACCAATTTCAGGCACAGAAATGACTTTAAACACACTTATTTTAGTTGAAAAAGTAATAACTCACATCCAACCATCATGTAAAGTCAAAAGATTATATGTTAAAATTTCATCAATATTGACCATTTTTTCAACGTTCGACTGGTCCGGGGTCATCGTTTTTCATCAGAAAATTGATTTTTTGGACTCTACCAAAAATGATTCAAAATGTCATTTGGATCGGGCCTCATGTTGAATAACCACTTTTTAAACCCTCACAGTGACCAAAATTGCCATTTTTACAGAATTTTGCTTACTCAAAATCTTCAATTTTGACCAATTTCAGGCACAGAAATGACTTTAAACACACTTATTTTAGTTGAAAAAGTAATAACTCACATCCAACCGTCATTTAAAGTCAAAAGATTAAATGTTAAAATTTCATCAATATTGACCATTTTTTCAACGTTCGACTGGTCCGGGGTCATCGTTTTTCATCAGAAAATTGATTTTTTGGACTCTACCAAAAATAATTCAAAATGTCATTTGGATCTGGCCTCATGTTGAATAACCACTTTTTAAACCCTCACAGTGACCAAAACTGCCATTTTTACAGAGTTTTGCTTACTCAAAATCTTCAATTTTGACCAATTTCAGGCACAGAAATGACTTTAAACACACTTATTTTAGTTGAAAAAGTAATAACTCACATCCAACCATCATGTAAAGTCAAAAGATTATATGTTAAAATTTCATCAATATTGACCATTTTTTCAACGTTCGACTGGTCCGGGGTCATCGTTTTTCATCAGAAAATTGATTTTTTGGACTCTACCAAAAATGATTCAAAATGTCATTTGGATCGGGCCTCATGTTGAATAACCACTTTTTAAACCCTCACAGTGACCAAAATTGCCATTTTTACAGAATTTTGCTTACTCAAAATCTTCAATTTTGACCAATTTCAGGCACAGAAATGACTTTAAACACACTTATTTTAGTTGAAAAAGTAATAACTCACATCCAACCGTCATTTAAAGTCAAAAGATTAAATGTTAAAATTTCATCAATATTGACCATTTTTTCAACGTTCGACTGGTCCGGGGTCATCGTTTTTCATCAGAAAATTGATTTTTTGGACTCTACCAAAAATAATTCAAAATGTCATTTGGATCTGGCCTCATGTTGAATAACCACTTTTTAAACCCTCACAGTGACCAAAACTGCCATTTTTACAGAGTTTTGCTTACTCAAAATCTTCAATTTTGACCAATTTCAGGCACAGAAATGACTTTAAACACACTTATTTTAGTTGAAAAAGTAATAACTCACATCCAACCGTCATTTAAAGTCAAAAGATTAAATATTAAAATTTCATTAATATTGACCATTTTTTCAACGTTCGACTGGTCCGGGGTCATCGTTTTTCATCAGAAAATTGATTTTTTGGACTCTACCAAAAATGATTCAAAATGTCATTTGGATCGGGCCTCATGTTGAATAACCACTTTTTAAACCCTCACAGTGACCAAAATTGCCATTTTTACAGAGTTTTGCTTACTCAAAATCTTCAATTTTGACCAATTTCAGGCACAGAAATGACTTTAAACACACTTATTTTAGTTGAAAAAGTAATAACTCACATCCAACCGTCATTTAAAGTCAAAAGATTAAATGTTAAAATTTCATCAATATTGACCATTTTTTCAACGTTCGACTGGTCCGGGGTCATCGTTTTTCATCAGAAAATTGATTTTTTGGACTCTACCAAAAATAATTCAAAATGTCATTTGGATCGGGCCTCATGTTGAATAACCACTTTTTAAACCCTCACAGTGACCAAAACTGCCATTTTTACAGAGTTTTGCTTACTCAAAATCTTCAATTTTGACCAATTTCAGGCACAGAAATGACTTTAAACACACTTATTTTAGTTGAAAAAGTAATAACTCACATCCAACCGTCATTTAAAGTCAAAAGATTAAATGTTAAAATTTCATCAATATTGACCATTTTTTCAACGTTCGACTGGTCCGGGGTCATCGTTTTTCATCAGAAAATTGATTTTTTGGACTCTACCAAAAATGATTCAAAATGTCATTTGGATCAGGCCTCATGTTGAATAACCACTTTTTAAACCCTCACAGTGACCAAAACTGCCATTTTTACAGAGTTTTGCTTACTCAAAATCTTCAATTTTGACCAATTTCAGGCACAGAAATGACTTTAAACACACTTATTTTAGTTGAAAAAGTAATAACTCACATCCAACCGTCATTTAAAGTCAAAAGATTAAATGTTAAAATTTCATCAATATTGACCATTTTTTCAAAGTTCGACTGGTCCGGGGTCATCGTTTTTCATCAGAAAATTGATTTTTTGGACTCTACCAAAAATGATTCAAAATGTCATTTGGATCGGGCC
Source organism: Lissotriton vulgaris (assembly GCF_964263255.1). Taxonomy (NCBI): domain Eukaryota; kingdom Metazoa; phylum Chordata; class Amphibia; order Caudata; family Salamandridae; genus Lissotriton; species Lissotriton vulgaris. Next base: position 1,289,683 of record NW_028246230.1, on the reverse strand, counting down.
TCATGTTGAATAACCACTTTTTAAACCCTCACAGTGACCAAAATTGCCATTTTTACAGAGTTTTGCTTACTCAAAATCTTCAATTTTGACCAATTTCAGGCACAGAAATGACTTTAAACACACTTATTTTAGTTGAAAAAGTAATAACTCACATCCAACCGTCATTTAAAGTCAAGATTAAATGGTAAAATTTCATCAATATTGACCATTTTTTCAACGTTCGACTGGTCCGGGGTCATCGTTTTTCATCAGAAAATTGATTTTTTGGACTCTACCAAAAATGATTCAAAATGTCATTTGGATCGGGCCTCATGTTGAATAACCACTTTTTAAACCCTCACAGTGACCAAAATTGCAATTTTTACAGAGTTTTGCTTACTCAAAATCTTCAATTTTGACCAATTTCAGGCACAGAAATGACTTTAAACACACTTATTTTAGTTGAAAAAGTAATAACTCACATCCAACCGTCATTTAAAGTCAAAAGATTAAATGTTAAAATTTCATCAATATTGACCATTTTTTCAACGTTCGACTGGTCCGGGGTCATCGTTTTTCATCAGAAAATTTATTTTTTGGACTCTACCAAAAATGATTCAAAATGTCATTTGGATCGGGCCTCATGTTGAATAACCACTTTTTAAACCCTCACAGTGACCAAAATTGCCATTTTTACAGAGTTTTGCTTACTCAAAATCTTCAATTTTGACCAATTTCAGGCACAGAAATGACTTTAAACACACTTATTTTAGTTGAAAAAGTAATAACTCACATCCAACCGTAAATTAAAGTCAAAAGATTAAATGTTAAAATTTCATCAATATTGACCATTTTTTCAACGTTCGACTGGTCTGGGGTCATCGTTTTTCATCAGAAAATGGATTTTTTGGACTCTACCAAAAATGATTCAAAATGTCATTTGGATCAGGCCTCATGTTGAATAACCACTTTTTAAACCCTCACAGTGACCAAAACTGCCATTTTTACAGAGTTTTGCTTACTAAAAATCTTCAATTTTGACCAATTTCAGGCACAGAAATGACTTTAAACACACTTATTTTAGTTGAAAAAGTAATAACTCACATCCAACCGTCATTTAAAGTCAAAAGATTAAATGTTAAAATTTCATCAATATTGACCATTTTTTCAACGTTCGACTGGTCCGGGGTCATCGTTTTTCATCAGAAAATTGATTTTTTGGACTCTACCAAAAATGATTCAAAATGTCATTTGGATCGGGCCTCATGTTGAATAACCACTTTTTAAACCCTCACAGTGACCAAAACTGCCATTTTTACAGAGTTTTGCTTACTCAAAATCTTCAATTTTGACCAATTTCAGGCACAGAAATGACTTTAAACACACTTATTTTAGTTGAAAAAGTAATAACTCACATCCAACCGTCATTTAAAGTCAAAAGATTAAATGTTAAAATTTCATCAATATTGACCATTTTTTCAACGTTCGACTGGTCCGGGGTCATCGTTTTTCATCAGAAAATTGATTTTTTGGACTCTACCAAAAATAATTCAAAATGTCATTTGGATCTGGCCTCATGTTGAATAACCACTTTTTAAACCCTCACAGTGACCAAAACTGCCATTTTTACAGAGTTTTGCTTACTCAAAATCTTCAATTTTGACCAATTTCAGGCACAGAAATGACTTTAAACACACTTATTTTAGTTGAAAAAGTAATAACTCACATCCAACCGTCATTTAAAGTCAAAAGATTAAATGTTAAAATTTCATCAATATTGACCATTTTTTCAACGTTCGACTGGTCCGGGGTCATCGTTTTTCATCAGAAAATTGATTTTTTGGACTCTACCAAAAATGATTCAAAATGTCATTTGGATCGGGCCTCATGTTGAATAACCACTTTTTAAACCCTCACAGTGACCAAAATTGCCATTTTTACAGAGTTTTGCTTACTCAAAATCTTCAATTTTGACCAATTTCAGGCACAGAAATGACTTTAAACACACTTATTTTAGTTGAAAAAGTAATAACTCACATCCAACCGTAAATTAAAGTCAAAAGATTAAATGTTAAAATTTCATCAATATTGACCATTTTTTCAACGTTCGACTGGTCTGGGGTCATCGTTTTTCATCAGAAAATGGATTTTTTGGACTCTACCAAAAATGATTCAAAATGTCATTTGGATCAGGCCTCATGTTGAATAACCACTTTTTAAACCCTCACAGTGACCAAAACTGCCATTTTTACAGAGTTTTGCTTACTCAAAATCTTCAATTTTGACCAATTTCAGGCACAGAAATGACTTTAAACACACTTATTTTAGTTGAAAAAGTAATAACTCACATCCAACCGTAAATTAAAGTCAAAAGATTAAATGTTAAAATTTCATCAATATTGACCATTTTTTCAACGTTCGACTGGTCTGGGGTCATCGTTTTTCATCAGAAAATGGATTTTTTGGACTCTACCAAAAATGATTCAAAATGTCATTTGGATCAGGCCTCATGTTGAATAACCACTTTTTAAACCCTCACAGTGACCAAAACTGCCATTTTTACAGAGTTTTGCTTACTAAAAATCTTCAATTTTGACCAATTTCAGGCACAGAAATGACTTTAAACACACTTATTTTAGTTGAAAAAGTAATAACTCACATCCAACCGTCATTTAAAGTCAAAAGATTAAATGTTAAAATTTCATCAATATTGACCATTTTTTCAACGTTCGACTGGTCCGGGGTCATCGTTTTTCATCAGAAAATTGATTTTTTGGACTCTACCAAAAATGATTCAAAATGTCATTTGGATCGGGCCTCATGTTGAATAACCACTTTTTAAACCCTCACAGTGACCAAAACTGCCATTTTTACAGAGTTTTGCTTACTCAAAATCTTCAATTTTGACCAATTTCAGGCACAGAAATGACTTTAAACACACTTATTTTAGTTGAAAAAGTAATAACTCACATCCAACCGTCATTTAAAGTCAAAAGATTAAATGTTAAAATTTCATCAATATTGACCATTTTTTCAACGTTCGACTGGTCCGGGGTCATCGTTTTTCATCAGAAAATTGATTTTTTGGACTCTACCAAAAATGAATCAAAATGTCATTTGGATCGGGCCTCATGTTGAATAACCACTTTTTAAACCCTCACAGTGACCAAAATTGCCATTTTTACAGAGTTTTGCTTACTCAAAATCTTCAATTTTGACCAATTTCAGGCACAGAAATGACTTTAAACACAGTTATTTTAGTTGAAAAAGTAATAACTCACATCCAACCGTCATTTAAAGTCAAAAGATTAAATATTAAAATTTCATTAATATTGACCATTTTTTCAACGTTCGACTGGTCCGGGGTCATCGTTTTTCATCAGAAAATTGATTTTTTGGACTCTACCAAAAATGATTCAAAATGTCATTTGGATCGGGCCTCATGTTGAATAACCACTTTTTAAACCCTCACAGTGACCAAAATTGCCATTTTTACAGAGTTTTGCTTACTCAAAATCTTCAATTTTGACCAATTTCAGGCACAGAAATGACTTTAAACACACTTATTTTAGTTGAAAAAGTAATAACTCACATCCAACCGTCATTTAAAGTCAAAAGATTAAATGTTAAAATTTCATCAATATTGACCATTTTTTCAACGTTCGACTGGTCCGGGGTCATCGTTTTTCATCAGAAAATTGATTTTTTGGACTCTACCAAAAATAATTCAAAATGTCATTTGGATCGGGCCTCATGTTGAATAACCACTTTTTAAACCCTCACAGTGACCAAAACTGCCATTTTTACAGAGTTTTGCTTACTCAAAATCTTCAATTTTGACCAATTTCAGGCACAGAAATGACTTTAAACACACTTATTTTAGTTGAAAAAGTAATAACTCACATCCAACCGTCATTTAAAGTCAAAAGATTAAATGTTAAAATTTCATCAATATTGACCATTTTTTCAACGTTCGACTGGTCCGGGGTCATCGTTTTTCATCAGAAAATTGATTTTTTGGACTCTACCAAAAATGATTCAAAATGTCATTTGGATCAGGCCTCATGTTGAATAACCACTTTTTAAACCCTCACAGTGACCAAAACTGCCATTTTTACAGAGTTTTGCTTACTCAAAATCTTCAATTTTGACCAATTTCAGGCACAGAAATGACTTTAAACACACTTATTTTAGTTGAAAAAGTAATAACTCACATCCAACCGTCATTTAAAGTCAAAAGATTAAATGTTAAAATTTCATCAATATTGACCATTTTTTCAAAGTTCGACTGGTCCGGGGTCATCGTTTTTCATCAGAAAATTGATTTTTTGGACTCTACCAAAAATGATTCAAAATGTCATTTGGATCGGGCCTCATGTTGAATAACCACTTTTTAAACCCTCACAGTGACCAAAATTGCCATTTTTACAGAGTTTTGCTTACTCAAAATCTTCAATTTTGACCAATTTCAGGCACAGAAATGACTTTAAACACACTTATTTTAGTTGAAAAAGTAATAACTCACATCCAACCGTCATTTAAAGTCAAGATTAAATGGTAAAATTTCATCAATATTGACCATTTTTTCAACGTTCGACTGGTCCGGGGTCATCGTTTTTCATCAGAAAATTGATTTTTTGGACTCTACCAAAAATGATTCAAAATGTCATTTGGATCGGGCCTCATGTTGAATAACCACTTTTTAAACCCTCACAGTGACCAAAATTGCAATTTTTACAGAGTTTTGCTTACTCAAAATCTTCAATTTTGACCAATTTCAGGCACAGAAATGACTTTAAACACACTTATTTTAGTTGAAAAAGTAATAACTCACATCCAACCGTCATTTAAAGTCAAAAGATTAAATGTTAAAATTTCATCAATATTGACCATTTTTTCAACGTTCGACTGGTCCGGGGTCATCGTTTTTCATCAGAAAATTTATTTTTTGGACTCTACCAAAAATGATTCAAAATGTCATTTGGATCGGGCCTCATGTTGAATAACCACTTTTTAAACCCTCACAGTGACCAAAATTGCCATTTTTACAGAGTTTTGCTTACTCAAAATCTTCAATTTTGACCAATTTCAGGCACAGAAATGACTTTAAACACACTTATTTTAGTTGAAAAAGTAATAACTCACATCCAACCGTAAATTAAAGTCAAAAGATTAAATGTTAAAATTTCATCAATATTGACCATTTTTTCAACGTTCGACTGGTCTGGGGTCATCGTTTTTCATCAGAAAATGGATTTTTTGGACTCTACCAAAAATGATTCAAAATGTCATTTGGATCAGGCCTCATGTTGAATAACCACTTTTTAAACCCTCACAGTGACCAAAACTGCCATTTTTACAGAGTTTTGCTTACTAAAAATCTTCAATTTTGACCAATTTCAGGCACAGAAATGACTTTAAACACACTTATTTTAGTTGAAAAAGTAATAACTCACATCCAACCGTCATTTAAAGTCAAAAGATTAAATGTTAAAATTTCATCAATATTGACCATTTTTTCAACGTTCGACTGGTCCGGGGTCATCGTTTTTCATCAGAAAATTGATTTTTTGGACTCTACCAAAAATGATTCAAAATGTCATTTGGATCGGGCCTCATGTTGAATAACCACTTTTTAAACCCTCACAGTGACCAAAACTGCCATTTTTACAGAGTTTTGCTTACTCAAAATCTTCAATTTTGACCAATTTCAGGCACAGAAATGACTTTAAACACACTTATTTTAGTTGAAAAAGTAATAACTCACATCCAACCGTCATTTAAAGTCAAAAGATTAAATGTTAAAATTTCATCAATATTGACCATTTTTTCAACGTTCGACTGGTCCGGGGTCATCGTTTTTCATCAGAAAATTGATTTTTTGGACTCTACCAAAAATAATTCAAAATGTCATTTGGATCTGGCCTCATGTTGAATAACCACTTTTTAAACCCTCACAGTGACCAAAACTGCCATTTTTACAGAGTTTTGCTTACTCAAAATCTTCAATTTTGACCAATTTCAGGCACAGAAATGACTTTAAACACACTTATTTTAGTTGAAAAAGTAATAACTCACATCCAACCGTCATTTAAAGTCAAAAGATTAAATGTTAAAATTTCATCAATATTGACCATTTTTTCAACGTTCGACTGGTCCGGGGTCATCGTTTTTCATCAGAAAATTGATTTTTTGGACTCTACCAAAAATGATTCAAAATGTCATTTGGATCGGGCCTCATGTTGAATAACCACTTTTTAAACCCTCACAGTGACCAAAATTGCCATTTTTACAGAGTTTTGCTTACTCAAAATCTTCAATTTTGACCAATTTCAGGCACAGAAATGACTTTAAACACACTTATTTTAGTTGAAAAAGTAATAACTCACATCCAACCGTAAATTAAAGTCAAAAGATTAAATGTTAAAATTTCATCAATATTGACCATTTTTTCAACGTTCGACTGGTCTGGGGTCATCGTTTTTCATCAGAAAATGGATTTTTTGGACTCTACCAAAAATGATTCAAAATGTCATTTGGATCAGGCCTCATGTTGAATAACCACTTTTTAAACCCTCACAGTGACCAAAACTGCCATTTTTACAGAGTTTTGCTTACTCAAAATCTTCAATTTTGACCAATTTCAGGCACAGAAATGACTTTAAACACACTTATTTTAGTTGAAAAAGTAATAACTCACATCCAACCGTAAATTAAAGTCAAAAGATTAAATGTTAAAATTTCATCAATATTGACCATTTTTTCAACGTTCGACTGGTCTGGGGTCATCGTTTTTCATCAGAAAATGGATTTTTTGGACTCTACCAAAAATGATTCAAAATGTCATTTGGATCAGGCCTCATGTTGAATAACCACTTTTTAAACCCTCACAGTGACCAAAACTGCCATTTTTACAGAGTTTTGCTTACTAAAAATCTTCAATTTTGACCAATTTCAGGCACAGAAATGACTTTAAACACACTTATTTTAGTTGAAAAAGTAATAACTCACATCCAACCGTCATTTAAAGTCAAAAGATTAAATGTTAAAATTTCATCAATATTGACCATTTTTTCAACGTTCGACTGGTCCGGGGTCATCGTTTTTCATCAGAAAATTGATTTTTTGGACTCTACCAAAAATGATTCAAAATGTCATTTGGATCGGGCCTCATGTTGAATAACCACTTTTTAAACCCTCACAGTGACCAAAACTGCCATTTTTACAGAGTTTTGCTTACTCAAAATCTTCAATTTTGACCAATTTCAGGCACAGAAATGACTTTAAACACACTTATTTTAGTTGAAAAAGTAATAACTCACATCCAACCGTCATTTAAAGTCAAAAGATTAAATGTTAAAATTTCATCAATATTGACCATTTTTTCAACGTTCGACTGGTCCGGGGTCATCGTTTTTCATCAGAAAATTGATTTTTTGGACTCTACCAAAAATGAATCAAAATGTCATTTGGATCGGGCCTCATGTTGAATAACCACTTTTTAAACCCTCACAGTGACCAAAATTGCCATTTTTACAGAGTTTTGCTTACTCAAAATCTTCAATTTTGACCAATTTCAGGCACAGAAATGACTTTAAACACACTTATTTTAGTTGAAAAAGTAATAACTCACATCCAACCGTCATTTAAAGTCAAAAGATTAAATGTTAAAATTTCATCAATATTGACCATTTTTTCAATGTTCGACTGGTCCGGGGTCATCGTTTTTCATCAGAAAATGGATTTTTTGGACTCTACCAAAAATGATTCAAAATGTCATTTGGATCGGGCCTCATGTTGAATAACCACTTTTTAAACCCTCATAGTGACCAAAACTGTCATTTTTACAGAGTTTTGCTTACTCAATATCTTCAATTTTGACCAATTTCAGGCACAGAAATGACTTTAAACACACTTATTTTAGTTGAAAAAGTAATAACTCACATCCAACCATCATGTAAAGTCAAAAGATTATATGTTAAAATTTCATCAATATTGACCATTTTTTCAACGTTCGACTGGTCCGGGGTCATCGTTTTTCATCAGAAAATTGATTTTTTGGACTCTACCAAAAATGATTCAAAATGTCATTTGGATCGGGCCTCATGTTGAATAACCACTTTTTAAACCCTCACAGTGACCAAAATTGCCATTTTTACAGAATTTTGCTTACTCAAAATCTTCAATTTTGACCAATTTCAGGCACAGAAATGACTTTAAACACACTTATTTTAGTTGAAAAAGTAATAACTCACATCCAACCGTCATTTAAAGTCAAAAGATTAAATGTTAAAATTTCATCAATATTGACCATTTTTTCAACGTTCGACTGGTCCGGGGTCATCGTTTTTCATCAGAAAATTGATTTTTTGGACTCTACCAAAAATAATTCAAAATGTCATTTGGATCTGGCCTCATGTTGAATAACCACTTTTTAAACCCTCACAGTGACCAAAACTGCCATTTTTACAGAGTTTTGCTTACTCAAAATCTTCAATTTTGACCAATTTCAGGCACAGAAATGACTTTAAACACACTTATTTTAGTTGAAAAAGTAATAACTCACATCCAACCATCATGTAAAGTCAAAAGATTATATGTTAAAATTTCATCAATATTGACCATTTTTTCAACGTTCGACTGGTCCGGGGTCATCGTTTTTCATCAGAAAATTGATTTTTTGGACTCTACCAAAAATGATTCAAAATGTCATTTGGATCGGGCCTCATGTTGAATAACCACTTTTTAAACCCTCACAGTGACCAAAATTGCCATTTTTACAGAATTTTGCTTACTCAAAATCTTCAATTTTCACCAATTTCAGGCACAGAAATGACTTTAAACACACTTATTTTAGTTGAAAAAGTAATAACTCACATCCAACCGTCATTTAAAGTCAAAAGATTAAATGTTAAAATTTCATCAATATTGACCATTTTTTCAACGTTCGACTGGTCCGGGGTCATCGTTTTTCATCAGAAAATTGATTTTTTGGACTCTACCAAAAATAATTCAAAATGTCATTTGGATCTGGCCTCATGTTGAATAACCACTTTTTAAACCCTCACAGTGACCAAAACTGCCATTTTTACAGAGTTTTGCTTACTCAAAATCTTCAATTTTGACCAATTTCAGGCACAGAAATGACTTTAAACACACTTATTTTAGTTGAAAAAGTAATAACTCACATCCAACCGTCATTTAAAGTCAAAAGATTAAATATTAATATTTCATCAATATTGACCATTTTTTCAACGTTCGACTGGTCCGGGGTCATCGTTTTTCATCAGAAAATTGATTTTTTGGACTCTACCAAAAATGATTCAAAATGTCATTTGGACCGGGACTCATGTTGAATAACCACTTTTTAAACCCTCACATTGACCAAAATTGCCATTTTTACAGAGTTTTGCTTACTCAAAATCTTCAATTTTGACCAATTTCAGGCACAGAAATGACTTTAAACACACTTATTTTAGTTGAAAAAGTAATAACTCACATCCAACCGTAAATTAAAGTCAAAAGATTAAATGTTAAAATTTCATCAATATTGACCATTTTTTCAACGTTCGACTGGTCTGGGGTCATCGTTTTTCATCAGAAAATGGATTTTTTGGACTCTACCAAAAATGATTCAAAATGTCATTTGGATCAGGCCTCATGTTGAATAACCACTTTTTAAACCCTCACAGTGACCAAAACTGCCATTTTTACAGAGTTTTGCTTACTAAAAATCTTCAATTTTGACCAATTTCAGGCACAGAAATGACTTTAAACACACTTATTTTAGTTGAAAAAGTAATAACTCACATCCAACCGTCATTTAAAGTCAAAAGATTAAATGTTAAAATTTCATCAATATTGACCATTTTTTCAACGTTCGACTGGTCCGGGGTCATCGTTTTTCATCAGAAAATTGATTTTTTGGACTCTACCAAAAATGATTCAAAATGTCATTTGGATCGGGCCTCATGTTGAATAACCACTTTTTAAACCCTCACAGTGACCAAAACTGCCATTTTTACAGAGTTTTGCTTACTCAAAATCTTCAATTTTGACCAATTTCAGGCACAGAAATGACTTTAAACACACTTATTTTAGTTGAAAAAGTAATAACTCACATCCAACCGTCATTTAAAGTCAAAAGATTAAATGTTAAAATTTCATCAATATTGACCATTTTTTCAACGTTCGACTGGTCCGGGGTCATCGTTTTTCATCAGAAAATTGATTTTTTGGACTCTACCAAAAATAATTCAAAATGTCATTTGGATCTGGCCTCATGTTGAATAACCACTTTTTAAACCCTCACAGTGACCAAAACTGCCATTTTTACAGAGTTTTGCTTACTCAAAATCTTCAATTTTGACCAATTTCAGGCACAGAAATGACTTTAAACACACTTATTTTAGTTGAAAAAGTAATAACTCACATCCAACCGTCATTTAAAGTCAAAAGATTAAATGTTAAAATTTCATCAATATTGACCATTTTTTCAACGTTCGACTGGTCCGGGGTCATCGTTTTTCATCAGAAAATTGATTTTTTGGACTCTACCAAAAATGATTCAAAATGTCATTTGGATCGGGCCTCATGTTGAATAACCACTTTTTAAACCCTCACAGTGACCAAAATTGCCATTTTTACAGAGTTTTGCTTACTCAAAATCTTCAATTTTGACCAATTTCAGGCACAGAAATGACTTTAAACACACTTATTTTAGTTGAAAAAGTAATAACTCACATCCAACCGTAAATTAAAGTCAAAAGATTAAATGTTAAAATTTCATCAATATTGACCATTTTTTCAACGTTCGACTGGTCTGGGGTCATCGTTTTTCATCAGAAAATGGATTTTTTGGACTCTACCAAAAATGATTCAAAATGTCATTTGGATCAGGCCTCATGTTGAATAACCACTTTTTAAACCCTCACAGTGACCAAAACTGCCATTTTTACAGAGTTTTGCTTACTCAAAATCTTCAATTTTGACCAATTTCAGGCACAGAAATGACTTTAAACACACTTATTTTAGTTGAAAAAGTAATAACTCACATCCAACCGTAAATTAAAGTCAAAAGATTAAATGTTAAAATTTCATCAATATTGACCATTTTTTCAACGTTCGACTGGTCTGGGGTCATCGTTTTTCATCAGAAAATGGATTTTTTGGACTCTACCAAAAATGATTCAAAATGTCATTTGGATCAGGCCTCATGTTGAATAACCACTTTTTAAACCCTCACAGTGACCAAAACTGCCATTTTTACAGAGTTTTGCTTACTAAAAATCTTCAATTTTGACCAATTTCAGGCACAGAAATGACTTTAAACACACTTATTTTAGTTGAAAAAGTAATAACTCACATCCAACCGTCATTTAAAGTCAAAAGATTAAATGTTAAAATTTCATCAATATTGACCATTTTTTCAACGTTCGACTGGTCCGGGGTCATCGTTTTTCATCAGAAAATTGATTTTTTGGACTCTACCAAAAATGATTCAAAATGTCATTTGGATCGGGCCTCATGTTGAATAACCACTTTTTAAACCCTCACAGTGACCAAAACTGCCATTTTTACAGAGTTTTGCTTACTCAAAATCTTCAATTTTGACCAATTTCAGGCACAGAAATGACTTTAAACACACTTATTTTAGTTGAAAAAGTAATAACTCACATCCAACCGTCATTTAAAGTCAAAAGATTAAATGTTAAAATTTCATCAATATTGACCATTTTTTCAACGTTCGACTGGTCCGGGGTCATCGTTTTTCATCAGAAAATTGATTTTTTGGACTCTACCAAAAATGAATCAAAATGTCATTTGGATCGGGCCTCATGTTGAATAACCACTTTTTAAACCCTCACAGTGACCAAAATTGCCATTTTTACAGAGTTTTGCTTACTCAAAATCTTCAATTTTGACCAATTTCAGGCACAGAAATGACTTTAAACACACTTATTTTAGTTGAAAAAGTAATAACTCACATCCAACCGTCATTTAAAGTCAAAAGATTAAATGTTAAAATTTCATCAATATTGACCATTTTTTCAATGTTCGACTGGTCCGGGGTCATCGTTTTTCATCAGAAAATGGATTTTTTGGACTCTACCAAAAATGATTCAAAATGTCATTTGGATCGGGCCTCATGTTGAATAACCACTTTTTAAACCCTCATAGTGACCAAAACTGTCATTTTTACAGAGTTTTGCTTACTCAATATCTTCAATTTTGACCAATTTCAGGCACAGAAATGACTTTAAACACACTTATTTTAGTTGAAAAAGTAATAACTCACATCCAACCATCATGTAAAGTCAAAAGATTATATGTTAAAATTTCATCAATATTGACCATTTTTTCAACGTTCGACTGGTCCGGGGTCATCGTTTTTCATCAGAAAATTGATTTTTTGGACTCTACCAAAAATGATTCAAAATGTCATTTGGATCGGGCCTCATGTTGAATAACCACTTTTTAAACCCTCACAGTGACCAAAATTGCCATTTTTACAGAATTTTGCTTACTCAAAATCTTCAATTTTGACCAATTTCAGGCACAGAAATGACTTTAAACACACTTATTTTAGTTGAAAAAGTAATAACTCACATCCAACCGTCATTTAAAGTCAAAAGATTAAATGTTAAAATTTCATCAATATTGACCATTTTTTCAACGTTCGACTGGTCCGGGGTCATCGTTTTTCATCAGAAAATTGATTTTTTGGACTCTACCAAAAATAATTCAAAATGTCATTTGGATCTGGCCTCATGTTGAATAACCACTTTTTAAACCCTCACAGTGACCAAAACTGCCATTTTTACAGAGTTTTGCTTACTCAAAATCTTCAATTTTGACCAATTTCAGGCACAGAAATGACTTTAAACACACTTATTTTAGTTGAAAAAGTAATAACTCACATCCAACCATCATGTAAAGTCAAAAGATTATATGTTAAAATTTCATCAATATTGACCATTTTTTCAACGTTCGACTGGTCCGGGGTCATCGTTTTTCATCAGAAAATTGATTTTTTGGACTCTACCAAAAATGATTCAAAATGTCATTTGGATCGGGCCTCATGTTGAATAACCACTTTTTAAACCCTCACAGTGACCAAAATTGCCATTTTTACAGAATTTTGCTTACTCAAAATCTTCAATTTTCACCAATTTCAGGCACAGAAATGACTTTAAACACACTTATTTTAGTTGAAAAAGTAATAACTCACATCCAACCGTCATTTAAAGTCAAAAGATTAAATGTTAAAATTTCATCAATATTGACCATTTTTTCAACGTTCGACTGGTCCGGGGTCATCGTTTTTCATCAGAAAATTGATTTTTTGGACTCTACCAAAAATAATTCAAAATGTCATTTGGATCTGGCCTCATGTTGAATAACCACTTTTTAAACCCTCACAGTGACCAAAACTGCCATTTTTACAGAGTTTTGCTTACTCAAAATCTTCAATTTTGACCAATTTCAGGCACAGAAATGACTTTAAACACACTTATTTTAGTTGAAAAAGTAATAACTCACATCCAACCGTCATTTAAAGTCAAAAGATTAAATATTAATATTTCATCAATATTGACCATTTTTTCAACGTTCGACTGGTCCGGGGTCATCGTTTTTCATCAGAAAATTGATTTTTTGGACTCTACCAAAAATGATTCAAAATGTCATTTGGACCGGGACTCATGTTGAATAACCACTTTTTAAACCCTCACATTGACCAAAATTGCCATTTTTACAGAGTTTTGCTTACTCAAAATCTTCAATTTTGACCAATTTCAGGCACAGAAATGACTTTAAACACACTTATTTTAGTTGAAAAAGTAATAACTCACATCCAACCGTCATTTAAAGTCAAAAGATTAAATGTTAAAATTTCATCAATATTGACCATTTTTTCAACGTTCGACTGGTCCGGGGTCATCGTTTTTCATCAGAAAATTGATTTTTTGGACTCTACCAAAAATGATTCAAAATGTCATTTGGATCAGGCCTCATGTTGAATAACCACTTTTTAAACCCTCACAGTGACCAAAACTGCCATTTTTACAGAGTTTTGCTTACTCAAAATCTTCAATTTTGACCAATTTCAGGCACAGAAATGACTTTAAACACACTTATTTTAGTTGAAAAAGTAATAACTCACATCCAACCGTCATTTAAAGTCAAAAGATTAAATGTTAAAATTTCATCAATATTGACCATTTTTTCAACGTTCGACTGGTCCGGGGTCATCGTTTTTCATCAGAAAATTGCTTTTTTGGACTCTACCAAAAATGATTCAAAATGTCATTTGGATCGGGCCTCATGTTGAATAACCACTTTTTAAACCCTCACAGTGACCAAAACTGCAATTTTTACAGAGTTTTGCTTACTCAAAATCTTCAATTTTGACCAATTTCAGGCACAGAAATGACTTTAAACACAGTTATTTTAGTTGAAAAAGTAATAACTCACATCCAACCGTCATTTAAAGTCAAAAGATTAAATATTAAAATTTCATTAATATTGACCATTTTTTCAACGTTCGACTGGTCCGGGGTCATCGTTTTTCATCAGAAAATTGATTTTTTGGACTCTACCAAAAATGATTCAAAATGTCATTTGGATCGGGCCTCATGTTGAATAACCACTTTTTAAACCCTCACAGTGACCAAAATTGCCATTTTTACAGAGTTTTGCTTACTCAAAATCTTCAATTTTGACCAATTTCAGGCACAGAAATGACTTTAAACACACTTATTTTAGTTGAAAAAGTAATAACTCACATCCAACCGTCATTTAAAGTCAAAAGATTAAATGTTAAAATTTCATCAATATTGACCATTTTTTCAATGTTCGACTGGTCCGGGGTCATCGTTTTTCATCAGAAAATGGATTTTTTGGACTCTACCAAAAATGATTCAAAATGTCATTTGGATCGGGCCTCATGTTGAATAACCACTTTTTAAACCCTCATAGTGACCAAAACTGTCATTTTTACAGAGTTTTGCTTACTCAATATCTTCAATTTTGACCAATTTCAGGCACAGAAATGACTTTAAACACACTTATTTTAGTTGAAAAAGTAATAACTCACATCCAACCATCATGTAAAGTCAAAAGATTATATGTTAAAATTTCATCAATATTGACCATTTTTTCAACGTTCGACTGGTCCGGGGTCATCGTTTTTCATCAGAAAATTGATTTTTTGGACTCTACCAAAAATGATTCAAAATGTCATTTGGATCGGGCCTCATGTTGAATAACCACTTTTTAAACCCTCACAGTGACCAAAATTGCCATTTTTACAGAATTTTGCTTACTCAAAATCTTCAATTTTGACCAATTTCAGGCACAGAAATGACTTTAAACACACTTATTTTAGTTGAAAAAGTAATAACTCACATCCAACCGTCATTTAAAGTCAAAAGATTAAATGTTAAAATTTCATCAATATTGACCATTTTTTCAACGTTCGACTGGTCCGGGGTCATCGTTTTTCATCAGAAAATTGATTTTTTGGACTCTACCAAAAATAATTCAAAATGTCATTTGGATCTGGCCTCATGTTGAATAACCACTTTTTAAACCCTCACAGTGACCAAAACTGCCATTTTTACAGAGTTTTGCTTACTCAAAATCTTCAATTTTGACCAATTTCAGGCACAGAAATGACTTTAAACACACTTATTTTAGTTGAAAAAGTAATAACTCACATCCAACCATCATGTAAAGTCAAAAGATTATATGTTAAAATTTCATCAATATTGACCATTTTTTCAACGTTCGACTGGTCCGGGGTCATCGTTTTTCATCAGAAAATTGATTTTTTGGACTCTACCAAAAATGATTCAAAATGTCATTTGGATCGGGCCTCATGTTGAATAACCACTTTTTAAACCCTCACAGTGACCAAAATTGCCATTTTTACAGAATTTTGCTTACTCAAAATCTTCAATTTTCACCAATTTCAGGCACAGAAATGACTTTAAACACACTTATTTTAGTTGAAAAAGTAATAACTCACATCCAACCGTCATTTAAAGTCAAAAGATTAAATGTTAAAATTTCATCAATATTGACCATTTTTTCAACGTTCGACTGGTCCGGGGTCATCGTTTTTCATCAGAAAATTGATTTTTTGGACTCTACCAAAAATAATTCAAAATGTCATTTGGATCTGGCCTCATGTTGAATAACCACTTTTTAAACCCTCACAGTGACCAAAACTGCCATTTTTACAGAGTTTTGCTTACTCAAAATCTTCAATTTTGACCAATTTCAGGCACAGAAATGACTTTAAACACACTTATTTTAGTTGAAAAAGTAATAACTCACATCCAACCGTCATTTAAAGTCAAAAGATTAAATGTTAAAATTTCATCAATATTGACCATTTTTTCAACGTTCGACTGGTCCGGGGTCATCGTTTTTCATCAGAAAATTGCTTTTTTGGACTCTACCAAAAATGATTCAAAATGTCATTTGGATCGGGCCTCATGTTGAATAACCACTTTTTAAACCCTCACAGTGACCAAAACTGCAATTTTTACAGAGTTTTGCTTACTCAAAATCTTCAATTTTGACCAATTTCAGGCACAGAAATGACTTTAAACACAGTTATTTTAGTTGAAAAAGTAATAACTCACATCCAACCGTCATTTAAAGTCAAAAGATTAAATGTTAAAATTTCATCAATATTGACCATTTTTTCAACGTTCGACTGGTCCGGGGTCATCGTTTTTCATCAGAAAATTGATTTTTTGGACTCTACCAAAAATAATTCAAAATGTCATTTGGATCGGGCCTCATGTTGAATAACCACTTTTTAAACCCTCACAGTGACCAAAACTGCCATTTTTACAGAGTTTTGCTTACTCAAAATCTTCAATTTTGACCAATTTCAGGCACAGAAATGACTTTAAACACACTTATTTTAGTTGAAAAAGTAATAACTCACATCCAACCGTCATTTAAAGTCAAAAGATTAAATGTTAAAATTTCATCAATATTGACCATTTTTTCAACGTTCGACTGGTCCGGGGTCATCGTTTTTCATCAGAAAATTGATTTTTTGGACTCTACCAAAAATGATTCAAAATGTCATTTGGATCAGGCCTCATGTTGAATAACCACTTTTTAAACCCTCACAGTGACCAAAACTGCCATTTTTACAGAGTTTTGCTTACTCAAAATCTTCAATTTTGACCAATTTCAGGCACAGAAATGACTTTAAACACACTTATTTTAGTTGAAAAAGTAATAACTCACATCCAACCGTCATTTAAAGTCAAAAGATTAAATGTTAAAATTTCATCAATATTGACCATTTTTTCAAAGTTCGACTGGTCCGGGGTCATCGTTTTTCATCAGAAAATTGATTTTTTGGACTCTACCAAAAATGATTCAAAATGTCATTTGGATCGGGCCTCATGTTGAATAACCACTTTTTAAACCCTCACAGTGACCAAAATTGCCATTTTTACAGAGTTTTGCTTACTCAAAATCTTCAATTTTGACCAATTTCAGGCACAGAAATTACTTTAAACACACTTATTTTAGTTGAAAAAGTAATAACTCACATCCAACCGTCATTTAAAGTCAAGATTAAATGGTAAAATTTCATCAATATTGACCATTTTTTCAACGTTCGACTGGTCCGGGGTCATCGTTTTTCATCAGAAAATTGATTTTTTGGACTCTACCAAAAATGATTCAAAATGTCATTTGGATCGGGCCTCATGTTGAATAACCACTTTTTAAACCCTCACAGTGACCAAAATTGCAATTTTTACAGAGTTTTGCTTACTCAAAATCTTCAATTTTGACCAATTTCAGGCACAGAAATGACTTTAAACACACTTATTTTAGTTGAAAAAGTAATAACTCACATCCAACCGTCATTTAAAGTCAAAAGATTAAATGTTAAAATTTCATCAATATTGACCATTTTTTCAACGTTCGACTGGTCCGGGGTCATCGTTTTTCATCAGAAAATTGATTTTTTGGACTCTACCAAAAATGATTCAAAATGTCATTTGGATCGGGCCTCATGTTGAATAACCACTTTTTAAACCCTCACAGTGACCAAAATTGCCATTTTTACAGAATTTTGCTTACTCAAAATCTTCAATTTTGACCAATTTCAGGCACAGAAATGACTTTAAACACACTTATTTTAGTTGAAAAAGTAATAACTCACATCCAACCGTCATTTAAAGTCAAAAGATTAAATGTTAAAATTTCATCAATATTGACCATTTTTTCAACGTTCGACTGGTCCGGGGTCATCGTTTTTCATCAGAAAATTGATTTTTTGGACTCTACCAAAAATAATTCAAAATGTCATTTGGATCTGGCCTCATGTTGAATAACCACTTTTTAAACCCTCACAGTGACCAAAACTGCCATTTTTACAGAGTTTTGCTTACTCAAAATCTTCAATTTTGACCAATTTCAGGCACAGAAATGACTTTAAACACACTTATTTTAGTTGAAAAAGTAATAACTCACATCCAACCATCATGTAAAGTCAAAAGATTATATGTTAAAATTTCATCAATATTGACCATTTTTTCAACGTTCGACTGGTCCGGGGTCATCGTTTTTCATCAGAAAATTGATTTTTTGGACTCTACCAAAAATGATTCAAAATGTCATTTGGATCGGGCCTCATGTTGAATAACCACTTTTTAAACCCTCACAGTGACCAAAATTGCCATTTTTACAGAATTTTGCTTACTCAAAATCTTCAATTTTCACCAATTTCAGGCACAGAAATGACTTTAAACACACTTATTTTAGTTGAAAAAGTAATAACTCACATCCAACCGTCATTTAAAGTCAAAAGATTAAATGTTAAAATTTCATCAATATTGACCATTTTTTCAACGTTCGACTGGTCCGGGGTCATCGTTTTTCATCAGAAAATTGATTTTTTGGACTCTACCAAAAATAATTCAAAATGTCATTTGGATCTGGCCTCATGTTGAATAACCACTTTTTAAACCCTCACAGTGACCAAAACTGCCATTTTTACAGAGTTTTGCTTACTCAAAATCTTCAATTTTGACCAATTTCAGGCACAGAAATGACTTTAAACACACTTATTTTAGTTGAAAAAGTAATAACTCACATCCAACCGTCATTTAAAGTCAAAAGATTAAATATTAATATTTCATCAATATTGACCATTTTTTCAACGTTCGACTGGTCCGGGGTCATCGTTTTTCATCAGAAAATTGATTTTTTGGACTCTACCAAAAATGATTCAAAATGTCATTTGGACCGGGACTCATGTTGAATAACCACTTTTTAAACCCTCACATTGACCAAAATTGCCATTTTTACAGAGTTTTGCTTACTCAAAATCTTCAATTTTGACCAATTTCAGGCACAGAAATGACTTTAAACACACTTATTTTAGTTGAAAAAGTAATAACTCACATCCAACCGTCATTTAAAGTCAAAAGATTAAATGTTAAAATTTCATCAATATTGACCATTTTTTCAACGTTCGACTGGTCCAGGGTCATCGTTTTTCATCAGAAAATTGATTTTTTGGACTCTACCAAAAATGATTCAAAATGTCATTTGGATCAGGCCTCATGTTGAATAACCACTTTTTAAACCCTCACAGTGACCAAAACTGCCATTTTTACAGAGTTTTGCTTACTCAAAATCTTCAATTTTGACCAATTTCAGGCACAGAAATGACTTTAAACACACTTATTTTAGTTGAAAAAGTAATAACTCACATCCAACCGTCATTTAAAGTCAAAAGATTAAATGTTAAAATTTCATCAATATTGACCATTTTTTCAACGTTCGACTGGTCCGGGGTCATCGTTTTTCATCAGAAAATTGCTTTTTTGGACTCTACCAAAAATGATTCAAAATGTCATTTGGATCGGGCCTCATGTTGAATAACCACTTTTTAAACCCTCACAGTGACCAAAACTGCAATTTTTACAGAGTTTTGCTTACTCAAAATCTTCAATTTTGACCAATTTCAGGCACAGAAATGACTTTAAACACAGTTATTTTAGTTGAAAAAGTAATAACTCACATCCAACCGTCATTTAAAGTCAAAAGATTAAATATTAAAATTTCATTAATATTGACCATTTTTTCAACGTTCGACTGGTCCGGGGTCATCGTTTTTCATCAGAAAATTGATTTTTTGGACTCTACCAAAAATGATTCAAAATGTCATTTGGATCGGGCCTCATGTTGAATAACCACTTTTTAAACCCTCACAGTGACCAAAATTGCCATTTTTACAGAGTTTTGCTTACTCAAAATCTTCAATTTTGACCAATTTCAGGCACAGAAATGACTTTAAACACACTTATTTTAGTTGAAAAAGTAATAACTCACATCCAACCGTCATTTAAAGTCAAAAGATTAAATGTTAAAATTTCATCAATATTGACCATTTTTTCAACGTTCGACTGGTCCGGGGTCATCGTTTTTCATCAGAAAATTGATTTTTTGGACTCTACCAAAAATAATTCAAAATGTCATTTGGATCGGGCCTCATGTTGAATAACCACTTTTTAAACCCTCACAGTGACCAAAACTGCCATTTTTACAGAGTTTTGCTTACTCAAAATCTTCAATTTTGACCAATTTCAGGCACAGAAATGACTTTAAACACACTTATTTTAGTTGAAAAAGTAATAACTCACATCCAACCGTCATTTAAAGTCAAAAGATTAAATGTTAAAATTTCATCAATATTGACCATTTTTTCAACGTTCGACTGGTCCGGGGTCATCGTTTTTCATCAGAAAATTGATTTTTTGGACTCTACCAAAAATGATTCAAAATGTCATTTGGATCAGGCCTCATGTTGAATAACCACTTTTTAAACCCTCACAGTGACCAAAACTGCCATTTTTACAGAGTTTTGCTTACTCAAAATCTTCAATTTTGACCAATTTCAGGCACAGAAATGACTTTAAACACACTTATTTTAGTTGAAAAAGTAATAACTCACATCCAACCGTCATTTAAAGTCAAAAGATTAAATGTTAAAATTTCATCAATATTGACCATTTTTTCAAAGTTCGACTGGTCCGGGGTCATCGTTTTTCATCAGAAAATTGATTTTTTGGACTCTACCAAAAATGATTCAAAATGTCATTTGGATCGGGCCTCATGTTGAATAACCACTTTTTAAACCCTCACAGTGACCAAAATTGCCATTTTTACAGAGTTTTGCTTACTCAAAATCTTCAATTTTGACCAATTTCAGGCACAGAAATGACTTTAAACACACTTATTTTAGTTGAAAAAGTAATAACTCACATCCAACCGTCATTTAAAGTCAAGATTAAATGGTAAAATTTCATCAATATTGACCATTTTTTCAACGTTCGACTGGTCCGGGGTCATCGTTTTTCATCAGAAAATTGATTTTTTGGACTCTACCAAAAATGATTCAAAATGTCATTTGGATCGGGCCTCATGTTGAATAACCACTTTTTAAACCCTCACAGTGACCAAAATTGCAATTTTTACAGAGTTTTGCTTACTCAAAATCTTCAATTTTGACCAATTTCAGGCACAGAAATGACTTTAAACACACTTATTTTAGTTGAAAAAGTAATAACTCACATCCAACCGTCATTTAAAGTCAAAAGATTAAATGTTAAAATTTCATCAATATTGACCATTTTTTCAACGTTCGACTGGTCCGGGGTCATCGTTTTTCATCAGAAAATTTATTTTTTGGACTCTACCAAAAATGATTCAAAATGTCATTTGGATCGGGCCTCATGTTGAATAACCACTTTTTAAACCCTCACAGTGACCAAAATTGCCATTTTTACAGAGTTTTGCTTACTCAAAATCTTCAATTTTGACCAATTTCAGGCACAGAAATGACTTTAAACACACTTATTTTAGTTGAAAAAGTAATAACTCACATCCAACCGTAAATTAAAGTCAAAAGATTAAATGTTAAAATTTCATCAATATTGACCATTTTTTCAACGTTCGACTGGTCTGGGGTCATCGTTTTTCATCAGAAAATGGATTTTTTGGACTCTACCAAAAATGATTCAAAATGTCATTTGGATCAGGCCTCATGTTGAATAACCACTTTTTAAACCCTCACAGTGACCAAAACTGCCATTTTTACAGAGTTTTGCTTACTAAAAATCTTCAATTTTGACCAATTTCAGGCACAGAAATGACTTTAAACACACTTATTTTAGTTGAAAAAGTAATAACTCACATCCAACCGTCATTTAAAGTCAAAAGATTAAATGTTAAAATTTCATCAATATTGACCATTTTTTCAACGTTCGACTGGTCCGGGGTCATCGTTTTTCATCAGAAAATTGATTTTTTGGACTCTACCAAAAATGATTCAAAATGTCATTTGGATCGGGCCTCATGTTGAATAACCACTTTTTAAACCCTCACAGTGACCAAAACTGCCATTTTTACAGAGTTTTGCTTACTCAAAATCTTCAATTTTGACCAATTTCAGGCACAGAAATGACTTTAAACACACTTATTTTAGTTGAAAAAGTAATAACTCACATCCAACCGTCATTTAAAGTCAAAAGATTAAATGTTAAAATTTCATCAATATTGACCATTTTTTCAACGTTCGACTGGTCCGGGGTCATCGTTTTTCATCAGAAAATTGATTTTTTGGACTCTACCAAAAATAATTCAAAATGTCATTTGGATCTGGCCTCATGTTGAATAACCACTTTTTAAACCCTCACAGTGACCAAAACTGCCATTTTTACAGAGTTTTGCTTACTCAAAATCTTCAATTTTGACCAATTTCAGGCACAGAAATGACTTTAAACACACTTATTTTAGTTGAAAAAGTAATAACTCACATCCAACCGTCATTTAAAGTCAAAAGATTAAATGTTAAAATTTCATCAATATTGACCATTTTTTCAACGTTCGACTGGTCCGGGGTCATCGTTTTTCATCAGAAAATTGATTTTTTGGACTCTACCAAAAACGATTCAAAATGTCATTTGGATCGGGCCTCATGTTGAATAACCACTTTTTAAACCCTCACAGTGACCAAAATTGCCATTTTTACAGAGTTTTGCTTACTCAAAATCTTCAATTTTGACCAATTTCAGGCACAGAAATGACTTTAAACACACTTATTTTAGTTGAAAAAGTAATAACTCACATCCAACCGTAAATTAAAGTCAAAAGATTAAATGTTAAAATTTCATCAATATTGACCATTTTTTCAACGTTCGACTGGTCTGGGGTCATCGTTTTTCATCAGAAAATGGATTTTTTGGACTCTACCAAAAATGATTCAAAATGTCATTTGGATCAGGCCTCATGTTGAATAACCACTTTTTAAACCCTCACAGTGACCAAAACTGCCATTTTTACAGAGTTTTGCTTACTCAAAATCTTCAATTTTGACCAATTTCAGGCACAGAAATGACTTTAAACACACTTATTTTAGTTGAAAAAGTAATAACTCACATCCAACCGTAAATTAAAGTCAAAAGATTAAATGTTAAAATTTCATCAATATTGACCATTTTTTCAACGTTCGACTGGTCTGGGGTCATCGTTTTTCATCAGAAAATGGATTTTTTGGACTCTACCAAAAATGATTCAAAATGTCATTTGGATCAGGCCTCATGTTGAATAACCACTTTTTAAACCCTCACAGTGACCAAAACTGCCATTTTTACAGAGTTTTGCTTACTAAAAATCTTCAATTTTGACCAATTTCAGGCACAGAAATGACTTTAAACACACTTATTTTAGTTGAAAAAGTAATAACTCACATCCAACCGTCATTTAAAGTCAAAAGATTAAATGTTAAAATTTCATCAATATTGACCATTTTTTCAACGTTCGACTGGTCCGGGGTCATCGTTTTTCATCAGAAAATTGATTTTTTGGACTCTACCAAAAATGATTCAAAATGTCATTTGGATCGGGCCTCATGTTGAATAACCACTTTTTAAACCCTCACAGTGACCAAAACTGCCATTTTTACAGAGTTTTGCTTACTCAAAATCTTCAATTTTGACCAATTTCAGGCACAGAAATGACTTTAAACACACTTATTTTAGTTGAAAAAGTAATAACTCACATCCAACCGTCATTTAAAGTCAAAAGATTAAATGTTAAAATTTCATCAATATTGACCATTTTTTCAACGTTCGACTGGTCCGGGGTCATCGTTTTTCATCAGAAAATTGATTTTTTGGACTCTACCAAAAATGAATCAAAATGTCATTTGGATCGGGCCTCATGTTGAATAACCACTTTTTAAACCCTCACAGTGACCAAAATTGCCATTTTTACAGAGTTTTGCTTACTCAAAATCTTCAATTTTGACCAATTTCAGGCACAGAAATGACTTTAAACACACTTATTTTAGTTGAAAAAGTAATAACTCACATCCAACCGTCATTTAAAGTCAAAAGATTAAATGTTAAAATTTCATCAATATTGACCATTTTTTCAATGTTCGACTGGTCCGGGGTCATCGTTTTTCATCAGAAAATGGATTTTTTGGACTCTACCAAAAATGATTCAAAATGTCATTTGGATCGGGCCTCATGTTGAATAACCACTTTTTAAACCCTCATAGTGACCAAAACTGTCATTTTTACAGAGTTTTGCTTACTCAATATCTTCAATTTTGACCAATTTCAGGCACAGAAATGACTTTAAACACACTTATTTTAGTTGAAAAAGTAATAACTCACATCCAACCATCATGTAAAGTCAAAAGATTATATGTTAAAATTTCATCAATATTGACCATTTTTTCAACGTTCGACTGGTCCGGGGTCATCGTTTTTCATCAGAAAATTGATTTTTTGGACTCTACCAAAAATGATTCAAAATGTCATTTGGATCGGGCCTCATGTTGAATAACCACTTTTTAAACCCTCACAGTGACCAAAATTGCCATTTTTACAGAATTTTGCTTACTCAAAATCTTCAATTTTGACCAATTTCAGGCACAGAAATGACTTTAAACACACTTATTTTAGTTGAAAAAGTAATAACTCACATCCAACCGTCATTTAAAGTCAAAAGATTAAATGTTAAAATTTCATCAATATTGACCATTTTTTCAACGTTCGACTGGTCCGGGGTCATCGTTTTTCATCAGAAAATTGATTTTTTGGACTCTACCAAAAATAATTCAAAATGTCATTTGGATCTGGCCTCATGTTGAATAACCACTTTTTAAACCCTCACAGTGACCAAAACTGCCATTTGTACAGAGTTTTGCTTACTCAAAATCTTCAATTTTGACCAATTTCAGGCACAGAAATGACTTTAAACACACTTATTTTAGTTGAAAAAGTAATAACTCACATCCAACCGTCATTTAAAGTCAAAAGATTAAATATTAATATTTCATCAATATTGACCATTTTTTCAACGTTCGACTGGTCCGGGGTCATCGTTTTTCATCAGAAAATTGATTTTTTGGACTCTACCAAAAATGATTCAAAATGTCATTTGGACCGGGACTCATGTTGAATAACCACTTTTTAAACCCTCACATTGACCAAAATTGCCATTTTTACAGAGTTTTGCTTACTCAAAATCTTCAATTTTGACCAATTTCAGGCACAGAAATGACTTTAAACACACTTATTTTAGTTGAAAAAGTAATAACTCACATCCAACCGTCATTTAAAGTCAAAAGATTAAATGTTAAAATTTCATCAATATTGACCATTTTTTCAACGTTCGACTGGTCCGGGGTCATCGTTTTTCATCAGAAAATTGCTTTTTTGGACTCTACCAAAAATGATTCAAAATGTCATTTGGATCGGGCCTCATGTTGAATAACCACTTTTTAAACCCTCACAGTGACCAAAACTGCAATTTTTACAGAGTTTTGCTTACTCAAAATCTTCAATTTTGACCAATTTCAGGCACAGAAATGACTTTAAACACAGTTATTTTAGTTGAAAAAGTAATAACTCACATCCAACCGTCATTTAAAGTCAAAAGATTAAATATTAAAATTTCATTAATATTGACCATTTTTTCAACGTTCGACTGGTCCGGGGTCATCGTTTTTCATCAGAAAATTGATTTTTTGGACTCTACCAAAAATGATTCAAAATGTCATTTGGATCGGGCCTCATGTTGAATAACCACTTTTTAAACCCTCACAGTGACCAAAATTGCCATTTTTACAGAGTTTTGCTTACTCAAAATCTTCAATTTTGACCAATTTCAGGCACAGAAATGACTTTAAACACACTTATTTTAGTTGAAAAAGTAATAACTCACATCCAACCGTCATTTAAAGTCAAAAGATTAAATGTTAAAATTTCATCAATATTGACCATTTTTTCAACGTTCGACTGGTCCGGGGTCATCGTTTTTCATCAGAAAATTGATTTTTTGGACTCTACCAAAAATAATTCAAAATGTCATTTGGATCGGGCCTCATGTTGAATAACCACTTTTTAAACCCTCACAGTGACCAAAACTGCCATTTTTACAGAGTTTTGCTTACTCAAAATCTTCAATTTTGACCAATTTCAGGCACAGAAATGACTTTAAACACACTTATTTTAGTTGAAAAAGTAATAACTCACATCCAACCGTCATTTAAAGTCAAAAGATTAAATATCAATATTTCATCAATATTGACCATTTTTTCAACGTTCGACTGGTCCGGGGTCATCGTTTTTCATCAGAAAATTGATTTTTTGGACTCTACCAAAAATGATTCAAAATGTCATTTGGACCGGGCCTCATGTTGAATAACCACTTTTTAAACCCTCACAGTGACCAAAATTGCCATTTTTACAGAGTTTTGCTTACTCAAAATCTTCAATTTTGACCAATTTCAGGCACAGAAATGACTTTAAACACACTTATTTTAGTTGAAAAAGTAATAACTCACATCCAACCGTCATTTAAAGTCAAAAGATTAAATGTTAAAATTTCATCAATATTGACCATTTTTTCAACGTTCGACTGGTCCGGGGTCATCGTTTTTCATCAGAAAATTGATTTTTTGGACTCTACCAAAAATGATTCAAAATGTCATTTGGATCGGGCCTCATGTTGAATAACCACTTTTTAAACCCTCACAGTGACCAAAACTGCAATTTTTACAGAGTTTTGCTTACTCAAAATCTTCAATTTTGACCAATTTCAGGCACAGAAATGACTTTAAACACACTTATTTTAGTTGATAAAGTAATAACTCACATCCAACCGTCATTTAAAGTCAAAAGATTAAATATTAAAATTTCATCAATATTGACCATTTTTTCAACGTTCGACTGGTCCGGGGTCATCGTTTTTCATCAGAAAATTGATTTTTTGGACTCTACCAAAAATGATTCAAAATGTCATTTGGATCGGGCCTCATGTTCAATAACCACTTTTTAAACCCTCACAGTGACCAAAATTGCCATTTTTACAGAGTTTTGCTTACTCAAAATCTTCAATTTTGACCAATTTCAGGCACAGAAATGACTTTAAACACAGTTATTTTAGTTGAAAAAGTAATAACTCACATCCAACCGTCATTTAAAGTCAAAAGATTAAATATTAAAATTTCATTAATATTGACCATTTTTTCAACGTTCGACTGGTCCGGGGTCATCGTTTTTCATCAGAAAATTGATTTTTTGGACTCTACCAAAAATGATTCAAAATGTCATTTGGATCGGGCCTCATGTTGAATAACCACTTTTTAAACCCTCACAGTGACCAAAATTGCCATTTTTACAGAGTTTTGCTTACTCAAAATCTTCAATTTTGACCAATTTCAGGCACAGAAATGACTTTAAACACACTTATTTTAGTTGAAAAAGTAATAACTCACATCCAACCGTCATTTAAAGTCAAAAGATTAAATGTTAAAATTTCATCAATATTGACCATTTTTTCAACGTTCGACTGGTCCGGGGTCATCGTTTTTCATCAGAAAATTGATTTTTTGGACTCTACCAAAAATAATTCAAAATGTCATTTGGATCGGGCCTCATGTTGAATAACCACTTTTTAAACCCTCACAGTGACCAAAACTGCCATTTTTACAGAGTTTTGCTTACTCAAAATCTTCAATTTTGACCAATTTCAGGCACAGAAATGACTTTAAACACACTTATTTTAGTTGAAAAAGTAATAACTCACATCCAACCGTCATTTAAAGTCAAAAGATTAAATATCAATATTTCATCAATATTGACCATTTTTTCAACGTTCGACTGGTCCGGGGTCATCGTTTTTCATCAGAAAATTGATTTTTTGGACTCTACCAAAAATGATTCAAAATGTCATTTGGACCGGGCCTCATGTTGAATAACCACTTTTTAAACCCTCACAGTGACCAAAATTGCCATTTTTACAGAGTTTTGCTTACTCAAAATCTTCAATTTTGACCAATTTCAGGCACAGAAATGACTTTAAACACACTTATTTTAGTTGAAAAAGTAATAACTCACATCCAACCGTCATTTAAAGTCAAAAGATTAAATGTTAAAATTTCATCAATATTGACCATTTTTTCAACGTTCGACTGGTCCGGGGTCATCGTTTTTCATCAGAAAATTGATTTTTTGGACTCTACCAAAAATGATTCAAAATGTCATTTGGATCGGGCCTCATGTTGAATAACCACTTTTTAAACCCTCACAGTGACCAAAACTGCAATTTTTACAGAGTTTTGCTTACTCAAAATCTTCAATTTTGACCAATTTCAGGCACAGAAATGACTTTAAACACACTTATTTTAGTTGATAAAGTAATAACTCACATCCAACCGTCATTTAAAGTCAAAAGATTAAATATTAAAATTTCATCAATATTGACCATTTTTTCAACGTTCGACTGGTCCGGGGTCATCGTTTTTCATCAGAAAATTGATTTTTTGGACTCTACCAAAAATGATTCAAAATGTCATTTGGATCGGGCCTCATGTTGAATAACCACTTTTTAAACCCTCACAGTGACCAAAATTGCCATTTTTACAGAGTTTTGCTTACTCAAAATCTTCAATTTTGACCAATTTCAGGCACAGAAATGACTTTAAACACACTTATTTTAGTTGAAAAAGTAATAACTCACATCCAACCGTCATTTAAAGTCAAAAGATTAAATGTTAAAATTTCATCAATATTGACCATTTTTTCAACGTTCGACTGGTCCGGGGTCATCGTTTTTCATCAGAAAATTGATTTTTTGGACTCTACCAAAAATGATTCAAAATGTCATTTGGATCAGGCCTCATGTTGAATAACCACTTTTTAAACCCTCACAGTGACCAAAACTGCCATTTTTACAGAGTTTTGCTTACTCAAAATCTTCAATTTTGACCAATTTCAGGCACAGAAATGACTTTAAACACACTTATTTTAGTTGAAAAAGTAATAACTCACATCCAACCGTCATTTAAAGTCAAAAGATTAAATGTTAAAATTTCATCAATATTGACCATTTTTTCAACGTTCGACTGGTCCGGGGTCATCGTTTTTCATCAGAAAATTGATTTTTTGGACTCTACCAAAAATGATTCAAAATGTCATTTGGATCGGGCCTCATGTTGAATAACCACTTTTTAAACCCTCACAGTGACCAAAACTGCAATTTTTACAGAGTTTTGCTTACTCAAAATCTTCAATTTTGACCAATTTCAGGCACAGAAATGACTTTAAACACACTTATTTTAGTTGAAAAAGTAATAACTCACATCCAACCGTCATTTAAAGTCAAAAGATTAAATATTAAAATTTCATCAATATTGACCATTTTTTCAACGTTCGACTGGTCCGGGGTCATCGTTTTTCATCAGAAAATTGATTTTTTGGACTCTACCAAAAATGATTCAAAATGTCATTTGGATCGGGCCTCATGTTGAATAACCACTTTTTAAACCCTCACAGTGACCAAAATTGCAATTTTTACAGAGTTTTGCTTACTCAAAATCTTCAATTTTGACCAATTTCAGGCACAGAAATGACTTTAAACACACTTATTTTAGTTGAAAAAGTAATACCTCACATCCAACCGTCATTTAAAGTCAAAAGATTAAATGTTAAAATTTCATCAATATTGACCATTTTTTCAACGTTCGACTGGTCCGGGGTCATCGTTTTTCATCAGAAAATTTATTTTTTGGACTCTACCAAAAATGATTCAAAATGTCATTTGGATCGGGCCTCATGTTGAATAACCACTTTTTAAACCCTCACAGTGACCAAAATTGCCATTTTTACAGAGTTTTGCTTACTCAAAATCTTCAATTTTGACCAATTTCAGGCACAGAAATGACTTTAAACACACTTATTTTAGTTGAAAAAGTAATAACTCACATCCAACCGTAAATTAAAGTCAAAAGATTAAATGTTAAAATTTCATCAATATTGACCATTTTTTCAACGTTCGACTGGTCTGGGGTCATCGTTTTTCATCAGAAAATGGATTTTTTGGACTCTACCAAAAATGATTCAAAATGTCATTTGGATCAGGCCTCATGTTGAATAACCACTTTTTAAACCCTCACAGTGACCAAAACTGCCATTTTTACAGAGTTTTGCTTACTAAAAATCTTCAATTTTGACCAATTTCAGGCACAGAAATGACTTTAAACACACTTATTTTAGTTGAAAAAGTAATAACTCACATCCAACCGTCATTTAAAGTCAAAAGATTAAATGTTAAAATTTCATCAATATTGACCATTTTTTCAACGTTCGACTGGTCCGGGGTCATCGTTTTTCATCAGAAAATTGATTTTTTGGACTCTACCAAAAATGATTCAAAATGTCATTTGGATCGGGCCTCATGTTGAATAACCACTTTTTAAACCCTCACAGTGACCAAAACTGCCATTTTTACAGAGTTTTGCTTACTCAAAATCTTCAATTTTGACCAATTTCAGGCACAGAAATGACTTTAAACACACTTATTTTAGTTGAAAAAGTAATAACTCACATCCAACCGTCATTTAAAGTCAAAAGATTAAATGTTAAAATTTCATCAATATTGACCATTTTTTCAACGTTCGACTGGTCCGGGGTCATCGTTTTTCATCAGAAAATTGATTTTTTGGACTCTACCAAAAATAATTCAAAATGTCATTTGGATCTGGCCTCATGTTGAATAACCACTTTTTAAACCCTCACAGTGACCAAAACTGCCATTTTTACAGAGTTTTGCTTACTCAAAATCTTCAATTTTGACCAATTTCAGGCACAGAAATGACTTTAAACACACTTATTTTAGTTGAAAAAGTAATAACTCACATCCAACCGTCATTTAAAGTCAAAAGATTAAATGTTAAAATTTCATCAATATTGACCATTTTTTCAATGTTCGACTGGTCCGGGGTCATCGTTTTTCATCAGAAAATTGATTTTTTGGACTCTACCAAAAATGATTCAAAATGTCATTTGGATCGGGCCTCATGTTGAATAACCACTTTTTAAACCCTCACAGTGACCAAAATTGCCATTTTTACAGAGTTTTGCTTACTCAAAATCTTCAATTTTGACCAATTTCAGGCACAGAAATGACTTTAAACACACTTATTTTAGTTGAAAAAGTAATAACTCACATCCAACCGTAAATTAAAGTCAAAAGATTAAATGTTAAAATTTCATCAATATTGACCATTTTTTCAACGTTCGACTGGTCTGGGGTCATCGTTTTTCATCAGAAAATGGATTTTTTGGACTCTACCAAAAATGATTCAAAATGTCATTTGGATCAGGCCTCATGTTGAATAACCACTTTTTAAACCCTCACAGTGACCAAAACTGCCATTTTTACAGAGTTTTGCTTACTCAAAATCTTCAATTTTGACCAATTTCAGGCACAGAAATGACTTTAAACACACTTATTTTAGTTGAAAAAGTAATAACTCACATCCAACCGTAAATTAAAGTCAAAAGATTAAATGTTAAAATTTCATCAATATTGACCATTTTTTCAACGTTCGACTGGTCTGGGGTCATCGTTTTTCATCAGAAAATGGATTTTTTGGACTCTACCAAAAATGATTCAAAATGTCATTTGGATCAGGCCTCATGTTGAATAACCACTTTTTAAACCCTCACAGTGACCAAAACTGCCATTTTTACAGAGTTTTGCTTACTAAAAATCTTCAATTTTGACCAATTTCAGGCACAGAAATGACTTTAAACACACTTATTTTAGTTGAAAAAGTAATAACTCACATCCAACCGTCATTTAAAGTCAAAAGATTAAATGTTAAAATTTCATCAATATTGACCATTTTTTCAACGTTCGACTGGTCCGGGGTCATCGTTTTTCATCAGAAAATTGATTTTTTGGACTCTACCAAAAATGATTCAAAATGTCATTTGGATCGGGCCTCATGTTGAATAACCACTTTTTAAACCCTCACAGTGACCAAAACTGCCATTTTTACAGAGTTTTGCTTACTCAAAATCTACAATTTTGACCAATTTCAGGCACAGAAATGACTTTAAACACACTTATTTTAGTTGAAAAAGTAATAACTCACATCCAACCGTCATTTAAAGTCAAAAGATTAAATGTTAAAATTTCATCAATATTGACCATTTTTTCAACGTTCGACTGGTCCGGGGTCATCGTTTTTCATCAGAAAATTGATTTTTTGGACTCTACCAAAAATGAATCAAAATGTCATTTGGATCGGGCCTCATGTTGAATAACCACTTTTTAAACCCTCACAGTGACCAAAATTGCCATTTTTACAGAGTTTTGCTTACTCAAAATCTTCAATTTTGACCAATTTCAGGCACAGAAATGACTTTAAACACACTTATTTTAGTTGAAAAAGTAATAACTCACATCCAACCGTCATTTAAAGTCAAAAGATTAAATGTTAAAATTTCATCAATATTGACCATTTTTTCAATGTTCGACTGGTCCGGGGTCATCGTTTTTCATCAGAAAATGGATTTTTTGGACTCTACCAAAAATGATTCAAAATGTCATTTGGATCGGGCCTCATGTTGAATAACCACTTTTTAAACCCTCATAGTGACCAAAACTGTCATTTTTACAGAGTTTTGCTTACTCAATATCTTCAATTTTGACCAATTTCAGGCACAGAAATGACTTTAAACACACTTATTTTAGTTGAAAAAGTAATAACTCACATCCAACCATCATGTAAAGTCAAAAGATTATATGTTAAAATTTCATCAATATTGACCATTTTTTCAACGTTCGACTGGTCCGGGGTCATCGTTTTTCATCAGAAAATTGATTTTTTGGACTCTACCAAAAATGATTCAAAATGTCATTTGGATCGGGCCTCATGTTGAATAACCACTTTTTAAACCCTCACAGTGACCAAAATTGCCATTTTTACAGAATTTTGCTTACTCAAAATCTTCAATTTTGACCAATTTCAGGCACAGAAATGACTTTAAACACACTTATTTTAGTTGAAAAAGTAATAACTCACATCCAACCGTCATTTAAAGTCAAAAGATTAAATGTTAAAATTTCATCAATATTGACCATTTTTTCAACGTTCGACTGGTCCGGGGTCATCGTTTTTCATCAGAAAATTGATTTTTTGGACTCTACCAAAAATAATTCAAAATGTCATTTGGATCTGGCCTCATGTTGAATAACCACTTTTTAAACCCTCACAGTGACCAAAACTGCCATTTTTACAGAGTTTTGCTTACTCAAAATCTTCAATTTTGACCAATTTCAGGCACAGAAATGACTTTAAACACACTTATTTTAGTTGAAAAAGTAATAACTCACATCCAACCATCATGTAAAGTCAAAAGATTATATGTTAAAATTTCATCAATATTGACCATTTTTTCAACGTTCGACTGGTCCGGGGTCATCGTTTTTCATCAGAAAATTGATTTTTTGGACTCTACCAAAAATGATTCAAAATGTCATTTGGATCGGGCCTCATGTTGAATAACCACTTTTTAAACCCTCACAGTGACCAAAATTGCCATTTTTACAGAATTTTGCTTACTCAAAATCTTCAATTTTCACCAATTTCAGGCACAGAAATGACTTTAAACACACTTATTTTAGTTGAAAAAGTAATAACTCACATCCAACCGTCATTTAAAGTCAAAAGATTAAATGTTAAAATTTCATCAATATTGACCATTTTTTCAACGTTCGACTGGTCCGGGGTCATCGTTTTTCATCAGAAAATTGATTTTTTGGACTCTACCAAAAATAATTCAAAATGTCATTTGGATCTGGCCTCATGTTGATTAACCACTTTTTAAACCCTCACAGTGACCAAAACTGCCATTTTTACAGAGTTTTGCTTACTCAAAATCTTCAATTTTGACCAATTTCAGGCACAGAAATGACTTTAAACACACTTATTTTAGTTGAAAAAGTAATAACTCACATCCAACCGTCATTTAAAGTCAAAAGATTAAATATTAATATTTCATCAATATTGACCATTTTTTCAACGTTCGACTGGTCCGGGGTCATCGTTTTTCATCAGAAAATTGATTTTTTGGACTCTACCAAAAATGATTCAAAATGTCATTTGGACCGGGACTCATGTTGAATAACCACTTTTTAAACCCTCACATTGACCAAAATTGCCATTTTTACAGAGTTTTGCTTACTCAAAATCTTCAATTTTGACCAATTTCAGGCACAGAAATGACTTTAAACACACTTATTTTAGTTGAAAAAGTAATAACTCACATCCAACCGTCATTTAAAGTCAAAAGATTAAATGTTAAAATTTCATCAATATTGACCATTTTTTCAACGTTCGACTGGTCCCGGGTCATCGTTTTTCATCAGAAAATTGATTTTTTGGACTCTACCAAAAATGATTCAAAATGTCATTTGGATCAGGCCTCATGTTGAATAACCACTTTTTAAACCCTCACAGTGACCAAAACTGCCATTTTTACAGAGTTTTGCTTACTCAAAATCTTCAATTTTGACCAATTTCAGGCACAGAAATGACTTTAAACACACTTATTTTAGTTGAAAAAGTAATAACTCACATCCAACCGTCATTTAAAGTCAAAAGATTAAATGTTAAAATTTCATCAATATTGACCATTTTTTCAACGTTCGACTGGTCCGGGGTCATCGTTTTTCATCAGAAAATTGCTTTTTTGGACTCTACCAAAAATGATTCAAAATGTCATTTGGATCGGGCCTCATGTTGAATAACCACTTTTTAAACCCTCACAGTGACCAAAACTGCAATTTTTACAGAGTTTTGCTTACTCAAAATCTTCAATTTTGACCAATTTCAGGCACAGAAATGACTTTAAACACAGTTATTTTAGTTGAAAAAGTAATAACTCACATCCAACCGTCATTTAAAGTCAAAAGATTAAATATTAAAATTTCATTAATATTGACCATTTTTTCAACGTTCGACTGGTCCGGGGTCATCGTTTTTCATCAGAAAATTGATTTTTTGGACTCTACCAAAAATGATTCAAAATGTCATTTGGATCGGGCCTCATGTTGAATAACCACTTTTTAAACCCTCACAGTGACCAAAATTGCCATTTTTACAGAGTTTTGCTTACTCAAAATCTTCAATTTTGACCAATTTCAGGCACAGAAATGACTTTAAACACACTTATTTTAGTTGAAAAAGTAATAACTCACATCCAACCGTCATTTAAAGTCAAAAGATTAAATGTTAAAATTTCATCAATATTGACCATTTTTTCAACGTTCGACTGGTCCGGGGTCATCGTTTTTCATCAGAAAATTGATTTTTTGGACTCTACCAAAAATAATTCAAAATGTCATTTGGATCGGGCCTCATGTTGAATAACCACTTTTTAAACCCTCACAGTGACCAAAACTGCCATTTTTACAGAGTTTTGCTTACTCAAAATCTTCAATTTTGACCAATTTCAGGCACAGAAATGACTTTAAACACACTTATTTTAGTTGAAAAAGTAATAACTCACATCCAACCGTCATTTAAAGTCAAAAGATTAAATGTTAAAATTTCATCAATATTGACCATTTTTTCAACGTTCGACTGGTCCGGGGTCATCGTTTTTCATCAGAAAATTGATTTTTTGGACTCTACCAAAAATGATTCAAAATGTCATTTGGATCAGGCCTCATGTTGAATAACCACTTTTTAAACCCTCACAGTGACCAAAACTGCCATTTTTACAGAGTTTTGCTTACTCAAAATCTTCAATTTTGACCAATTTCAGGCACAGAAATGACTTTAAACACACTTATTTTAGTTGAAAAAGTAATAACTCACATCCAACCGTCATTTAAAGTCAAAAGATTAAATGTTAAAATTTCATCAATATTGACCATTTTTTCAAAGTTCGACTGGTCCGGGGTCATCGTTTTTCATCAGAAAATTGATTTTTTGGACTCTACCAAAAATGATTCAAAATGTCATTTGGATCGGGCCTCATGTTGAATAACCACTTTTTAAACCCTCACAGTGACCAAAATTGCCATTTTTACAGAGTTTTGCTTACTCAAAATCTTCAATTTTGACCAATTTCAGGCACAGAAATGACTTTAAACACACTTATTTTAGTTGAAAAAGTAATAACTCACATCCAACCGTCATTTAAAGTCAAGATTAAATGGTAAAATTTCATCAATATTGACCATTTTTTCAACGTTCGACTGGTCCGGGGTCATCGTTTTTCATCAGAAAATTGATTTTTTGGACTCTACCAAAAATGATTCAAAATGTCATTTGGATCGGGCCTCATGTTGAATAACCACTTTTTAAACCCTCACAGTGACCAAAATTGCAATTTTTACAGAGTTTTGCTTACTCAAAATCTTCAATTTTGACCAATTTCAGGCACAGAAATGACTTTAAACACACTTATTTTAGTTGAAAAAGTAATAACTCACATCCAACCGTCATTTAAAGTCAAAAGATTAAATGTTAAAATTTCATCAATATTGACCATTTTTTCAACGTTCGACTGGTCCGGGGTCATCGTTTTTCATCAGAAAATTGATTTTTTGGACTCTACCAAAAATGATTCAAAATGTCATTTGGATCGGGCCTCATGTTGAATAACCACTTTTTAAACCCTCACAGTGACCAAAATTGCCATTTTTACAGAATTTTGCTTACTCAAAATCTTCAATTTTGACCAATTTCAGGCACAGAAATGACTTTAAACACACTTATTTTAGTTGAAAAAGTAATAACTCACATCCAACCGTCATTTAAAGTCAAAAGATTAAATGTTAAAATTTCATCAATATTGACCATTTTTTCAACGTTCGACTGGTCCGGGGTCATCGTTTTTCATCAGAAAATTGATTTTTTGGACTCTACCAAAAATAATTCAAAATGTCATTTGGATCTGGCCTCATGTTGAATAACCACTTTTTAAACCCTCACAGTGACCAAAACTGCCATTTTTACAGAGTTTTGCTTACTCAAAATCTTCAATTTTGACCAATTTCAGGCACAGAAATGACTTTAAACACACTTATTTTAGTTGAAAAAGTAATAACTCACATCCAACCATCATGTAAAGTCAAAAGATTATATGTTAAAATTTCATCAATATTGACCATTTTTTCAACGTTCGACTGGTCCGGGGTCATCGTTTTTCATCAGAAAATTGATTTTTTGGACTCTACCAAAAATGATTCAAAATGTCATTTGGATCGGGCCTCATGTTGAATAACCACTTTTTAAACCCTCACAGTGACCAAAATTGCCATTTTTACAGAATTTTGCTTACTCAAAATCTTCAATTTTCACCAATTTCAGGCACAGAAATGACTTTAAACACACTTATTTTAGTTGAAAAAGTAATAACTCACATCCAACCGTCATTTAAAGTCAAAAGATTAAATGTTAAAATTTCATCAATATTGACCATTTTTTCAACGTTCGACTGGTCCGGGGTCATCGTTTTTCATCAGAAAATTGATTTTTTGGACTCTACCAAAAATAATTCAAAATGTCATTTGGATCTGGCCTCATGTTGAATAACCACTTTTTAAACCCTCACAGTGACCAAAACTGCCATTTTTACAGAGTTTTGCTTACTCAAAATCTTCAATTTTGACCAATTTCAGGCACAGAAATGACTTTAAACACACTTATTTTAGTTGAAAAAGTAATAACTCACATCCAACCGTCATTTAAAGTCAAAAGATTAAATATTAATATTTCATCAATATTGACCATTTTTTCAACGTTCGACTGGTCCGGGGTCATCGTTTTTCATCAGAAAATTGATTTTTTGGACTCTACCAAAAATGATTCAAAATGTCATTTGGACCGGGACTCATGTTGA
The DNA here is from genome assembly GCF_964263255.1 of Lissotriton vulgaris. Lineage (NCBI taxonomy): Eukaryota > Metazoa > Chordata > Amphibia > Caudata > Salamandridae > Lissotriton > Lissotriton vulgaris. The sequence continues at coordinate 1,251,431 of NW_028246230.1, read as the reverse complement.
ATAACCACTTTTTAAACCCTCACATTGACCAAAATTGCCATTTTTACAGAGTTTTGCTTACTCAAAATCTTCAATTTTGACCAATTTCAGGCACAGAAATGACTTTAAACACACTTATTTTAGTTGAAAAAGTAATAACTCACATCCAACCGTCATTTAAAGTCAAAAGATTAAATGTTAAAATTTCATCAATATTGACCATTTTTTCAACGTTCGACTGGTCCAGGGTCATCGTTTTTCATCAGAAAATTGATTTTTTGGACTCTACCAAAAATGATTCAAAATGTCATTTGGATCAGGCCTCATGTTGAATAACCACTTTTTAAACCCTCACAGTGACCAAAACTGCCATTTTTACAGAGTTTTGCTTACTCAAAATCTTCAATTTTGACCAATTTCAGGCACAGAAATGACTTTAAACACACTTATTTTAGTTGAAAAAGTAATAACTCACATCCAACCGTCATTTAAAGTCAAAAGATTAAATGTTAAAATTTCATCAATATTGACCATTTTTTCAACGTTCGACTGGTCCGGGGTCATCGTTTTTCATCAGAAAATTGCTTTTTTGGACTCTACCAAAAATGATTCAAAATGTCATTTGGATCGGGCCTCATGTTGAATAACCACTTTTTAAACCCTCACAGTGACCAAAACTGCAATTTTTACAGAGTTTTGCTTACTCAAAATCTTCAATTTTGACCAATTTCAGGCACAGAAATGACTTTAAACACAGTTATTTTAGTTGAAAAAGTAATAACTCACATCCAACCGTCATTTAAAGTCAAAAGATTAAATATTAAAATTTCATTAATATTGACCATTTTTTCAACGTTCGACTGGTCCGGGGTCATCGTTTTTCATCAGAAAATTGATTTTTTGGACTCTACCAAAAATGATTCAAAATGTCATTTGGATCGGGCCTCATGTTGAATAACCACTTTTTAAACCCTCACAGTGACCAAAACTGCCATTTTTACAGAGTTTTGCTTACTCAAAATCTTCAATTTTGACCAATTTCAGGCACAGAAATGACTTTAAACACACTTATTTTAGTTGAAAAAGTAATAACTCACATCCAACCGTCATTTAAAGTCAAAAGATTAAATGTTAAAATTTCATCAATATTGACCATTTTTTCAACGTTCGACTGGTCCGGGGTCATCGTTTTTCATCAGAAAATTGATTTTTTGGACTCTACCAAAAATGATTCAAAATGTCATTTGGATCAGGCCTCATGTTGAATAACCACTTTTTAAACCCTCACAGTGACCAAAACTGCCATTTTTACAGAGTTTTGCTTACTCAAAATCTTCAATTTTGACCAATTTCAGGCACAGAAATGACTTTAAACACACTTATTTTAGTTGAAAAAGTAATAACTCACATCCAACCGTCATTTAAAGTCAAAAGATTAAATGTTAAAATTTCATCAATATTGACCATTTTTTCAAAGTTCGACTGGTCCGGGGTCATCGTTTTTCATCAGAAAATTGATTTTTTGGACTCTACCAAAAATGATTCAAAATGTCATTTGGATCGGGCCTCATGTTGAATAACCACTTTTTAAACCCTCACAGTGACCAAAATTGCCATTTTTACAGAGTTTTGCTTACTCAAAATCTTCAATTTTGACCAATTTCAGGCACAGAAATGACTTTAAACACACTTATTTTAGTTGAAAAAGTAATAACTCACATCCAACCGTCATTTAAAGTCAAGATTAAATGGTAAAATTTCATCAATATTGACCATTTTTTCAACGTTCGACTGGTCCGGGGTCATCGTTTTTCATCAGAAAATTGATTTTTTGGACTCTACCAAAAATGATTCAAAATGTCATTTGGACCGGGACTCATGTTGAATAACCACTTTTTAAACCCTCACATTGACCAAAATTGCCATTTTTACAGAGTTTTGCTTACTCAAAATCTTCAATTTTGACCAATTTCAGGCACAGAAATGACTTTAAACACACTTATTTTAGTTGAAAAAGTAATAACTCACATCCAACCGTCATTTAAAGTCAAAAGATTAAATGTTAAAATTTCATCAATATTGACCATTTTTTCAACGTTCGACTGGTCCCGGGTCATCGTTTTTCATCAGAAAATTGATTTTTTGGACTCTACCAAAAATGATTCAAAATGTCATTTGGATCAGGCCTCATGTTGAATAACCACTTTTTAAACCCTCACAGTGACCAAAACTGCCATTTTTACAGAGTTTTGCTTACTCAAAATCTTCAATTTTGACCAATTTCAGGCACAGAAATGACTTTAAACACACTTATTTTAGTTGAAAAAGTAATAACTCACATCCAACCGTCATTTAAAGTCAAAAGATTAAATGTTAAAATTTCATCAATATTGACCATTTTTTCAACGTTCGACTGGTCCGGGGTCATCGTTTTTCATCAGAAAATTGCTTTTTTGGACTCTACCAAAAATGATTCAAAATGTCATTTGGATCGGGCCTCATGTTGAATAACCACTTTTTAAACCCTCACAGTGACCAAAACTGCAATTTTTACAGAGTTTTGCTTACTCAAAATCTTCAATTTTGACCAATTTCAGGCACAGAAATGACTTTAAACACAGTTATTTTAGTTGAAAAAGTAATAACTCACATCCAACCGTCATTTAAAGTCAAAAGATTAAATATTAAAATTTCATTAATATTGACCATTTTTTCAACGTTCGACTGGTCCGGGGTCATCGTTTTTCATCAGAAAATTGATTTTTTGGACTCTACCAAAAATGATTCAAAATGTCATTTGGATCGGGCCTCATGTTGAATAACCACTTTTTAAACCCTCACAGTGACCAAAATTGCCATTTTTACAGAGTTTTGCTTACTCAAAATCTTCAATTTTGACCAATTTCAGGCACAGAAATGACTTTAAACACACTTATTTTAGTTGAAAAAGTAATAACTCACATCCAACCGTCATTTAAAGTCAAAAGATTAAATGTTAAAATTTCATCAATATTGACCATTTTTTCAACGTTCGACTGGTCCGGGGTCATCGTTTTTCATCAGAAAATTGATTTTTTGGACTCTACCAAAAATAATTCAAAATGTCATTTGGATCGGGCCTCATGTTGAATAACCACTTTTTAAACCCTCACAGTGACCAAAACTGCCATTTTTACAGAGTTTTGCTTACTCAAAATCTTCAATTTTGACCAATTTCAGGCACAGAAATGACTTTAAACACACTTATTTTAGTTGAAAAAGTAATAACTCACATCCAACCGTCATTTAAAGTCAAAAGATTAAATGTTAAAATTTCATCAATATTGACCATTTTTTCAACGTTCGACTGGTCCGGGGTCATCGTTTTTCATCAGAAAATTGATTTTTTGGACTCTACCAAAAATGATTCAAAATGTCATTTGGATCAGGCCTCATGTTGAATAACCACTTTTTAAACCCTCACAGTGACCAAAACTGCCATTTTTACAGAGTTTTGCTTACTCAAAATCTTCAATTTTGACCAATTTCAGGCACAGAAATGACTTTAAACACACTTATTTTAGTTGAAAAAGTAATAACTCACATCCAACCGTCATTTAAAGTCAAAAGATTAAATGTTAAAATTTCATCAATATTGACCATTTTTTCAAAGTTCGACTGGTCCGGGGTCATCGTTTTTCATCAGAAAATTGATTTTTTGGACTCTACCAAAAATGATTCAAAATGTCATTTGGATCGGGCCTCATGTTGAATAACCACTTTTTAAACCCTCACAGTGACCAAAATTGCCATTTTTACAGAGTTTTGCTTACTCAAAATCTTCAATTTTGACCAATTTCAGGCACAGAAATGACTTTAAACACACTTATTTTAGTTGAAAAAGTAATAACTCACATCCAACCGTCATTTAAAGTCAAGATTAAATGGTAAAATTTCATCAATATTGACCATTTTTTCAACGTTCGACTGGTCCGGGGTCATCGTTTTTCATCAGAAAATTGATTTTTTGGACTCTACCAAAAATGATTCAAAATGTCATTTGGATCGGGCCTCATGTTGAATAACCACTTTTTAAACCCTCACAGTGACCAAAATTGCAATTTTTACAGAGTTTTGCTTACTCAAAATCTTCAATTTTGACCAATTTCAGGCACAGAAATGACTTTAAACACACTTATTTTAGTTGAAAAAGTAATAACTCACATCCAACCGTCATTTAAAGTCAAAAGATTAAATGTTAAAATTTCATCAATATTGACCATTTTTTCAACGTTCGACTGGTCCGGGGTCATCGTTTTTCATCAGAAAATTGATTTTTTGGACTCTACCAAAAATGATTCAAAATGTCATTTGGATCGGGCCTCATGTTGAATAACCACTTTTTAAACCCTCACAGTGACCAAAATTGCCATTTTTACAGAATTTTGCTTACTCAAAATCTTCAATTTTGACCAATTTCAGGCACAGAAATGACTTTAAACACACTTATTTTAGTTGAAAAAGTAATAACTCACATCCAACCGTCATTTAAAGTCAAAAGATTAAATGTTAAAATTTCATCAATATTGACCATTTTTTCAACGTTCGACTGGTCCGGGGTCATCGTTTTTCATCAGAAAATTGATTTTTTGGACTCTACCAAAAATAATTCAAAATGTCATTTGGATCTGGCCTCATGTTGAATAACCACTTTTTAAACCCTCACAGTGACCAAAACTGCCATTTTTACAGAGTTTTGCTTACTCAAAATCTTCAATTTTGACCAATTTCAGGCACAGAAATGACTTTAAACACACTTATTTTAGTTGAAAAAGTAATAACTCACATCCAACCATCATGTAAAGTCAAAAGATTATATGTTAAAATTTCATCAATATTGACCATTTTTTCAACGTTCGACTGGTCCGGGGTCATCGTTTTTCATCAGAAAATTGATTTTTTGGACTCTACCAAAAATGATTCAAAATGTCATTTGGATCGGGCCTCATGTTGAATAACCACTTTTTAAACCCTCACAGTGACCAAAATTGCCATTTTTACAGAATTTTGCTTACTCAAAATCTTCAATTTTCACCAATTTCAGGCACAGAAATGACTTTAAACACACTTATTTTAGTTGAAAAAGTAATAACTCACATCCAACCGTCATTTAAAGTCAAAAGATTAAATGTTAAAATTTCATCAATATTGACCATTTTTTCAACGTTCGACTGGTCCGGGGTCATCGTTTTTCATCAGAAAATTGATTTTTTGGACTCTACCAAAAATAATTCAAAATGTCATTTGGATCTGGCCTCATGTTGAATAACCACTTTTTAAACCCTCACAGTGACCAAAACTGCCATTTTTACAGAGTTTTGCTTACTCAAAATCTTCAATTTTGACCAATTTCAGGCACAGAAATGACTTTAAACACACTTATTTTAGTTGAAAAAGTAATAACTCACATCCAACCGTCATTTAAAGTCAAAAGATTAAATATTAATATTTCATCAATATTGACCATTTTTTCAACGTTCGACTGGTCCGGGGTCATCGTTTTTCATCAGAAAATTGATTTTTTGGACTCTACCAAAAATGATTCAAAATGTCATTTGGACCGGGACTCATGTTGAATAACCACTTTTTAAACCCTCACATTGACCAAAATTGCCATTTTTACAGAGTTTTGCTTACTCAAAATCTTCAATTTTGACCAATTTCAGGCACAGAAATGACTTTAAACACACTTATTTTAGTTGAAAAAGTAATAACTCACATCCAACCGTCATTTAAAGTCAAAAGATTAAATGTTAAAATTTCATCAATATTGACCATTTTTTCAACGTTCGACTGGTCCAGGGTCATCGTTTTTCATCAGAAAATTGATTTTTTGGACTCTACCAAAAATGATTCAAAATGTCATTTGGATCAGGCCTCATGTTGAATAACCACTTTTTAAACCCTCACAGTGACCAAAACTGCCATTTTTACAGAGTTTTGCTTACTCAAAATCTTCAATTTTGACCAATTTCAGGCACAGAAATGACTTTAAACACACTTATTTTAGTTGAAAAAGTAATAACTCACATCCAACCGTCATTTAAAGTCAAAAGATTAAATGTTAAAATTTCATCAATATTGACCATTTTTTCAACGTTCGACTGGTCCGGGGTCATCGTTTTTCATCAGAAAATTGCTTTTTTGGACTCTACCAAAAATGATTCAAAATGTCATTTGGATCGGGCCTCATGTTGAATAACCACTTTTTAAACCCTCACAGTGACCAAAACTGCAATTTTTACAGAGTTTTGCTTACTCAAAATCTTCAATTTTGACCAATTTCAGGCACAGAAATGACTTTAAACACAGTTATTTTAGTTGAAAAAGTAATAACTCACATCCAACCGTCATTTAAAGTCAAAAGATTAAATATTAAAATTTCATTAATATTGACCATTTTTTCAACGTTCGACTGGTCCGGGGTCATCGTTTTTCATCAGAAAATTGATTTTTTGGACTCTACCAAAAATGATTCAAAATGTCATTTGGATCGGGCCTCATGTTGAATAACCACTTTTTAAACCCTCACAGTGACCAAAACTGCCATTTTTACAGAGTTTTGCTTACTCAAAATCTTCAATTTTGACCAATTTCAGGCACAGAAATGACTTTAAACACACTTATTTTAGTTGAAAAAGTAATAACTCACATCCAACCGTCATTTAAAGTCAAAAGATTAAATGTTAAAATTTCATCAATATTGACCATTTTTTCAACGTTCGACTGGTCCGGGGTCATCGTTTTTCATCAGAAAATTGATTTTTTGGACTCTACCAAAAATGATTCAAAATGTCATTTGGATCAGGCCTCATGTTGAATAACCACTTTTTAAACCCTCACAGTGACCAAAACTGCCATTTTTACAGAGTTTTGCTTACTCAAAATCTTCAATTTTGACCAATTTCAGGCACAGAAATGACTTTAAACACACTTATTTTAGTTGAAAAAGTAATAACTCACATCCAACCGTCATTTAAAGTCAAAAGATTAAATGTTAAAATTTCATCAATATTGACCATTTTTTCAAAGTTCGACTGGTCCGGGGTCATCGTTTTTCATCAGAAAATTGATTTTTTGGACTCTACCAAAAATGATTCAAAATGTCATTTGGATCGGGCCTCATGTTGAATAACCACTTTTTAAACCCTCACAGTGACCAAAATTGCCATTTTTACAGAGTTTTGCTTACTCAAAATCTTCAATTTTGACCAATTTCAGGCACAGAAATGACTTTAAACACACTTATTTTAGTTGAAAAAGTAATAACTCACATCCAACCGTCATTTAAAGTCAAGATTAAATGGTAAAATTTCATCAATATTGACCATTTTTTCAACGTTCGACTGGTCCGGGGTCATCGTTTTTCATCAGAAAATTGATTTTTTGGACTCTACCAAAAATGATTCAAAATGTCATTTGGATCGGGCCTCATGTTGAATAACCACTTTTTAAACCCTCACAGTGACCAAAATTGCAATTTTTACAGAGTTTTGCTTACTCAAAATCTTCAATTTTGACCAATTTCAGGCACAGAAATGACTTTAAACACACTTATTTTAGTTGAAAAAGTAATAACTCACATCCAACCGTCATTTAAAGTCAAAAGATTAAATGTTAAAATTTCATCAATATTGACCATTTTTTCAACGTTCGACTGGTCCGGGGTCATCGTTTTTCATCAGAAAATTTATTTTTTGGACTCTACCAAAAATGATTCAAAATGTCATTTGGATCGGGCCTCATGTTGAATAACCACTTTTTAAACCCTCACAGTGACCAAAATTGCCATTTTTACAGAGTTTTGCTTACTCAAAATCTTCAATTTTGACCAATTTCAGGCACAGAAATGACTTTAAACACACTTATTTTAGTTGAAAAAGTAATAACTCACATCCAACCGTAAATTAAAGTCAAAAGATTAAATGTTAAAATTTCATCAATATTGACCATTTTTTCAACGTTCGACTGGTCTGGGGTCATCGTTTTTCATCAGAAAATGGATTTTTTGGACTCTACCAAAAATGATTCAAAATGTCATTTGGATCAGGCCTCATGTTGAATAACCACTTTTTAAACCCTCACAGTGACCAAAACTGCCATTTTTACAGAGTTTTGCTTACTAAAAATCTTCAATTTTGACCAATTTCAGGCACAGAAATGACTTTAAACACACTTATTTTAGTTGAAAAAGTAATAACTCACATCCAACCGTCATTTAAAGTCAAAAGATTAAATGTTAAAATTTCATCAATATTGACCATTTTTTCAACGTTCGACTGGTCCGGGGTCATCGTTTTTCATCAGAAAATTGATTTTTTGGACTCTACCAAAAATGATTCAAAATGTCATTTGGATCGGGCCTCATGTTGAATAACCACTTTTTAAACCCTCACAGTGACCAAAACTGCCATTTTTACAGAGTTTTGCTTACTCAAAATCTTCAATTTTGACCAATTTCAGGCACAGAAATGACTTTAAACACACTTATTTTAGTTGAAAAAGTAATAACTCACATCCAACCGTCATTTAAAGTCAAAAGATTAAATGTTAAAATTTCATCAATATTGACCATTTTTTCAACGTTCGACTGGTCCGGGGTCATCGTTTTTCATCAGAAAATTGATTTTTTGGACTCTACCAAAAATAATTCAAAATGTCATTTGGATCTGGCCTCATGTTGAATAACCACTTTTTAAACCCTCACAGTGACCAAAACTGCCATTTTTACAGAGTTTTGCTTACTCAAAATCTTCAATTTTGACCAATTTCAGGCACAGAAATGACTTTAAACACACTTATTTTAGTTGAAAAAGTAATAACTCACATCCAACCGTCATTTAAAGTCAAAAGATTAAATGTTAAAATTTCATCAATATTGACCATTTTTTCAACGTTCGACTGGTCCGGGGTCATCGTTTTTCATCAGAAAATTGATTTTTTGGACTCTACCAAAAACGATTCAAAATGTCATTTGGATCGGGCCTCATGTTGAATAACCACTTTTTAAACCCTCACAGTGACCAAAATTGCCATTTTTACAGAGTTTTGCTTACTCAAAATCTTCAATTTTGACCAATTTCAGGCACAGAAATGACTTTAAACACACTTATTTTAGTTGAAAAAGTAATAACTCACATCCAACCGTAAATTAAAGTCAAAAGATTAAATGTTAAAATTTCATCAATATTGACCATTTTTTCAACGTTCGACTGGTCTGGGGTCATCGTTTTTCATCAGAAAATGGATTTTTTGGACTCTACCAAAAATGATTCAAAATGTCATTTGGATCAGGCCTCATGTTGAATAACCACTTTTTAAACCCTCACAGTGACCAAAACTGCCATTTTTACAGAGTTTTGCTTACTCAAAATCTTCAATTTTGACCAATTTCAGGCACAGAAATGACTTTAAACACACGTATTTTAGTTGAAAAAGTAATAACTCACATCCAACCGTAAATTAAAGTCAAAAGATTAAATGTTAAAATTTCATCAATATTGACCATTTTTTCAACGTTCGACTGGTCTGGGGTCATCGTTTTTCATCAGAAAATGGATTTTTTGGACTCTACCAAAAATGATTCAAAATGTCATTTGGATCAGGCCTCATGTTGAATAACCACTTTTTAAACCCTCACAGTGACCAAAACTGCCATTTTTACAGAGTTTTGCTTACTAAAAATCTTCAATTTTGACCAATTTCAGGCACAGAAATGACTTTAAACACACTTATTTTAGTTGAAAAAGTAATAACTCACATCCAACCGTCATTTAAAGTCAAAAGATTAAATGTTAAAATTTCATCAATATTGACCATTTTTTCAACGTTCGACTGGTCCGGGGTCATCGTTTTTCATCAGAAAATTGATTTTTTGGACTCTACCAAAAATGATTCAAAATGTCATTTGGATCGGGCCTCATGTTGAATAACCACTTTTTAAACCCTCACAGTGACCAAAACTGCCATTTTTACAGAGTTTTGCTTACTCAAAATCTTCAATTTTGACCAATTTCAGGCACAGAAATGACTTTAAACACACTTATTTTAGTTGAAAAGTAATAACTCACATCCAACCGTCATTTAAAGTCAAAAGATTAAATGTTAAAATTTCATCAATATTGACCATTTTTTCAACGTTCGACTGGTCCGGGGTCATCGTTTTTCATCAGAAAATTGATTTTTTGGACTCTACCAAAAATGAATCAAAATGTCATTTGGATCGGGCCTCATGTTGAATAACCACTTTTTAAACCCTCACAGTGACCAAAATTGCCATTTTTACAGAGTTTTGCTTACTCAAAATCTTCAATTTTGACCAATTTCAGGCACAGAAATGACTTTAAACACACTTATTTTAGTTGAAAAAGTAATAACTCACATCCAACCGTCATTTAAAGTCAAAAGATTAAATGTTAAAATTTCATCAATATTGACCATTTTTTCAATGTTCGACTGGTCCGGGGTCATCGTTTTTCATCAGAAAATGGATTTTTTGGACTCTACCAAAAATGATTCAAAATGTCATTTGGATCGGGCCTCATGTTGAATAACCACTTTTTAAACCCTCATAGTGACCAAAACTGTCATTTTTACAGAGTTTTGCTTACTCAATATCTTCAATTTTGACCAATTTCAGGCACAGAAATGACTTTAAACACACTTATTTTAGTTGAAAAAGTAATAACTCACATCCAACCATCATGTAAAGTCAAAAGATTATATGTTAAAATTTCATCAATATTGACCATTTTTTCAACGTTCGACTGGTCCGGGGTCATCGTTTTTCATCAGAAAATTGATTTTTTGGACTCTACCAAAAATGATTCAAAATGTCATTTGGATCGGGCCTCATGTTGAATAACCACTTTTTAAACCCTCACAGTGACCAAAATTGCCATTTTTACAGAATTTTGCTTACTCAAAATCTTCAATTTTGACCAATTTCAGGCACAGAAATGACTTTAAACACACTTATTTTAGTTGAAAAAGTAATAACTCACATCCAACCGTCATTTAAAGTCAAAAGATTAAATGTTAAAATTTCATCAATATTGACCATTTTTTCAACGTTCGACTGGTCCGGGGTCATCGTTTTTCATCAGAAAATTGATTTTTTGGACTCTACCAAAAATAATTCAAAATGTCATTTGGATCTGGCCTCATGTTGAATAACCACTTTTTAAACCCTCACAGTGACCAAAACTGCCATTTTTACAGAGTTTTGCTTACTCAAAATCTTCAATTTTGACCAATTTCTTGCACAGAAATGACTTTAAACACACTTATTTTAGTTGAAAAAGTAATAACTCACATCCAACCGTCATTTAAAGTCAAAAGATTAAATATTAATATTTCATCAATATTGACCATTTTTTCAACGTTCGACTGGTCCGGGGTCATCGTTTTTCATCAGAAAATTGATTTTTTGGACTCTACCAAAAATGATTCAAAATGTCATTTGGACCGGGACTCATGTTGAATAACCACTTTTTAAACCCTCACATTGACCAAAATTGCCATTTTTACAGAGTTTTGCTTACTCAAAATCTTCAATTTTGACCAATTTCAGGCACAGAAATGACTTTAAACACACTTATTTTAGTTGAAAAAGTAATAACTCACATCCAACCGTCATTTAAAGTCAAAAGATTAAATGTTAAAATTTCATCAATATTGACCATTTTTTCAACGTTCGACTGGTCCGGGGTCATCGTTTTTCATCAGAAAATTGCTTTTTTGGACTCTACCAAAAATGATTCAAAATGTCATTTGGATCGGGCCTCATGTTGAATAACCACTTTTTAAACCCTCACAGTGACCAAAACTGCAATTTTTACAGAGTTTTGCTTACTCAAAATCTTCAATTTTGACCAATTTCAGGCACAGAAATGACTTTAAACACAGTTATTTTAGTTGAAAAAGTAATAACTCACATCCAACCGTCATTTAAAGTCAAAAGATTAAATATTAAAATTTCATTAATATTGACCATTTTTTCAACGTTCGACTGGTCCGGGGTCATCGTTTTTCATCAGAAAATTGATTTTTTGGACTCTACCAAAAATGATTCAAAATGTCATTTGGATCGGGCCTCATGTTGAATAACCACTTTTTAAACCCTCACAGTGACCAAAATTGCCATTTTTACAGAGTTTTGCTTACTCAAAATCTTCAATTTTGACCAATTTCAGGCACAGAAATGACTTTAAACACACTTATTTTAGTTGAAAAAGTAATAACTCACATCCAACCGTCATTTAAAGTCAAAAGATTAAATGTTAAAATTTCATCAATATTGACCATTTTTTCAACGTTCGACTGGTCCGGGGTCATCGTTTTTCATCAGAAAATTGATTTTTTGGACTCTACCAAAAATAATTCAAAATGTCATTTGGATCGGGCCTCATGTTGAATAACCACTTTTTAAACCCTCACAGTGACCAAAACTGCCATTTTTACAGAGTTTTGCTTACTCAAAATCTTCAATTTTGACCAATTTCAGGCACAGAAATGACTTTAAACACACTTATTTTAGTTGAAAAAGTAATAACTCACATCCAACCGTCATTTAAAGTCAAAAGATTAAATATCAATATTTCATCAATATTGACCATTTTTTCAACGTTCGACTGGTCCGGGGTCATCGTTTTTCATCAGAAAATTGATTTTTTGGACTCTACCAAAAATGATTCAAAATGTCATTTGGACCGGGCCTCATGTTGAATAACCACTTTTTAAACCCTCACAGTGACCAAAATTGCCATTTTTACAGAGTTTTGCTTACTCAAAATCTTCAATTTTGACCAATTTCAGGCACAGAAATGACTTTAAACACACTTATTTTAGTTGAAAAAGTAATAACTCACATCCAACCGTCATTTAAAGTCAAAAGATTAAATGTTAAAATTTCATCAATATTGACCATTTTTTCAACGTTCGACTGGTCCGGGGTCATCGTTTTTCATCAGAAAATTGATTTTTTGGACTCTACCAAAAATGATTCAAAATGTCATTTGGATCGGGCCTCATGTTGAATAACCACTTTTTAAACCCTCACAGTGACCAAAACTGCAATTTTTACAGAGTTTTGCTTACTCAAAATCTTCAATTTTGACCAATTTCAGGCACAGAAATGACTTTAAACACACTTATTTTAGTTGATAAAGTAATAACTCACATCCAACCGTCATTTAAAGTCAAAAGATTAAATATTAAAATTTCATCCATATTGACCATTTTTTCAACGTTCGACTGGTCCGGGGTCATCGTTTTTCATCAGAAAATTGATTTTTTGGACTCTACCAAAAATGATTCAAAATGTCATTTGGATCGGGCCTCATGTTCAATAACCACTTTTTAAACCCTCACAGTGACCAAAATTGCCATTTTTACAGAGTTTTGCTTACTCAAAATCTTCAATTTTGACCAATTTCAGGCACAGAAATGACTTTAAACACAGTTATTTTAGTTGAAAAAGTAATAACTCACATCCAACCGTCATTTAAAGTCAAAAGATTAAATATTAAAATTTCATTAATATTGACCATTTTTTCAACGTTCGACTGGTCCGGGGTCATCGTTTTTCATCAGAAAATTGATTTTTTGGACTCTACCAAAAATGATTCAAAATGTCATTTGGATCGGGCCTCATGTTGAATAACCACTTTTTAAACCCTCACAGTGACCAAAATTGCCATTTTTACAGAGTTTTGCTTACTCAAAATCTTCAATTTTGACCAATTTCAGGCACAGAAATGACTTTAAACACACTTATTTTAGTTGAAAAAGTAATAACTCACATCCAACCGTCATTTAAAGTCAAAAGATTAAATGTTAAAATTTCATCAATATTGACCATTTTTTCAACGTTCGACTGGTCCGGGGTCATCGTTTTTCATCAGAAAATTGATTTTTTGGACTCTACCAAAAATAATTCAAAATGTCATTTGGATCGGGCCTCATGTTGAATAACCACTTTTTAAACCCTCACAGTGACCAAAACTGCCATTTTTACAGAGTTTTGCTTACTCAAAATCTTCAATTTTGACCAATTTCAGGCACAGAAATGACTTTAAACACACTTATTTTAGTTGAAAAAGTAATAACTCACATCCAACCGTCATTTAAAGTCAAAAGATTAAATATCAATATTTCATCAATATTGACCATTTTTTCAACGTTCGACTGGTCCGGGGTCATCGTTTTTCATCAGAAAATTGATTTTTTGGACTCTACCAAAAATGATTCAAAATGTCATTTGGACCGGGCCTCATGTTGAATAACCACTTTTTAAACCCTCACAGTGACCAAAATTGCCATTTTTACAGAGTTTTGCTTACTCAAAATCTTCAATTTTGACCAATTTCAGGCACAGAAATGACTTTAAACACACTTATTTTAGTTGAAAAAGTAATAACTCACATCCAACCGTCATTTAAAGTCAAAAGATTAAATGTTAAAATTTCATCAATATTGACCATTTTTTCAACGTTCGACTGGTCCGGGGTCATCGTTTTTCATCAGAAAATTGATTTTTTAGACTCTACCAAAAATGATTCAAAATGTCATTTGGATCGGGCCTCATGTTGAATAACCACTTTTTAAACCCTCACAGTGACCAAAACTGCAATTTTTACAGAGTTTTGCTTACTCAAAATCTTCAATTTTGACCAATTTCAGGCACAGAAATGACTTTAAACACACTTATTTTAGTTGATAAAGTAATAACTCACATCCAACCGTCATTTAAAGTCAAAAGATTAAATATTAAAATTTCATCAATATTGACCATTTTTTCAACGTTCGACTGGTCCGGGGTCATCGTTTTTCATCAGAAAATTGATTTTTTGGACTCTACCAAAAATGATTCAAAATGTCATTTGGATCGGGCCTCATGTTGAATAACCACTTTTTAAACCCTCACAGTGACCAAAATTGCCATTTTTACAGAGTTTTGCTTACTCAAAATCTTCAATTTTGACCAATTTCAGGCACAGAAATGACTTTAAACACACTTATTTTAGTTGAAAAAGTAATAACTCACATCCAACCGTCATTTAAAGTCAAAAGATTAAATGTTAAAATTTCATCAATATTGACCATTTTTTCAACGTTCGACTGGTCCGGGGTCATCGTTTTTCATCAGAAAATTGATTTTTTGGACTCTACCAAAAATGATTCAAAATGTCATTTGGATCAGGCCTCATGTTGAATAACCACTTTTTAAACCCTCACAGTGACCAAAACTGCCATTTTTACAGAGTTTTGCTTACTCAAAATCTTCAATTTTGACCAATTTCAGGCACAGAAATGACTTTAAACACACTTATTTTAGTTGAAAAAGTAATAACTCACATCCAACCGTCATTTAAAGTCAAAAGATTAAATGTTAAAATTTCATCAATATTGACCATTTTTTCAACGTTCGACTGGTCCGGGGTCATCGTTTTTCATCAGAAAATTGATTTTTTGGACTCTACCAAAAATGATTCAAAATGTCATTTGGATCGGGCCTCATGTTGAATAACCACTTTTTAAACCCTCACAGTGACCAAAACTGCAATTTTTACAGAGTTTTGCTTACTCAAAATCTTCAATTTTGACCAATTTCAGGCACAGAAATGACTTTAAACACACTTATTTTAGTTGAAAAAGTAATAACTCACATCCAACCGTCATTTAAAGTCAAAAGATTAAATATTAAAATTTCATCAATATTGACCATTTTTTCAACGTTCGACTGGTCCGGGGTCATCGTTTTTCATCAGAAAATTGATTTTTTGGACTCTACCAAAAATGATTCAAAATGTCATTTGGATCGGGCCTCATGTTGAATAACCACTTTTTAAACCCTCACAGTGACCAAAATTGCCATTTTTACAGAGTTTTGCTTACTCAAAATCTTCAATTTTGACCAATTTCAGGCACAGAAATGACTTTAAACACACTTATTTTAGTTGAAAAAGTAATAACTCACATCCAACCGTCATTTAAAGTCAAAAGATTAAATGTTAAAATTTCATCAATATTGACCATTTTTTCAACGTTCGACTGGTCCGGGGTAATCGTTTTTCATCAGAAAATGGATTTTTTGGACTCTACCAAAAATGATTCAAAATGTCATTTGGATCGGGCCTCATGTTGAATAACCACTTTTTAAACCCTCACGGTGACCAAAATTGCCATTTTTACAGAGTTTTGCTTACTCAAAATCTTCAATTTTGACCAATTTCAGGCACAGAAATGACTTTAAACACACTTATTTTAGTTGAAAAAGTAATAACTCACATCCAACCGTCATTTAAAGTCAAAAGATTAAATGTTAAAATTTCATCAATATTGACCATTTTTTCAACGTTCGACTGGTCCGGGGTCATCGTTTTTCATCAGAAAATGGATTTTTTGGACTCTACCAAAAATGATTCAAAATGTCATTTGGATCGGGCCTCATGTTGAATAACCACTTTTTAAACCCTAACAGTGACCAAAATTGCCATTTTTACAGAGTTTTGCTTACTCAAAATCTTCAATTTTGACCAATTTCATGCACAGAAATGACTTTAAACACACTTATTGTAGTTGAAAAAGCAATAACTCACATCCAACCGTCATTTAAAGTCAAAAGATTAAATGTTAAAATTTCATCAATATTGACCATTTTTTCAACGTTCAACTGGTCCGGGGTCATCGTTTTTCATCAGAAAATTGATTTTTTTGGACTCTACCAAAAATGATTCAAAATGTCATTTGGATCGGGCCTCATGTTGAATAACCACTTTTTAAACCCTCACAGCGACCAAAATTGCCATTTTTACAGAGTTTTGCTTACTCAAAATCTTCAATTTTGACCAATTTCAAGCACAGAAATGACTTTAAACACACTTATTTTAGTTGAAAAAGT
The DNA here is from genome assembly GCF_964263255.1 of Lissotriton vulgaris. Classification (NCBI taxonomy): domain Eukaryota; kingdom Metazoa; phylum Chordata; class Amphibia; order Caudata; family Salamandridae; genus Lissotriton; species Lissotriton vulgaris. Next base: position 1,234,510 of record NW_028246230.1, on the reverse strand, counting down.
AATAACTCACATCCAACCGTCATTTAAAGTCAAAAGATTAAATGTTAAAATTTCATCAATATTGACCATTTTTTCAACGTTCGACTCGTCCGGGGTCATCGTTTTTCATCAGAAAATTGATTTTTTGGACTCTACCAAAAATGATTCAAAATGTCATTAGGATCGGGCCTCATGTTGAATAACCACTTTTTAAACCCTCACAGTGACCAAAATTGCTATTTTTACAGAGTTTTGCTTACTCAAAATCTTCAATTTTGACCAATTTCAGGCACAGAAATGACTTTAAACACACTTATTTTAGTTGAAAAAGTAATAACTCACATCCAACCGTCATTTAAAGTCAAAAGATTAAATGTTAAAATTTCATCAATATTGACCGGTTTTTCAACGTTCGACTGGTCCGGGGTCATCGTTTTTCATCAGAAAATGGATTTTTTGGACTCTACCAAAAATGATTCAAAATGTCATTTGGATCAGGCCTCATGTTGAATAACCACTTTTTAAACCATCACAGTGACCAAAACTGCCATTTTTACAGAGTTTTGCTTACTCAAAATCTTCAATTTTGACCAATTTCAGGCACAGAAATGACTTTAAACACACTTATTTTAGTTGAAAAAGTAATAACTCACATCCAACCGTCATTTAAAGTCAAAAGATTAAATGTTAAAATTTCATCAATATTGAATATTTTTTCAACGTTCGACTGGTCCGGGGTCATCGTTTTTCATCAGAAAATTGATTTTTTGGACTCTACCAAAAATGATTCAAAATGTCATTTGGATCGGGCCTCATGTTGAATAACCACTTTTTAAACCCTCACAGTGACCAAAACTGCAATTTTTACAGAGTTTTGCTTACTCAAAATCTTCAATTTTGACCAATTTCAGGCACAGAAATGACTTTAAACACACTTATTTTAGTTGAAAAAGTAATAACTCACATCCAACCGTCATTTAAAGTCAAAAGATTAAATATTAAAATTTCATCAATATTGACCATTTTTTCAACGTTCGACTGGTCCGGGGTCATCGTTTTTCATCAGAAAATTGATTTCTTGGACTCTACCAAAAATGATTCAAAATGTCATTTGGATCGGGACTCATGTTGAATAACCACTTTTTAAACCCTCACAGTGACCAAAATTGCCATTTTTACAGAGTTTTGCTTACTCAAAATCTTCAATTTTGACCAATTTCAGGCACAGAAATGACTTTAAACACACTTATTTTAGTTGAAAAAGTAATAACTCACATCCAACCGTCATTTAAAGTCAAAAGATTAAATGTTAAAATTTCATCAATATTGACCATTTTTTCAACGTTCGACTGGTCCGGGGTCATCGTTTTTCATCAGAAAATTGATTTTTTGGACTCTACCAAAAATGATTCAAAATGTCATTTGGATCAGGCCTCATGTTGAATAACCACTTTTTAAACCCTCACAGTGACCAAAACTGCCATTTTTACAGAGTTTTGCTTACTCAAAATCTTCAATTTTGACCAATTTCAGGCACAGAAATGACTTTAAACACACTTATTTTAGTTGAAAAAGTAATAACTCACATCCAACCGTCATTTAAAGTCAAAAGATTAAATGTTAAAATTTCATCAATATTGACCATTTTTTCAACGTTCGACTGGTCCGGGGTCATCGATTTTCATCAGAAAATTGCTTTTTTGGACTCTACCAAAAATTATTCAAAATGTCATTTGGATCGGGCCTCATGTTGAATAACCACTTTTTAAACCCTCACAGTGACCAAAACTGCAATTTTTACAGAGTTTTGCTTACTCAAAATCTTCAATTTTGACCAATTTCAGGCACAGAAATGACTTTAAACACACTTATTTTAGTTGAAAAAGTAATAACTCACATCCAACCGTCATTTAAAGTCAAAAGATTAAATGTTAAAATTTCATCAATATTGACCATTTTTTCAACGTTCGACTGGTCCGGGGTCATTGTTTTTCATCAGAAAATTGATTTTTTGGACTCTACCAAAAATGATTCAAAATGTCATTTGGATCAGGCCTCATGTTGAATAACCACTTTTTAAACCCTCACAGTGACCAAAACTGCCATTTTTACAGAGTTTTGCTTACTCAAAATCTTCAATTTTGACCAATTTCAGGCACAGAAATGACTTTAAACACACTTATTTTAGTTGAAAAAGTAATAACTCACATCCAACCGTCATTTAAAGTCAAAAGATTAAATGTTAAAATTTCATCAATATTGACCATTTTTTCAACGTTCGACTGGTCCGGGGTCATCGTTTTTCATCAGAAAATTGATTTTTTGGACTCTACCAAAAATGATTCAAAATGTCATTTGGATCGGGCCTCATGTTGAATAACCACTTTTTAAACCCTCACAGTGACCAAAACTGCAATTTTTACAGAGTTTTGCTTACTCAAAATCTTCAATTTTGACCAATTTCAGGCACAGAAATGACTTTAAACACACTTATTTTAGTTGAAAAAGTAATAACTCACATCCAACCGTCATTTAAAGTCAAAAGATTAAATATTAAAATTTCATCAATATTGACCATTTTTTCAACGTTCGACTGGTCCGGGGTCATCGTTTTTCATCAGAAAATTGATTTTTTGGACTCTACCAAAAATGATTCAAAATGTCATTTGGATCGGGCCTCATGTTGAATAACCACTTTTTAAACCCTCACAGTGACCAAAATTGCCATTTTTACAGAGTTTTGCTTACTCAAAATCTTCAATTTTGACCAATTTCAGGCACAGAAATGACTTTAAACACACTTATTTTAGTTGAAAAAGTAATAACTCACATCCAACCGTCATTTAAAGTCAAAAGATTAAATGTTAAAATTTCATCAATATTGACCATTTTTTCAATGTTCGACTGGTCCGGGGTAATCGTTTTTCATCAGAAAATGGATTTTTTGGACTCTACCAAAAATGATTCAAAATGTCATTTGGATCGGGCCTCATGTTGAATAACCACTTTTTAAACCCTCACGGTGACCAAAATTGCCATTTTTACAGAGTTTTGCTTACTCAAAATCTTCAATTTTGACCAATTTCAGGCACAGAAATGACTTTAAACACACTTATTTTAGTTGAAAAAGTAATAACTCACATCCAACCGTCATTTAAAGTCAAAAGATTAAATGTTAAAATTTCATCAATATTGACCATTTTTTCAACGTTCGACTGGTCCGGGGTCATCGTTTTTCATCAGAAAATGGATTTTTTGGACTCTACCAAAAATGATTCAAAATGTCATTTGGATCGGGCCTCATGTTGAATAACCACTTTTTAAACCCTAACAGTGACCAAAATTGCCATTTTTACAGAGTTTTGCTTACTCAAAATCTTCAATTTTGACCAATTTCATGCACAGAAATGACTTTAAACACACTTATTGTAGTTGAAAAAGCAATAACTCACATCCAACCGTCATTTAAAGTCAAAAGAATAAATGTTAAAATTTCATCAATATTGACCACTTTTTTCAACGTTCAACTGGTCCGGGGTCATCGTTTTTCATCAGAAAATTGATTTTTTTGGACTCTACCAAAAATGATTCAAAATGTCATTTGGATCGGGCCTCATGTTGAATAACCACTTTTTAAACCCTCACAGCGACCAAAATTGCCATTTTTACAGAGTTTTGCTTACTCAAAATCTTCAATTTTGACCAATTTCAAGCACAGAAATGACTTTAAACACACTTATTTTAGTTGAAAAAGTAATAACTCACATCCAACCGTCATTTAAAGTCAAAAGATTAAATGTTAAAATTTCATCAATATTGACCATTTTTTCAACGTTCGACTGGTCCGGGGTCATCGTTTTTCATCAGAAAATTGATTTTTTGGACTCTACCAAAAATGATTCAAAATGTCATTTGGACCGGGCCTCATGTTGAATAACCACTTTTTAAACCCTCACAGTGACCAAAATTGCCATTTTTACAGAGTTTTGCTTACTCAAAATCTTCAATTTTGACCAATTTCAGGCACAGAAATGACTTTAAACACACTTATTTTAGTTGAAAAAGTAATAACTCACATCCAACCGTCATTTAAAGTCAAAAGATTAAATGTTAAAATTTCATCAATATTGACCATTTTTTCAACGTTCGACTGGTCCGGGGTCATCGTTTTTCATCAGAAAATTGATTTTTTAGACTCTACCAAAAATGATTCAAAATGTCATTTGGATCGGGCCTCATGTTGAATAACCACTTTTTAAACCCTCACAGTGACCAAAACTGCAATTTTTACAGAGTTTTGCTTACTCAAAATCTTCAATTTTGACCAATTTCAGGCACAGAAATGACTTTAAACACACTTATTTTAGTTGATAAAGTAATAACTCACATCCAACCGTCATTTAAAGTCAAAAGATTAAATATTAAAATTTCATCAATATTGACCATTTTTTCAACGTTCGACTGGTCCGGGGTCATCGTTTTTCATCAGAAAATTGATTTTTTGGACTCTACCAAAAATGATTCAAAATGTCATTTGGATCGGGCCTCATGTTGAATAACCACTTTTTAAACCCTCACAGTGACCAAAATTGCCATTTTTACAGAGTTTTGCTTACTCAAAATCTTCAATTTTGACCAATTTCAGGCACAGAAATGACTTTAAACACACTTATTTTAGTTGAAAAAGTAATAACTCACATCCAACCGTCATTTAAAGTCAAAAGATTAAATGTTAAAATTTCATCAATATTGACCATTTTTTCAACGTTCGACTGGTCCGGGGTCATCGTTTTTCATCAGAAAATTGATTTTTTGGACTCTACCAAAAATGATTCAAAATGTCATTTGGATCAGGCCTCATGTTGAATAACCACTTTTTAAACCCTCACAGTGACCAAAACTGCCATTTTTACAGAGTTTTGCTTACTCAAAATCTTCAATTTTGACCAATTTCAGGCACAGAAATGACTTTAAACACACTTATTTTAGTTGAAAAAGTAATAACTCACATCCAACCGTCATTTAAAGTCAAAAGATTAAATGTTAAAATTTCATCAATATTGACCATTTTTTCAACGTTCGACTGGTCCGGGGTCATCGTTTTTCATCAGAAAATTGATTTTTTGGACTCTACCAAAAATGATTCAAAATGTCATTTGGATCGGGCCTCATGTTGAATAACCACTTTTTAAACCCTCACAGTGACCAAAACTGCAATTTTTACAGAGTTTTGCTTACTCAAAATCTTCAATTTTGACCAATTTCAGGCACAGAAATGACTTTAAACACACTTATTTTAGTTGAAAAAGTAATAACTCACATCCAACCGTCATTTAAAGTCAAAAGATTAAATATTAAAATTTCATCAATATTGACCATTTTTTCAACGTTCGACTGGTCCGGGGTCATCGTTTTTCATCAGAAAATTGATTTTTTGGACTCTACCAAAAATGATTCAAAATGTCATTTGGATCGGGCCTCATGTTGAATAACCACTTTTTAAACCCTCACAGTGACCAAAATTGCCATTTTTACAGAGTTTTGCTTACTCAAAATCTTCAATTTTGACCAATTTCAGGCACAGAAATGACTTTAAACACACTTATTTTAGTTGAAAAAGTAATAACTCACATCCAACCGTCATTTAAAGTCAAAAGATTAAATGTTAAAATTTCATCAATATTGACCATTTTTTCAACGTTCGACTGGTCCGGGGTAATCGTTTTTCATCAGAAAATGGATTTTTTGGACTCTACCAAAAATGATTCAAAATGTCATTTGGATCGGGCCTCATGTTGAATAACCACTTTTTAAACCCTCACGGTGACCAAAATTGCCATTTTTACAGAGTTTTGCTTACTCAAAATCTTCAATTTTGACCAATTTCAGGCACAGAAATGACTTTAAACACACTTATTTTAGTTGAAAAAGTAATAACTCACATCCAACCGTCATTTAAAGTCAAAAGATTAAATGTTAAAATTTCATCAATATTGACCATTTTTTCAACGTTCGACTGGTCCGGGGTCATCGTTTTTCATCAGAAAATGGATTTTTTGGACTCTACCAAAAATGATTCAAAATGTCATTTGGATCGGGCCTCATGTTGAATAACCACTTTTTAAACCCTAACAGTGACCAAAATTGCCATTTTTACAGAGTTTTGCTTACTCAAAATCTTCAATTTTGACCAATTTCATGCACAGAAATGACTTTAAACACACTTATTGTAGTTGAAAAAGCAATAACTCACATCCAACCGTCATTTAAAGTCAAAAGATTAAATGTTAAAATTTCATCAATATTGACCATTTTTTCAACGTTCAACTGGTCCGGGGTCATCGTTTTTCATCAGAAAATTGATTTTTTTGGACTCTACCAAAAATGATTCAAAATGTCATTTGGATCGGGCCTCATGTTGAATAACCACTTTTTAAACCCTCACAGCGACCAAAATTGCCATTTTTACAGAGTTTTGCTTACTCAAAATCTTCAATTTTGACCAATTTCAAGCACAGAAATGACTTTAAACACACTTATTTTAGTTGAAAAAGTAATAACTCACATCCAACCGTCATTTAAAGTCAAAAGATTAAATGTTAAAATTTCATCAATATTGACCATTTTTTCAACGTTCGACTCGTCCGGGGTCATCGTTTTTCATCAGAAAATTGATTTTTTGGACTCTACCAAAAATGATTCAAAATGTCATTAGGATCGGGCCTCATGTTGAATAACCACTTTTTAAACCCTCACAGTGACCAAAATTGCTATTTTTACAGAGTTTTGCTTACTCAAAATCTTCAATTTTGACCAATTTCAGGCACAGAAATGACTTTAAACACACTTATTTTAGTTGAAAAAGTAATAACTCACATCCAACCGTCATTTAAAGTCAAAAGATTAAATGTTAAAATTTCATCAATATTGACCGGTTTTTCAACGTTCGACTGGTCCGGGGTCATCGTTTTTCATCAGAAAATGGATTTTTTGGACTCTACCAAAAATGATTCAAAATGTCATTTGGATCAGGCCTCATGTTGAATAACCACTTTTTAAACCATCACAGTGACCAAAACTGCCATTTTTACAGAGTTTTGCTTACTCAAAATCTTCAATTTTGACCAATTTCAGGCACAGAAATGACTTTAAACACACTTATTTTAGTTGAAAAAGTAATAACTCACATCCAACCGTCATTTAAAGTCAAAAGATTAAATGTTAAAATTTCATCAATATTGAATATTTTTTCAACGTTCGACTGGTCCGGGGTCATCGTTTTTCATCAGAAAATTGATTTTTTGGACTCTACCAAAAATGATTCAAAATGTCATTTGGATCGGGCCTCATGTTGAATAACCACTTTTTAAACCCTCACAGTGACCAAAACTGCAATTTTTACAGAGTTTTGCTTACTCAAAATCTTCAATTTTGACCAATTTCAGGCACAGAAATGACTTTAAACACACTTATTTTAGTTGAAAAAGTAATAACTCACATCCAACCGTCATTTAAAGTCAAAAGATTAAATATTAAAATTTCATCAATATTGACCATTTTTTCAACGTTCGACTGGTCCGGGGTCATCGTTTTTCATCAGAAAATTGATTTCTTGGACTCTACCAAAAATGATTCAAAATGTCATTTGGATCGGGACTCATGTTGAATAACCACTTTTTAAACCCTCACAGTGACCAAAATTGCCATTTTTACAGAGTTTTGCTTACTCAAAATCTTCAATTTTGACCAATTTCAGGCACAGAAATGACTTTAAACACACTTATTTTAGTTGAAAAAGTAATAACTCACATCCAACCGTCATTTAAAGTCAAAAGATTAAATGTTAAAATTTCATCAATATTGACCATTTTTTCAACGTTCGACTGGTCCGGGGTCATCGTTTTTCATCAGAAAATTGATTTTTTGGACTCTACCAAAAATGATTCAAAATGTCATTTGGATCAGGCCTCATGTTGAATAACCACTTTTTAAACCCTCACAGTGACCAAAACTGCCATTTTTACAGAGTTTTGCTTACTCAAAATCTTCAATTTTGACCAATTTCAGGCACAGAAATGACTTTAAACACACTTATTTTAGTTGAAAAAGTAATAACTCACATCCAACCGTCATTTAAAGTCAAAAGATTAAATGTTAAAATTTCATCAATATTGACCATTTTTTCAACGTTCGACTGGTCCGGGGTCATCGATTTTCATCAGAAAATTGCTTTTTTGGACTCTACCAAAAATTATTCAAAATGTCATTTGGATCGGGCCTCATGTTGAATAACCACTTTTTAAACCCTCACAGTGACCAAAACTGCAATTTTTACAGAGTTTTGCTTACTCAAAATCTTCAATTTTGACCAATTTCAGGCACAGAAATGACTTTAAACACACTTATTTTAGTTGAAAAAGTAATAACTCACATCCAACCGTCATTTAAAGTCAAAAGATTAAATGTTAAAATTTCATCAATATTGACCATTTTTTCAACGTTCGACTGGTCCGGGGTCATTGTTTTTCATCAGAAAATTGATTTTTTGGACTCTACCAAAAATGATTCAAAATGTCATTTGGATCAGGCCTCATGTTGAATAACCACTTTTTAAACCCTCACAGTGACCAAAACTGCCATTTTTACAGAGTTTTGCTTACTCAAAATCTTCAATTTTGACCAATTTCAGGCACAGAAATGACTTTAAACACACTTATTTTAGTTGAAAAAGTAATAACTCACATCCAACCGTCATTTAAAGTCAAAAGATTAAATGTTAAAATTTCATCAATATTGACCATTTTTTCAACGTTCGACTGGTCCGGGGTCATCGTTTTTCATCAGAAAATTGATTTTTTGGACTCTACCAAAAATGATTCAAAATGTCATTTGGATCGGGCCTCATGTTGAATAACCACTTTTTAAACCCTCACAGTGACCAAAACTGCAATTTTTACAGAGTTTTGCTTACTCAAAATCTTCAATTTTGACCAATTTCAGGCACAGAAATGACTTTAAACACACTTATTTTAGTTGAAAAAGTAATAACTCACATCCAACCGTCATTTAAAGTCAAAAGATTAAATATTAAAATTTCATCAATATTGACCATTTTTTCAACGTTCGACTGGTCCGGGGTCATCGTTTTTCATCAGAAAATTGATTTTTTGGACTCTACCAAAAATGATTCAAAATGTCATTTGGATCGGGCCTCATGTTGAATAACCACTTTTTAAACCCTCACAGTGACCAAAATTGCCATTTTTACAGAGTTTTGCTTACTCAAAATCTTCAATTTTGACCAATTTCAGGCACAGAAATGACTTTAAACACACTTATTTTAGTTGAAAAAGTAATAACTCACATCCAACCGTCATTTAAAGTCAAAAGATTAAATGTTAAAATTTCATCAATATTGACCATTTTTTCAATGTTCGACTGGTCCGGGGTAATCGTTTTTCATCAGAAAATGGATTTTTTGGACTCTACCAAAAATGATTCAAAATGTCATTTGGATCGGGCCTCATGTTGAATAACCACTTTTTAAACCCTCACGGTGACCAAAATTGCCATTTTTACAGAGTTTTGCTTACTCAAAATCTTCAATTTTGACCAATTTCAGGCACAGAAATGACTTTAAACACACTTATTTTAGTTGAAAAAGTAATAACTCACATCCAACCGTCATTTAAAGTCAAAAGATTAAATGTTAAAATTTCATCAATATTGACCATTTTTTCAACGTTCGACTGGTCCGGGGTCATCGTTTTTCATCAGAAAATGGATTTTTTGGACTCTACCAAAAATGATTCAAAATGTCATTTGGATCGGGCCTCATGTTGAATAACCACTTTTTAAACCCTAACAGTGACCAAAATTGCCATTTTTACAGAGTTTTGCTTACTCAAAATCTTCAATTTTGACCAATTTCATGCACAGAAATGACTTTAAACACACTTATTGTAGTTGAAAAAGCAATAACTCACATCCAACCGTCATTTAAAGTCAAAAGAATAAATGTTAAAATTTCATCAATATTGACCACTTTTTTCAACGTTCAACTGGTCCGGGGTCATCGTTTTTCATCAGAAAATTGATTTTTTTGGACTCTACCAAAAATGATTCAAAATGTCATTTGGATCGGGCCTCATGTTGAATAACCACTTTTTAAACCCTCACAGCGACCAAAATTGCCATTTTTACAGAGTTTTGCTTACTCAAAATCTTCAATTTTGACCAATTTCAAGCACAGAAATGACTTTAAACACACTTATTTTAGTTGAAAAAGTAATAACTCACATCCAACCGTCATTTAAAGTCAAAAGATTAAATGTTAAAATTTCATCAATATTGACCATTTTTTCAACGTTCGACTCGTCCGGGGTCATCGTTTTTCATCAGAAAATTGATTTTTTGGACTCTACCAAAAATGATTCAAAATGTCATTTGGATCGGGCCTCATGTTGAATAACCACTTTTTAAACCCTCACAGTGACCAAAATTGCTATTTTTACAGAGTTTTGCTTACTCAAAATCTTCAATTTTGACCAATTTCAGGCACAGAAATGACTTTAAACACACTTATTTTAGTTGAAAAAGTAATAACTCACATCCAACCATCATTTAAAGTCAAAAGATTAAATGTTAAAATTTCATCAATATTGACCATTTTTTCAACGTTCGACTGGTCCGGGGTCATCGTTTTTCATCAGAAAATGGATTTTTTGGACTCTACCAAAAATGATTCAAAATGTCATTTGGATCAGGCCTCATGTTGAATAACCACTTTTTAAACCATCACAGTGACCAAAACTGCCATTTTTACAGAGTTTTGCTTACTCAAAATCTTCAATTTTGACCAATTTCAGGCACAGAAATGACTTTAAACACACTTATTTTAGTTGAAAAAGTAATAACTCACATCCAACCGTCATTTAAAGTCAAAAGATTAAATGTTAAAATTTCATCAATATTGACCATTTTTTCAACGTTCGACTGGTCCGGGGTCATCGTTTTTCATCAGAAAATTGATTTTTTGGACTCTACCAAAAATGATTCAAAATGTCATTTGGATCGGGCCTCATGTTGAATAACCACTTTTTAAACCCTCACAGTGACCAAAACTGCAATTTTTACAGAGTTTTGCTTACTCAAAATCTTCAATTTTGACCAATTTCAGGCACAGAAATGACTTTAAACACACTTATTTTAGTTGAAAAAGTAATAACTCGCATCCAACCGTCATTTAAAGTCAAAAGATTAAATGTTAAAATTTCATCAATATTGACAATTTTTTCAACGTTCGACTGGTCCGGGGTCATCGTTTTTCATCAGAAAATTGATTTCTTGGACTCTACCAAAAATGATTCAAAATGTCATTTGGATCGGGCCTCATGTTGAATAACCACTTTTTAAACCCTCACAGTGACCAAAATTGCCATTTTTACAGAGTTTTGCTTACTCAAAATCTTCAATTTTGACCAATTTCAGGCACAGAAATGACTTTAAACACACTTATTTTAGTTGCAAAAGTAATAACTCACATCCAACCGTCATTTAAAGTCAAAAGATTAAATGTTAAAATTTCATCAATATTGACCATTTTTTCAACGTTCGACTGGTCCGGGGTCATCGTTTTTCATCAGAAAATTGATTTTTTGGACTCTACGAAAAATGATTCAAAATGTCATTTGGACCGGGCCTCATGTTGAATAACCACTTTTTAAACCCTCACATTGACCAAAATTGCCATTTTTACAGAGTTTTGCTTACTCAAAATCTTCAATTTTGACCAATTTCAGCACAGAAATGACTTTAAACACACTTATTTTAGTTGAAAAAGTAATAACTCACATCCAACCGTCATTTAAAGTCAAAAGATTAAATGTTAAAATTTCATCAATATTGACCATTTTTTCAACGTTCGACTGTTCCGGGGTCATCGTTTTTCATCAGAAAATTGATTTTTTGGACTCTACCAAAAATGATTCAAAATGTCATTTGGATCAGGCCTCATGTTGAATAACCACTTTTTAAACCCTCACAGTGACCAAAACTGCCATTTTTACAGAGTTTTGCTTACTCAAAATCTTCAATTTTGACCAATTTCAGGCACAGAAATGACTTTAAACACACTTATTTTAGTTGAAAAAGTAATAACTCACATCCAACCGTCATTTAAAGTCAAAAGATTAAATGTTAAAATTTCATCAATATTGACCATTTTTTCAACGTTCGACTGGTCCGGGGTCATCGTTTTTTATCAGAAAATTGCTTTTTTGGACTCTACCAAAAATGATTCAAAATGTCATTTGGATCGGACCTCATGTTGAATAACCACTTTTTAAACCCTCACAGTGACCAAAACTGCAATTTTTACAGAGTTTTGCTTACTCAAAATCTTCAATTTTGACCAATTTCAGGCACAGAAATGACTTTAAACACACTTATTTTAGTTGAAAAAGTAATAACTCACATCCAACCGTCATTTAAAGTCAAAAGATTAAATATTAAAATTTCATTAATATTGACCATTTTTTTCAACGTTCGACTGGTCCGGGGTCATCGTTTTTCATCAGAAAATTGATTTTTTGGACTCTACCAAAAATGATTCAAAATGTCATTTGGATCGGGCCTCATGTTGAATAACCACTTTTTAAACCCTCACAGTGACCAAAATTGCCATTTTTACAGAGTTTTGCTTACTCAAAATCTTCAATTTTGACCAATTTCAGGCACAGAAATGACTTTAAACACACTTATTTTAGTTGAAAAAGTAATAACTCACATCCAACCGTCATTTAAAGTCAAAAGATTAAATGTTAAAATTTCATCAATATTGACCATTTTTTCAACTTTCGACTGGTCCGGGGTCATCGTTTTTCATCAGAAAATGGATTTTTTGGACTCTACCAAAAATATTTCAAAATGTCATTTGGATCGGGCCTCATGTTGAATAACCACTTTTTAAACCCTCACAGTGACCAAAACTGCCATTTTTACAGAGTTTTGCTTACTCAAAATCTTCAATTTTGACCAATTTCAGGCACAGAAATGACTTTAAACACACTTATTTTAGTTGAAAAAGTAATAACTCACATCCAACCGTCATTTAAAGTCAAAAGATTAAATATCAATATTTCATCAATATTGACCATTTTTTCAACGTTCGACTGGTCCGGGGTCATCGTTTTTCATCAGAAAATTGATTTTTTGGACTCTACCAAAAATGATTCAAAATGTCATTTGGACCGGGCCTCATGTTGAATAACCACTTTTTAAACCCTCACAGTGACCAAAATTGCCATTTTTACAGAGTTTTGCTTACTCAAAATCTTCAATTTTGACCAATTTCAGGCACAGAAATGACTTTAAACACACTTATTTTAGTTGAAAAAGTAATAACTCACATCCAACCGTCATTTAAAGTCAAAAGATTAAATGTTAAAATTTCATCAATATTGACCATTTTTTCAACGTTCGACTGGTCCGGGGTCATCGTTTTTCATCAGAAAATTGATTTTTTTGACTCTACCAAAAATGATTCAAAATGTCATTTGGATCAGGCCTCATGTTGAATAACCACTTTTTAAACCCTCACAGTGACCAAAACTGCCATTTTTACAGAGTTTTGCTTACTCAAAATCTTCAATTTTGACCAATTTCAGGCACAGAAATGACTTTAAACACACTTATTTTAGTTGAAAAAGTAATAACTCACATCCAACCGTCATTTAAAGTCAAAAGATTAAATGTTAAAATTTCATCAATATTGACCACTTTTTTCAACGTTCAACTGGTCCGGGGTCATCGTTTTTCATCAGAAAATTGATTTTTTTGGACTCTACCAAAAATGATTCAAAATGTCATTTGGATCGGGCCTCATGTTGAATAACCACTTTTTAAACCCTCACAGTGACCAAAATTGCCATTTTTACAGAGTTTTGCTTACTCAAAATCTTCAATTTTGACCAATTTCAGGCACAGAAATGACTTTAAACACACTTATTTTAGTTGAAAAAGTAATAACTCACATCCAACCGTCATTTAAAGTCAAAAGATTAAATGTTAAAATTTCATCAATATTGACCATTTTTTCAACGTTCGACTGGTCCGGGGTAATCGTTTTTCATCAGAAAATGGATTTTTTGGACTCTACCAAAAATGATTCAAAATGTCATTTGGATCGGGCCTCATGTTGAATAACCACTTTTTAAACCCTAACAGTGACCAAAATTGCCATTTTTACAGAGTTTTGCTTACTCAAAATCTTCAATTTTGACCAATTTCATGCACAGAAATGACTTTAAACACACTTATTGTAGTTGAAAAAGCAATAACTCACATCCAACCGTCATTTAAAGTCAAAAGATTAAATGTTAAAATTTCATCAATATTGACACTTTTTTCAACGTTCGACTGGTCCGGGGTCATCGTTTTTCATCAGAAAATGGATTTTTTGGACTCTACCAAAAATGATTCAAAATGTCATTTGGATCGGGCCTCATGTTGAATAACCACTTTTTAAACCCTAACAGTGACCAAAATTGCCATTTTTACAGAGTTTTGCTTACTCAAAATCTTCAATTTTGACCAATTTCATGCACAGAAATGACTTTAAACACACTTATTGTAGTTGAAAAAGAATAACTCACATCCAACCGTCATTTAAAGTCAAAAGATTAAATGTTAAAATTTCATCAATATTGACCACTTTTTTCAACGTTCAACTGGTCCGGGGTCATCGTTTTTCATCAGAAAATTGATTTTTTTGGACTCTACCAAAAATGATTCAAAATGTCATTTGGATCGGGCCTCATGTTGAATAACCACTTTTTAAACCCTCACAGCGACCAAAATTGCCATTTTTACAGAGTTTTGCTTACTCAAAATCTTCAATTTTGACCAATTTCAGGCACAGAAATGACTTTAAACACACTTATTTTAGTTGAAAAAGTAATAACTCACATCCAACCGTCATTTAAAGTCAAAAGATTAAATGTTAAAATTTCATCAATATTGACCATTTTTTCAACGTTCGACTGGTCCGGGGTAATCGTTTTTCATCAGAAAATGGATTTTTTGGACTCTACCAAAAATGATTCAAAATGTCATTTGGATCGGGCCTCATGTTGAATAACCACTTTTTAAACCCTAACAGTGACCAAAATTGCCATTTTTACAGAGTTTTGCTTACTCAAAATCTTCAATTTTGACCAATTTCATGCACAGAAATGACTTTAAACACACTTATTGTAGTTGAAAAAGCAATAACTCACATCCAACCGTCATTTAAAGTCAAAAGATTAAATGTTAAAATTTCATCAATATTGACACTTTTTTCAACGTTCGACTGGTCCGGGGTCATCGTTTTTCATCAGAAAATGGATTTTTTGGACTCTACCAAAAATGATTCAAAATGTCATTTGGATCGGGCCTCATGTTGAATAACCACTTTTTAAACCCTAACAGTGACCAAAATTGCCATTTTTACAGAGTTTTGCTTACTCAAAATCTTCAATTTTGACCAATTTCATGCACAGAAATGACTTTAAACACACTTATTGTAGTTGAAAAAGAATAACTCACATCCAACCGTCATTTAAAGTCAAAAGATTAAATGTTAAAATTTCATCAATATTGACCACTTTTTTCAACGTTCAACTGGTCCGGGGTCATCGTTTTTCATCAGAAAATTGATTTTTTTGGACTCTACCAAAAATGATTCAAAATGTCATTTGGATCGGGCCTCATGTTGAA
Source organism: Lissotriton vulgaris (assembly GCF_964263255.1). Classification (NCBI taxonomy): domain Eukaryota; kingdom Metazoa; phylum Chordata; class Amphibia; order Caudata; family Salamandridae; genus Lissotriton; species Lissotriton vulgaris. The sequence continues at coordinate 1,218,772 of NW_028246230.1, read as the reverse complement.
TAACCACTTTTTAAACCCTCACAGCGACCAAAATTGCCATTTTTACAGAGTTTTGCTTACTCAAAATCTTCAATTTTGACCAATTTCAAGCACAGAAATGACTTTAAACACACTTATTTTAGTTGAAAAAGTAATAACTCACATCCAACCGTCATTTAAAGTCAAAAGATTAAATGTTAAAATTTCATCAATATTGACCATTTTTTCAACGTTCGACTCGTCCGGGGTCATCGTTTTTCATCAGAAAATTGATTTTTTGGACTCTACCAAAAATGATTCAAAATGTCATTAGGATCGGGCCTCATGTTGAATAACCACTTTTTAAACCCTCACAGTGACCAAAATTGCTATTTTTACAGAGTTTTGCTTACTCAAAATCTTCAATTTTGACCAATTTCAGGCACAGAAATGACTTTAAACACACTTATTTTAGTTGAAAAAGTAATAACTCACATCCAACCGTCATTTAAAGTCAAAAGATTAAATGTTAAAATTTCATCAATATTGACCGGTTTTTCAACGTTCGACTGGTCCGGGGTCATCGTTTTTCATCAGAAAATGGATTTTTTGGACTCTACCAAAAATGATTCAAAATGTCATTTGGATCAGGCCTCATGTTGAATAACCACTTTTTAAACCATCACAGTGACCAAAACTGCCATTTTTACAGAGTTTTGCTTACTCAAAATCTTCAATTTTGACCAATTTCAGGCACAGAAATGACTTTAAACACACTTATTTTAGTTGAAAAAGTAATAACTCACATCCAACCGTCATTTAAAGTCAAAAGATTAAATGTTAAAATTTCATCAATATTGAATATTTTTTCAACGTTCGACTGGTCCGGGGTCATCGTTTTTCATCAGAAAATTGATTTTTTGGACTCTACCAAAAATGATTCAAAATGTCATTTGGATCGGGCCTCATGTTGAATAACCACTTTTTAAACCCTCACAGTGACCAAAACTGCAATTTTTACAGAGTTTTGCTTACTCAAAATCTTCAATTTTGACCAATTTCAGGCACAGAAATGACTTTAAACACACTTATTTTAGTTGAAAAAGTAATAACTCACATCCAACCGTCATTTAAAGTCAAAAGATTAAATATTAAAATTTCATCAATATTGACCATTTTTTCAACGTTCGACTGGTCCGGGGTCATCGTTTTTCATCAGAAAATTGATTTCTTGGACTCTACCAAAAATGATTCAAAATGTCATTTGGATCGGGACTCATGTTGAATAACCACTTTTTAAACCCTCACAGTGACCAAAATTGCCATTTTTACAGAGTTTTGCTTACTCAAAATCTTCAATTTTGACCAATTTCAGGCACAGAAATGACTTTAAACACACTTATTTTAGTTGAAAAAGTAATAACTCACATCCAACCGTCATTTAAAGTCAAAAGATTAAATGTTAAAATTTCATCAATATTGACCATTTTTTCAACGTTCGACTGGTCCGGGGTCATCGTTTTTCATCAGAAAATTGATTTTTTGGACTCTACCAAAAATGATTCAAAATGTCATTTGGATCAGGCCTCATGTTGAATAACCACTTTTTAAACCCTCACAGTGACCAAAACTGCCATTTTTACAGAGTTTTGCTTACTCAAAATCTTCAATTTTGACCAATTTCAGGCACAGAAATGACTTTAAACACACTTATTTTAGTTGAAAAAGTAATAACTCACATCCAACCGTCATTTAAAGTCAAAAGATTAAATGTTAAAATTTCATCAATATTGACCATTTTTTCAACGTTCGACTGGTCCGGGGTCATCGATTTTCATCAGAAAATTGCTTTTTTGGACTCTACCAAAAATTATTCAAAATGTCATTTGGATCGGGCCTCATGTTGAATAACCACTTTTTAAACCCTCACAGTGACCAAAACTGCAATTTTTACAGAGTTTTGCTTACTCAAAATCTTCAATTTTGACCAATTTCAGGCACAGAAATGACTTTAAACACACTTATTTTAGTTGAAAAAGTAATAACTCACATCCAACCGTCATTTAAAGTCAAAAGATTAAATGTTAAAATTTCATCAATATTGACCATTTTTTCAACGTTCGACTGGTCCGGGGTCATCGTTTTTCATCAGAAAATTGATTTTTTGGACTCTACCAAAAATGATTCAAAATGTCATTTGGATCGGGCCTCATGTTGAATAACCACTTTTTAAACCCTCACAGTGACCAAAACTGCAATTTTTACAGAGTTTTGCTTACTCAAAATCTTCAATTTTGACCAATTTCAGGCACAGAAATGACTTTAAACACACTTATTTTAGTTGAAAAAGTAATAACTCGCATCCAACCGTCATTTAAAGTCAAAAGATTAAATGTTAAAATTTCATCAATATTGACAATTTTTTCAACGTTCGACTGGTCCGGGGTCATCGTTTTTCATCAGAAAATTGATTTCTTGGACTCTACCAAAAATGATTCAAAATGTCATTTGGATCGGGCCTCATGTTGAATAACCACTTTTTAAACCCTCACAGTGACCAAAATTGCCATTTTTACAGAGTTTTGCTTACTCAAAATCTTCAATTTTGACCAATTTCAGGCACAGAAATGACTTTAAACACACTTATTTTAGTTGCAAAAGTAATAACTCACATCCAACCGTCATTTAAAGTCAAAAGATTAAATGTTAAAATTTCATCAATATTGACCATTTTTTCAACGTTCGACTGGTCCGGGGTCATCGTTTTTCATCAGAAAATTGATTTTTTGGACTCTACCAAAAATGATTCAAAATGTCATTTGGACCGGGCCTCATGTTGAATAACCACTTTTTAAACCCTCACATTGACCAAAATTGCCATTTTTACAGAGTTTTGCTTACTCAAAATCTTCAATTTTGACCAATTTCAGCACAGAAATGACTTTAAACACACTTATTTTAGTTGAAAAAGTAATAACTCACATCCAACCGTCATTTAAAGTCAAAAGATTAAATGTTAAAATTTCATCAATATTGACCATTTTTTCAACGTTCGACTGTTCCGGGGTCATCGTTTTTCATCAGAAAATTGATTTTTTGGACTCTACCAAAAATGATTCAAAATGTCATTTGGATCAGGCCTCATGTTGAATAACCACTTTTTAAACCCTCACAGTGACCAAAACTGCCATTTTTACAGAGTTTTGCTTACTCAAAATCTTCAATTTTGACCAATTTCAGGCACAGAAATGACTTTAAACACACTTATTTTAGTTGAAAAAGTAATAACTCACATCCAACCGTCATTTAAAGTCAAAAGATTAAATGTTAAAATTTCATCAATATTGACCATTTTTTCAACGTTCGACTGGTCCGGGGTCATCGTTTTTTATCAGAAAATTGCTTTTTTGGACTCTACCAAAAATGATTCAAAATGTCATTTGGATCGGACCTCATGTTGAATAACCACTTTTTAAACCCTCACAGTGACCAAAACTGCAATTTTTACAGAGTTTTGCTTACTCAAAATCTTCAATTTTGACCAATTTCAGGCACAGAAATGACTTTAAACACACTTATTTTAGTTGAAAAAGTAATAACTCACATCCAACCGTCATTTAAAGTCAAAAGATTAAATATTAAAATTTCATTAATATTGACCATTTTTTTCAACGTTCGACTGGTCCGGGGTCATCGTTTTTCATCAGAAAATTGATTTTTTGGACTCTACCAAAAATGATTCAAAATGTCATTTGGATCGGGCCTCATGTTGAATAACCACTTTTTAAACCCTCACAGTGACCAAAATTGCCATTTTTACAGAGTTTTGCTTACTCAAAATCTTCAATTTTGACCAATTTCAGGCACAGAAATGACTTTAAACACACTTATTTTAGTTGAAAAAGTAATAACTCACATCCAACCGTCATTTAAAGTCAAAAGATTAAATGTTAAAATTTCATCAATATTGACCATTTTTTCAACGTTCGACTGGTCCGGGGTCATCGTTTTTCATCAGAAAATGGATTTTTTGGACTCTACCAAAAATATTTCAAAATGTCATTTGGATCGGGCCTCATGTTGAATAACCACTTTTTAAACCCTCACAGTGACCAAAACTGCCATTTTTACAGAGTTTTGCTTACTCAAAATCTTCAATTTTGACCAATTTCAGGCACAGAAATGACTTTAAACACACTTATTTTAGTTGAAAAAGTAATAACTCACATCCAACCGTCATTTAAAGTCAAAAGATTAAATATCAATATTTCATCAATATTGACCATTTTTTCAACGTTCGACTGGTCCGGGGTCATCGTTTTTCATCAGAAAATTGATTTTTTGGACTCTACCAAAAATGATTCAAAATGTCATTTGGACCGGGCCTCATGTTGAATAACCACTTTTTAAACCCTCACAGTGACCAAAATTGCCATTTTTACAGAGTTTTGCTTACTCAAAATCTTCAATTTTGACCAATTTCAGGCACAGAAATGACTTTAAACACACTTATTTTAGTTGAAAAAGTAATAACTCACATCCAACCGTCATTTAAAGTCAAAAGATTAAATGTTAAAATTTCATCAATATTGACCATTTTTTCAACGTTCGACTGGTCCGGGGTCATCGTTTTTCATCAGAAAATTGATTTTTTTGACTCTACCAAAAATGATTCAAAATGTCATTTGGATCAGGCCTCATGTTGAATAACCACTTTTTAAACCCTCACAGTGACCAAAACTGCCATTTTTACAGAGTTTTGCTTACTCAAAATCTTCAATTTTGACCAATTTCAGGCACAGAAATGACTTTAAACACACTTATTTAAGTTGAAAAAGTAATAACTCACATCCAACCGTCATTTAAAGTCAAAAGATTAAATGTTAAAATTTCATCAATATTGACCACTTTTTTCAACGTTCAACTGGTCCGGGGTCATCGTTTTTCATCAGAAAATTGATTTTTTTGGACTCTACCAAAAATGATTCAAAATGTCATTTGGATCGGGCCTCATGTTGAATAACCACTTTTTAAACCCTCACAGTGACCAAAATTGCCATTTTTACAGAGTTTTGCTTACTCAAAATCTTCAATTTTGACCAATTTCAGGCACAGAAATGACTTTAAACACACTTATTTTAGTTGAAAAAGTAATAACTCACATCCAACCGTCATTTAAAGTCAAAAGATTAAATGTTAAAATTTCATCAATATTGACCATTTTTTCAACGTTCGACTGGTCCGGGGTAATCGTTTTTCATCAGAAAATGGATTTTTTGGACTCTACCAAAAATGATTCAAAATGTCATTTGGATCGGGCCTCATGTTGAATAACCACTTTTTAAACCCTAACAGTGACCAAAATTGCCATTTTTAGAGTTTTGCTTACTCAAAATCTTCAATTTTGACCAATTTCATGCACAGAAATGACTTTAAACACACTTATTGTAGTTGAAAAAGCAATAACTCACATCCAACCGTCATTTAAAGTCAAAAGATTAAATGTTAAAATTTCATCAATATTGACACTTTTTTCAACGTTCGACTGGTCCGGGGTCATCGTTTTTCATCAGAAAATGGATTTTTTGGACTCTACCAAAAATGATTCAAAATGTCATTTGGATCGGGCCTCATGTTGAATAACCACTTTTTAAACCCTAACAGTGACCAAAATTGCCATTTTTACAGAGTTTTGCTTACTCAAAATCTTCAATTTTGACCAATTTCATGCACAGAAATGACTTTAAACACACTTATTGTAGTTGAAAAAGAATAACTCACATCCAACCGTCATTTAAAGTCAAAAGATTAAATGTTAAAATTTCATCAATATTGACCACTTTTTTCAACGTTCAACTGGTCCGGGGTCATCGTTTTTCATCAGAAAATTGATTTTTTTGGACTCTACCAAAAATGATTCAAAATGTCATTTGGATCGGGCCTCATGTTGAATAACCACTTTTTAAACCCTCACAGCGACCAAAATTGCCATTTTTACAGAGTTTTGCTTACTCAAAATCTTCAATTTTGACCAATTTCAGGCACAGAAATGACTTTAAACACACTTATTTTAGTTGAAAAAGTAATAACTCACATCCAACCGTCATTTAAAGTCAAAAGATTAAATGTTAAAATTTCATCAATATTGACCATTTTTTCAACGTTCGACTGGTCCGGGGTAATCGTTTTTCATCAGAAAATGGATTTTTTGGACTCTACCAAAAATGATTCAAAATGTCATTTGGATCGGGCCTCATGTTGAATAACCACTTTTTAAACCCTAACAGTGACCAAAATTGCCATTTTTACAGAGTTTTGCTTACTCAAAATCTTCAATTTTGACCAATTTCATGCACAGAAATGACTTTAAACACACTTATTGTAGTTGAAAAAGCAATAACTCACATCCAACCGTCATTTAAAGTCAAAAGATTAAATGTTAAAATTTCATCAATATTGACACTTTTTTCAACGTTCGACTGGTCCGGGGTCATCGTTTTTCATCAGAAAATGGATTTTTTGGACTCTACCAAAAATGATTCAAAATGTCATTTGGATCGGGCCTCATGTTGAATAACCACTTTTTAAACCCTAACAGTGACCAAAATTGCCATTTTTACAGAGTTTTGCTTACTCAAAATCTTCAATTTTGACCAATTTCATGCACAGAAATGACTTTAAACACACTTATTGTAGTTGAAAAAGAATAACTCACATCCAACCGTCATTTAAAGTCAAAAGATTAAATGTTAAAATTTCATCAATATTGACCACTTTTTTCAACGTTCAACTGGTCCGGGGTCATCGTTTTTCATCAGAAAATTGATTTTTTTGGACTCTACCAAAAATGATTCAAAATGTCATTTGGATCGGGCCTCATGTTGAATAACCACTTTTTAAACCCTCACAGCGACCAAAATTGCCATTTTTACAGAGTTTTGCTTACTCAAAATCTTCAATTTTGACCAATTTCAAGCACAGAAATGACTTTAAACACACTTATTTTAGTTGAAAAAGTAATAACTCACATCCAACCGTCATTTAAAGTCAAAAGATTAAATGTTAAAATTTCATCAATATTGACCATTTTTTCAACGTTCGACTCGTCCGGGGTCATCGTTTTTCATCAGAAAATTGATTTTTTGGACTCTACCAAAAATGATTCAAAATGTCATTAGGATCGGGCCTCATGTTGAATAACCACTTTTTAAACCCTCACAGTGACCAAAATTGCTATTTTTACAGAGTTTTGCTTACTCAAAATCTTCAATTTTGACCAATTTCAGGCACAGAAATGACTTTAAACACACTTATTTTAGTTGAAAAAGTAATAACTCACATCCAACCGTCATTTAAAGTCAAAAGATTAAATGTTAAAATTTCATCAATATTGACCGGTTTTTCAACGTTCGACTGGTCCGGGGTCATCGTTTTTCATCAGAAAATGGATTTTTTGGACTCTACCAAAAATGATTCAAAATGTCATTTGGATCGGGCCTCATGTTGAATAACCACTTTTTAAACCCTAACAGTGACCAAAATTGCCATTTTTACAGAGTTTTGCTTACTCAAAATCTTCAATTTTGACCAATTTCATGCACAGAAATGACTTTAAACACACTTATTGTAGTTGAAAAAGAATAACTCACATCCAACCGTCATTTAAAGTCAAAAGATTAAATGTTAAAATTTCATCAATATTGACCACTTTTTTCAACGTTCAACTGGTCCGGGGTCATCGTTTTTCATCAGAAAATTGATTTTTTTGGACTCTACCAAAAATGATTCAAAATGTCATTTGGATCGGGCCTCATGTTGAATAACCACTTTTTAAACCCTCACAGCGACCAAAATTGCCATTTTTACAGAGTTTTGCTTACTCAAAATCTTCAATTTTGACCAATTTCAGGCACAGAAATGACTTTAAACACACTTATTTTAGTTGAAAAAGTAATAACTCACATCCAACCGTCATTTAAAGTCAAAAGATTAAATGTTAAAATTTCATCAATATTGACCATTTTTTCAACGTTCGACTGGTCCGGGGTAATCGTTTTTCATCAGAAAATGGATTTTTTGGACTCTACCAAAAATGATTCAAAATGTCATTTGGATCGGGCCTCATGTTGAATAACCACTTTTTAAACCCTAACAGTGACCAAAATTGCCATTTTTACAGAGTTTTGCTTACTCAAAATCTTCAATTTTGACCAATTTCATGCACAGAAATGACTTTAAACACACTTATTGTAGTTGAAAAAGCAATAACTCACATCCAACCGTCATTTAAAGTCAAAAGATTAAATGTTAAAATTTCATCAATATTGACACTTTTTTCAACGTTCGACTGGTCCGGGGTCATCGTTTTTCATCAGAAAATGGATTTTTTGGACTCTACCAAAAATGATTCAAAATGTCATTTGGATCGGGCCTCATGTTGAATAACCACTTTTTAAACCCTAACAGTGACCAAAATTGCCATTTTTACAGAGTTTTGCTTACTCAAAATCTTCAATTTTGACCAATTTCATGCACAGAAATGACTTTAAACACACTTATTGTAGTTGAAAAAGAATAACTCACATCCAACCGTCATTTAAAGTCAAAAGATTAAATGTTAAAATTTCATCAATATTGACCACTTTTTTCAACGTTCAACTGGTCCGGGGTCATCGTTTTTCATCAGAAAATTGATTTTTTTGGACTCTACCAAAAATGATTCAAAATGTCATTTGGATCGGGCCTCATGTTGAATAACCACTTTTTAAACCCTCACAGCGACCAAAATTGCCATTTTTACAGAGTTTTGCTTACTCAAAATCTTCAATTTTGACCAATTTCAAGCACAGAAATGACTTTAAACACACTTATTTTAGTTGAAAAAGTAATAACTCACATCCAACCGTCATTTAAAGTCAAAAGATTAAATGTTAAAATTTCATCAATATTGACCATTTTTTCAACGTTCGACTCGTCCGGGGTCATCGTTTTTCATCAGAAAATTGATTTTTTGGACTCTACCAAAAATGATTCAAAATGTCATTAGGATCGGGCCTCATGTTGAATAACCACTTTTTAAACCCTCACAGTGACCAAAATTGCTATTTTTACAGAGTTTTGCTTACTCAAAATCTTCAATTTTGACCAATTTCAGGCACAGAAATGACTTTAAACACACTTATTTTAGTTGAAAAAGTAATAACTCACATCCAACCGTCATTTAAAGTCAAAAGATTAAATGTTAAAATTTCATCAATATTGACCGGTTTTTCAACGTTCGACTGGTCCGGGGTCATCGTTTTTCATCAGAAAATGGATTTTTTGGACTCTACCAAAAATGATTCAAAATGTCATTTGGATCAGGCCTCATGTTGAATAACCACTTTTTAAACCATCACAGTGACCAAAACTGCCATTTTTACAGAGTTTTGCTTACTCAAAATCTTCAATTTTGACCAATTTCAGGCACAGAAATGACTTTAAACACACTTATTTTAGTTGAAAAAGTAATAACTCACATCCAACCGTCATTTAAAGTCAAAAGATTAAATGTTAAAATTTCATCAATATTGAATATTTTTTCAACGTTCGACTGGTCCGGGGTCATCGTTTTTCATCAGAAAATTGATTTTTTGGACTCTACCAAAAATGATTCAAAATGTCATTTGGATCGGGCCTCATGTTGAATAACCACTTTTTAAACCCTCACAGTGACCAAAACTGCAATTTTTACAGAGTTTTGCTTACTCAAAATCTTCAATTTTGACCAATTTCAGGCACAGAAATGACTTTAAACACACTTATTTTAGTTGAAAAAGTAATAACTCACATCCAACCGTCATTTAAAGTCAAAAGATTAAATATTAAAATTTCATCAATATTGACCATTTTTTCAACGTTCGACTGGTCCGGGGTCATCGTTTTTCATCAGAAAATTGATTTCTTGGACTCTACCAAAAATGATTCAAAATGTCATTTGGATCGGGACTCATGTTGAATAACCACTTTTTAAACCCTCACAGTGACCAAAATTGCCATTTTTACAGAGTTTTGCTTACTCAAAATCTTCAATTTTGACCAATTTCAGGCACAGAAATGACTTTAAACACACTTATTTTAGTTGAAAAAGTAATAACTCACATCCAACCGTCATTTAAAGTCAAAAGATTAAATGTTAAAATTTCATCAATATTGACCATTTTTTCAACGTTCGACTGGTCCGGGGTCATCGTTTTTCATCAGAAAATTGATTTTTTGGACTCTACCAAAAATGATTCAAAATGTCATTTGGATCAGGCCTCATGTTGAATAACCACTTTTTAAACCCTCACAGTGACCAAAACTGCCATTTTTACAGAGTTTTGCTTACTCAAAATCTTCAATTTTGACCAATTTCAGGCACAGAAATGACTTTAAACACACTTATTTTAGTTGAAAAAGTAATAACTCACATCCAACCGTCATTTAAAGTCAAAAGATTAAATGTTAAAATTTCATCAATATTGACCATTTTTTCAACGTTCGACTGGTCCGGGGTCATCGTTTTTTATCAGAAAATTGCTTTTTTGGACTCTACCAAAAATGATTCAAAATGTCATTTGGATCGGACCTCATGTTGAATAACCACTTTTTAAACCCTCACAGTGACCAAAACTGCAATTTTTACAGAGTTTTGCTTACTCAAAATCTTCAATTTTGACCAATTTCAGGCACAGAAATGACTTTAAACACACTTATTTTAGTTGAAAAAGTAATAACTCACATCCAACCGTCATTTAAAGTCAAAAGATTAAATATTAAAATTTCATTAATATTGACCATTTTTTTCAACGTTCGACTGGTCCGGGGTCATCGTTTTTCATCAGAAAATTGATTTTTTGGACTCTACCAAAAATGATTCAAAATGTCATTTGGATCGGGCCTCATGTTGAATAACCACTTTTTAAACCCTCACAGTGACCAAAATTGCCATTTTTACAGAGTTTTGCTTACTCAAAATCTTCAATTTTGACCAATTTCAGGCACAGAAATGACTTTAAACACACTTATTTTAGTTGAAAAAGTAATAACTCACATCCAACCGTCATTTAAAGTCAAAAGATTAAATGTTAAAATTTCATCAATATTGACCATTTTTTCAACGTTCGACTGGTCCGGGGTCATCGTTTTTCATCAGAAAATGGATTTTTTGGACTCTACCAAAAATATTTCAAAATGTCATTTGGATCGGGCCTCATGTTGAATAACCACTTTTTAAACCCTCACAGTGACCAAAACTGCCATTTTTACAGAGTTTTGCTTACTCAAAATCTTCAATTTTGACCAATTTCAGGCACAGAAATGACTTTAAACACACTTATTTTAGTTGAAAAAGTAATAACTCACATCCAACCGTCATTTAAAGTCAAAAGATTAAATATCAATATTTCATCAATATTGACCATTTTTTCAACGTTCGACTGGTCCGGGGTCATCGTTTTTCATCAGAAAATTGATTTTTTGGACTCTACCAAAAATGATTCAAAATGTCATTTGGACCGGGCCTCATGTTGAATAACCACTTTTTAAACCCTCACAGTGACCAAAATTGCCATTTTTACAGAGTTTTGCTTACTCAAAATCTTCAATTTTGACCAATTTCAGGCACAGAAATGACTTTAAACACACTTATTTTAGTTGAAAAAGTAATAACTCACATCCAACCGTCATTTAAAGTCAAAAGATTAAATGTTAAAATTTCATCAATATTGACCATTTTTTCAACGTTCGACTGGTCCGGGGTCATCGTTTTTCATCAGAAAATTGATTTTTTTGACTCTACCAAAAATGATTCAAAATGTCATTTGGATCAGGCCTCATGTTGAATAACCACTTTTTAAACCCTCACAGTGACCAAAACTGCCATTTTTACAGAGTTTTGCTTACTCAAAATCTTCAATTTTGACCAATTTCAGGCACAGAAATGACTTTAAACACACTTATTTTAGTTGAAAAAGTAATAACTCACATCCAACCATCATTTAAAGTCAAAAGATTAAATGTTAAAATTTCATCAATATTGACCACTTTTTTCAACGTTCAACTGGTCCGGGGTCATCGTTTTTCATCAGAAAATTGATTTTTTTGGACTCTACCAAAAATGATTCAAAATGTCATTTGGATCGGGCCTCATGTTGAATAACCACTTTTTAAACCCTCACAGTGACCAAAATTGCCATTTTTACAGAGTTTTGCTTACTCAAAATCTTCAATTTTGACCAATTTCAGGCACAGAAATGACTTTAAACACACTTATTTTAGTTGAAAAAGTAATAACTCACATCCAACCGTCATTTAAAGTCAAAAGATTAAATGTTAAAATTTCATCAATATTGACCATTTTTTCAACGTTCGACTGGTCCGGGGTAATCGTTTTTCATCAGAAAATGGATTTTTTGGACTCTACCAAAAATGATTCAAAATGTCATTTGGATCGGGCCTCATGTTGAATAACCACTTTTTAAACCCTCACAGTGACCAAAATTGCCATTTTTACAGAGTTTTGCTTACTCAAAATCTTCAATTTTGACCAATTTCAGGCACAGAAATGACTTTAAACACACTTATTTTAGTTGAAAAAGTAATAACTCACATCCAACCGTCATTTAAAGTCAAAAGATTAAATGTTAAAATTTCATCAATATTGACCATTTTTTCAACGTTCGACTGGTCCGGGGTCATCGTTTTTCATCAGAAAATTGATTTTTTGGACTCTACCAAAAATGATTCAAAATGTCATTTGGATCAGGCCTCATGTTGAATAACCACTTTTTAAACCCTCACAGTGACCAAAACTGCCATTTTTACAGAGTTTTGCTTACTCAAAATCTTCAATTTTGACCAATTTCAGGCACAGAAATGACTTTAAACACACTTATTTTAGTTGAAAAAGTAATAACTCACATCCAACCGTCATTTAAAGTCAAAAGATTAAATGTTAAAATTTCATCAATATTGACCATTTTTTCAACGTTCGACTGGTCCGGGGTCATCGATTTTCATCAGAAAATTGCTTTTTTGGACTCTACCAAAAATTATTCAAAATGTCATTTGGATCGGGCCTCATGTTGAATAACCACTTTTTAAACCCTCACAGTGACCAAAACTGCAATTTTTACAGAGTTTTGCTTACTCAAAATCTTCAATTTTGACCAATTTCAGGCACAGAAATGACTTTAAACACACTTATTTTAGTTGAAAAAGTAATAACTCACATCCAACCGTCATTTAAAGTCAAAAGATTAAATGTTAAAATTTCATCAATATTGACCATTTTTTCAACGTTCGACTGGTCCGGGGTCATCGTTTTTCATCAGAAAATTGATTTTTTGGACTCTACCAAAAATGATTCAAAATGTCATTTGGATCGGGCCTCATGTTGAATAACCACTTTTTAAACCCTCACAGTGACCAAAACTGCAATTTTTACAGAGTTTTGCTTACTCAAAATCTTCAATTTTGACCAATTTCAGGCACAGAAATGACTTTAAACACACTTATTTTAGTTGAAAAAGTAATAACTCGCATCCAACCGTCATTTAAAGTCAAAAGATTAAATGTTAAAATTTCATCAATATTGACAATTTTTTCAACGTTCGACTGGTCCGGGGTCATCGTTTTTCATCAGAAAATTGATTTCTTGGACTCTACCAAAAATGATTCAAAATGTCATTTGGATCGGGCCTCATGTTGAATAACCACTTTTTAAACCCTCACAGTGACCAAAATTGCCATTTTTACAGAGTTTTGCTTACTCAAAATCTTCAATTTTGACCAATTTCAGGCACAGAAATGACTTTAAACACACTTATTTTAGTTGCAAAAGTAATAACTCACATCCAACCGTCATTTAAAGTCAAAAGATTAAATGTTAAAATTTCATCAATATTGACCATTTTTTCAACGTTCGACTGGTCCGGGGTCATCGTTTTTCATCAGAAAATTGATTTTTTGGACTCTACCAAAAATGATTCAAAATGTCATTTGGACCGGGCCTCATGTTGAATAACCACTTTTTAAACCCTCACATTGACCAAAATTGCCATTTTTACAGAGTTTTGCTTACTCAAAATCTTCAATTTTGACCAATTTCAGCACAGAAATGACTTTAAACACACTTATTTTAGTTGAAAAAGTAATAACTCACATCCAACCGTCATTTAAAGTCAAAAGATTAAATGTTAAAATTTCATCAATATTGACCATTTTTTCAACGTTCGACTGTTCCGGGGTCATCGTTTTTCATCAGAAAATTGATTTTTTGGACTCTACCAAAAATGATTCAAAATGTCATTTGGATCAGGCCTCATGTTGAATAACCACTTTTTAAACCCTCACAGTGACCAAAACTGCCATTTTTACAGAGTTTTGCTTACTCAAAATCTTCAATTTTGACCAATTTCAGGCACAGAAATGACTTTAAACACACTTATTTTAGTTGAAAAAGTAATAACTCACATCCAACCGTCATTTAAAGTCAAAAGATTAAATGTTAAAATTTCATCAATATTGACCATTTTTTCAACGTTCGACTGGTCCGGGGTCATCGTTTTTTATCAGAAAATTGCTTTTTTGGACTCTACCAAAAATGATTCAAAATGTCATTTGGATCGGACCTCATGTTGAATAACCACTTTTTAAACCCTCACAGTGACCAAAACTGCAATTTTTACAGAGTTTTGCTTACTCAAAATCTTCAATTTTGACCAATTTCAGGCACAGAAATGACTTTAAACACACTTATTTTAGTTGAAAAAGTAATAACTCACATCCAACCGTCATTTAAAGTCAAAAGATTAAATATTAAAATTTCATTAATATTGACCATTTTTTTCAACGTTCGACTGGTCCGGGGTCATCGTTTTTCATCAGAAAATTGATTTTTTGGACTCTACCAAAAATGATTCAAAATGTCATTTGGATCGGGCCTCATGTTGAATAACCACTTTTTAAACCCTCACAGTGACCAAAATTGCCATTTTTACAGAGTTTTGCTTACTCAAAATCTTCAATTTTGACCAATTTCAGGCACAGAAATGACTTTAAACACACTTATTTTAGTTGAAAAAGTAATAACTCACATCCAACCGTCATTTAAAGTCAAAAGATTAAATGTTAAAATTTCATCAATATTGACCATTTTTTCAACGTTCGACTGGTCCGGGGTCATCGTTTTTCATCAGAAAATGGATTTTTTGGACTCTACCAAAAATATTTCAAAATGTCATTTGGATCGGGCCTCATGTTGAATAACCACTTTTTAAACCCTCACAGTGACCAAAACTGCCATTTTTACAGAGTTTTGCTTACTCAAAATCTTCAATTTTGACCAATTTCAGGCACAGAAATGACTTTAAACACACTTATTTTAGTTGAAAAAGTAATAACTCACATCCAACCGTCATTTAAAGTCAAAAGATTAAATATCAATATTTCATCAATATTGACCATTTTTTCAACGTTCGACTGGTCCGGGGTCATCGTTTTTCATCAGAAAATTGATTTTTTGGACTCTACCAAAAATGATTCAAAATGTCATTTGGACCGGGCCTCATGTTGAATAACCACTTTTTAAACCCTCACAGTGACCAAAATTGCCATTTTTACAGAGTTTTGCTTACTCAAAATCTTCAATTTTGACCAATTTCAGGCACAGAAATGACTTTAAACACACTTATTTTAGTTGAAAAAGTAATAACTCACATCCAACCGTCATTTAAAGTCAAAAGATTAAATGTTAAAATTTCATCAATATTGACCATTTTTTCAACGTTCGACTGGTCCGGGGTCATCGTTTTTCATCAGAAAATTGATTTTTTTGACTCTACCAAAAATGATTCAAAATGTCATTTGGATCAGGCCTCATGTTGAATAACCACTTTTTAAACCCTCACAGTGACCAAAACTGCCATTTTTACAGAGTTTTGCTTACTCAAAATCTTCAATTTTGACCAATTTCAGGCACAGAAATGACTTTAAACACACTTATTTTAGTTGAAAAAGTAATAACTCACATCCAACCGTCATTTAAAGTCAAAAGATTAAATGTTAAAATTTCATCAATATTGACCATTTTTTCAACGTTCGACTGGTCCGGGGTCATCGTTTTTCATCAGAAAATGGATTTTTTGGACTCTACCAAAAATGATTCAAAATGTCATTTGGATCGGGCCTCATGTTGAATAACCACTTTTTAAACCCTAACAGTGACCAAAATTGCCATTTTTACAGAGTTTTGCTTACTCAAAATCTTCAATTTTGACCAATTTCATGCACAGAAATGACTTTAAACACACTTATTGTAGTTGAAAAAGCAATAACTCACATCCAACCGTCATTTAAAGTCAAAAGAATAAATGTTAAAATTTCATCAATATTGACCACTTTTTTCAACGTTCAACTGGTCCGGGGTCATCGTTTTTCATCAGAAAATTGATTTTTTTGGACTCTACCAAAAATGATTCAAAATGTCATTTGGATCGGGCCTCATGTTGAATAACCACTTTTTAAACCCTCACAGCGACCAAAATTGCCATTTTTACAGAGTTTTGCTTACTCAAAATCTTCAATTTTGACCAATTTCAAGCACAGAAATGACTTTAAACACACTTATTTTAGTTGAAAAAGTAATAACTCACATCCAACCGTCATTTAAAGTCAAAAGATTAAATGTTAAAATTTCATCAATATTGACCATTTTTTCAACGTTCGACTCGTCCGGGGTCATCGTTTTTCATCAGAAAATTGATTTTTTGGACTCTACCAAAAATGATTCAAAATGTCATTTGGATCGGGCCTCATGTTGAATAACCACTTTTTAAACCCTCACAGTGACCAAAATTGCTATTTTTACAGAGTTTTGCTTACTCAAAATCTTCAATTTTGACCAATTTCAGGCACAGAAATGACTTTAAACACACTTATTTTAGTTGAAAAAGTAATAACTCACATCCAACCATCATTTAAAGTCAAAAGATTAAATGTTAAAATTTCATCAATATTGACCATTTTTTCAACGTTCGACTGGTCCGGGGTCATCGTTTTTCATCAGAAAATGGATTTTTTGGACTCTACCAAAAATGATTCAAAATGTCATTTGGATCAGGCCTCATGTTGAATAACCACTTTTTAAACCATCACAGTGACCAAAACTGCCATTTTTACAGAGTTTTGCTTACTCAAAATCTTCAATTTTGACCAATTTCAGGCACAGAAATGACTTTAAACACACTTATTTTAGTTGAAAAAGTAATAACTCACATCCAACCGTCATTTAAAGTCAAAAGATTAAATGTTAAAATTTCATCAATATTGACCATTTTTTCAACGTTCGACTGGTCCGGGGTCATCGTTTTTCATCAGAAAATTGATTTTTTGGACTCTACCAAAAATGATTCAAAATGTCATTTGGATCAGGCCTCATGTTGAATAACCACTTTTTAAACCCTCACAGTGACCAAAACTGCCATTTTTACAGAGTTTTGCTTACTCAAAATCTTCAATTTTGACCAATTTCAGGCACAGAAATGACTTTAAACACACTTATTTTAGTTGAAAAAGTAATAACTCACATCCAACCGTCATTTAAAGTCAAAAGATTAAATGTTAAAATTTCATCAATATTGACCATTTTTTCAACGTTCGACTGGTCCGGGGTCATCGATTTTCATCAGAAAATTGCTTTTTTGGACTCTACCAAAAATTATTCAAAATGTCATTTGGATCGGGCCTCATGTTGAATAACCACTTTTTAAACCCTCACAGTGACCAAAACTGCAATTTTTACAGAGTTTTGCTTACTCAAAATCTTCAATTTTGACCAATTTCAGGCACAGAAATGACTTTAAACACACTTATTTTAGTTGAAAAAGTAATAACTCACATCCAACCGTCATTTAAAGTCAAAAGATTAAATGTTAAAATTTCATCAATATTGACCATTTTTTCAACGTTCGACTGGTCCGGGGTCATCGTTTTTCATCAGAAAATTGATTTTTTGGACTCTACCAAAAATGATTCAAAATGTCATTTGGATCGGGCCTCATGTTGAATAACCACTTTTTAAACCCTCACAGTGACCAAAACTGCAATTTTTACAGAGTTTTGCTTACTCAAAATCTTCAATTTTGACCAATTTCAGGCACAGAAATGACTTTAAACACACTTATTTTAGTTGAAAAAGTAATAACTCGCATCCAACCGTCATTTAAAGTCAAAAGATTAAATGTTAAAATTTCATCAATATTGACAATTTTTTCAACGTTCGACTGGTCCGGGGTCATCGTTTTTCATCAGAAAATTGATTTCTTGGACTCTACCAAAAATGATTCAAAATGTCATTTGGATCGGGCCTCATGTTGAATAACCACTTTTTAAACCCTCACAGTGACCAAAATTGCCATTTTTACAGAGTTTTGCTTACTCAAAATCTTCAATTTTGACCAATTTCAGGCACAGAAATGACTTTAAACACACTTGTTTTAGTTGCAAAAGTAATAACTCACATCCAACCGTCATTTAAAGTCAAAAGATTAAATGTTAAAATTTCATCAATATTGACCATTTTTTCAACGTTCGACTGGTCCGGGGTCATCGTTTTTCATCAGAAAATTGATTTTTTGGACTCTACCAAAAATGATTCAAAATGTCATTTGGACCGGGCCTCATGTTGAATAACCACTTTTTAAACCCTCACATTGACCAAAATTGCCATTTTTACAGAGTTTTGCTTACTCAAAATCTTCAATTTTGACCAATTTCAGCACAGAAATGACTTTAAACACACTTATTTTAGTTGAAAAAGTAATAACTCACATCCAACCGTCATTTAAAGTCAAAAGATTAAATGTTAAAATTTCATCAATATTGACCATTTTTTCAACGTTCGACTGTTCCGGGGTCATCGTTTTTCATCAGAAAATTGATTTTTTGGACTCTACCAAAAATGATTCAAAATGTCATTTGGATCAGGCCTCATGTTGAATAACCACTTTTTAAACCCTCACAGTGACCAAAACTGCCATTTTTACAGAGTTTTGCTTACTCAAAATCTTCAATTTTGACCAATTTCAGGCACAGAAATGACTTTAAACACACTTATTTTAGTTGAAAAAGTAATAACTCACATCCAACCGTCATTTAAAGTCAAAAGATTAAATGTTAAAATTTCATCAATATTGACCATTTTTTCAACGTTCGACTGGTCCGGGGTCATCGTTTTTTATCAGAAAATTGCTTTTTTGGACTCTACCAAAAATGATTCAAAATGTCATTTGGATCGGACCTCATGTTGAATAACCACTTTTTAAACCCTCACAGTGACCAAAACTGCAATTTTTACAGAGTTTTGCTTACTCAAAATCTTCAATTTTGACCAATTTCAGGCACAGAAATGACTTTAAACACACTTATTTTAGTTGAAAAAGTAATAACTCACATCCAACCGTCATTTAAAGTCAAAAGATTAAATATTAAAATTTCATTAATATTGACCATTTTTTTCAACGTTCGACTGGTCCGGGGTCATCGTTTTTCATCAGAAAATTGATTTTTTGGACTCTACCAAAAATGATTCAAAATGTCATTTGGATCGGGCCTCATGTTGAATAACCACTTTTTAAACCCTCACAGTGACCAAAATTGCCATTTTTACAGAGTTTTGCTTACTCAAAATCTTCAATTTTGACCAATTTCAGGCACAGAAATGACTTTAAACACACTTATTTTAGTTGAAAAAGTAATAACTCACATCCAACCGTCATTTAAAGTCAAAAGATTAAATGTTAAAATTTCATCAATATTGACCATTTTTTCAACGTTCGACTGGTCCGGGGTCATCGTTTTTCATCAGAAAATGGATTTTTTGGACTCTACCAAAAATATTTCAAAATGTCATTTGGATCGGGCCTCATGTTGAATAACCACTTTTTAAACCCTCACAGTGACCAAAACTGCCATTTTTACAGAGTTTTGCTTACTCAAAATCTTCAATTTTGACCAATTTCAGGCACAGAAATGACTTTAAACACACTTATTTTAGTTGAAAAAGTAATAACTCACATCCAACCGTCATTTAAAGTCAAAAGATTAAATATCAATATTTCATCAATATTGACCATTTTTTCAACGTTCGACTGGTCCGGGGTCATCGTTTTTCATCAGAAAATTGATTTTTTGGACTCTACCAAAAATGATTCAAAATGTCATTTGGACCGGGCCTCATGTTGAATAACCACTTTTTAAACCCTCACAGTGACCAAAATTGCCATTTTTACAGAGTTTTGCTTACTCAAAATCTTCAATTTTGACCAATTTCAGGCACAGAAATGACTTTAAACACACTTATTTTAGTTGAAAAAGTAATAACTCACATCCAACCGTCATTTAAAGTCAAAAGATTAAATGTTAAAATTTCATCAATATTGACCATTTTTTCAACGTTCGACTGGTCCGGGGTCATCGTTTTTCATCAGAAAATTGATTTTTTTGACTCTACCAAAAATGATTCAAAATGTCATTTGGATCAGGCCTCATGTTGAATAACCACTTTTTAAACCCTCACAGTGACCAAAACTGCCATTTTTACAGAGTTTTGCTTACTCAAAATCTTCAATTTTGACCAATTTCAGGCACAGAAATGACTTTAAACACACTTATTTTAGTTGAAAAAGTAATAACTCACATCCAACCGTCATTTAAAGTCAAAAGATTAAATGTTAAAATTTCATCAATATTGACCATTTTTTCAACGTTCGACTGGTCCGGGGTCATCGTTTTTCATCAGAAAATGGATTTTTTGGACTCTACCAAAAATGATTCAAAATGTCATTTGGATCGGGCCTCATGTTGAATAACCACTTTTTAAACCCTAACAGTGACCAAAATTGCCATTTTTACAGAGTTTTGCTTACTCAAAATCTTCAATTTTGACCAATTTCATGCACAGAAATGACTTTAAACACACTTATTGTAGTTGAAAAAGCAATAACTCACATCCAACCGTCATTTAAAGTCAAAAGAATAAATGTTAAAATTTCATCAATATTGACCACTTTTTTCAACGTTCAACTGGTCCGGGGTCATCGTTTTTCATCAGAAAATTGATTTTTTTGGACTCTACCAAAAATGATTCAAAATGTCATTTGGATCGGGCCTCATGTTGAATAACCACTTTTTAAACCCTCACAGCGACCAAAATTGCCATTTTTACAGAGTTTTGCTTACTCAAAATCTTCAATTTTGACCAATTTCAAGCACAGAAATGACTTTAAACACACTTATTTTAGTTGAAAAAGTAATAACTCACATCCAACCGTCATTTAAAGTCAAAAGATTAAATGTTAAAATTTCATCAATATTGACCATTTTTTCAACGTTCGACTCGTCCGGGGTCATCGTTTTTCATCAGAAAATTGATTTTTTGGACTCTACCAAAAATGATTCAAAATGTCATTTGGATCGGGCCTCATGTTGAATAACCACTTTTTAAACCCTCACAGTGACCAAAATTGCTATTTTTACAGAGTTTTGCTTACTCAAAATCTTCAATTTTGACCAATTTCAGGCACAGAAATGACTTTAAACACACTTATTTTAGTTGAAAAAGTAATAACTCACATCCAACCATCATTTAAAGTCAAAAGATTAAATGTTAAAATTTCATCAATATTGACCATTTTTTCAACGTTCGACTGGTCCGGGGTCATCGTTTTTCATCAGAAAATGGATTTTTTGGACTCTACCAAAAATGATTCAAAATGTCATTTGGATCAGGCCTCATGTTGAATAACCACTTTTTAAACCATCACAGTGACCAAAACTGCCATTTTTACAGAGTTTTGCTTACTCAAAATCTTCAATTTTGACCAATTTCAGGCACAGAAATGACTTTAAACACACTTATTTTAGTTGAAAAAGTAATAACTCACATCCAACCGTCATTTAAAGTCAAAAGATTAAATGTTAAAATTTCATCAATATTGACAATTTTTTCAACGTTCGACTGGTCCGGGGTCATCGTTTTTCATCAGAAAATTGATTTTTTGGACTCTACCAAAAATGATTCAAAATGTCATTTGGATCGGGCCTCATGTTGAATAACCACTTTTTAAACCCTCACAGTGACCAAAACTGCAATTTTTACAGAGTTTTGCTTACTCAAAATCTTCAATTTTGACCAATTTCAGGCACAGAAATGACTTTAAACACACTTATTTTAGTTGAAAAAGTAATAACTCGCATCCAACCGTCATTTAAAGTCAAAAGATTAAATGTTAAAATTTCATCAATATTGACCATTTTTTCAACGTTCGACTGGTCCGGGGTCATCGTTTTTCATCAGAAAATTGATTTCTTGGACTCTACCAAAAATGATTCAAAATGTCATTTGGATCGGGCCTCATGTTGAATAACCACTTTTTAAACCCTCACATTGACCAAAATTGCCATTTTTACAGAGTTTTGCTTACTCAAAATCTTCAATTTTGACCAATTTCAGCACAGAAATGACTTTAAACACACTTATTTTAGTTGAAAAAGTAATAACTCACATCCAACCGTCATTTAAAGTCAAAAGATTAAATGTTAAAATTTCATCAATATTGACCATTTTTTCAACGTTCGACTGTTCCGGGGTCATCGTTTTTCATCAGAAAATTGATTTTTTGGACTCTACCAAAAATGATTCAAAATGTCATTTGGATCAGGCCTCATGTTGAATAACCACTTTTTAAACCCTCACAGTGACCAAAACTGCCATTTTTACAGAGTTTTGCTTACTCAAAATCTTCAATTTTGACCAATTTCAGGCACAGAAATGACTTTAAACACACTTATTTTAGTTGAAAAAGTAATAACTCACATCCAACCGTCATTTAAAGTCAAAAGATTAAATGTTAAAATTTCATCAATATTGACCATTTTTTCAACGTTCGACTGGTCCGGGGTCATCGTTTTTTATCAGAAAATTGCTTTTTTGGACTCTACCAAAAATGATTCAAAATGTCATTTGGATCGGACCTCATGTTGAATAACCACTTTTTAAACCCTCACAGTGACCAAAACTGCAATTTTTACAGAGTTTTGCTTACTCAAAATCTTCAATTTTGACCAATTTCAGGCACAGAAATGACTTTAAACACACTTATTTTAGTTGAAAAAGTAATAACTCACATCCAACCGTCATTTAAAGTCAAAAGATTAAATATTAAAATTTCATTAATATTGACCATTTTTTTCAACGTTCGACTGGTCCGGGGTCATCGTTTTTCATCAGAAAATTGATTTTTTGGACTCTACCAAAAATGATTCAAAATGTCATTTGGATCGGGCCTCATGTTGAATAACCACTTTTTAAACCCTCACAGTGACCAAAATTGCCATTTTTACAGAGTTTTGCTTACTCAAAATCTTCAATTTTGACCAATTTCAGGCACAGAAATGACTTTAAACACACTTATTTTAGTTGAAAAAGTAATAACTCACATCCAACCGTCATTTAAAGTCAAAAGATTAAATGTTAAAATTTCATCAATATTGACCATTTTTTCAACGTTCGACTGGTCCGGGGTCATCGTTTTTCATCAGAAAATGGATTTTTTGGACTCTACCAAAAATATTTCAAAATGTCATTTGGATCGGGCCTCATGTTGAATAACCACTTTTTAAACCCTCACAGTGACCAAAACTGCCATTTTTACAGAGTTTTGCTTACTCAAAATCTTCAATTTTGACCAATTTCAGGCACAGAAATGACTTTAAACACACTTATTTTAGTTGAAAAAGTAATAACTCACATCCAACCGTCATTTAAAGTCAAAAGATTAAATATCAATATTTCATCAATATTGACCATTTTTTCAACGTTCGACTGGTCCGGGGTCATCGTTTTTCATCAGAAAATTGATTTTTTGGACTCTACCAAAAATGATTCAAAATGTCATTTGGACCGGGCCTCATGTTGAATAACCACTTTTTAAACCCTCACAGTGACCAAAATTGCCATTTTTACAGAGTTTTGCTTACTCAAAATCTTCAATTTTGACCAATTTCAGGCACAGAAATGACTTTAAACACACTTATTTTAGTTGAAAAAGTAATAACTCACATCCAACCGTCATTTAAAGTCAAAAGATTAAATGTTAAAATTTCATCAATATTGACCATTTTTTCAACGTTCGACTGGTCCGGGGTCATCGTTTTTCATCAGAAAATTGATTTTTTTGACTCTACCAAAAATGATTCAAAATGTCATTTGGATCAGGCCTCATGTTGAATAACCACTTTTTAAACCCTCACAGTGACCAAAACTGCCATTTTTACAGAGTTTTGCTTACTCAAAATCTTCAATTTTGACCAATTTCAGGCACAGAAATGACTTTAAACACACTTATTTTAGTTGAAAAAGTAATAACTCACATCCAACCGTCATTTAAAGTCAAAAGATTAAATGTTAAAATTTCATCAATATTGACCATTTTTTCAAGGTTCGACTGGTCCGGGGTCATCGTTTTTCATCAGAAAATTGATTTTTTGGACTCTACCAAAAATGATTCAAAATGTCATTTGGATCGGGCCTCATGTTGAATAACCACTTTTTAAACCCTCACAGTGACCAAAACTGCAATTTTTACAGAGTTTTGCTTACTCAAAATCTTCAATTTTGACCAATTTCAGGCACAGAAATGACTTTAAACACACTTATTTTAGTTGAAAAAGTAATAACTCACATCCAACCGTCATTTAAAGTCAAAAGATTAAATATTAAAATTTCATCAATATTGACCATTTTTTCAACGTTCGACTGGTCCGGGGTCATCGTTTTTCATCAGAAAATGGATTTTTTGGACTCTACCAAAAATGATTCAAAATGTCATTTGGATCGGGCCTCATGTTGAATAACCACTTTTTAAACCCTAACAGTGACCAAAATTGCCATTTTTACAGAGTTTTGCTTACTCAAAATCTTCAATTTTGACCAATTTCATGCACAGAAATGACTTTAAACACACTTATTGTAGTTGAAAAAGCAATAACTCACATCCAACCGTCATTTAAAGTCAAAAGATTAAATGTTAAAATTTCATCAATATTGACCACTTTTTTCAACATTCAACTGGTCCGGGGTCATCGTTTTTCATCAGAAAATTGATTTTTTTGGACTCTACCAAAAATGATTCAAAATGTCATTTGGATCGGGCCTCATGTTGAATAACCACTTTTTAAACCCTCACAGTGACCAAAATTGCCATTTTTACAGAGTTTTGCTTACTCAAAATCTTCAATTTTGACCAATTTCAGGCACAGAAATGACTTTAAACACACTTATTTTAGTTGAAAAAGTAATAACTCACATCCAACCGTCATTTAAAGTCAAAAGATTAAATGTTAAAATTTCATCAATATTGACCATTTTTTCAACGTTCGACTGGTCCGGGGTAATCGTTTTTCATCTGAAAATGGATTTTTTGGACTCTACCAAAAATGATTCAAAATGTCATTTGGATCGGGCCTCATGTTGAATAACCACTTTTTAAACCCTAACAGTGACCAAAATTGCCATTTTTACAGAGTTTTGCTTACTCAAAATCTTCAATTTTGACCAATTTCATGCACAGAAATGACTTTAAACACACTTATTGTAGTTGAAAAAGCAATAACTCACATCCAACCGTCATTTAAAGTCAAAAGATTAAATGTTAAAATTTCATCAATATTGACCACTTTTTTCAACGTTCAACTGGTCCGGGGTCATCGTTTTTCATCAGAAAATTGATTTTTTTGGACTCTACCAAAAATGATTGAAAATGTCATTTGGATCGGGCCTCATGTTGAATAACCACTTTTTAAACCCTCACAGCGACCAAAATTGCCATTTTTACAGAGTTTTGCTTACTCAAAATCTTCAATTTTGACCAATTTCAAGCACAGAAATGACTTTAAACACACTTATTTTAGTTGAAAAAGTAATAACTCACATCCAACCGTCATTTAAAGTCAAAAGATTAAATGTTAAAATTTCATCAATATTGACCATTTTTTCAACGTTCGACTCGTCCGGGGTCATCGTTTTTCATCAGAAAGTTGATTTTTTGGACTCTACCAAAAATGATTCAAAATGTCATTTGGATCGGGCCTCATGTTGAATAACCACTTTTTAAACCCTCACAGTGACCAAAATTGCTATTTTTACAGAGTTTTGCTTACTCAAAATCTTCAATTTTGACCAATTTCAGGCACAGAAATGACTTTAAACACACTTATTTTAGTTGAAAAAGTAATAACTCACATCCAACCGTCATTTAAAGTCAAAAGATTAAATGTTAAAATTTCATCAATATTGACCATTTTTTCAACGTTCGACTGGTCCGGGGTCATCGTTTTTCATCAGAAAATGGATTTTTTGGACTCTACCAAAAATGATTCAAAATGTCATTTGGATCAGGCCTCATGTTGAATAACCACTTTTTAAACCATCACAGTGACCAAAACTGCCATTTTTACAGAGTTTTGCTTACTCAAAATCTTCAATTTTGACCAATTTCAGGCACAGAAATGACTTTAAACACACTTATTTTAGTTGAAAAAGTAATAACTCACATCCAACCGTCATTTAAAGTCAAAAGATTAAATGTTAAAATGTCATCAATATTGACCATTTTTTCAACGTTCGACTGGTCCGGGGTCATCGTTTTTCATCAGAAAATGGATTTTTTGGACTCTACCAAAAATGATTCAAAATGTCATTTGGATCAGGCCTCATGTTGAATAACCACTTTTTAAACCCTCACAGTGACCAAAACTGCAATTTTTACAGAGTTTTGCTTACTCAAAATCTTCAATTTTGACCAATTTCAGGCACAGAAATGACTTTAAACACACTTATTTTAGTTGAAAAAGTAATAACTCACATCCAACCGTCATTTAAAGTCAAAAGATTAAATGTTAAAATTTCATCAATATTGACCATTTTTTCAACGTTCGACTGGTCCGGGGTCATCGTTTTTCATCAGAAAATGGATTTTTTGGACTCTACCAAAAATATTTCAAAATGTCATTTGGATCGGGCCTCATGTTGAATAACCACTTTTTAAACCCTCACAGTGACCAAAACTGCCATTTTTACAGAGTTTTGCTTACTCAAAATCTTCAATTTTGACCAATTTCAGGCACAGAAATGACTTTAAACACACTTATTTTAGTTGAAAAAGTAATAACTCACATCCAACCGTCATTTAAAGTCAAAAGATTAAATATCAATATTTCATCAATATTGACCATTTTTTCAACGTTCGACTGGTCCGGGGTCATCGTTTTTCATCAGAAAATTGATTTTTTGGACTCTACCAAAAATGATTCAAAATGTCATTTGGACCGGGCCTCATGTTGAATAACCACTTTTTAAACCCTCACAGTGACCAAAATTGCCATTTTTACAGAGTTTTGCTTACTCAAAATCTTCAATTTTGACCAATTTCAGGCACAGAAATGACTTTAAACACACTTATTTTAGTTGAAAAAGTAATAACTCACATCCAACCGTCATTTAAAGTCAAAAGATTAAATGTTAAAATTTCATCAATATTGACCATTTTTTCAACGTTCGACTGGTCCGGGGTCATCGTTTTTCATCAGAAAATTGATTTTTTTGACTCTACCAAAAATGATTCAAAATGTCATTTGGATCAGGCCTCATGTTGAATAACCACTTTTTAAACCCTCACAGTGACCAAAACTGCCATTTTTACAGAGTTTTGCTTACTCAAAATCTTCAATTTTGACCAATTTCAGGCACAGAAATGACTTTAAACACACTTATTTTAGTTGAAAAAGTAATAACTCACATCCAACCGTCATTTAAAGTCAAAAGATTAAATGTTAAAATTTCATCAATATTGACCATTTTTTCAAGGTTCGACTGGTCCGGGGTCATCGTTTTTCATCAGAAAATTGATTTTTTGGACTCTACCAAAAATGATTCAAAATGTCATTTGGATCGGGCCTCATGTTGAATAACCACTTTTTAAACCCTCACAGTGACCAAAACTGCAATTTTTACAGAGTTTTGCTTACTCAAAATCTTCAATTTTGACCAATTTCAGGCACAGAAATGACTTTAAACACACTTATTTTAGTTGAAAAAGTAATAACTCACATCCAACCGTCATTTAAAGTCAAAAGATTAAATATTAAAATTTCATCAATATTGACCATTTTTTCAACGTTCGACTGGTCCGGGGTCATCGTTTTTCATCAGAAAATGGATTTTTTGGACTCTACCAAAAATGATTCAAAATGTCATTTGGATCGGGCCTCATGTTGAATAACCACTTTTTAAACCCTAACAGTGACCAAAATTGCCATTTTTACAGAGTTTTGCTTACTCAAAATCTTCAATTTTGACCAATTTCAGGCACAGAAATGACTTTAAACACACTTATTTTAGTTGAAAAAGTAATAACTCACATCCAACCGTCATTTAAAGTCAAAAGATTAAATGTTAAAATTTCATCAATATTGACCATTTTTTCAACGTTCGACTGGTCCGGGGTCATCGTTTTTCATCAGAAAATTTATTTTTTGGACTCTACCAAAAATGATTCAAAATGTCATTTGGATCGGGCCTCATGTTGAATAACCACTTTTTAAACCCTCACAGTGACCAAAACTGCAATTTTTACAGAGTTTTGCTTACTCAAAATCTTCAATTTTGACCAATTTCAGGCACAGAAATGACTTTAAACACACTTATTTTAGTTGAAAAAGTAATAACTCACATCCAACCGTCATTTAAAGTCAAAAGATTAAATATTAAAATTTCATCAATATTGACCATTTTTTCAACGTTCGACTGGTCCGGGGTCATCGTTTTTCATCAGAAAATTGATTTCTTGGACTCTACCAAAAATGATTCAAAATGTCATTTGGATCGGGCCTCATGTTGAATAACCACTTTTTAAACCCTCACAGTGACCAAAATTGCCATTTTTACAGAGTTTTGCTTACTCAAAATCTTCAATTTTGACCAATTTCAGGCACAGAAATGACTTTAAACACACTTATTTTAGTTGCAAAAGTAATAACTCACATCCAACCGTCATTTAAAGTCAAAAGATTAAATGTTAAAATTTCATCAATATTGACCATTTTTTCAACGTTCGACTGGTCCGGGGTAATCGTTTTTCATCAGAAAATGGATTTTTTGGACTCTACCAAAAATGATTCAAAATGTCATTTGGATCGGGCCTCATGTTGAATAACCACTTTTTAAACCCTCACGGTGACCAAAATTGCCATTTTTACAGAGTTTTGCTTACTCAAAATCTTCAATTTTGACCAATTTCAGGCACAGAAATGACTTTAAACACGCTTATTTTAGTTGAAAAAGTAATAACTCACATCCAACCGTCATTTAAAGTCAAAAGATTAAATGTTAAAATTTCATCAATATTGACCATTTTTTCAACGTTCGACTGGTCCGGGGTCATCGTTTTTCATCAGAAAATTGATTTTTTGGACTCTACCAAAAATGATTCAAAATGTCATTTGGATCGGGCCTCATGTTGAATAACCACTTTTTAAACCCTCACAGTGACCAAAATTGCCATTTTTACAGAGTTTTGCTTACTCAAAATCTTCAATTTTGACCAATTTCAGGCACAGAAATGACTTTAAACACACTTATTTTAGTTGAAAAAGTAATAACTCACATCCAACCGTCATTTAAAATCAAAAGATTAAATGTTAAAATTTCATCAATATTGACCATTTTTTCAACGTTCGACTGGTCCGGGGTTATCGTTTTTCATCAGAAAATTGATTTTTTGGACTCTACCAAAAATGATTCAAAATGTCATTTGGATCGGGCCTCATGTTGAATAACCACTTTTTAAACCCTCACAGTGACCAAAATTGCCATTTTTACAGAGTTTTGCTTACTCAAAATCTTCAATTTTGACCAATTTCAGGCACAGAAATGACTTTAAACACACTTATTTTAGTTGAAAAAGTAATAACTCACATCCAACCGTCATTTAAAGTCAAAAGATTAAATGTTAAAATGTCATCAATATTGACCATTTTTTCAACGTTCGACTGGTCCGGGGTCATCGTTTTTCATCAGAAAATGGATTTTTTGGACTCTACCAAAAATGATTCAAAATGTCATTTGGATCGGGCCTCATGTTGAATAACCACTTTTTAAACCCTCACAGTGACCAAAATTGCCATTTTTACAGAGTTTTGCTTACTCAAAATCTTCAATTTTGACCAATTTCAGGCACAGAAATGACTTTAAACACACTTATTTTAGTTGAAAAAGTAATAACTCACATCCAACCGCCATTTAAAGTCAAAAGATTAAATGTTAAAATTTCATCAATATTGACCATTTTTTCAACGTTCGACTGGTCCGGGGTCATCGTTTTTCATCAGAAAATGGATTTTTTGGACTCTACCAAAAATGATTCAAAATGTCATTTGGATCAGGCCTCATGTTGAATAACCACTTTTTAAACCCTCACAGTGACCAAAACTGCCATTTTTACAGAGTTTTGCTTACTCAAAATCTTCAATTTTGACCAATTTCAGGCACAGAAATGACTTTAAACACACTTATTTTAGTTGAAAAAGTAATAACTCACATCCAACCGCCATTTAAAGTCAAAAGATTAAATGTTAAAATGTCATCAATATTGACCATTTTTTCAACGTTCGACTGGTCCGGGGTCATCGTTTTTCATCAGAAAATTGATTTTTTGGACTCTACCAAAAATGATTCAAAATGTCATTTGGATCGGGCCTCATGTTGAATAACCACTTTTTAAACCCTCACAGTGACCAAAACTGCCATTTTTACAGAGTTTTGCTTACTCAAAATCTTCAATTTTGACCAATTTCAGGCACAGAAATGACTTTAAACACACTTATTTTAGTTGAAAAAGTAATAACTCACATCCAACCGTCATTTAAAGTCAAAAGATTAAATGTTAAAATTTCATCAATATTGACCATTTTTTCAATGTTCGACTGGTCCGGGGTCATCGTTTTTCATCAGAAAATGGATTTTTTGGACTCTACCAAAAATGATTCAAAATGTCATTTGGATCGGGCCTCATGTTGAATAACCACTTTTTAAACCCTCATAGTGACCAAAACTGCCATTTTTACAGAGTTTTGCTTACTCAAAATCTTCAATTTTGACCAATTTCAGGCACAGAAATGACTTTAAACACACTTATTTTAGTTGAAAAAGTAATAACTCACATCCAACCATCATGTAAAGTCAAAAGATTATATGTTAAAATTTCATCAATATTGACCATTTTTTCAACGTTCGACTGGTCCGGGGTCATCGTTTTTCATCAGAAAATTGATTTTTTGGACTCTACCAAAAATGATTCAAAATGTCATTTGGATCGGGCCTCATGTTGAATAACCACTTTTTAAACCCTCACAGTGACCAAAATTGCCATTTTTACAGAGTTTTGCTTACTCAAAATCTTCAATTTTGACCAATTTCAGGCACAGAAATGACTTTAAACACACTTATTTTAGTTGAAAAAGTAATAACTCACATCCAACCGTCATTTAAAGTCAAAAGATTAAATGTTAAAATTTCATCAATATTGACCATTTTTTCAACGTTCGACTGGTCCGGGGTCATCGTTTTTCATCAGAAAATGGATTTTTTGGACTCTACCAAAAATGATTCAAAATGTCATTTGGATCAGGCCTCATGTTGAATAACCACTTTTTAAACCATCACAGTGACCAAAACTGCCATTTTTACAGAGTTTTGCTTACTCAAAATCTTCAATTTTGACCAATTTCAGGCACAGAAATGACTTTAAACACACTTATTTTAGTTGAAAAAGTAATAACTCACATCCAACCGTCATTTAAAGTCAAAAGATTAAATGTTAAAATTTCATCAATATTGACCATTTTTTCAACGTTCGACTGGTCCGGGGTCATCGTTTTTCATCAGAAAATGGATTTTTTGGACTCTACCAAAAATGATTCAAAATGTCATTTGGATCAGGCCTCATGTTGAATAACCACTTTTTAAACCATCACAGTGACCAAAACTGCCATTTTTACAGAGTTTTGCTTACTCAAAATCTTCAATTTTGACCAATTTCAGGCACAGAAATGACTTTAAACACACTTATTTTAGTTGAAAAAGTAATAACTCACATCCAACCGTCATTTAAAGTCAAAAGATTAAATGTTAAAATTTCATCAATATTGACCATTTTTTTCAACGTTCGACTGGTCCGGGGTCATCGTTTTTCATCAGAAAATTGATTTTTTGGACTCTACCAAAAATGATTCAAAATGTCATTTGGATCGGGCCTCATGTTGAATAACCACTTTTTAAACCCTCACAGTGACCAAAATTGCCATTTTTACAGAGTTTTGCTTACTCAAAATCTTCAATTTTGACCAATTTCAGGCACAGAAATGACTTTAAACACACTTATTTTAGTTGAAAAAGTAATAACTCACATCCAACCGTCATTTAAAGTCAAAAGATTAAATGTTAAAATTTCATCAATATTGACCATTTTTTCAACGTTCGACTGGTCCGGGGTCATCGTTTTTCATCAGAAAATGGATTTTTTGGACTCTACCAAAAATAATTCAAAATGTCATTTGGATCGGGCCTCATGTTGAATAACCACTTTTTAAACCCTCACAGTGACCAAAACTGCCATTTTTACAGAGTTTTGCTTACTCAAAATCTTCAATTTTGACCAATTTCAGGCACAGAAATGACTTTAAACACACTTATTTTAGTTGAAAAAGTAATAACTCACATCCAACCGTCATTTAAAGTCAAAAGATTAAATATCAATATTTCATCAATATTGACCATTTTTTTCAACGTTCGACTGGTCCGGGGTCATCGTATTTCATCAGAAAATTGATTTTTTGGACTCTACCAAAAATGATTCAAAATGTCATTTGGACCGGGCCTCATGTTGAATAACCACTTTTTAAACCCTCACAGTGACCAAAATTGCCATTTTTACAGAGTTTTGCTTACTCAAAATCTTCAATTTTGACCAATTTCAGGCACAGAAATGACTTTAAACACACTTATTTTAGTTGAAAAAGTAATAACTCACATCCAACCGTCATTTAAAGTCAAAAGATTAAATGTTAAAATTTCATCAATATTGACCATTTTTTCAACGTTCGACTGGTCCGGGGTCATCGTTTTTCATCAGAAAATTGATTTTTTTGACTCTACCAAAAATGATTCAAAATGTCATTTGGATCAGGCCTCATGTTGAATAACCACTTTTTAAACCCTCACAGTGACCAAAACTGCCATTTTTACAGAGTTTTGCTTACTCAAAATCTTCAATTTTGACCAATTTCAGGCACAGAAATGACTTTAAACACACTTATTTTAGTTGAAAAAGTAATAACTCACATCCAACCGTCATTTAAAGTCAAAAGATTAAATATTAAAATTTCATCAATATTGACCATTTTTTCAACGTTCGACTGGTCCGGGGTCATCGTTTTTCATCAGAAAATGGATTTTTTGGACTCTACCAAAAATGATTCAAAATGTCATTTGGATCGGGCCTCATGTTGAATAACCACTTTTTAAACCCTAACAGTGACCAAAATTGCCATTTTTACAGAGTTTTGCTTACTCAAAATCTTCAATTTTGACCAATTTCAGGCACAGAAATGACTTTAAACACACTTATTGTAGTTGAAAAAGTAATAACTCACATCCAACCGTCATTTAAAGTCAAAAGATTAAATGTTAAAATTTCATCAATATTGACCACTTTTTTCAACGTTCAACTGGTCCGGGGTCATCGTTTTTCATCAGAAAATTGATTTTTTTGGACTCTACCAAAAATGATTCAAAATGTCATTTGGATCGGGCCTCATGTTGAATAACCACTTTTTAAACCCTCACAGTGACCAAAATTGCCATTTTTACAGAGTTTTGCTTACTCAAAATCTTCAATTTTGACCAATTTCAGGCACAGAAATGACTTTAAACACACTTATTTTAGTTGAAAAAGTAATAACTCACATCCAACCGTCATTTAAAGTCAAAAGATTAAATGTTAAAATTTCATCAATATTGACCATTTTTTCAACGTTCGACTGGTCCGGGGTCATCGTTTTTCATCAGAAAATGGATTTTTTGGACTCTACCAAAAATAATTCAAAATGTCATTTGGATTGGGCCTCATGTTGAATAACCACTTTTTAAACCCTCACAGTGACCAAAACTGCCATTTTTACAGAGTTTTGCTTACTCAAAATCTTCAATTTTGACCAATTTCAGGCACAGAAATGACTTTAAACACACTTATTTTAGTTGAAAAAGTAATAACTCACATCCAACCGTCATTTAAAGTCAAAAGATTAAATATCAATATTTCATCAATATTGACCATTTTTTCAACGTTCGACTGGTCCGGGGTCATCGTTTTTCATCAGAAAATTGATTTTTTGGACTCTACCAAAAATGATTCAAAATGTCATTTGGACCGGGCCTCATGTTGAATAACCACTTTTTAAACCCTCACAGTGACCAAAATTGCCATTTTTACAGAGTTTTGCTTACTCAAAATCTTCAATTTTGACCAATTTCAGGCACAGAAATGACTTTAAACACACTTATTTTAGTTGAAAAAGTAATAACTCACATCCAACCGTCATTTAAAGTCAAAAGATTAAATGTTAAAATTTCATCAATATTGACCATTTTTTCAACGTTCGACTGGTCCGGGGTCATCGTTTTTCATCAGAAAATTGATTTTTTTGACTCTACCAAAAATGATTCAAAATGTCATTTGGATCAGGCCTCATGTTGAATAACCACTTTTTAAACCCTCACAGTGACCAAAACTGCCATTTTTACAGAGTTTTGCTTACTCAAAATCTTCAATTTTGACCAATTTCAGGCACAGAAATGACTTTAAACACACTTATTTTAGTTGAAAAAGTAATAACTCACATCCAACCGTCATTTAAAGTCAAAAGATTAAATGTTAAAATTTCATCAATATTGACCATTTTTTCAAGGTTCGACTGGTCCGGGGTCATCGTTTTTCATCAGAAAATTGATTTTTTGGACTCTACCAAAAATGATTCAAAATGTCATTTGGATCGGGCCTCATGTTGAATAACCACTTTTTAAACCCTCACAGTGACCAAAACTGCAATTTTTACAGAGTTTTGCTTACTCAAAATCTTCAATTTTGACCAATTTCAGGCACAGAAATGACTTTAAACACACTTATTTTAGTTGAAAAAGTAATAACTCACATCCAACCGTCATTTAAAGTCAAAAGATTAAATATTAAAATTTCATCAATATTGACCATTTTTTCAACGTTCGACTGGTCCGGGGTCATCGTTTTTCATCAGAAAATGGATTTTTTGGACTCTACCAAAAATGATTCAAAATGTCATTTGGATCGGGCCTCATGTTGAATAACCACTTTTTAAACCCTAACAGTGACCAAAATTGCCATTTTTACAGAGTTTTGCTTACTCAAAATCTTCAATTTTGACCAATTTCATGCACAGAAATGACTTTAAACACACTTATTGTAGTTGAAAAAGCAATAACTCACATCCAACCGTCATTTAAAGTCAAAAGATTAAATGTTAAAATTTCATCAATATTGACCACTTTTTTCAACGTTCAACTGGTCCGGGGTCATCGTTTTTCATCAGAAAATTGATTTTTTTGGACTCTACCAAAAATGATTCAAAATGTCATTTGGATCGGGCCTCATGTTGAATAACCACTTTTTAAACCCTCACAGTGACCAAAATTGCCATTTTTACAGAGTTTTGCTTACTCAAAATCTTCAATTTTGACCAATTTCAGGCACAGAAATGACTTTAAACACACTTATTTTAGTTGAAAAAGTAATAACTCACATCCAACCGTCATTTAAAGTCAAAAGATTAAATGTTAAAATTTCATCAATATTGACCATTTTTTCAACGTTCGACTGGTCCGGGGTAATCGTTTTTCATCAGAAAATGGATTTTTTGGACTCTACCAAAAATGATTCAAAATGTCATTTGGATCGGGCCTCATGTTGAATAACCACTTTTTAAACCCTAACAGTGACCAAAATTGCCATTTTTACAGAGTTTTGCTTACTCAAAATCTTCAATTTTGACCAATTTCATGCACAGAAATGCCTTTAAACACACTTATTGTAGTTGAAAAAGCAATAACTCACATCCAACCGTCATTTAAAGTCAAAAGATTAAATGTTAAAATTTCATCAATATTGACCACTTTTTTCAACGTTCAACTGGTCCGGGGTCATCGTTTTTCATCAGAAAATTGATTTTTTTGGACTCTACCAAAAATGATTGAAAATGTCATTTGGATCGGGCCTCATGTTGAATAACCACTTTTTAAACCCTCACAGCGACCAAAATTGCCATTTTTACAGAGTTTTGCTTACTCAAAATCTTCAATTTTGACCAATTTCAAGCACAGAAATGACTTTAAACACACTTATTTTAGTTGAAAAAGTAATAACTCACATCCAACCGTCATTTAAAGTCAAAAGATTAAATGTTAAAATTTCATCAATATTGACCATTTTTTCAACGTTCGACTCGTCCGGGGTCATCGTTTTTCATCAGAAAATTGATTTTTTGGACTCTACCAAAAATGATTCAAAATGTCATTTGGATCGGGCCTCATGTTGAATAACCACTTTTTAAACCCTCACAGTGACCAAAATTGCTATTTTTACAGAGTTTTGCTTACTCAAAATCTTCAATTTTGACCAATTTCAGGCACAGAAATGA
Organism: Lissotriton vulgaris; assembly: GCF_964263255.1. NCBI lineage: Eukaryota > Metazoa > Chordata > Amphibia > Caudata > Salamandridae > Lissotriton > Lissotriton vulgaris. Next base: position 1,181,950 of record NW_028246230.1, on the reverse strand, counting down.
CTTTAAACACACTTATTTTAGTTGAAAAAGTAATAACTCACATCCAACCGTCATTTAAAGTCAAAAGATTAAATGTTAAAATTTCATCAATATTGACCATTTTTTCAAAGTTCGACTGGTCCGGGGTCATCGTTTTTCATCAGAAAATTGATTTTTTGGACTCTACCAAAAATGATTCAAAATGTCATTTGGATCGGGCCTCATGTTGAATAACCCCTTTTTAAACCCTCACAGTGACCAAAATTGCCATTTTTACAGAGTTTTGCTTACTCAAAATCTTCAATTTTGACCAATTTCAGGCACAGAAATGACTTTAAACACACTTATTTTAGGTGAAAAAGTAATAACTCACATCCAACCATCATGTAAAGTCAAAAGATTATATGTTAAAATTTCATCAATATTGACCATTTTTTCAACGTTCGACTGGTCCGGGGTCATCGTTTTTCATCAGAAAATTGATTTTTTGGACTCTACCAAAAATGATTCAAAATGTCATTTGGATCGGGCCTCATGTTGAATAACCACTTTTTAAACCCTCACAGTGACCAAAATTGCCACTTTTACAGAGTTTTGCTTACTCAAAATCTTCAATTTTGACCAATTTCAGGCACAGAAATGACTTTAAACACACTTATTTTAGTTGAAAAAGTAATAACTGACATCCAACCGTCATTTAAAGTCAAAAGAATAAATGTTAAAATTTCATCAATATTGACCATTTTTTCAACGTTCGACTGGTCCGGGGTCATCGTTTTTCATCAGAAAATTGATTTTTTGGACTCTACCAAAAATGATTCAAAATGTCATTTGGATCGGGCCTCATGTTGAATAACCACTTTTTAAACCCTCACAGTGACCAAAATTGCCACTTTTACAGAGTTTTGCTTACTCAAAATCTTCAATTTTGACCAATTTCAGGCACAGAAATGACTTTAAACACACTTATTTTAGTTGAAAAAGTAATAACTGACATCCAACCGTCATTTAAAGTCAAAAGATTAAATGTTAAAATTTCATCAATATTGACCATTTTTTCAACGTTCGACTGGTCCGGGGTTATCGTTTTTCATCAGAAAATTGATTTTTTGGACTCTACCAAAAATGATTCAAAATGTCATTTGGATCAGGCCTCATGTTGAATAACCACTTTTTAAACCCTCACAGTGACCAAAACTGCCATTTTTACAGAGTTTTGCTTACTCAAAATCTTCAATTTTGACCAATTTCAGGCACAGAAATGACTTTAAACACACTTATTTTAGTTGAAAAAGTAATAACTCACATCCAACCGTCATTTAAAGTCAAAAGATTAAATGTTAAAATTTCATCAATATTGACCATTTTTTCAACGTTCGACTGGTCCGGGGTCATCGTTTTTCATCAGAAAATTGATTTTTTGGACTCTACCAAAAATGATTCAAAATGTCATTTGGATCGGGCCTCATGTTGAATAACCACTTTTTAAACCCTCACAGTGACCAAAATTGCCATTTTTACAGAGTTTTGCTTACTCAAAATCTTCAATTTTGACCAATTTCAGGCACAGAAATGACTTTAAACACACTTATTTTAGTTGAAAAAGTAATAACTCACATCCAACCGTCATTTAAAGTCAAAAGATTAAATGTTAAAATTTCATCAATATTGACCATTTTTTCAACGTTCGACTGGTCGAAAAATTGATTTTTTGGACTCTACCAAAAATGATTCAAAATGTCATTTGGATCGGGCCTCATGTTGAACAACCACTTTTTAAACCCTCACAGTGACCAAAATTGCCATTTTTACAGAGTTTTGCTTACTCAAAATCTTCAATTTTGACCAATTTCAGGCACAGAAATGACTTTAAACACACTTATTTTAGTTGAAAAAGTAATAACTCACATCCAACCGTCATTTAAAGTCAAAAGATTAAATGTTAAAATTTCATCAATATTGACCATTTTTTCAACGTTCGACTGGTCTGGGGTCATCGTTTTTCATCAGAAAATGGATTTTTTGGACTCTACCAAAAATGATTCAAAATGTCATTTGGATCAGGCCTCATGTTGAATAACCACTTTTTAAACCCTCACAGTGACCAAAACTGCCATTTTTACAGAGTTTTGCTTACTCAAAATCTTCAATTTTGACCAATTTCAGGCACAGAAATGACTTTAAACACACTTATTTTAGTTGAAAAAGTAATAACTCACATCCAACCGTCATTTAAAGTCAAAAGATTAAATGTTAAAATTTCATCAATATTGACCATTTTTTCAACGTTCGACTGGTCCGGGGTCATCGTTTTTCATCAGAAAATGGATTTTTTGGACTCTACCAAAAATGATTCAAAATGTCATTTGGATCGGGCCTCATGTTGAATAACCACTTTTTAAACCCTCACAGTGACCAAAATTGCCATTTTTACAGAGTTTTGCTTACTCAAAATCTTCAATTTTGACCAATTTCAGGCACAGAAATGACTTTAAACACACTTATTTTAGTTGAAAAAGTAATAACTCACATCCAACCGTCATTTAAAGTCAAAAGATTAAATGTTAAAATGTCATCAATATTGACCATTTTTTGAACGTTCGACTGGTCCGGGGTCATCGTTTTTCATCAGAAAATTGATTTTTTGGACTCTACCAAAAATGATTCAAAATGTCATTTGGATCGGGCCTCATGTTGAATAACCACTTTTTAAACCCTCACAGTGACCAAAATTGCCATTTTTACAGAGTTTTGCTTACTCAAAATCTTCAATTTTGACCAATTTCAGGCACAGAAATGACTTTAAACACACTTATTTTAGTTGAAAAAGTAATAACTCACATCCAACCATCATTTAAAGTGAAAAGATTAAATATTAAAATTTCATCAATATTGACCATTTTTTCAACGTTCGACTGGTCCGGGGTCATCGTTTTTCATCAGAAAATTGATTTTTTGGACTCTACCAAAAATGATTCAAAATGTCATTTGGATCGGGCCTCATGTTGAATAACCACTTTTTAAACCCTCACAGTGACCAAAACTGCCATTTTTACAGAGTTTTGCTTACTCAAAATCTTCAATTTTGACCAATTTCAGGCACAGAAATGACTTTAAACACACTTATTTTAGTTGAAAAAGTAATAACTCACATCCAACCGTCATTTAAAGTCAAAAGATTAAATGTTAAAATTTCATCAATATTGACCATTTTTTGAACGTTCGACTGGTCCGGGGTCATCGTTTTTCATCAGAAAATTGATTTTTTGGACTCTACCAAAAATGATTCAAAATGTCATTTGGATCGGGCCTCATGTTGAATAACCACTTTTTAAACCCTCACAGTGACCAAAATTGCCATTTTTACAGAGTTTTGCTTACTCAAAATCTTCAATTTTGACCAATTTCAGGCACAGAAATGACTTTAAACACACTTATTTTAGTTGAAAAAGTAATAACTCACATCCAACCGTCATTTAAAGTGAAAAGATTAAATATTAAAATTTCATCAATAATGACCATTTTTTCAACGTTCGACTGGTCCGGGGTCATCGTTTTTCATCAGAAAATTGATTTTTTGGACTCTACCAAAAATGATTCAAAATGTCATTTGGATCGGGCCTCATGTTGAATAACCACTTTTTAAACCCTCACAGTGACCAAAATTGCCATTTTTACAGAGTTTTGCTTACTCAAAATCTTCAATTTTGACCAATTTCAGGCACAGAAATGACTTTAAACACACTTATTTTAGTTGAAAAAGTAATAACTCACATCCAACCGTCATTTAAAGTCAAAAGATTAAATGTTAAAATTTCATGAATATTGACCATTTTTTCAACGTTCGACTGGTCCGGGGTCATCGTTTTTCATCAGAAAATGGATTTTTTGGACTCTACCAAAAATGATTCAAAATGTCATTTGGATCGGGCCTCATGTTGAATAACCACTTTTTAAACCCTCACAGTGACCAAAATTGCCATTTTTACAGAGTTTTGCTTACTCAAAATCTTCAATTTTGACCAATTTCAGGCACAGAAATGACTTTAAACACACTTATTTTAGTTGAAAAAGTAATAACTCACATCCAACCGTCATTTAAAGTCAAAAGATTAAATGTTAAAATTTCATCAATATTGACCATTTTTTCAACGTTCGACTGGTCCGGGGTCATCGTTTTTCATCAGAAAATTGATTTTTTTGGACTCTACCAAAAATGATTCAAAATGTCATTTGGATCGGGCCTCATGTTGAATAACCACTTTTTAAACCCTCACAGTGACCAAAATTGCCATTTTTACAGAGTTTTGCTTACTCAAAATCTTCAATTTTGACCAATTTCAGGCACAGAAATGACTTTAAACACACTTATTTTAGTTGAAAAAGTAATAACTCACATCCAACCGTCATTTAAAGTCAAAAGATTAAATGTTAAAATTTCATCAATATTGACCATTTTTTCAATGTTCGACTGGTCTGGGGTCATCGTTTTTCATCAGAAAATGGATTTTTTGGACTCTACCAAAAATGATTCAAAATGTCATTTGGATCAGGCCTCATGTTGAATAACCACTTTTTAAACCCTCACAGTGACCAAAACTGCCATTTTTACAGAGTTTTGCTTACTCAAAATCTTCAATTTTGACCAATTTCAGGCACAGAAATGACTTTAAACACACTTATTTTAGTTGAAAAAGTAATAACTCACATCCAACCGTCATTTAAAGTCAAAAGATTAAATGTTAAAATTTCATCAATATTGACCATTTTTTCAACGTTCGACTGGTCCGGGGTCATCGTTTTTCATCAGAAAATTGATTTTTTGGACTCTACCAAAAATGATTCAAAATGTCATTTGGATCGGGCCTCATGTTGAATAACCACTTTTTAAACCCTCACAGTGACCAAAACTGCCATTTTTACAGAGTTTTGCTTACTCAAAATCTTCAATTTTGACCAATTTCAGGCACAGAAATGACTTTAAACACACTTATTTTAGTTGAAAAAGTAATAACTCACATCCAACCATCATTTAAAGTCAAAAGATTAAATGTTAAAATTTCATCAATATTGACCATTTTTTCAACGTTCGACTGGTCCGGGGTCATCGTTTTTCATCAGAAAATTGATTTTTTGAACTCTACCAAAAATGATTCAAAATGTCATTTGGATCGGGCCTCATGTTGAATAACCACTTTTTAAACCCTCACAGTGACCAAAACTGCCATTTTTACAGAGTTTTGCTTACTCAAAATCTTCAATTTTGACCAATTTCAGGCACAGAAATCACTTTAAACACACTTATTTTAGTTGAAAAAGTAATAACTGACATCCAACCGTCATTTAAAGTCAAAAGATTAAATGTTAAAATTTCATCAATATTGACCATTTTTTCAACGTTCGACTGGTCCGGGGTCATCGTTTTTCATCAGAAAATTGATTTTTTGGACTCTACCAAAAATGATTCAAAATGTCATTTGGATCGGGCCTCATGTTGAATAACCCCTTTTTAAACCCTCACAGTGACCAAAATTGCCATTTTTACAGAGTTTTGCTTACTCAAAATCTTCAATTTTGACCAATTTCAGGCACAGAAATGACTTTAAACACACTTATTTTAGTTGAAAAAGTAATAACTCACATCCAACCGTCATTTAAAGTCAAAAGATTAAATGTTAAAATTTCATGAATATTGACCATTTTTTCAACGTTCGACTGGTCCGGGGTCATCGTTTTTCATCAGAAAATGGATTTTTTGGACTCTACCAAAAATGATTCAAAATGTCATTTGGATCGGGCCTCATGTTGAATAACCACTTTTTAAACCCTCACAGTGACCAAAATTGCCATTTTTACAGAGTTTTGCTTACTCAAAATCTTCAATTTTGACCAATTTCAGGCACAGAAATGACTTTAAACACACTTATTTTAGTTGAAAAAGTAATAACTCACATCCAACCGTCATTTAAAGTCAAAAGATTAAATGTTAAAATTTCATCAATATTGACCATTTTTTCAACGTTCGACTGGTCCGGGGTCATCGTTTTTCATCAGAAAATTGATTTTTTTGGACTCTACCAAAAATGATTCAAAATGTCATTTGGATCGGGCCTCCTGTTGAATAACCACTTTTTAAACCCTCACAGTGACCAAAATTGCCATTTTTACAGAGTTTTGCTTACTCAAAATCTTCAATTTTGACCAATTTCAGGCACAGAAATGACTTTAAACACACTTATTTTAGTTGAAAAAGTAATAACTCACATCCAACCGTCATTTAAAGTCAAAAGATTAAATGTTAAAATTTCATCAATATTGACCATTTTTTCAATGTTCGACTGGTCTGGGGTCATCGTTTTTCATCAGAAAATGGATTTTTTGGACTCTACCAAAAATGATTCAAAATGTCATTTGGATCAGGCCTCATGTTGAATAACCACTTTTTAAACCCTCACAGTGACCAAAACTGCCATTTTTACAGAGTTTTGCTTACTCAAAATCTTCAATTTTGACCAATTTCAGGCACAGAAATGACTTTAAACACACTTATTTTAGTTGAAAAAGTAATAACTCACATCCAACCGTCATTTAAAGTCAAAAGATTAAATGTTAAAATTTCATCAATATTGACCATTTTTTCAACGTTCGACTGGTCCGGGGTCATCGTTTTTCATCAGAAAATTGATTTTTTGGACTCTACCAAAAATGATTCAAAATGTCATTTGGATCGGGCCTCATGTTGAATAACCACTTTTTAAACCCTCACAGTGACCAAAACTGCCATTTTTACAGAGTTTTGCTTACTCAAAATCTTCAATTTTGACCAATTTCAGGCACAGAAATGACTTTAAACACACTTATTTTAGTTGAAAAAGTAATAACTCACATCCAACCATCATGTAAAGTCAAAAGATTATATGTTAAAATTTCATCAATATTGACCATTTTTTCAACGTTCGACTGGTCCGGGGTCATCGTTTTTCATCAGAAAATTGATTTTTTGGACTCTACCAAAAATGATTCAAAATGTCATTTGGATCGGGCCTCATGTTGAATAACCACTTTTTAAACCCTCACAGTGACCAAAATTGCCATTTTTACAGAGTTTTGCTTACTCAAAATCTTCAATTTTGACCAATTTCAGGCACAGAAATGACTTTAAACACACTTATTTTAGTTGAAAAAGTAATAACTCACATCCAACCGTCATTTAAAGTCAAAAGATTAAATGTTAAAATTTCATCAATATTGACCATTTTTTCAAAGTTCGACTGGTCCGGGGTCATCGTTTTTCATCAGAAAATTGATTTTTTGGACTCTACCAAAAATGATTCAAAATGTCATTTGGATCGGGCCTCATGTTGAATAACCACTTTTTAAACCCTCACAGTGACCAAAATTGCCATTTTTACAGAGTTTTGCTTACTCAAAATCTTCAATTTTGACCAATTTCAGGCACAGAAATGACTTTAAACACACTTATTTTAGTTGAAAAAGTAATAACTCACATCCAACCGTCATTTAAAGTCAAGATTAAATGGTAAAATTTCATCAATATTGACCATTTTTTCAACGTTCGACTGGTCCGGGGTCATCGTTTTTCATCAGAAAATTGATTTTTTGGACTCTACCAAAAATGATTCAAAATGTCATTTGGATCGGGCCTCATGTTGAATAACCACTTTTTAAACCCTCACAGTGACCAAAATTGCAATTTTTACAGAGTTTTGCTTACTCAAAATCTTCAATTTTGACCAATTTCAGGCACAGAAATGACTTTAAACACACTTATTTTAGTTGAAAAAGTAATAACTCACATCCAACCGTCATTTAAAGTCAAAAGATTAAATGTTAAAATTTCATCAATATTGACCATTTTTTCAACGTTCGACTGGTCCGGGGTCATCGTTTTTCATCAGAAAATTTATTTTTTGGACTCTACCAAAAATGATTCAAAATGTCATTTGGATCGGGCCTCATGTTGAATAACCACTTTTTAAACCCTCACAGTGACCAAAATTGCCATTTTTACAGAGTTTTGCTTACTCAAAATCTTCAATTTTGACCAATTTCAGGCACAGAAATGACTTTAAACACACTTATTTTAGTTGAAAAAGTAATAACTCACATCCCACCGTAAATTAAAGTCAAAAGATTAAATGTTAAAATTTCATCAATATTGACCATTTTTTCAACGTTCGACTGGTCTGGGGTCATCGTTTTTCATCAGAAAATTGATTTTTTGGACTCTACCAAAAATGATTCAAAATGTCATTTGGATCAGGCCTCATGTTGAATAAGCACTTTTTAAACCCTCACAGTGACCAAAACTGCCATTTTTACAGAGTTTTGATTACTAAAAATCTTCAATTTTGACCAATTTCAGGCACAGAAATGACTTTAAACACACTTATTTTAGTTGAAAAAGTAATAACTCACATCCAACCGTCATTTAAAGTCAAAAGATTAAATGTTAAAATTTCATCAATATTGACCATTTTTTCAACGTTCGACTGGTCCGGGGTCATCGTTTTTCATCAGAAAATTGATTTTTTGGACTCTACCAAAAATGATTCAAAATGTCATTTGGATCGGGCCTCATGTTGAATAACCACTTTTTAAACCCTCACAGTGACCAAAACTGCCATTTTTACAGAGTTTTGCTTACTCAAAATCTTCAATTTTGACCAATTTCAGGCACAGAAATGACTTTAAACACACTTATTTTAGTTGAAAAAGTAATAACTCACATCCAACCGTCATTTAAAGTCAAAAGATTAAATGTTAAAATTTCATCAATATTGACCATTTTTTCAACGTTCGACTGGTCCGGGGTCATCGTTTTTCATCAGAAAATTGATTTTTTGGACTCTACCAAAAATAATTCAAAATGTCATTTGGATCTGGCCTCATGTTGAATAACCACTTTTTAAACCCTCACAGTGACCAAAACTGCCATTTTTACAGAGTTTTGCTTACTCAAAATCTTCAATTTTGACCAATTTCAGGCACAGAAATGACTTTAAACACACTTATTTTAGTTGAAAAAGTAATAACTCACATCCAACCGTCATTTAAAGTCAAAAGATTAAATGTTAAAATTTCATCAATATTGACCATTTTTTCAACGTTCGACTGGTCCGGGGTCATCGTTTTTCATCAGAAAATTGATTTTTTGGACTCTACCAAAAATGATTCAAAATGTCATTTGGATCGGGCCTCATGTTGAATAACCACTTTTTAAACCCTCACAGTGACCAAAATTGCCATTTTTACAGAGTTTTGCTTACTCAAAATCTTCAATTTTGACCAATTTCAGGCACAGAAATGACTTTAAACACACTTATTTTAGTTGAAAAAGTAATAACTCACATCCAACCGTAAATTAAAGTCAAAAGATTAAATGTTAAAATTTCATCAATATTGACCATTTTTTCAACGTTCGACTGGTCTGGGGTCATCGTTTTTCATCAGAAAATGGATTTTTTGGACTCTACCAAAAATGATTCAAAATGTCATTTGGATCAGGCCTCATGTTGAATAACCACTTTTTAAACCCTCACAGTGACCAAAACTGCCATTTTTACAGAGTTTTGCTTACTCAAAATCTTCAATTTTGACCAATTTCAGGCACAGAAATGACTTTAAACACACTTATTTTAGTTGAAAAAGTAATAACTCACATCCAACCGTAAATTAAAGTCAAAAGATTAAATGTTAAAATTTCATCAATATTGACCATTTTTTCAACGTTCGACTGGTCTGGGGTCATCGTTTTTCATCAGAAAATGGATTTTTTGGACTCTACCAAAAATGATTCAAAATGTCATTTGGATCAGGCCTCATGTTGAATAACCACTTTTTAAACCCTCACAGTGACCAAAACTGCCATTTTTACAGAGTTTTGCTTACTAAAAATCTTCAATTTTGACCAATTTCAGGCACAGAAATGACTTTAAACACACTTATTTTAGTTGAAAAAGTAATAACTCACATCCAACCGTCATTTAAAGTCAAAAGATTAAATGTTAAAATTTCATCAATATTGACCATTTTTTCAACGTTCGACTGGTCCGGGGTCATCGTTTTTCATCAGAAAATTGATTTTTTGGACTCTACCAAAAATGATTCAAAATGTCATTTGGATCGGTCCTCATGTTGAATAACCACTTTTTAAACCCTCACAGTGACCAAAACTGCCATTTTTACAGAGTTTTGCTTACTCAAAATCTTCAATTTTGACCAATTTCAGGCACAGAAATGACTTTAAACACACTTATTTTAGTTGAAAAAGTAATAACTCACATCCAACCGTCATTTAAAGTCAAAAGATTAAATGTTAAAATTTCATCAATATTGACCATTTTTTCAACGTTCGACTGGTCCGGGGTCATCGTTTTTCATCAGAAAATTGATTTTTTGGACTCTACCAAAAATGAATCAAAATGTCATTTGGATCGGGCCTCATGTTGAATAACCACTTTTTAAACCCTCACAGTGACCAAAATTGCCATTTTTACAGAGTTTTGCTTACTCAAAATCTTCAATTTTGACCAATTTCAGGCACAGAAATGACTTTAAACACACTTATTTTAGTTGAAAAAGTAATAACTCACATCCAACCGTCATTTAAAGTCAAAAGATTAAATGTTAAAATTTCATCAATATTGACCATTTTTTCAATGTTCGACTGGTCCGGGGTCATCGTTTTTCATCAGAAAATGGATTTTTTGGACTCTACCAAAAATGATTCAAAATGTCATTTGGATCGGGCCTCATGTTGAATAACCACTTTTTAAACCCTCATAGTGACCAAAACTGTCATTTTTACAGAGTTTTGCTTACTCAATATCTTCAATTTTGACCAATTTCAGGCACAGAAATGACTTTAAACACACTTATTTTAGTTGAAAAAGTAATAACTCACATCCAACCATCATGTAAAGTCAAAAGATTATATGTTAAAATTTCATCAATATTGACCATTTTTTCAACGTTCGACTGGTCCGGGGTCATCGTTTTTCATCAGAAAATTGATTTTTTGGACTCTACCAAAAATGATTCAAAATGTCATTTGGATCGGGCCTCATGTTGAATAACCACTTTTTAAACCCTCACAGTGACCAAAATTGCCATTTTTACAGAATTTTGCTTACTCAAAATCTTCAATTTTGACCAATTTCAGGCACAGAAATGACTTTAAACACACTTATTTTAGTTGAAAAAGTAATAACTCACATCCAACCGTCATTTAAAGTCAAAAGATTAAATGTTAAAATTTCATCAATATTGACCATTTTTTCAACGTTCGACTGGTCCGGGGTCATCGTTTTTCATCAGAAAATTGATTTTTTGGACTCTACCAAAAATAATTCAAAATGTCATTTGGATCTGGCCTCATGTTGAATAACCACTTTTTAAACCCTCACAGTGACCAAAACTGCCATTTTTACAGAGTTTTGCTTACTCAAAATCTTCAATTTTGACCAATTTCAGGCACAGAAATGACTTTAAACACACTTATTTTAGTTGAAAAAGTAATAACTCACATCCAACCATCATGTAAAGTCAAAAGATTATATGTTAAAATTTCATCAATATTGACCATTTTTTCAACGTTCGACTGGTCCGGGGTCATCGTTTTTCATCAGAAAATTGATTTTTTGGACTCTACCAAAAATGATTCAAAATGTCATTTGGATCGGGCCTCATGTTGAATAACCACTTTTTAAACCCTCACAGTGACCAAAATTGCCATTTTTACAGAATTTTGCTTACTCAAAATCTTCAATTTTGACCAATTTCAGGCACAGAAATGACTTTAAACACACTTATTTTAGTTGAAAAAGTAATAACTCACATCCAACCGTCATTTAAAGTCAAAAGATTAAATGTTAAAATTTCATCAATATTGACCATTTTTTCAACGTTCGACTGGTCCGGGGTCATCGTTTTTCATCAGAAAATTGATTTTTTGGACTCTACCAAAAATAATTCAAAATGTCATTTGGATCTGGCCTCATGTTGAATAACCACTTTTTAAACCCTCACAGTGACCAAAACTGCCATTTTTACAGAGTTTTGCTTACTCAAAATCTTCAATTTTGACCAATTTCAGGCACAGAAATGACTTTAAACACACTTATTTTAGTTGAAAAAGTAATAACTCACATCCAACCATCATGTAAAGTCAAAAGATTATATGTTAAAATTTCATCAATATTGACCATTTTTTCAACGTTCGACTGGTCCGGGGTCATCGTTTTTCATCAGAAAATTGATTTTTTGGACTCTACCAAAAATGATTCAAAATGTCATTTGGATCGGGCCTCATGTTGAATAACCACTTTTTAAACCCTCACAGTGACCAAAATTGCCATTTTTACAGAGTTTTGCTTACTCAAAATCTTCAATTTTGACCAATTTCAGGCACAGAAATGACTTTAAACACACTTATTTTAGTTGAAAAAGTAATAACTCACATCCAACCGTCATTTAAAGTCAAAAGATTAAATGTTAAAATTTCATCAATATTGACCATTTTTTCAAAGTTCGACTGGTCCGGGGTCATCGTTTTTCATCAGAAAATTGATTTTTTGGACTCTACCAAAAATGATTCAAAATGTCATTTGGATCGGGCCTCATGTTGAATAACCACTTTTTAAACCCTCACAGTGACCAAAATTGCCATTTTTACAGAGTTTTGCTTACTCAAAATCTTCAATTTTGACCAATTTCAGGCACAGAAATGACTTTAAACACACTTATTTTAGTTGAAAAAGTAATAACTCACATCCAACCGTCATTTAAAGTCAAGATTAAATGGTAAAATTTCATCAATATTGACCATTTTTTCAACGTTCGACTGGTCCGGGGTCATCGTTTTTCATCAGAAAATTGATTTTTTGGACTCTACCAAAAATGATTCAAAATGTCATTTGGATCGGGCCTCATGTTGAATAACCACTTTTTAAACCCTCACAGTGACCAAAATTGCAATTTTTACAGAGTTTTGCTTACTCAAAATCTTCAATTTTGACCAATTTCAGGCACAGAAATGACTTTAAACACACTTATTTTAGTTGAAAAAGTAATAACTCACATCCAACCGTCATTTAAAGTCAAAAGATTAAATGTTAAAATTTCATCAATATTGACCATTTTTTCAACGTTCGACTGGTCCGGGGTCATCGTTTTTCATCAGAAAATTTATTTTTTGGACTCTACCAAAAATGATTCAAAATGTCATTTGGATCGGGCCTCATGTTGAATAACCACTTTTTAAACCCTCACAGTGACCAAAATTGCCATTTTTACAGAGTTTTGCTTACTCAAAATCTTCAATTTTGACCAATTTCAGGCACAGAAATGACTTTAAACACACTTATTTTAGTTGAAAAAGTAATAACTCACATCCAACCGTAAATTAAAGTCAAAAGATTAAATGTTAAAATTTCATCAATATTGACCATTTTTTCAACGTTCGACTGGTCTGGGGTCATCGTTTTTCATCAGAAAATTGATTTTTTGGACTCTACCAAAAATGATTCAAAATGTCATTTGGATCAGGCCTCATGTTGAATAAGCACTTTTTAAACCCTCACAGTGACCAAAACTGCCATTTTTACAGAGTTTTGATTACTAAAAATCTTCAATTTTGACCAATTTCAGGCACAGAAATGACTTTAAACACACTTATTTTAGTTGAAAAAGTAATAACTCACATCCAACCGTCATTTAAAGTCAAAAGATTAAATGTTAAAATTTCATCAATATTGACCATTTTTTCAACGTTCGACTGGTCCGGGGTCATCGTTTTTCATCAGAAAATTGATTTTTTGGACTCTACCAAAAATGATTCAAAATGTCATTTGGATCGGGCCTCATGTTGAATAACCACTTTTTAAACCCTCACAGTGACCAAAACTGCCATTTTTACAGAGTTTTGCTTACTCAAAATCTTCAATTTTGACCAATTTCAGGCACAGAAATGACTTTAAACACACTTATTTTAGTTGAAAAAGTAATAACTCACATCCAACCGTCATTTAAAGTCAAAAGATTAAATGTTAAAATTTCATCAATATTGACCATTTTTTCAACGTTCGACTGGTCCGGGGTCATCGTTTTTCATCAGAAAATTGATTTTTTGGACTCTACCAAAAATAATTCAAAATGTCATTTGGATCTGGCCTCATGTTGAATAACCACTTTTTAAACCCTCACAGTGACCAAAACTGCCATTTTTACAGAGTTTTGCTTACTCAAAATCTTCAATTTTGACCAATTTCAGGCACAGAAATGACTTTAAACACACTTATTTTAGTTGAAAAAGTAATAACTCACATCCAACCGTCATTTAAAGTCAAAAGATTAAATGTTAAAATTTCATCAATATTGACCATTTTTTCAACGTTCGACTGGTCCGGGGTCATCGTTTTTCATCAGAAAATTGATTTTTTGGACTCTACCAAAAATGATTCAAAATGTCATTTGGATCGGGCCTCATGTTGAATAACCACTTTTTAAACCCTCACAGTGACCAAAATTGCCATTTTTACAGAGTTTTGCTTACTCAAAATCTTCAATTTTGACCAATTTCAGGCACAGAAATGACTTTAAACACACTTATTTTAGTTGAAAAAGTAATAACTCACATCCAACCGTAAATTAAAGTCAAAAGATTAAATGTTAAAATTTCATCAATATTGACCATTTTTTCAACGTTCGACTGGTCTGGGGTCATCGTTTTTCATCAGAAAATGGATTTTTTGGACTCTACCAAAAATGATTCAAAATGTCATTTGGATCAGGCCTCATGTTGAATAACCACTTTTTAAACCCTCACAGTGACCAAAACTGCCATTTTTACAGAGTTTTGCTTACTCAAAATCTTCAATTTTGACCAATTTCAGGCACAGAAATGACTTTAAACACACTTATTTTAGTTGAAAAAGTAATAACTCACATCCAACCGTAAATTAAAGTCAAAAGATTAAATGTTAAAATTTCATCAATATTGACCATTTTTTCAACGTTCGACTGGTCTGGGGTCATCGTTTTTCATCAGAAAATGGATTTTTTGGACTCTACCAAAAATGATTCAAAATGTCATTTGGATCAGGCCTCATGTTGAATAACCACTTTTTAAACCCTCACAGTGACCAAAACTGCCATTTTTACAGAGTTTTGCTTACTAAAAATCTTCAATTTTGACCAATTTCAGGCACAGAAATGACTTTAAACACACTTATTTTAGTTGAAAAAGTAATAACTCACATCCAACCGTCATTTAAAGTCAAAAGATTAAATGTTAAAATTTCATCAATATTGACCATTTTTTCAACGTTCGACTGGTCCGGGGTCATCGTTTTTCATCAGAAAATTGATTTTTTGGACTCTACCAAAAATGATTCAAAATGTCATTTGGATCGGTCCTCATGTTGAATAACCACTTTTTAAACCCTCACAGTGACCAAAACTGCCATTTTTACAGAGTTTTGCTTACTCAAAATCTTCAATTTTGACCAATTTCAGGCACAGAAATGACTTTAAACACACTTATTTTAGTTGAAAAAGTAATAACTCACATCCAACCGTCATTTAAAGTCAAAAGATTAAATGTTAAAATTTCATCAATATTGACCATTTTTTCAACGTTCGACTGGTCCGGGGTCATCGTTTTTCATCAGAAAATTGATTTTTTGGACTCTACCAAAAATGAATCAAAATGTCATTTGGATCGGGCCTCATGTTGAATAACCACTTTTTAAACCCTCACAGTGACCAAAATTGCCATTTTTACAGAGTTTTGCTTACTCAAAATCTTCAATTTTGACCAATTTCAGGCACAGAAATGACTTTAAACACACTTATTTTAGTTGAAAAAGTAATAACTCACATCCAACCGTCATTTAAAGTCAAAAGATTAAATGTTAAAATTTCATCAATATTGACCATTTTTTCAATGTTCGACTGGTCCGGGGTCATCGTTTTTCATCAGAAAATGGATTTTTTGGACTCTACCAAAAATGATTCAAAATGTCATTTGGATCGGGCCTCATGTTGAATAACCACTTTTTAAACCCTCATAGTGACCAAAACTGTCATTTTTACAGAGTTTTGCTTACTCAATATCTTCAATTTTGACCAATTTCAGGCACAGAAATGACTTTAAACACACTTATTTTAGTTGAAAAAGTAATAACTCACATCCAACCATCATGTAAAGTCAAAAGATTATATGTTAAAATTTCATCAATATTGACCATTTTTTCAACGTTCGACTGGTCCGGGGTCATCGTTTTTCATCAGAAAATTGATTTTTTGGACTCTACCAAAAATGATTCAAAATGTCATTTGGATCGGGCCTCATGTTGAATAACCACTTTTTAAACCCTCACAGTGACCAAAATTGCCATTTTTACAGAATTTTGCTTACACAAAATCTTCAATTTTGACCAATTTCAGGCACAGAAATGACTTTAAACACACTTATTTTAGTTGAAAAAGTAATAACTCACATCCAACCGTCATTTAAAGTCAAAAGATTAAATGTTAAAATTTCATCAATATTGACCATTTTTTCAACGTTCGACTGGTCCGGGGTCATCGTTTTTCATCAGAAAATTGATTTTTTGGACTCTACCAAAAATAATTCAAAATGTCATTTGGATCTGGCCTCATGTTGAATAACCACTTTTTAAACCCTCACAGTGACCAAAACTGCCATTTTTACAGAGTTTTGCTTACTCAAAATCTTCAATTTTGACCAATTTCAGGCACAGAAATGACTTTAAACACACTTATTTTAGTTGAAAAAGTAATAACTCACATCCAACCATCATGTAAAGTCAAAAGATTATATGTTAAAATTTCATCAATATTGACCATTTTTTCAACGTTCGACTGGTCCGGGGTCATCGTTTTTCATCAGAAAATTGATTTTTTGGACTCTACCAAAAATGATTCAAAATGTCATTTGGATCGGGCCTCATGTTGAATAACCACTTTTTAAACCCTCACAGTGACCAAAATTGCCATTTTTACAGAATTTTGCTTACTCAAAATCTTCAATTTTGACCAATTTCAGGCACAGAAATGACTTTAAACACACTTATTTTAGTTGAAAAAGTAATAACTCACATCCAACCGTCATTTAAAGTCAAAAGATTAAATGTTAAAATTTCATCAATATTGACCATTTTTTCAACGTTCGACTGGTCCGGGGTCATCGTTTTTCATCAGAAAATTGATTTTTTGGACTCTACCAAAAATAATTCAAAATGTCATTTGGATCTGGCCTCATGTTGAATAACCACTTTTTAAACCCTCACAGTGACCAAAACTGCCATTTTTACAGAGTTTTGCTTACTCAAAATCTTCAATTTTGACCAATTTCAGGCACAGAAATGACTTTAAACACACTTATTTTAGTTGAAAAAGTAATAACTCACATCCAACCGTCATTTAAAGTCAAAAGATTAAATATTAAAATTTCATTAATATTGACCATTTTTTCAACGTTCGACTGGTCCGGGGTCATCGTTTTTCATCAGAAAATTGATTTTTTGGACTCTACCAAAAATGATTCAAAATGTCATTTGGATCGGGCCTCATGTTGAATAACCACTTTTTAAACCCTCACAGTGACCAAAATTGCCATTTTTACAGAGTTTTGCTTACTCAAAATCTTCAATTTTGACCAATTTCAGGCACAGAAATGACTTTAAACACACTTATTTTAGTTGAAAAAGTAATAACTCACATCCAACCGTCATTTAAAGTCAAAAGATTAAATGTTAAAATTTCATCAATATTGACCATTTTTTCAACGTTCGACTGGTCCGGGGTCATCGTTTTTCATCAGAAAATTGATTTTTTGGACTCTACCAAAAATGATTCAAAATGTCATTTGGATCAGGCCTCATGTTGAATAACCACTTTTTAAACCCTCACAGTGACCAAAACTGCCATTTTTACAGAGTTTTGCTTACTCAAAATCTTCAATTTTGACCAATTTCAGGCACAGAAATGACTTTAAACACACTTATTTTAGTTGAAAAAGTAATAACTCACATCCAACCGTCATTTAAAGTCAAAAGATTAAATGTTAAAATTTCATCAATATTGACCATTTTTTCAAAGTTCGACTGGTCCGGGGTCATCGTTTTTCATCAGAAAATTGATTTTTTGGACTCTACCAAAAATGATTCAAAATGTCATTTGGATCGGGCCTCATGTTGAATAACCACTTTTTAAACCCTTACAGTGACCAAAATTGCCATTTTTACAGAGTTTTGCTTACTCAAAATCTTCAATTTTGACCAATTTCAGGCACAGAAATGACTTTAAACACACTTATTTTAGTTGAAAAAGTAATAACTCACATCCAACCGTCATTTAAAGTCAAGATTAAATGGTAAAATTTCATCAATATTGACCATTTTTTCAACGTTCGACTGGTCCGGGGTCATCGTTTTTCATCAGAAAATTGATTTTTTGGACTCTACCAAAAATGATTCAAAATGTCATTTGGATCGGGCCTCATGTTGAATAACCACTTTTTAAACCCTCACAGTGACCAAAATTGCAATTTTTACAGAGTTTTGCTTACTCAAAATCTTCAATTTTGACCAATTTCAGGCACAGAAATGACTTTAAACACACTTATTTTAGTTGAAAAAGTAATAACTCACATCCAACCGTCATTTAAAGTCAAAAGATTAAATGTTAAAATTTCATCAATATTGACCATTTTTTCAACGTTCGACTGGTCCGGGGTCATCGTTTTTCATCAGAAAATTTATTTTTTGGACTCTACCAAAAATGATTCAAAATGTCATTTGGATCGGGCCTCATGTTGAATAACCACTTTTTAAACCCTCACAGTGACCAAAATTGCCATTTTTACAGAGTTTTGCTTACTCAAAATCTTCAATTTTGACCAATTTCAGGCACAGAAATGACTTTAAACACACTTATTTTAGTTGAAAAAGTAATAACTCACATCCAACCGTAAATTAAAGTCAAAAGATTAAATGTTAAAATTTCATCAATATTGACCATTTTTTCAACGTTCGACTGGTCTGGGGTCATCGTTTTTCATCAGAAAATGGATTTTTTGGACTCTACCAAAAATGATTCAAAATGTCATTTGGATCAGGCCTCATGTTGAATAACCACTTTTTAAACCCTCACAGTGACCAAAACTGCCATTTTTACAGAGTTTTGCTTACTAAAAATCTTCAATTTTGACCAATTTCAGGCACAGAAATGACTTTAAACACACTTATTTTAGTTGAAAAAGTAATAACTCACATCCAACCGTCATTTAAAGTCAAAAGATTAAATGTTAAAATTTCATCAATATTGACCATTTTTTCAACGTTCGACTGGTCCGGGGTCATCGTTTTTCATCAGAAAATTGATTTTTTGGACTCTACCAAAAATGATTCAAAATGTCATTTGGATCGGGCCTCATGTTGAATAACCACTTTTTAAACCCTCACAGTGACCAAAACTGCCATTTTTACAGAGTTTTGCTTACTCAAAATCTTCAATTTTGACCAATTTCAGGCACAGAAATGACTTTAAACACACTTATTTTAGTTGAAAAAGTAATAACTCACATCCAACCGTCATTTAAAGTCAAAAGATTAAATGTTAAAATTTCATCAATATTGACCATTTTTTCAACGTTCGACTGGTCCGGGGTCATCGTTTTTCATCAGAAAATTGATTTTTTGGACTCTACCAAAAATAATTCAAAATGTCATTTGGATCTGGCCTCATGTTGAATAACCACTTTTTAAACCCTCACAGTGACCAAAACTGCCATTTTTACAGAGTTTTGCTTACTCAAAATCTTCAATTTTGACCAATTTCAGGCACAGAAATGACTTTAAACACACTTATTTTAGTTGAAAAAGTAATAACTCACATCCAACCGTCATTTAAAGTCAAAAGATTAAATGTTAAAATTTCATCAATATTGACCATTTTTTCAACGTTCGACTGGTCCGGGGTCATCGTTTTTCATCAGAAAATTGATTTTTTGGACTCTACCAAAAATGATTCAAAATGTCATTTGGATCGGGCCTCATGTTGAATAACCACTTTTTAAACCCTCACAGTGACCAAAATTGCCATTTTTACAGAGTTTTGCTTACTCAAAATCTTCAATTTTGACCAATTTCAGGCACAGAAATGACTTTAAACACACTTATTTTAGTTGAAAAAGTAATAACTCACATCCAACCGTAAATTAAAGTCAAAAGATTAAATGTTAAAATTTCATCAATATTGACCATTTTTTCAACGTTCGACTGGTCTGGGGTCATCGTTTTTCATCAGAAAATGGATTTTTTGGACTCTACCAAAAATGATTCAAAATGTCATTTGGATCAGGCCTCATGTTGAATAACCACTTTTTAAACCCTCACAGTGACCAAAACTGCCATTTTTACTGAGTTTTGCTTACTCAAAATCTTCAATTTTGACCAATTTCAGGCACAGAAATGACTTTAAACACACTTATTTTAGTTGAAAAAGTAATAACTCACATCCAACCGTAAATTAAAGTCAAAAGATTAAATGTTAAAATTTCATCAATATTGACCATTTTTTCAACGTTCGACTGGTCTGGGGTCATCGTTTTTCATCAGAAAATGGATTTTTTGGACTCTACCAAAAATGATTCAAAATGTCATTTGGATCAGGCCTCATGTTGAATAACCACTTTTTAAACCCTCACAGTGACCAAAATTGCAATTTTTACAGAGTTTTGCTTACTCAAAATCTTCAATTTTGACCAATTTCAGGCACAGAAATGACTTTAAACACACTTATTTTAGTTGAAAAAGTAATAACTCACATCCAACCGTCATTTAAAGTCAAAAGATTAAATGTTAAAATTTCATCAATATTGACCATTTTTTCAACGTTCGACTGGTCCGGGGTCATCGTTTTTCATCAGAAAATTTATTTTTTGGACTCTACCAAAAATGATTCAAAATGTCATTTGGATCGGGCCTCATGTTGAATAACCACTTTTTAAACCCTCACAGTGACCAAAATTGCCATTTTTACAGAGTTTTGCTTACTCAAAATCTTCAATTTTGACCAATTTCAGGCACAGAAATGACTTTAAACACACTTATTTTAGTTGAAAAAGTAATAACTCACATCCAACCGTAAATTAAAGTCAAAAGATTAAATGTTAAAATTTCATCAATATTGACCATTTTTTCAACGTTCGACTGGTCTGGGGTCATCGTTTTTCATCAGAAAATGGATTTTTTGGACTCTACCAAAAATGATTCAAAATGTCATTTGGATCAGGCCTCATGTTGAATAACCACTTTTTAAACCCTCACAGTGACCAAAACTGCCATTTTTACAGAGTTTTGCTTACTAAAAATCTTCAATTTTGACCAATTTCAGGCACAGAAATGACTTTAAACACACTTATTTTAGTTGAAAAAGTAATAACTCACATCCAACCGTCATTTAAAGTCAAAAGATTAAATGTTAAAATTTCATCAATATTGACCATTTTTTCAACGTTCGACTGGTCCGGGGTCATCGTTTTTCATCAGAAAATTGATTTTTTGGACTCTACCAAAAATGATTCAAAATGTCATTTGGATCGGGCCTCATGTTGAATAACCACTTTTTAAACCCTCACAGTGACCAAAACTGCCATTTTTACAGAGTTTTGCTTACTCAAAATCTTCAATTTTGACCAATTTCAGGCACAGAAATGACTTTAAACACACTTATTTTAGTTGAAAAAGTAATAACTCACATCCAACCGTCATTTAAAGTCAAAAGATTAAATGTTAAAATTTCATCAATATTGACCATTTTTTCAACGTTCGACTGGTCCGGGGTCATCGTTTTTCATCAGAAAATTGATTTTTTGGACTCTACCAAAAATAATTCAAAATGTCATTTGGATCTGGCCTCATGTTGAATAACCACTTTTTAAACCCTCACAGTGACCAAAACTGCCATTTTTACAGAGTTTTGCTTACTCAAAATCTTCAATTTTGACCAATTTCAGGCACAGAAATGACTTTAAACACACTTATTTTAGTTGAAAAAGTAATAACTCACATCCAACCGTCATTTAAAGTCAAAAGATTAAATGTTAAAATTTCATCAATATTGACCATTTTTTCAACGTTCGACTGGTCCGGGGTCATCGTTTTTCATCAGAAAATTGATTTTTTGGACTCTACCAAAAATGATTCAAAATGTCATTTGGATCGGGCCTCATGTTGAATAACCACTTTTTAAACCCTCACAGTGACCAAAATTGCCATTTTTACAGAGTTTTGCTTACTCAAAATCTTCAATTTTGACCAATTTCAGGCACAGAAATGACTTTAAACACACTTATTTTAGTTGAAAAAGTAATAACTCACATCCAACCGTAAATTAAAGTCAAAAGATTAAATGTTAAAATTTCATCAATATTGACCATTTTTTCAACGTTCGACTGGTCTGGGGTCATCGTTTTTCATCAGAAAATGGATTTTTTGGACTCTACCAAAAATGATTCAAAATGTCATTTGGATCAGGCCTCATGTTGAATAACCACTTTTTAAACCCTCACAGTGACCAAAACTGCCATTTTTACTGAGTTTTGCTTACTCAAAATCTTCAATTTTGACCAATTTCAGGCACAGAAATGACTTTAAACACACTTATTTTAGTTGAAAAAGTAATAACTCACATCCAACCGTAAATTAAAGTCAAAAGATTAAATGTTAAAATTTCATCAATATTGACCATTTTTTCAACGTTCGACTGGTCTGGGGTCATCGTTTTTCATCAGAAAATGGATTTTTTGGACTCTACCAAAAATGATTCAAAATGTCATTTGGATCAGGCCTCATGTTGAATAACCACTTTTTAAACCCTCACAGTGACCAAAACTGCCATTTTTACAGAGTTTTGCTTACTAAAAATCTTCAATTTTGACCAATTTCAGGCACAGAAATGACTTTAAACACACTTATTTTAGTTGAAAAAGTAATAACTCACATCCAACCGTCATTTAAAGTCAAAAGATTAAATGTTAAAATTTCATCAATATTGACCATTTTTTCAACGTTCGACTGGTCCGGGGTCATCGTTTTTCATCAGAAAATTGATTTTTTGGACTCTACCAAAAATGATTCAAAATGTCATTTGGATCGGGCCTCATGTTGAATAACCACTTTTTAAACCCTCACAGTGACCAAAACTGCCATTTTTACAGAGTTTTGCTTACTCAAAATCTTCAATTTTGACCAATTTCAGGCACAGAAATGACTTTAAACACACTTATTTTAGTTGAAAAAGTAATAACTCACATCCAACCGTCATTTAAAGTCAAAAGATTAAATGTTAAAATTTCATCAATATTGACCATTTTTTCAACGTTCGACTGGTCCGGGGTCATCGTTTTTCATCAGAAAATTGATTTTTTGGACTCTACCAAAAATGAATCAAAATGTCATTTGGATCGGGCCTCATGTTGAATAACCACTTTTTAAACCCTCACAGTGACCAAAATTGCCATTTTTACAGAGTTTTGCTTACTCAAAATCTTCAATTTTGACCAATTTCAGGCACAGAAATGACTTTAAACACAGTTATTTTAGTTGAAAAAGTAATAACTCACATCCAACCGTCATTTAAAGTCAAAAGATTAAATATTAAAATTTCATTAATATTGACCATTTTTTCAACGTTCGACTGGTCCGGGGTAATCGTTTTTCATCAGAAAATTGATTTTTTGGACTCTACCAAAAATGATTCAAAATGTCATTTGGATCGGGCCTCATGTTGAATAACCACTTTTTAAACCCTCACAGTGACCAAAATTGCCATTTTTACAGAGTTTTGCTTACTCAAAATCTTCAATTTTGACCAATTTCAGGCACAGAAATGACTTTAAACACACTTATTTTAGTTGAAAAAGTAATAACTCACATCCAACCGTCATTTAAAGTCAAAAGATTAAATGTTAAAATTTCATCAATATTGACCATTTTTTCAACGTTCGACTGGTCCGGGGTCATCGTTTTTCATCAGAAAATTGATTTTTTGGACTCTACCAAAAATAATTCAAAATGTCATTTGGATCGGGCCTCATGTTGAATAACCACTTTTTAAACCCTCACAGTGACCAAAACTGCCATTTTTACAGAGTTTTGCTTACTCAAAATC
This sequence comes from Lissotriton vulgaris, assembly GCF_964263255.1. NCBI lineage: Eukaryota > Metazoa > Chordata > Amphibia > Caudata > Salamandridae > Lissotriton > Lissotriton vulgaris. Next base: position 1,157,749 of record NW_028246230.1, on the reverse strand, counting down.
TTCAATTTTGACCAATTTCAGGCACAGAAATGACTTTAAACACACTTATTTTAGTTGAAAAAGTAATAACTCACATCCAACCGTCATTTAAAGTCAAAAGATTAAATGTTAAAATTTCATCAATATTGACCATTTTTTCAACGTTCGACTGGTCCGGGGTCATCGTTTTTCATCAGAAAATTGATTTTTTGGACTCTACCAAAAATGATTCAAAATGTCATTTGGATCAGGCCTCATGTTGAATAACCACTTTTTAAACCCTCACAGTGACCAAAACTGCCATTTTTACAGAGTTTTGCTTACTCAAAATCTTCAATTTTGACCAATTTCAGGCACAGAAATGACTTTAAACACACTTATTTTAGTTGAAAAAGTAATAACTCACATCCAACCGTCATTTAAAGTCAAAAGATTAAATGTTAAAATTTCATCAATATTGACCATTTTTTCAAAGTTCGACTGGTCCGGGGTCATCGTTTTTCATCAGAAAATTGATTTTTTGGACTCTACCAAAAATGATTCAAAATGTCATTTGGATCGGGCCTCATGTTGAATAACCACTTTTTAAACCCTCACAGTGACCAAAATTGCCATTTTTACAGAGTTTTGCTTACTCAAAATCTTCAATTTTGACCAATTTCAGGCACAGAAATGACTTTAAACACACTTATTTTAGTTGAAAAAGTAATAACTCACATCCAACCGTCATTTAAAGTCAAGATTAAATGGTAAAATTTCATCAATATTGACCATTTTTTCAACGTTCGACTGGTCCGGGGTCATCGTTTTTCATCAGAAAATTGATTTTTTGGACTCTACCAAAAATGATTCAAAATGTCATTTGGATCGGGCCTCATGTTGAATAACCACTTTTTAAACCCTCACAGTGACCAAAATTGCAATTTTTACAGAGTTTTGCTTACTCAAAATCTTCAATTTTGACCAATTTCAGGCACAGAAATGACTTTAAACACACTTATTTTAGTTGAAAAAGTAATAACTCACATCCAACCGTCATTTAAAGTCAAAAGATTAAATGTTAAAATTTCATCAATATTGACCATTTTTTCAACGTTCGACTGGTCCGGGGTCATCGTTTTTCATCAGAAAATTTATTTTTTGGACTCTACCAAAAATGATTCAAAATGTCATTTGGATCGGGCCTCATGTTGAATAACCACTTTTTAAACCCTCACAGTGACCAAAATTGCCATTTTTACAGAGTTTTGCTTACTCAAAATCTTCAATTTTGACCAATTTCAGGCACAGAAATGACTTTAAACACACTTATTTTAGTTGAAAAAGTAATAACTCACATCCAACCGTAAATTAAAGTCAAAAGATTAAATGTTAAAATTTCATCAATATTGACCATTTTTTCAACGTTCGACTGGTCTGGGGTCATCGTTTTTCATCAGAAAATGGATTTTTTGGACTCTACCAAAAATGATTCAAAATGTCATTTGGATCAGGCCTCATGTTGAATAACCACTTTTTAAACCCTCACAGTGACCAAAACTGCCATTTTTACAGAGTTTTGCTTACTAAAAATCTTCAATTTTGACCAATTTCAGGCACAGAAATGACTTTAAACACACTTATTTTAGTTGAAAAAGTAATAACTCACATCCAACCGTCATTTAAAGTCAAAAGATTAAATGTTAAAATTTCATCAATATTGACCATTTTTTCAACGTTCGACTGGTCCGGGGTCATCGTTTTTCATCAGAAAATTGATTTTTTGGACTCTACCAAAAATGATTCAAAATGTCATTTGGATCGGGCCTCATGTTGAATAACCACTTTTTAAACCCTCACAGTGACCAAAACTGCCATTTTTACAGAGTTTTGCTTACTCAAAATCTTCAATTTTGACCAATTTCAGGCACAGAAATGACTTTAAACACACTTATTTTAGTTGAAAAAGTAATAACTCACATCCAACCGTCATTTAAAGTCAAAAGATTAAATGTTAAAATTTCATCAATATTGACCATTTTTTCAACGTTCGACTGGTCCGGGGTCATCGTTTTTCATCAGAAAATTGATTTTTTGGACTCTACCAAAAATAATTCAAAATGTCATTTGGATCTGGCCTCATGTTGAATAACCACTTTTTAAACCCTCACAGTGACCAAAACTGCCATTTTTACAGAGTTTTGCTTACTCAAAATCTTCAATTTTGACCAATTTCAGGCACAGAAATGACTTTAAACACACTTATTTTAGTTGAAAAAGTAATAACTCACATCCAACCGTCATTTAAAGTCAAAAGATTAAATGTTAAAATTTCATCAATATTGACCATTTTTTCAACGTTCGACTGGTCCGGGGTCATCGTTTTTCATCAGAAAATTGATTTTTTGGACTCTACCAAAAATGATTCAAAATGTCATTTGGATCGGGCCTCATGTTGAATAACCACTTTTTAAACCCTCACAGTGACCAAAATTGCCATTTTTACAGAGTTTTGCTTACTCAAAATCTTCAATTTTGACCAATTTCAGGCACAGAAATGACTTTAAACACACTTATTTTAGTTGAAAAAGTAATAACTCACATCCAACCGTAAATTAAAGTCAAAAGATTAAATGTTAAAATTTCATCAATATTGACCATTTTTTCAACGTTCGACTGGTCTGGGGTCATCGTTTTTCATCAGAAAATGGATTTTTTGGACTCTACCAAAAATGATTCAAAATGTCATTTGGATCAGGCCTCATGTTGAATAACCACTTTTTAAACCCTCACAGTGACCAAAACTGCCATTTTTACAGAGTTTTGCTTACTCAAAATCTTCAATTTTGACCAATTTCAGGCACAGAAATGACTTTAAACACACTTATTTTAGTTGAAAAAGTAATAACTCACATCCAACCGTAAATTAAAGTCAAAAGATTAAATGTTAAAATTTCATCAATATTGACCATTTTTTCAACGTTCGACTGGTCTGGGGTCATCGTTTTTCATCAGAAAATGGATTTTTTGGACTCTACCAAAAATGATTCAAAATGTCATTTGGATCAGGCCTCATGTTGAATAACCACTTTTTAAACCCTCACAGTGACCAAAACTGCCATTTTTACAGAGTTTTGCTTACTAAAAATCTTCAATTTTGACCAATTTCAGGCACAGAAATGACTTTAAACACACTTATTTTAGTTGAAAAAGTAATAACTCACATCCAACCGTCATTTAAAGTCAAAAGATTAAATGTTAAAATTTCATCAATATTGACCATTTTTTCAACGTTCGACTGGTCCGGGGTCATCGTTTTTCATCAGAAAATTGATTTTTTGGACTCTACCAAAAATGATTCAAAATGTCATTTGGATCGGGCCTCATGTTGAATAACCACTTTTTAAACCCTCACAGTGACCAAAACTGCCATTTTTACAGAGTTTTGCTTACTCAAAATCTTCAATTTTGACCAATTTCAGGCACAGAAATGACTTTAAACACACTTATTTTAGTTGAAAAAGTAATAACTCACATCCAACCGTCATTTAAAGTCAAAAGATTAAATGTTAAAATTTCATCAATATTGACCATTTTTTCAACGTTCGACTGGTCCGGGGTCATCGTTTTTCATCAGAAAATTGATTTTTTGGACTCTACCAAAAATGAATCAAAATGTCATTTGGATCGGGCCTCATGTTGAATAACCACTTTTTAAACCCTCACAGTGACCAAAATTGCCATTTTTACAGAGTTTTGCTTACTCAAAATCTTCAATTTTGACCAATTTCAGGCACAGAAATGACTTTAAACACACTTATTTTAGTTGAAAAAGTAATAACTCACATCCAACCGTCATTTAAAGTCAAAAGATTAAATGTTAAAATTTCATCAATATTGACCATTTTTTCAATGTTCGACTGGTCCGGGGTCATCGTTTTTCATCAGAAAATGGATTTTTTGGACTCTACCAAAAATGATTCAAAATGTCATTTGGATCGGGCCTCATGTTGAATAACCACTTTTTAAACCCTCACAGTGACCAAAATTGCCATTTTTACAGAATTTTGCTTACTCAAAATCTTCAATTTTGACCAATTTCAGGCACAGAAATGACTTTAAACACACTTATTTTAGTTGAAAAAGTAATAACTCACATCCAACCGTCATTTAAAGTCAAAAGATTAAATGTTAAAATTTCATCAATATTGACCATTTTTTCAACGTTCGACTGGTCCGGGGTCATCGTTTTTCATCAGAAAATTGATTTTTTGGACTCTACCAAAAATAATTCAAAATGTCATTTGGATCTGGCCTCATGTTGAATAACCACTTTTTAAACCCTCACAGTGACCAAAACTGCCATTTTTACAGAGTTTTGCTTACTCAAAATCTTCAATTTTGACCAATTTCAGGCACAGAAATGACTTTAAACACACTTATTTTAGTTGAAAAAGTAATAACTCACATCCAACCATCATGTAAAGTCAAAAGATTATATGTTAAAATTTCATCAATATTGACCATTTTTTCAACGTTCGACTGGTCCGGGGTCATCGTTTTTCATCAGAAAATTGATTTTTTGGACTCTACCAAAAATGATTCAAAATGTCATTTGGATCGGGCCTCATGTTGAATAACCACTTTTTAAACCCTCACAGTGACCAAAACTGCCATTTTTACAGAGTTTTGCTTACTCAAAATCTTCAATTTTGACCAATTTCAGGCACAGAAATGACTTTAAACACACTTATTTTAGTTGAAAAAGTAATAACTCACATCCAACCGTCATTTAAAGTCAAAAGATTAAATATTAATATTTCATCAATATTGACCATTTTTTCAACGTTCGACTGGTCCGGGGTCATCGTTTTTCATCAGAAAATTGATTTTTTGGACTCTACCAAAAATGATTCAAAATGTCATTTGGACCGGGACTCATGTTGAATAACCACTTTTTAAACCCTCACATTGACCAAAATTGCCATTTTTACAGAGTTTTGCTTACTCAAAATCTTCAATTTTGACCAATTTCAGGCACAGAAATGACTTTAAACACACTTATTTTAGTTGAAAAAGTAATAACTCACATCCAACCGTCATTTAAAGTCAAAAGATTAAATGTTAAAATTTCATCAATATTGACCATTTTTTCAACGTTCGACTGGTCCGGGGTCATCGTTTTTCATCAGAAAATTGATTTTTTGGACTCTACCAAAAATGATTCAAAATGTCATTTGGATCAGGCCTCATGTTGAATAACCACTTTTTAAACCCTCACAGTGACCAAAACTGCCATTTTTACAGAGTTTTGCTTACTCAAAATCTTCAATTTTGACCAATTTCAGGCACAGAAATGACTTTAAACACACTTATTTTACTTGAAAAAGTAATAACTCACATCCAACCGTCATTTAAAGTCAAAAGATTAAATGTTAAAATTTCATCAATATTGACCATTTTTTCAACGTTCGACTGGTCCGGGGTCATCGTTTTTCATCAGAAAATTGCTTTTTTGGACTCTACCAAAAATGATTCAAAATGTCATTTGGATCGGGCCTCATGTTGAATAACCACTTTTTAAACCCTCACAGTGACCAAAACTGCAATTTTTACAGAGTTTTGCTTACTCAAAATCTTCAATTTTGACCAATTTCAGGCACAGAAATGACTTTAAACACACTTATTTTAGTTGAAAAAGTAATAACTCACATCCAACCGTCATTTAAAGTCAAAAGATTAAATGTTAAAATTTCATCAATATTGACCATTTTTTCAAAGTTCGACTGGTCCGGGGTCATCGTTTTTCATCAGAAAATTGATTTTTTGGACTCTACCAAAAATGATTCAAAATGTCATTTGGATCGGGCCTCATGTTGAATAACCACTTTTTAAACCCTCACAGTGACCAAAATTGCCATTTTTACAGAGTTTTGCTTACTCAAAATCTTCAATTTTGACCAATTTCAGGCACAGAAATGACTTTAAACACACTTATTTTAGTTGAAAAAGTAATAACTCACATCCAACCGTCATTTAAAGTCAAGATTAAATGGTAAAATTTCATCAATATTGACCATTTTTTCAACGTTCGACTGGTCCGGGGTCATCGTTTTTCATCAGAAAATTGATTTTTTGGACTCTACCAAAAATGATTCAAAATGTCATTTGGATCGGGCCTCATGTTGAATAACCACTTTTTAAACCCTCACAGTGACCAAAATTGCAATTTTTACAGAGTTTTGCTTACTCAAAATCTTCAATTTTGACCAATTTCAGGCACAGAAATGACTTTAAACACACTTATTTTAGTTGAAAAAGTAATAACTCACATCCAACCGTCATTTAAAGTCAAAAGATTAAATGTTAAAATTTCATCAATATTGACCATTTTTTCAACGTTCGACTGGTCCGGGGTCATCGTTTTTCATCAGAAAATTGATTTTTTGGACTCTACCAAAAATGATTCAAAATGTCATTTGGATCGGGCCTCATGTTGAATAACCACTTTTTAAACCCTTACAGTGACCAAAATTGCCATTTTTACAGAATTTTGCTTACTCAAAATCTTCAATTTTGACCAATTTCAGGCACAGAAATGACTTTAAACACACTTATTTTAGTTGAAAAAGTAATAACTCACATCCAACCGTCATTTAAAGTCAAAAGATTAAATGTTAAAATTTCATCAATATTGACCATTTTTTCAACGTTCGACTGGTCCGGGGTCATCGTTTTTCATCAGAAAATTGATTTTTTGGACTCTACCAAAAATAATTCAAAATGTCATTTGGATCTGGCCTCATGTTGAATAACCACTTTTTAAACCCTCACAGTGACCAAAACTGCCATTTTTACAGAGTTTTGCTTACTCAAAATCTTCAATTTTGACCAATTTCAGGCACAGAAATGACTTTAAACACACTTATTTTAGTTGAAAAAGTAATAACTCACATCCAACCATCATGTAAAGTCAAAAGATTATATGTTAAAATTTCATCAATATTGACCATTTTTTCAACGTTCGACTGGTCCGGGGTCATCGTTTTTCATCAGAAAATTGATTTTTTGGACTCTACCAAAAATGATTCAAAATGTCATTTGGATCGGGCCTCATGTTGAATAACCACTTTTTAAACCCTCACAGTGACCAAAATTGCCATTTTTACAGAATTTTGCTTACTCAAAATCTTCAATTTTCACCAATTTCAGGCACAGAAATGACTTTAAACACACTTATTTTAGTTGAAAAAGTAATAACTCACATCCAACCGTCATTTAAAGTCAAAAGATTAAATGTTAAAATTTCATCAATATTGACCATTTTTTCAACGTTCGACTGGTCCGGGGTCATCGTTTTTCATCAGAAAATTGATTTTTTGGACTCTACCAAAAATAATTCAAAATGTCATTTGGATCTGGCCTCATGTTGAATAACCACTTTTTAAACCCTCACAGTGACCAAAACTGCCATTTTTACAGAGTTTTGCTTACTCAAAATCTTCAATTTTGACCAATTTCAGGCACAGAAATGACTTTAAACACACTTATTTTAGTTGAAAAAGTAATAACTCACATCCAACCGTCATTTAAAGTCAAAAGATTAAATATTAATATTTCATCAATATTGACCATTTTTTCAACGTTCGACTGGTCCGGGGTCATCGTTTTTCATCAGAAAATTGATTTTTTGGACTCTACCAAAAATGATTCAAAATGTCATTTGGACCGGGACTCATGTTGAATAACCACTTTTTAAACCCTCACATTGACCAAAATGGCCATTTTTACAGAGTTTTGCTTACTCAAAATCTTCAATTTTGACCAATTTCAGGCACAGAAATGACTTTAAACACACTTATTTTAGTTGAAAAAGTAATAACTCACATCCAACCGTCATTTAAAGTCAAAAGATTAAATGTTAAAATTTCATCAATATTGACCATTTTTTCAACGTTCGACTGGTCCGGGGTCATCGTTTTTCATCAGAAAATTGATTTTTTGGACTCTACCAAAAATGATTCAAAATGTCATTTGGATCAGGCCTCATGTTGAATAACCACTTTTTAAACCCTCACAGTGACCAAAACTGCCATTTTTACAGAGTTTTGCTTACTCAAAATCTTCAATTTTGACCAATTTCAGGCACAGAAATGACTTTAAACACACTTATTTTAGTTGAAAAAGTAATAACTCACATCCAACCGTCATTTAAAGTCAAAAGATTAAATGTTAAAATTTCATCAATATTGACCATTTTTTCAACGTTCGACTGGTCCGGGGTCATCGTTTTTCATCAGAAAATTGCTTTTTTGGACTCTACCAAAAATGATTCAAAATGTCATTTGGATCGGGCCTCATGTTGAATAACCACTTTTTAAACCCTCACAGTGACCAAAACTGCAATTTTTACAGAGTTTTGCTTACTCAAAATCTTCAATTTTGACCAATTTCAGGCACAGAAATGACTTTAAACACAGTTATTTTAGTTGAAAAAGTAATAACTCACATCCAACCGTCATTTAAAGTCAAAAGATTAAATATTAAAATTTCATTAATATTGACCATTTTTTCAACGTTCGACTGGTCCGGGGTCATCGTTTTTCATCAGAAAATTGATTTTTTGGACTCTACCAAAAATGATTCAAAATGTCATTTGGATCGGGCCTCATGTTGAATAACCACTTTTTAAACCCTCACAGTGACCAAAATTGCCATTTTTACAGAGTTTTGCTTACTCAAAATCTTCAATTTTGACCAATTTCAGGCACAGAAATGACTTTAAACACACTTATTTTAGTTGAAAAAGTAATAACTCACATCCAACCGTCATTTAAAGTCAAAAGATTAAATGTTAAAATTTCATCAATATTGACCATTTTTTCAACGTTCGACTGGTCCGGGGTCATCGTTTTTCATCAGAAAATTGATTTTTTGGACTCTACCAAAAATAATTCAAAATGTCATTTGGATCGGGCCCCATGTTGAATAACCACTTTTTAAACCCTCACAGTGACCAAAACTGCCATTTTTACAGAGTTTTGCTTACTCAAAATCTTCAATTTTGACCAATTTCAGGCACAGAAATGACTTTAAACACACTTATTTTAGTTGAAAAAGTAATAACTCACATCCAACCGTCATTTAAAGTCAAAAGATTAAATGTTAAAATTTCATCAATATTGACCATTTTTTCAACGTTCGACTGGTCCGGGGTCATCGTTTTTCATCAGAAAATTGATTTTTTGGACTCTACCAAAAATGATTCAAAATGTCATTTGGATCAGGCCTCATGTTGAATAACCACTTTTTAAACCCTCACAGTGACCAAAACTGCCATTTTTACAGAGTTTTGCTTACTCAAAATCTTCAATTTTGACCAATTTCAGGCACAGAAATGACTTTAAACACACTTATTTTAGTTGAAAAAGTAATAACTCACATCCAACCGTCATTTAAAGTCAAAAGATTAAATGTTAAAATTTCATCAATATTGACCATTTTTTCAAAGTTCGACTGGTCCGGGGTCATCGTTTTTCATCAGAAAATTGATTTTTTGGACTCTACCAAAAATGATTCAAAATGTCATTTGGATCGGGCCTCATGTTGAATAACCACTTTTTAAACCCTCACAGTGACCAAAATTGCCATTTTTACAGAGTTTTGCTTACTCAAAATCTTCAATTTTGACCAATTTCAGGCACAGAAATGACTTTAAACACACTTATTTTAGTTGAAAAAGTAATAACTCACATCCAACCGTCATTTAAAGTCAAGATTAAATGGTAAAATTTCATCAATATTGACCATTTTTTCAACGTTCGACTGGTCCGGGGTCATCGTTTTTCATCAGAAAATTGATTTTTTGGACTCTACCAAAAATGATTCAAAATGTCATTTGGATCGGGCCTCATGTTGAATAACCACTTTTTAAACCCTCACAGTGACCAAAATTGCAATTTTTACAGAGTTTTGCTTACTCAAAATCTTCAATTTTGACCAATTTCAGGCACAGAAATGACTTTAAACACACTTATTTTAGTTGAAAAAGTAATAACTCACATCCAACCGTCATTTAAAGTCAAAAGATTAAATGTTAAAATTTCATCAATATTGACCATTTTTTCAACGTTCGACTGGTCCGGGGTCATCGTTTTTCATCAGAAAATTTATTTTTTGGACTCTACCAAAAATGATTCAAAATGTCATTTGGATCGGGCCTCATGTTGAATAACCACTTTTTAAACCCTCACAGTGACCAAAATTGCCATTTTTACAGAGTTTTGCTTACTCAAAATCTTCAATTTTGACCAATTTCAGGCACAGAAATGACTTTAAACACACTTATTTTAGTTGAAAAAGTAATAACTCACATCCAACCGTAAATTAAAGTCAAAAGATTAAATGTTAAAATTTCATCAATATTGACCATTTTTTCAACGTTCGACTGGTCTGGGGTCATCGTTTTTCATCAGAAAATGGATTTTTTGGACTCTACCAAAAATGATTCAAAATGTCATTTGGATCAGGCCTCATGTTGAATAACCACTTTTTAAACCCTCACAGTGACCAAAACTGCCATTTTTACAGAGTTTTGCTTACTAAAAATCTTCAATTTTGACCAATTTCAGGCACAGAAATGACTTTAAACACACTTATTTTAGTTGAAAAAGTAATAACTCACATCCAACCGTCATTTAAAGTCAAAAGATTAAATGTTAAAATTTCATCAATATTGACCATTTTTTCAACGTTCGACTGGTCCGGGGTCATCGTTTTTCATCAGAAAATTGATTTTTTGGACTCTACCAAAAATGATTCAAAATGTCATTTGGATCGGGCCTCATGTTGAATAACCACTTTTTAAACCCTCACAGTGACCAAAACTGCCATTTTTACAGAGTTTTGCTTACTCAAAATCTTCAATTTTGACCAATTTCAGGCACAGAAATGACTTTAAACACTTATTTTAGTTGAAAAAGTAATAACTCACATCCAACCGTCATTTAAAGTCAAAAGATTAAATGTTAAAATTTCATCAATATTGACCATTTTTTCAACGTTCGACTGGTCCGGGGTCATCGTTTTTCATCAGAAAATTGATTTTTTGGACTCTACCAAAAATAATTCAAAATGTCATTTGGATCTGGCCTCATGTTGAATAACCACTTTTTAAACCCTCACAGTGACCAAAACTGCCATTTTTACAGAGTTTTGCTTACTCAAAATCTTCAATTTTGACCAATTTCAGGCACAGAAATGACTTTAAACACACTTATTTTAGTTGAAAAAGTAATAACTCACATCCAACCGTCATTTAAAGTCAAAAGATTAAATGTTAAAATTTCATCAATATTGACCATTTTTTCAACGTTCGACTGGTCCGGGGTCATCGTTTTTCATCAGAAAATTGATTTTTTGGACTCTACCAAAAACGATTCAAAATGTCATTTGGATCGGGCCTCATGTTGAATAACCACTTTTTAAACCCTCACAGTGACCAAAATTGCCATTTTTACAGAGTTTTGCTTACTCAAAATCTTCAATTTTGACCAATTTCAGGCACAGAAATGACTTTAAACACACTTATTTTAGTTGAAAAAGTAATAACTCACATCCAACCGTAAATTAAAGTCAAAAGATTAAATGTTAAAATTTCATCAATATTGACCATTTTTTCAACGTTCGACTGGTCTGGGGTCATCGTTTTTCATCAGAAAATGGATTTTTTGGACTCTACCAAAAATGATTCAAAATGTCATTTGGATCAGGCCTCATGTTGAATAACCACTTTTTAAACCCTCACAGTGACCAAAACTGCCATTTTTACAGAGTTTTGCTTACTCAAAATCTTCAATTTTGACCAATTTCAGGCACAGAAATGACTTTAAACACACTTATTTTAGTTGAAAAAGTAATAACTCACATCCAACCGTAAATTAAAGTCAAAAGATTAAATGTTAAAATTTCATCAATATTGACCATTTTTTCAACGTTCGACTGGTCTGGGGTCATCGTTTTTCATCAGAAAATGGATTTTTTGGACTCTACCAAAAATGATTCAAAATGTCATTTGGATCAGGCCTCATGTTGAATAACCACTTTTTAAACCCTCACAGTGACCAAAACTGCCATTTTTACAGAGTTTTGCTTACTAAAAATCTTCAATTTTGACCAATTTCAGGCACAGAAATGACTTTAAACACACTTATTTTAGTTGAAAAAGTAATAACTCACATCCAACCGTCATTTAAAGTCAAAAGATTAAATGTTAAAATTTCATCAATATTGACCATTTTTTCAACGTTCGACTGGTCCGGGGTCATCGTTTTTCATCAGAAAATTGATTTTTTGGACTCTACCAAAAATGATTCAAAATGTCATTTGGATCGGGCCTCATGTTGAATAACCACTTTTTAAACCCTCACAGTGACCAAAACTGCCATTTTTACAGAGTTTTGCTTACTCAAAATCTTCAATTTTGACCAATTTCAGGCACAGAAATGACTTTAAACACACTTATTTTAGTTGAAAAAGTAATAACTCACATCCAACCGTCATTTAAAGTCAAAAGATTAAATGTTAAAATTTCATCAATATTGACCATTTTTTCAACGTTCGACTGGTCCGGGGTCATCGTTTTTCATCAGAAAATTGATTTTTTGGACTCTACCAAAAATGAATCAAAATGTCATTTGGATCGGGCCTCATGTTGAATAACCACTTTTTAAACCCTCACAGTGACCAAAATTGCCATTTTTACAGAGTTTTGCTTACTCAAAATCTTCAATTTTGACCAATTTCAGGCACAGAAATGACTTTAAACACACTTATTTTAGTTGAAAAAGTAATAACTCACATCCAACCGTCATTTAAAGTCAAAAGATTAAATGTTAAAATTTCATCAATATTGACCATTTTTTCAATGTTCGATTGGTCCGGGGTCATCGTTTTTCATCAGAAAATGGATTTTTTGGACTCTACCAAAAATGATTCAAAATGTCATTTGGATCGGGCCTCATGTTGAATAACCACTTTTTAAACCCTCATAGTGACCAAAACTGTCATTTTTACAGAGTTTTGCTTACTCAATATCTTCAATTTTGACCAATTTCAGGCACAGAAATGACTTTAAACACACTTATTTTAGTTGAAAAAGTAATAACTCACATCCAACCATCATGTAAAGTCAAAAGATTATATGTTAAAATTTCATCAATATTGACCATTTTTTCAACGTTCGACTGGTCCGGGGTCATCGTTTTTCATCAGAAAATTGATTTTTTGGACTCTACCAAAAATGATTCAAAATGTCATTTGGATCGGGCCTCATGTTGAATAACCACTTTTTAAACCCTCACAGTGACCAAAATTGCCATTTTTACAGAATTTTGCTTACTCAAAATCTTCAATTTTGACCAATTTCAGGCACAGAAATGACTTTAAACACACTTATTTTAGTTGAAAAAGTAATAACTCACATCCAACCGTCATTTAAAGTCAAAAGATTAAATGTTAAAATTTCATCAATATTGACCATTTTTTCAACGTTCGACTGGTCCGGGGTCATCGTTTTTCATCAGAAAATTGATTTTTTGGACTCTACCAAAAATAATTCAAAATGTCATTTGGATCTGGCCTCATGTTGAATAACCACTTTTTAAACCCTCACAGTGACCAAAACTGCCATTTTTACAGAGTTTTGCTTACTCAAAATCTTCAATTTTGACCAATTTCAGGCACAGAAATGACTTTAAACACACTTATTTTAGTTGAAAAAGTAATAACTCACATCCAACCGTCATTTAAAGTCAAAAGATTAAATATTAATATTTCATCAATATTGACCATTTTTTCAACGTTCGACTGGTCCGGGGTCATCGTTTTTCATCAGAAAATTGATTTTTTGGACTCTACCAAAAATGATTCAAAATGTCATTTGGACCGGGACTCATGTTGAATAACCACTTTTTAAACCCTCACATTGACCAAAATTGCCATTTTTACAGAGTTTTGCTTACTCAAAATCTTCAATTTTGACCAATTTCAGGCACAGAAATGACTTTAAACACACTTATTTTAGTTGAAAAAGTAATAACTCACATCCAACCGTCATTTAAAGTCAAAAGATTAAATGTTAAAATTTCATCAATATTGACCATTTTTTCAACGTTCGACTGGTCCGGGGTCATCGTTTTTCATCAGAAAATTGCTTTTTTGGACTCTACCAAAAATGATTCAAAATGTCATTTGGATCGGGCCTCATGTTGAATAACCACTTTTTAAACCCTCACAGTGACCAAAACTGCAATTTTTACAGAGTTTTGCTTACTCAAAATCTTCAATTTTGACCAATTTCAGGCACAGAAATGACTTTAAACACAGTTATTTTAGTTGAAAAAGTAATAACTCACATCCAACCGTCATTTAAAGTCAAAAGATTAAATATTAAAATTTCATTAATATTGACCATTTTTTCAACGTTCGACTGGTCCGGGGTCATCGTTTTTCATCAGAAAATTGATTTTTTGGACTCTACCAAAAATGATTCAAAATGTCATTTGGATCGGGCCTCATGTTGAATAACCACTTTTTAAACCCTCACAGTGACCAAAATTGCCATTTTTACAGAGTTTTGCTTACTCAAAATCTTCAATTTTGACCAATTTCAGGCACAGAAATGACTTTAAACACACTTATTTTAGTTGAAAAAGTAATAACTCACATCCAACCGTCATTTAAAGTCAAAAGATTAAATGTTAAAATTTCATCAATATTGACCATTTTTTCAACGTTCGACTGGTCCGGGGTCATCGTTTTTCATCAGAAAATTGATTTTTTGGACTCTACCAAAAATAATTCAAAATGTCATTTGGATCGGGCCTCATGTTGAATAACCACTTTTTAAACCCTCACAGTGACCAAAACTGCCATTTTTACAGAGTTTTGCTTACTCAAAATCTTCAATTTTGACCAATTTCAGGCACAGAAATGACTTTAAACACACTTATTTTAGTTGAAAAAGTAATAACTCACATCCAACCGTCATTTAAAGTCAAAAGATTAAATATCAATATTTCATCAATATTGACCATTTTTTCAACGTTCGACTGGTCCGGGGTCATCGTTTTTCATCAGAAAATTGATTTTTTGGACTCTACCAAAAATGATTCAAAATGTCATTTGGACCGGGCCTCATGTTGAATAACCACTTTTTAAACCCTCACAGTGACCAAAATTGCCATTTTTACAGAGTTTTGCTTACTCAAAATCTTCAATTTTGACCAATTTCAGGCACAGAAATGACTTTAAACACACTTATTTTAGTTGAAAAAGTAATAACTCACATCCAACCGTCATTTAAAGTCAAAAGATTAAATGTTAAAATTTCATCAATATTGACCATTTTTTCAACGTTCGACTGGTCCGGGGTCATCGTTTTTCATCAGAAAATTGATTTTTTGGACTCTACCAAAAATGATTCAAAATGTCATTTGGATCGGGCCTCATGTTGAATAACCACTTTTTAAACCCTCACAGTGACCAAAACTGCAATTTTTACAGAGTTTTGCTTACTCAAAATCTTCAATTTTGACCAATTTCAGGCACAGAAATGACTTTAAACACACTTATTTTAGTTGATAAAGTAATAACTCACATCCAACCGTCATTTAAAGTCAAAAGATTAAATATTAAAATTTCATCAATATTGACCATTTTTTCAACGTTCGACTGGTCCGGGGTCATCGTTTTTCATCAGAAAATTGATTTTTTGGACTCTACCAAAAATGATTCAAAATGTCATTTGGATCGGGCCTCATGTTCAATAACCACTTTTTAAACCCTCACAGTGACCAAAATTGCCATTTTTACAGAGTTTTGCTTACTCAAAATCTTCAATTTTGACCAATTTCAGGCACAGAAATGACTTTAAACACAGTTATTTTAGTTGAAAAAGTAATAACTCACATCCAACCGTCATTTAAAGTCAAAAGATTAAATATTAAAATTTCATTAATATTGACCATTTTTTCAACGTTCGACTGGTCCGGGGTCATCGTTTTTCATCAGAAAATTGATTTTTTGGACTCTACCAAAAATGATTCAAAATGTCATTTGGATCGGGCCTCATGTTGAATAACCACTTTTTAAACCCTCACAGTGACCAAAATTGCCATTTTTACAGAGTTTTGCTTACTCAAAATCTTCAATTTTGACCAATTTCAGGCACAGAAATGACTTTAAACACACTTATTTTAGTTGAAAAAGTAATAACTCACATCCAACCGTCATTTAAAGTCAAAAGATTAAATGTTAAAATTTCATCAATATTGACCATTTTTTCAACGTTCGACTGGTCCGGGGTCATCGTTTTTCATCAGAAAATTGATTTTTTGGACTCTACCAAAAATAATTCAAAATGTCATTTGGATCGGGCCTCATGTTGAATAACCACTTTTTAAACCCTCACAGTGACCAAAACTGCCATTTTTACAGAGTTTTGCTTACTCAAAATCTTCAATTTTGACCAATTTCAGGCACAGAAATGACTTTAAACACACTTATTTTAGTTGAAAAAGTAATAACTCACATCCAACCGTCATTTAAAGTCAAAAGATTAAATATCAATATTTCATCAATATTGACCATTTTTTCAACGTTCGACTGGTCCGGGGTCATCGTTTTTCATCAGAAAATTGATTTTTTGGACTCTACCAAAAATGATTCAAAATGTCATTTGGACCGGGCCTCATGTTGAATAACCACTTTTTAAACCCTCACAGTGACCAAAATTGCCATTTTTACAGAGTTTTGCTTACTCAAAATCTTCAATTTTGACCAATTTCAGGCACAGAAATGACTTTAAACACACTTATTTTAGTTGAAAAAGTAATAACTCACATCCAACCGTCATTTAAAGTCAAAAGATTAAATGTTAAAATTTCATCAATATTGACCATTTTTTCAACGTTCGACTGGTCCGGGGTCATCGTTTTTCATCAGAAAATTGATTTTTTGGACTCTACCAAAAATGATTCAAAATGTCATTTGGATCGGGCCTCATGTTGAATAACCACTTTTTAAACCCTCACAGTGACCAAAACTGCAATTTTTACAGAGTTTTGCTTACTCAAAATCTTCAATTTTGACCAATTTCAGGCACAGAAATGACTTTAAACACACTTATTTTAGTTGATAAAGTAATAACTCACATCCAACCGTCATTTAAAGTCAAAAGATTAAATATTAAAATTTCATCAATATTGACCATTTTTTCAACGTTCGACTGGTCCGGGGTCATCGTTTTTCATCAGAAAATTGATTTTTTGGACTCTACCAAAAATGATTCAAAATGTCATTTGGATCGGGCCTCATGTTGAATAACCACTTTTTAAACCCTCACAGTGACCAAAATTGCCATTTTTACAGAGTTTTGCTTACTCAAAATCTTCAATTTTGACCAATTTCAGGCACAGAAATGACTTTAAACACACTTATTTTAGTTGAAAAAGTAATAACTCACATCCAACCGTCATTTAAAGTCAAAAGATTAAATGTTAAAATTTCATCAATATTGACCATTTTTTCAACGTTCGACTGGTCCGGGGTCATCGTTTTTCATCAGAAAATTGATTTTTTGGACTCTACCAAAAATGATTCAAAATGTCATTTGGATCAGGCCTCATGTTGAATAACCACTTTTTAAACCCTCACAGTGACCAAAACTGCCATTTTTACAGAGTTTTGCTTACTCAAAATCTTCAATTTTGACCAATTTCAGGCACAGAAATGACTTTAAACACACTTATTTTAGTTGAAAAAGTAATAACTCACATCCAACCGTCATTTAAAGTCAAAAGATTAAATGTTAAAATTTCATCAATATTGACCATTTTTTCAACGTTCGACTGGTCCGGGGTCATCGTTTTTCATCAGAAAATTGATTTTTTGGACTCTACCAAAAATGATTCAAAATGTCATTTGGATCGGGCCTCATGTTGAATAACCACTTTTTAAACCCTCACAGTGACCAAAACTGCAATTTTTACAGAGTTTTGCTTACTCAAAATCTTCAATTTTGACCAATTTCAGGCACAGAAATGACTTTAAACACACTTATTTTAGTTGAAAAAGTAATAACTCACATCCAACCGTCATTTAAAGTCAAAAGATTAAATATTAAAATTTCATCAATATTGACCATTTTTTCAACGTTCGACTGGTCCGGGGTCATCGTTTTTCATCAGAAAATTGATTTTTTGGACTCTACCAAAAATGATTCAAAATGTCATTTGGATCGGGCCTCATGTTGAATAACCACTTTTTAAACCCTCACAGTGACCAAAATTGCCATTTTTACAGAGTTTTGCTTACTCAAAATCTTCAATTTTGACCAATTTCAGGCACAGAAATGACTTTAAACACACTTATTTTAGTTGAAAAAGTAATAACTCACATCCAACCGTCATTTAAAGTCAAAAGATTAAATGTTAAAATTTCATCAATATTGACCATTTTTTCAACGTTCGACTGGTCCGGGGTAATCGTTTTTCATCAGAAAATGGATTTTTTGGACTCTACCAAAAATGATTCAAAATGTCATTTGGATCGGGCCTCATGTTGAATAACCACTTTTTAAACCCTCACGGTGACCAAAATTGCCATTTTTACAGAGTTTTGCTTACTCAAAATCTTCAATTTTGACCAATTTCAGGCACAGAAATGACTTTAAACACACTTATTTTAGTTGAAAAAGTAATAACTCACATCCAACCGTCATTTAAAGTCAAAAGATTAAATGTTAAAATTTCATCAATATTGACCATTTTTTCAACGTTCGACTGGTCCGGGGTCATCGTTTTTCATCAGAAAATGGATTTTTTGGACTCTACCAAAAATGATTCAAAATGTCATTTGGATCGGGCCTCATGTTGAATAACCACTTTTTAAACCCTAACAGTGACCAAAATTGCCATTTTTACAGAGTTTTGCTTACTCAAAATCTTCAATTTTGACCAATTTCATGCACAGAAATGACTTTAAACACACCTATTGTAGTTGAAAAAGCAATAACTCACATCCAACCGTCATTTAAAGTCAAAAGATTAAATGTTAAAATTTCATCAATATTGACCACTTTTTTCAACGTTCAACTGGTCCGGGGTCATCGTTTTTCATCAGAAAATTGATTTTTTTGGACTCTACCAAAAATGATTCAAAATGTCATTTGGATCGGGCCTCATGTTGAATAACCACTTTTTAAACCCTCACAGCGACCAAAATTGCCATTTTTACAGAGTTTTGCTTACTCAAAATCTTCAATTTTGACCAATTTCAAGCACAGAAATGACTTTAAACACACTTATTTTAGTTGAAAAAGTAATAACTCACATCCAACCGTCATTTAAAGTCAAAAGATTAAATGTTAAAATTTCATCAATATTGACCATTTTTTCAACGTTCGACTCGTCCGGGGTCATCGTTTTTCATCAGAAAATTGATTTTTTGGACTCTACCAAAAATGATTCAAAATGTCATTAGGATCGGGCCTCATGTTGAATAACCACTTTTTAAACCCTCACAGTGACCAAAATTGCTATTTTTACAGAGTTTTGCTTACTCAAAATCTTCAATTTTGACCAATTTCAGGCACAGAAATGACTTTAAACAGACTTATTTTAGTTGAAAAAGTAATAACTCACATCCAACCGTCATTTAAAGTCAAAAGATTAAATGTTAAAATTTCATCAATATTGACCGGTTTTTCAACGTTCGACTGGTCCGGGGTCATCGTTTTTCATCAGAAAATGGATTTTTTGGACTCTACCAAAAATGATTCAAAATGTCATTTGGATCAGGCCTCATGTTGAATAACCACTTTTTAAACCATCACAGTGACCAAAACTGCCATTTTTACAGAGTTTTGCTTACTCAAAATCTTCAATTTTGACCAATTTCAGGCACAGAAATGACTTTAAACACACTTATTTTAGTTGAAAAAGTAATAACTCACATCCAACCGTCATTTAAAGTCAAAAGATTAAATGTTAAAATTTCATCAATATTGAATATTTTTTCAACGTTCGACTGGTCCGGGGTCATCGTTTTTCATCAGAAAATTGATTTTTTGGACTCTACCAAAAATGATTCAAAATGTCATTTGGATCGGGCCTCATGTTGAATAACCACTTTTTAAACCCTCACAGTGACCAAAACTGCAATTTTTACAGAGTTTTGCTTACTCAAAATCTTCAATTTTGACCAATTTCAGGCACAGAAATGACTTTAAACACACTTATTTTAGTTGAAAAAGTAATAACTCACATCCAACCGTCATTTAAAGTCAAAAGATTAAATATTAAAATTTCATCAATATTGACCATTTTTTCAACGTTCGACTGGTCCGGGGTCATCGTTTTTCATCAGAAAATTGATTTCTTGGACTCTACCAAAAATGATTCAAAATGTCATTTGGATCGGGACTCATGTTGAATAACCACTTTTTAAACCCTCACAGTGACCAAAATTGCCATTTTTACAGAGTTTTGCTTACTCAAAATCTTCAATTTTGACCAATTTCAGGCACAGAAATGACTTTAAACACACTTATTTTAGTTGAAAAAGTAATAACTCACATCCAACCGTCATTTAAAGTCAAAAGATTAAATGTTAAAATTTCATCAATATTGACCATTTTTTCAACGTTCGACTGGTCCGGGGTCATCGTTTTTCATCAGAAAATTGATTTTTTGGACTCTACCAAAAATGATTCAAAATGTCATTTGGATCAGGCCTCATGTTGAATAACCACTTTTTAAACCCTCACAGTGACCAAAACTGCCATTTTTACAGAGTTTTGCTTACTCAAAATCTTCAATTTTGACCAATTTCAGGCACAGAAATGACTTTAAACACACTTATTTTAGTTGAAAAAGTAATAACTCACATCCAACCGTCATTTAAAGTCAAAAGATTAAATGTTAAAATTTCATCAATATTGACCATTTTTTCAACGTTCGACTGGTCCGGGGTCATCGATTTTCATCAGAAAATTGCTTTTTTGGACTCTACCAAAAATTATTCAAAATGTCATTTGGATCGGGCCTCATGTTGAATAACCACTTTTTAAACCCTCACAGTGACCAAAACTGCAATTTTTACAGAGTTTTGCTTACTCAAAATCTTCAATTTTGACCAATTTCAGGCACAGAAATGACTTTAAACACACTTATTTTAGTTGAAAAAGTAATAACTCACATCCAACCGTCATTTAAAGTCAAAAGATTAAATGTTAAAATTTCATCAATATTGACCATTTTTTCAACGTTCGACTGGTCCGGGGTCATCGTTTTTCATCAGAAAATTGATTTTTTGGACTCTACCAAAAATGATTCAAAATGTCATTTGGATCGGGCCTCATGTTGAATAACCACTTTTTAAACCCTCACAGTGACCAAAACTGCAATTTTTACAGAGTTTTGCTTACTCAAAATCTTCAATTTTGACCAATTTCAGGCACAGAAATGACTTTAAACACACTTATTTTAGTTGAAAAAGTAATAACTCACATCCAACCGTCATTTAAAGTCAAAAGATTAAATATTAAAATTTCATCAATATTGACCATTTTTTCAACGTTCGACTGGTCCGGGGTCATCGTTTTTCATCAGAAAATTGATTTTTTGGACTCTACCAAAAATGATTCAAAATGTCATTTGGATCGGGCCTCATGTTGAATAACCACTTTTTAAACCCTCACAGTGACCAAAATTGCCATTTTTACAGAGTTTTGCTTACTCAAAATCTTCAATTTTGACCAATTTCAGGCACAGAAATGACTTTAAACACACTTATTTTAGTTGAAAAAGTAATAACTCACATCCAACCGTCATTTAAAGTCAAAAGATTAAATGTTAAAATTTCATCAATATTGACCATTTTTTCAATGTTCGACTGGTCCGGGGTAATCGTTTTTCATCAGAAATTGGATTTTTTGGACTCTACCAAAAATGATTCAAAATGTCATTTGGATCGGGCCTCATGTTGAATAACCACTTTTTAAACCCTCACGGTGACCAAAATTGCCATTTTTACAGAGTTTTGCTTACTCAAAATCTTCAATTTTGACCAATTTCAGGCACAGAAATGACTTTAAACACACTTATTTTAGTTGAAAAAGTAATAACTCACATCCAACCGTCATTTAAAGTCAAAAGATTAAATGTTAAAATTTCATCAATATTGACCATTTTTTCAACGTTCGACTCGTCCGGGGTCATCGTTTTTCATCAGAAAATTGATTTTTTGGACTCTACCAATAATGATTCAAAATGTCATTTGGATCGGGCCTCATGTTGAATAACCACTTTTTAAACCCTCACAGTGACCAAAACTGCCATTTTTACAGAGTTTTGCTTACTCAAAATCTTCAATTTTGACCAATTTCAGGCACAGAAATGACTTTAAACACACTTATTTTAGTTGAAAAAGTAATAACTCACATCCAACCGTCATTTAAAGTCAAAAGATTAAATGTTAAAATTTCATCAATATTGACCATTTTTTCAACGTTCGACTGGTCCGGGGTCATCGATTTTCATCAGAAAATTGCTTTTTTGGACTCTACCAAAAATTATTCAAAATGTCATTTGGATCGGGCCTCATGTTGAATAACCACTTTTTAAACCCTCACAGTGACCAAAACTGCAATTTTTACAGAGTTTTGCTTACTCAAAATCTTCAATTTTGACCAATTTCAGGCACAGAAATGACTTTAAACACACTTATTTTAGTTGAAAAAGTAATAACTCACATCCAACCGTCATTTAAAGTCAAAAGATTAAATGTTAAAATTTCATCAATATTGACCATTTTTTCAACGTTCGACTGGTCCGGGGTCATCGTTTTTCATCAGAAAATTGATTTTTTGGACTCTACCAAAAATGATTCAAAATGTCATTTGGATCGGGCCTCATGTTGAATAACCACTTTTTAAACCCTCACAGTGACCAAAACTGCAATTTTTACAGAGTTTTGCTTACTCAAAATCTTCAATTTTGACCAATTTCAGGCACAGAAATGACTTTAAACACACTTATTTTAGTTGAAAAAGTAATAACTCACATCCAACCGTCATTTAAAGTCAAAAGATTAAATATTAAAATTTCATCAATATTGACCATTTTTTCAACGTTCGACTGGTCCGGGGTCATCGTTTTTCATCAGAAAATTGATTTTTTGGACTCTACCAAAAATGATTCAAAATGTCATTTGGATCGGGCCTCATGTTGAATAACCACTTTTTAAACCCTCACAGTGACCAAAATTGCCATTTTTACAGAGTTTTGCTTACTCAAAATCTTCAATTTTGACCAATTTCAGGCACAGAAATGACTTTAAACACACTTATTTTAGTTGAAAAAGTAATAACTCACATCCAACCGTCATTTAAAGTCAAAAGATTAAATGTTAAAATTTCATCAATATTGACCATTTTTTCAATGTTCGACTGGTCCGGGGTAATCGTTTTTCATCAGAAAATGGATTTTTTGGACTCTACCAAAAATGATTCAAAATGTCATTTGGATCGGGCCTCATGTTGAATAACCACTTTTTAAACCCTCACAGTGACCAAAATTGCCATTTTTACAGAGTTTTGCTTACTCAAAATCTTCAATTTTGACCAATTTCAGGCACAGAAATGACTTTAAACACACTTATTTTAGTTGAAAAAGTAATAACTCACATCCAACCGTCATTTAAAGTCAAAAGATTAAATGTTAAAATGTCATCAATATTGACCATTTTTTCAACGTTCGACTGGTCCGGGGTCATCGTTTTTCATCAGAAAATTGATTTTTTGGACTCTACCAAAAATAATTCAAAATGTCATTTGGATCGGGCCTCATGTTGAATAACCACTTTTTAAACCCTCACAGTGACCAAAACTGCCATTTTTACAGAGTTTTGCTTACTCAAAATCTTCAATTTTGACCAATTTCAGGCACAGAAATGACTTTAAACACACTTATTTTAGTTGAAAAAGTAATAACTCACATCCAACCGTCATTTAAAGTCAAAAGATTAAATATCAATATTTCATCAATATTGACCATTTTTTCAACGTTCGACTGGTCCGGGGTCATCGTTTTTCATCAGAAAATTGATTTTTTGGACTCTACCAAAAATGATTCAAAATGTCATTTGGACCGGGCCTCATGTTGAATAACCACTTTTTAAACCCTCACAGTGACCAAAATTGCCATTTTTACAGAGTTTTGCTTACTCAAAATCTTCAATTTTGACCAATTTCAGGCACAGAAATGACTTTAAACACACTTATTTTAGTTGAAAAAGTAATAACTCACATCCAACCGTCATTTAAAGTCAAAAGATTAAATGTTAAAATTTCATCAATATTGACCATTTTTTCAACGTTCGACTGGTCCGGGGTCATCGTTTTTCATCAGAAAATTGATTTTTTGGACTCTACCAAAAATGATTCAAAATGTCATTTGGATCGGGCCTCATGTTGAATAACCACTTTTTAAACCCTCACAGTGACCAAAACTGCAATTTTTACAGAGTTTTGCTTACTCAAAATCTTCAATTTTGACCAATTTCAGGCACAGAAATGACTTTAAACACACTTATTTTAGTTGATAAAGTAATAACTCACATCCAACCGTCATTTAAAGTCAAAAGATTAAATATTAAAATTTCATCAATATTGACCATTTTTTCAACGTTCGACTGGTCCGGGGTCATCGTTTTTCATCAGAAAATTGATTTTTTGGACTCTACCAAAAATGATTCAAAATGTCATTTGGATCGGGCCTCATGTTGAATAACCACTTTTTAAACCCTCACAGTGACCAAAATTGCCATTTTTACAGAGTTTTGCTTACTCAAAATCTTCAATTTTGACCAATTTCAGGCACAGAAATGACTTTAAACACACTTATTTTAGTTGAAAAAGTAATAACTCACATCCAACCGTCATTTAAAGTCAAAAGATTAAATGTTAAAATTTCATCAATATTGACCATTTTTTCAACGTTCGACTGGTCCGGGGTCATCGTTTTTCATCAGAAAATTGATTTTTTGGACTCTACCAAAAATGATTCAAAATGTCATTTGGATCAGGCCTCATGTTGAATAACCACTTTTTAAACCCTCACAGTGACCAAAACTGCCATTTTTACAGAGTTTTGCTTACTCAAAATCTTCAATTTTGACCAATTTCAGGCACAGAAATGACTTTAAACACACTTATTTTAGTTGAAAAAGTAATAACTCACATCCAACCGTCATTTAAAGTCAAAAGATTAAATGTTAAAATTTCATCAATATTGACCATTTTTTCAACGTTCGACTGGTCCGGGGTCATCGTTTTTCATCAGAAAATTGATTTTTTGGACTCTACCAAAAATGATTCAAAATGTCATTTGGATCGGGCCTCATGTTGAATAACCACTTTTTAAACCCTCACAGTGACCAAAACTGCAATTTTTACAGAGTTTTGCTTACTCAAAATCTTCAATTTTGACCAATTTCAGGCACAGAAATGACTTTAAACACACTTATTTTAGTTGAAAAAGTAATAACTCACATCCAACCGTCATTTAAAGTCAAAAGATTAAATATTAAAATTTCATCAATATTGACCATTTTTTCAACGTTCGACTGGTCCGGGGTCATCGTTTTTCATCAGAAAATTGATTTTTTGGACTCTACCAAAAATGATTCAAAATGTCATTTGGATCGGGCCTCATGTTGAATAACCACTTTTTAAACCCTCACAGTGACCAAAATTGCCATTTTTACAGAGTTTTGCTTACTCAAAATCTTCAATTTTGACCAATTTCAGGCACAGAAATGACTTTAAACACACTTATTTTAGTTGAAAAAGTAATAACTCACATCCAACCGTCATTTAAAGTCAAAAGATTAAATGTTAAAATTTCATCAATATTGACCATTTTTTCAACGTTCGACTGGTCCGGGGTAATCGTTTTTCATCAGAAAATGGATTTTTTGGACTCTACCAAAAATGATTCAAAATGTCATTTGGATCGGGCCTCATGTTGAATAACCACTTTTTAAACCCTCACGGTGACCAAAATTGCCATTTTTACAGAGTTTTGCTTACTCAAAATCTTCAATTTTGACCAATTTCAGGCACAGAAATGACTTTAAACACACTTATTTTAGTTGAAAAAGTAATAACTCACATCCAACCGTCATTTAAAGTCAAAAGATTAAATGTTAAAATTTCATCAATATTGACCATTTTTTCAACGTTCGACTGGTCCGGGGTCATCGTTTTTCATCAGAAAATGGATTTTTTGGACTCTACCAAAAATGATTCAAAATGTCATTTGGATCGGGCCTCATGTTGAATAACCACTTTTTAAACCCTAACAGTGACCAAAATTGCCATTTTTACAGAGTTTTGCTTACTCAAAATCTTCAATTTTGACCAATTTCATGCACAGAAATGACTTTAAACACACCTATTGTAGTTGAAAAAGCAATAACTCACATCCAACCGTCATTTAAAGTCAAAAGATTAAATGTTAAAATTTCATCAATATTGACCACTTTTTTCAACGTTCAACTGGTCCGGGGTCATCGTTTTTCATCAGAAAATTGATTTTTTTGGACTCTACCAAAAATGATTCAAAATGTCATTTGGATCGGGCCTCATGTTGAATAACCACTTTTTAAACCCTCACAGCGACCAAAATTGCCATTTATACAGAGTTTTGCTTACTCAAAATCTTCAATTTTGACCAATTTCAAGCACAGAAATGACTTTAAACACACTTATTTTAGTTGAAAAAGTAATAACTCACATCCAACCGTCATTTAAAGTCAAAAGATTAAATGTTAAAATTTCATCAATATTGACCATTTTTTCAACGTTCGACTCGTCCGGGGTCATCGTTTTTCATCAGAAAATTGATTTTTTGGACTCTACCAAAAATGATTCAAAATGTCATTAGGATCGGGCCTCATGTTGAATAACCACTTTTTAAACCCTCACAGTGACCAAAATTGCTATTTTTACAGAGTTTTGCTTACTCAAAATCTTCAATTTTGACCAATTTCAGGCACAGAAATGACTTTAAACACACTTATTTTAGTTGAAAAAGTAATAACTCACATCCAACCGTCATTTAAAGTCAAAAGATTAAATGTTAAAATTTCATCAATATTGACCGGTTTTTCAACGTTCGACTGGTCCGGGGTCATCGTTTTTCATCAGAAAATGGATTTTTTGGACTCTACCAAAAATGATTCAAAATGTCATTTGGATCAGGCCTCATGTTGAATAACCACTTTTTAAACCATCACAGTGACCAAAACTGCCATTTTTACAGAGTTTTGCTTACTCAAAATCTTCAATTTTGACCAATTTCAGGCACAGAAATGACTTTAAACACACTTATTTTAGTTGAAAAAGTAATAACTCACATCCAACCGTCATTTAAAGTCAAAAGATTAAATGTTAAAATTTCATCAATATTGAATATTTTTTCAACGTTCGACTGGTCCGGGGTCATCGTTTTTCATCAGAAAATTGATTTTTTGGACTCTACCAAAAATGATTCAAAATGTCATTTGGATCGGGCCTCATGTTGAATAACCACTTTTTAAACCCTCACAGTGACCAAAACTGCAATTTTTACAGAGTTTTGCTTACTCAAAATCTTCAATTTTGACCAATTTCAGGCACAGAAATGACTTTAAACACACTTATTTTAGTTGAAAAAGTAATAACTCACATCCAACCGTCATTTAAAGTCAAAAGATTAAATATTAAAATTTCATCAATATTGACCATTTTTTCAACGTTCGACTGGTCCGGGGTCATCGTTTTTCATCAGAAAATTGATTTCTTGGACTCTACCAAAAATGATTCAAAATGTCATTTGGATCGGGACTCATGTTGAATAACCACTTTTTAAACCCTCACAGTGACCAAAATTGCCATTTTTACAGAGTTTTGCTTACTCAAAATCTTCAATTTTGACCAATTTCAGGCACAGAAATGACTTTAAACACACTTATTTTAGTTGAAAAAGTAATAACTCACATCCAACCGTCATTTAAAGTCAAAAGATTAAATGTTAAAATTTCATCAATATTGACCATTTTTTCAACGTTCGACTGGTCCGGGGTCATCGTTTTTCATCAGAAAATTGATTTTTTGGACTCTACCAAAAATGATTCAAAATGTCATTTGGATCAGGCCTCATGTTGAATAACCACTTTTTAAACCCTCACAGTGACCAAAACTGCCATTTTTACAGAGTTTTGCTTACTCAAAATCTTCAATTTTGACCAATTTCAGGCACAGAAATGACTTTAAACACACTTATTTTAGTTGAAAAAGTAATAACTCACATCCAACCGTCATTTAAAGTCAAAAGATTAAATGTTAAAATTTCATCAATATTGACCATTTTTTCAACGTTCGACTGGTCCGGGGTCATCGATTTTCATCAGAAAATTGCTTTTTTGGACTCTACCAAAAATTATTCAAAATGTCATTTGGATCGGGCCTCATGTTGAATAACCACTTTTTAAACCCTCACAGTGACCAAAACTGCAATTTTTACAGAGTTTTGCTTACTCAAAATCTTCAATTTTGACCAATTTCAGGCACAGAAATGACTTTAAACACACTTATTTTAGTTGAAAAAGTAATAACTCACATCCAACCGTCATTTAAAGTCAAAAGATTAAATGTTAAAATTTCATCAATATTGACCATTTTTTCAACGTTCGACTGGTCCGGGGTCATCGTTTTTCATCAGAAAATTGATTTTTTGGACTCTACCAAAAATGATTCAAAATGTCATTTGGATCGGGCCTCATGTTGAATAACCACTTTTTAAACCCTCACAGTGACCAAAACTGCAATTTTTACAGAGTTTTGCTTACTCAAAATCTTCAATTTTGACCAATTTCAGGCACAGAAATGACTTTAAACACACTTATTTTAGTTGAAAAAGTAATAACTCACATCCAACCGTCATTTAAAGTCAAAAGATTAAATATTAAAATTTCATCAATATTGACCATTTTTTCAACGTTCGACTGGTCCGGGGTCATCGTTTTTCATCAGAAAATTGATTTTTTGGACTCTACCAAAAATGATTCAAAATGTCATTTGGATCGGGCCTCATGTTGAATAACCACTTTTTAAACCCTCACAGTGACCAAAATTGCCATTTTTACAGAGTTTTGCTTACTCAAAATCTTCAATTTTGACCAATTTCAGGCACAGAAATGACTTTAAACACACT
Organism: Lissotriton vulgaris; assembly: GCF_964263255.1. NCBI lineage: Eukaryota > Metazoa > Chordata > Amphibia > Caudata > Salamandridae > Lissotriton > Lissotriton vulgaris. Next base: position 1,128,473 of record NW_028246230.1, on the reverse strand, counting down.
TATTTTAGTTGAAAAAGTAATAACTCACATCCAACCGTCATTTAAAGTCAAAAGATTAAATGTTAAAATTTCATCAATATTGACCATTTTTTCAATGTTCGACTGGTCCGGGGTAATCGTTTTTCATCAGAAAATGGATTTTTTGGACTCTACCAAAAATGATTCAAAATGTCATTTGGATCGGGCCTCATGTTGAATAACCACTTTTTAAACCCTCACGGTGACCAAAATTGCCATTTTTACAGAGTTTTGCTTACTCAAAATCTTCAATTTTGACCAATTTCAGGCACAGAAATGACTTTAAACACACTTATTTTAGTTGAAAAAGTAATAACTCACATCCAACCGTCATTTAAAGTCAAAAGATTAAATGTTAAAATTTCATCAATATTGACCATTTTTTCAACGTTCGACTGGTCCGGGGTCATCGTTTTTCATCAGAAAATGGATTTTTTGGACTCTACCAAAAATGATTCAAAATGTCATTTGGATCGGGCCTCATGTTGAATAACCACTTTTTAAACCCTAACAGTGACCAAAATTGCCATTTTTACAGAGTTTTGCTTACTCAAAATCTTCAATTTTGACCAATTTCATGCACAGAAATGACTTTAAACACACTTATTGTAGTTGAAAAAGCAATAACTCACATCCAACCGTCATTTAAAGTCAAAAGAATAAATGTTAAAATTTCATCAATATTGACCACTTTTTTCAACGTTCAACTGGTCCGGGGTCATCGTTTTTCATCAGAAAATTGATTTTTTTGGACTCTACCAAAAATGATTCAAAATGTCATTTGGATCGGGCCTCATGTTGAATAACCACTTTTTAAACCCTCACAGCGACCAAAATTGCCATTTTTACAGAGTTTTGCTTACTCAAAATCTTCAATTTTGACCAATTTCAAGCACAGAAATGACTTTAAACACACTTATTTTAGTTGAAAAAGTAATAACTCACATCCAACCGTCATTTAAAGTCAAAAGATTAAATGTTAAAATTTCATCAATATTGACCATTTTTTCAACGTTCGACTCGTCCGGGGTCATCGTTTTTCATCAGAAAATTGATTTTTTGGACTCTACCAAAAATGATTCAAAATGTCATTTGGATCGGGCCTCATGTTGAATAACCACTTTTTAAACCCTCACAGTGACCAAAATTGCTATTTTTACAGAGTTTTGCTTACTCAAAATCTTCAATTTTGACCAATTTCAGGCACAGAAATGACTTTAAACACACTTATTTTAGTTGAAAAAGTAATAACTCACATCCAACCATCATTTAAAGTCAAAAGATTAAATGTTAAAATTTCATCAATATTGACCATTTTTTCAACGTTCGACTGGTCCGGGGTCATCGTTTTTCATCAGAAAATGGATTTTTTGGACTCTACCAAAAATGATTCAAAATGTCATTTGGATCAGGCCTCATGTTGAATAACCACTTTTTAAACCATCACAGTGACCAAAACTGCCATTTTTACAGAGTTTTGCTTACTCAAAATCTTCAATTTTGACCAATTTCAGGCACAGAAATGACTTTAAACACACTTATTTTAGTTGAAAAAGTAATAACTCACATCCAACCGTCATTTAAAGTCAAAAGATTAAATGTTAAAATTTCATCAATATTGACCATTTTTTCAACGTTCGACTGGTCCGGGGTCATCGTTTTTCATCAGAAAATTGATTTTTTGGACTCTACCAAAAATGATTCAAAATGTCATTTGGATCGGGCCTCATGTTGAATAACCACTTTTTAAACCCTCACAGTGACCAAAACTGCAATTTTTACAGAGTTTTGCTTACTCAAAATCTTCAATTTTGACCAATTTCAGGCACAGAAATGACTTTAAACACACTTATTTTAGTTGAAAAAGTAATAACTCGCATCCAACCGTCATTTAAAGTCAAAAGATTAAATGTTAAAATTTCATCAATATTGACCATTTTTTCAACGTTCGACTGGTCCGGGGTCATCGTTTTTCATCAGAAAATTGATTTCTTGGACTCTACCAAAAATGATTCAAAATGTCATTTGGATCGGGCCTCATGTTGAATAACCACTTTTTAAACCCTCACAGTGACCAAAATTGCCATTTTTACAGAGTTTTGCTTACTCAAAATCTTCAATTTTGACCAATTTCAGGCACAGAAATGACTTTAAACACACTTATTTTAGTTGCAAAAGTAATAACTCACATCCAACCGTCATTTAAAGTCAAAAGATTAAATGTTAAAATTTCATCAATATTGACCATTTTTTCAACGTTCGACTGGTCCGGGGTCATCGTTTTTCATCAGAAAATTGATTTTTTGGACTCTACCAAAAATGATTCAAAATGTCATTTGGACCGGGCCTCATGTTGAATAACCACTTTTTAAACCCTCACATTGACCAAAATTGCCATTTTTACAGAGTTTTGCTTACTCAAAATCTTCAATTTTGACCAATTTCAGCACAGAAATGACTTTAAACACACTTATTTTAGTTGAAAAAGTAATAACTCACATCCAACCGTCATTTAAAGTCAAAAGATTAAATGTTAAAATTTCATCAATATTGACCATTTTTTCAACGTTCGACTGTTCCGGGGTCATCGTTTTTCATCAGAAAATTGATTTTTTGGACTCTACCAAAAATGATTCAAAATGTCATTTGGATCAGGCCTCATGTTGAATAACCACTTTTTAAACCCTCACAGTGACCAAAACTGCCATTTTTACAGAGTTTTGCTTACTCAAAATCTTCAATTTTGACCAATTTCAGGCACAGAAATGACTTTAAACACACTTATTTTAGTTGAAAAAGTAATAACTCACATCCAACCGTCATTTAAAGTCAAAAGATTAAATGTTAAAATTTCATCAATATTGACCATTTTTTCAACGTTCGACTGGTCCGGGGTCATCGTTTTTTATCAGAAAATTGCTTTTTTGGACTCTACCAAAAATGATTCAAAATGTCATTTGGATCGGACCTCATGTTGAATAACCACTTTTTAAACCCTCACAGTGACCAAAACTGCAATTTTTACAGAGTTTTGCTTACTCAAAATCTTCAATTTTGACCAATTTCAGGCACAGAAATGACTTTAAACACACTTATTTTAGTTGAAAAAGTAATAACTCACATCCAACCGTCATTTAAAGTCAAAAGATTAAATATTAAAATTTCATTAATATTGACCATTTTTTTCAACGTTCGACTGGTCCGGGGTCATCGTTTTTCATCAGAAAATTGATTTTTTGGACTCTACCAAAAATGATTCAAAATGTCATTTGGATCGGGCCTCATGTTGAATAACCACTTTTTAAACCCTCACAGTGACCAAAATTGCCATTTTTACAGAGTTTTGCTTACTCAAAATCTTCAATTTTGACCAATTTCAGGCACAGAAATGACTTTAAACACACTTATTTTAGTTGAAAAAGTAATAACTCACATCCAACCGTCATTTAAAGTCAAAAGATTAAATGTTAAAATTTCATCAATATTGACCATTTTTTCAACGTTCGACTGGTCCGGGGTCATCGTTTTTCATCAGAAAATGGATTTTTTGGACTCTACCAAAAATATTTCAAAATGTCATTTGGATCGGGCCTCATGTTGAATAACCACTTTTTAAACCCTCACAGTGACCAAAACTGCCATTTTTACAGAGTTTTGCTTACTCAAAATCTTCAATTTTGACCAATTTCAGGCACAGAAATGACTTTAAACACACTTATTTTAGTTGAAAAAGTAATAACTCACATCCAACCGTCATTTAAAGTCAAAAGATTAAATATCAATATTTCATCAATATTGACCATTTTTTCAACGTTCGACTGGTCCGGGGTCATCGTTTTTCATCAGAAAATTGATTTTTTGGACTCTACCAAAAATGATTCAAAATGTCATTTGGACCGGGCCTCATGTTGAATAACCACTTTTTAAACCCTCACAGTGACCAAAATTGCCATTTTTACAGAGTTTTGCTTACTCAAAATCTTCAATTTTGACCAATTTCAGGCACAGAAATGACTTTAAACACACTTATTTTAGTTGAAAAAGTAATAACTCACATCCAACCGTCATTTAAAGTCAAAAGATTAAATGTTAAAATTTCATCAATATTGACCATTTTTTCAACGTTCGACTGGTCCGGGGTCATCGTTTTTCATCAGAAAATTGATTTTTTTGACTCTACCAAAAATGATTCAAAATGTCATTTGGATCAGGCCTCATGTTGAATAACCACTTTTTAAACCCTCACAGTGACCAAAACTGCCATTTTTACAGAGTTTTGCTTACTCAAAATCTTCAATTTTGACCAATTTCAGGCACAGAAATGACTTTAAACACACTTATTTTAGTTGAAAAAGTAATAACTCACATCCAACCGTCATTTAAAGTCAAAAGATTAAATGTTAAAATTTCATCAATATTGACCATTTTTTCAAGGTTCGACTGGTCCGGGGTCATCGTTTTTCATCAGAAAATTGATTTTTTGGACTCTACCAAAAATGATTCAAAATGTCATTTGGATCGGGCCTCATGTTGAATAACCACTTTTTAAACCCTCACAGTGACCAAAACTGCAATTTTTACAGAGTTTTGCTTACTCAAAATCTTCAATTTTGACCAATTTCAGGCACAGAAATGACTTTAAACACACTTATTTTAGTTGAAAAAGTAATAACTCACATCCAACCGTCATTTAAAGTCAAAAGATTAAATATTAAAATTTCATCAATATTGACCATTTTTTCAACGTTCGACTGGTCCGGGGTCATCGTTTTTCATCAGAAAATGGATTTTTTGGACTCTACCAAAAATGATTCAAAATGTCATTTGGATCGGGCCTCATGTTGAATAACCACTTTTTAAACCCTAACAGTGACCAAAATTGCCATTTTTACAGAGTTTTGCTTACTCAAAATCTTCAATTTTGACCAATTTCATGCACAGAAATGACTTTAAACACACTTATTGTAGTTGAAAAAGCAATAACTCACATCCAACCGTCATTTAAAGTCAAAAGATTAAATGTTAAAATTTCATCAATATTGACCACTTTTTTCAACGTTCAACTGGTCCGGGGTCATCGTTTTTCATCAGAAAATTGATTTTTTTGGACTCTACCAAAAATGATTCAAAATGTCATTTGGATCGGGCCTCATGTTGAATAACCACTTTTTAAACCCTCACAGTGACCAAAATTGCCATTTTTACAGAGTTTTGCTTACTCAAAATCTTCAATTTTGACCAATTTCAGGCACAGAAATGACTTTAAACACACTTATTTTAGTTGAAAAAGTAATAACTCACATCCAACCGTCATTTAAAGTCAAAAGATTAAATGTTAAAATTTCATCAATATTGACCATTTTTTCAACGTTCGACTGGTCCGGGGTAATCGTTTTTCATCAGAAAATGGATTTTTTGGACTCTACCAAAAATGATTCAAAATGTCATTTGGATCGGGCCTCATGTTGAATAACCACTTTTTAAACCCTAACAGTGACCAAAATTGCCATTTTTACAGAGTTTTGCTTACTCAAAATCTTCAATTTTGACCAATTTCATGCACAGAAATGACTTTAAACACACTTATTGTAGTTGAAAAAGCAATAACTCACATCCAACCGTCATTTAAAGTCAAAAGATTAAATGTTAAAATTTCATCAATATTGACACTTTTTTCAACGTTCGACTGGTCCGGGGTCATCGTTTTTCATCAGAAAATTGATTTTTTGGACTCTACCAAAAATGATTCAAAATGTCATTTGGATCGGGCCTCATGTTGAATAACCACTTTTTAAACCCTAACAGTGACCAAAATTGCCATTTTTACAGAGTTTTGCTTACTCAAAATCTTCAATTTTGACCAATTTCATGCACAGAAATGACTTTAAACACACTTATTGTAGTTGAAAAAGCAATAACTCACATCCAACCGTCATTTAAAGTCAAAAGATTAAATGTTAAAATTTCATCAATATTGACCACTTTTTTCAACGTTCAACTGGTCCGGGGTCATCGTTTTTCATCAGAAAATTGATTTTTTTGGACTCTACCAAAAATGATTCAAAATGTCATTTGGATCGGGCCTCATGTTGAATAACCACTTTTTAAACCCTCACAGCGACCAAAATTGCCATTTTTACAGAGTTTTGCTTACTCAAAATCTTCAATTTTGACCAATTTCAAGCACAGAAATGACTTTAAACACACTTATTTTAGTTGAAAAAGTAATAACTCACATCCAACCGTCATTTAAAGTCAAAAGATTAAATGTTAAAATTTCATCAATATTGACCATTTTTTCAACGTTCGACTCGTCCGGGGTCATCGTTTTTCATCAGAAAATTGATTTTTTGGACTCTACCAAAAATGATTCAAAATGTCATTAGGATCGGGCCTCATGTTGAATAACCACTTTTTAAACCCTCACAGTGACCAAAATTGCTATTTTTACAGAGTTTTGCTTACTCAAAATCTTCAATTTTGACCAATTTCAGGCACAGAAATGACTTTAAACACACTTATTTTAGTTGAAAAAGTAATAACTCACATCCAACCGTCATTTAAAGTCAAAAGATTAAATGTTAAAATTTCATCAATATTGACCGGTTTTTCAACGTTCGACTGGTCCGGGGTCATCGTTTTTCATCAGAAAATGGATTTTTTGGACTCTACCAAAAATGATTCAAAATGTCATTTGGATCAGGCCTCATGTTGAATAACCACTTTTTAAACCATCACAGTGACCAAAACTGCCATTTTTACAGAGTTTTGCTTACTCAAAATCTTCAATTTTGACCAATTTCAGGCACAGAAATGACTTTAAACACACTTATTTTAGTTGAAAAAGTAATAACTCACATCCAACCGTCATTTAAAGTCAAAAGATTAAATGTTAAAATTTCATCAATATTGAATATTTTTTCAACGTTCGACTGGTCCGGGGTCATCGTTTTTCATCAGAAAATTGATTTTTTGGACTCTACCAAAAATGATTCAAAATGTCATTTGGATCGGGCCTCATGTTGAATAACCACTTTTTAAACCCTCACAGTGACCAAAACTGCAATTTTTACAGAGTTTTGCTTACTCAAAATCTTCAATTTTGACCAATTTCAGGCACAGAAATGACTTTAAACACACTTATTTTAGTTGAAAAAGTAATAACTCACATCCAACCGTCATTTAAAGTCAAAAGATTAAATATTAAAATTTCATCAATATTGACCATTTTTTCAACGTTCGACTGGTCCGGGGTCATCGTTTTTCATCAGAAAATTGATTTCTTGGACTCTACCAAAAATGATTCAAAATGTCATTTGGATCGGGACTCATGTTGAATAACCACTTTTTAAACCCTCACAGTGACCAAAATTGCCATTTTTACAGAGTTTTGCTTACTCAAAATCTTCAATTTTGACCAATTTCAGGCACAGAAATGACTTTAAACACACTTATTTTAGTTGAAAAAGTAATAACTCACATCCAACCGTCATTTAAAGTCAAAAGATTAAATGTTAAAATTTCATCAATATTGACCATTTTTTCAACGTTCGACTGGTCCGGGGTCATCGTTTTTCATCAGAAAATTGATTTTTTGGACTCTACCAAAAATGATTCAAAATGTCATTTGGATCAGGCCTCATGTTGAATAACCACTTTTTAAACCCTCACAGTGACCAAAACTGCCATTTTTACAGAGTTTTGCTTACTCAAAATCTTCAATTTTGACCAATTTCAGGCACAGAAATGACTTTAAACACACTTATTTTAGTTGAAAAAGTAATAACTCACATCCAACCGTCATTTAAAGTCAAAAGATTAAATGTTAAAATTTCATCAATATTGACCATTTTTTCAACGTTCGACTGGTCCGGGGTCATCGATTTTCATCAGAAAATTGCTTTTTTGGACTCTACCAAAAATTATTCAAAATGTCATTTGGATCGGGCCTCATGTTGAATAACCACTTTTTAAACCCTCACAGTGACCAAAACTGCAATTTTTACAGAGTTTTGCTTACTCAAAATCTTCAATTTTGACCAATTTCAGGCACAGAAATGACTTTAAACACACTTATTTTAGTTGAAAAAGTAATAACTCACATCCAACCGTCATTTAAAGTCAAAAGATTAAATGTTAAAATTTCATCAATATTGACCATTTTTTCAACGTTCGACTGGTCCGGGGTCATTGTTTTTCATCAGAAAATTGATTTTTTGGACTCTACCAAAAATGATTCAAAATGTCATTTGGATCAGGCCTCATGTTGAATAACCACTTTTTAAACCCTCACAGTGACCAAAACTGCCATTTTTACAGAGTTTTGCTTACTCAAAATCTTCAATTTTGACCAATTTCAGGCACAGAAATGACTTTAAACACACTTATTTTAGTTGAAAAAGTAATAACTCACATCCAACCGTCATTTAAAGTCAAAAGATTAAATGTTAAAATTTCATCAATATTGACCATTTTTTCAACGTTCGACTGGTCCGGGGTCATCGTTTTTCATCAGAAAATTGATTTTTTGGACTCTACCAAAAATGATTCAAAATGTCATTTGGATCGGGCCTCATGTTGAATAACCACTTTTTAAACCCTCACAGTGACCAAAACTGCAATTTTTACAGAGTTTTGCTTACTCAAAATCTTCAATTTTGACCAATTTCAGGCACAGAAATGACTTTAAACACACTTATTTTAGTTGAAAAAGTAATAACTCACATCCAACCGTCATTTAAAGTCAAAAGATTAAATATTAAAATTTCATCAATATTGACCATTTTTTCAACGTTCGACTGGTCCGGGGTCATCGTTTTTCATCAGAAAATTGATTTTTTGGACTCTACCAAAAATGATTCAAAATGTCATTTGGATCGGGCCTCATGTTGAATAACCACTTTTTAAACCCTCACAGTGACCAAAATTGCCATTTTTACAGAGTTTTGCTTACTCAAAATCTTCAATTTTGACCAATTTCAGGCACAGAAATGACTTTAAACACACTTATTTTAGTTGAAAAAGTAATAACTCACATCCAACCGTCATTTAAAGTCAAAAGATTAAATGTTAAAATTTCATCAATATTGACCATTTTTTCAATGTTCGACTGATCCGGGGTAATCGTTTTTCATCAGAAAATGGATTTTTTGGACTCTACCAAAAATGATTCAAAATGTCATTTGGATCGGGCCTCATGTTGAATAACCACTTTTTAAACCCTCACGGTGACCAAAATTGCCATTTTTACAGAGTTTTGCTTACTCAAAATCTTCAATTTTGACCAATTTCAGGCACAGAAATGACTTTAAACACACTTATTTTAGTTGAAAAAGTAATAACTCACATCCAACCGTCATTTAAAGTCAAAAGATTAAATGTTAAAATTTCATCAATATTGACCATTTTTTCAACGTTCGACTGGTCCGGGGTCATCGTTTTTCATCAGAAAATTGATTTTTTGGACTCTACCAAAAATGATTCAAAATGTCATTTGGATCGGGCCTCATGTTGAATAACCACTTTTTAAACCCTAACAGTGACCAAAATTGCCATTTTTACAGAGTTTTGCTTACTCAAAATCTTCAATTTTGACCAATTTCATGCACAGAAATGACTTTAAACACACTTATTGTAGTTGAAAAAGCAATAACTCACATCCAACCGTCATTTAAAGTCAAAAGAATAAATGTTAAAATTTCATCAATATTGACCACTTTTTTCAACGTTCAACTGGTCCGGGGTCATCGTTTTTCATCAGAAAATTGATTTTTTTGGACTCTACCAAAAATGATTCAAAATGTCATTTGGATCGGGCCTCATGTTGAATAACCACTTTTTAAACCCTCACAGCGACCAAAATTGCCATTTTTACAGAGTTTTGCTTACTCAAAATCTTCAATTTTGACCAATTTCAAGCACAGAAATGACTTTAAACACACTTATTTTAGTTGAAAAAGTAATAACTCACATCCAACCGTCATTTAAAGTCAAAAGATTAAATGTTAAAATTTCATCAATATTGACCATTTTTTCAACGTTCGACTCGTCCGGGGTCATCGTTTTTCATCAGAAAATTGATTTTTTGGACTCTACCAAAAATGATTCAAAATGTCATTTGGATCGGGCCTCATGTTGAATAACCACTTTTTAAACCCTCACAGTGACCAAAATTGCTATTTTTACAGAGTTTTGCTTACTCAAAATCTTCAATTTTGACCAATTTCAGGCACAGAAATGACTTTAAACACACTTATTTTAGTTGAAAAAGTAATAACTCACATCCAACCATCATTTAAAGTCAAAAGATTAAATGTTAAAATTTCATCAATATTGACCATTTTTTCAACGTTCGACTGGTCCGGGGTCATCGTTTTTCATCAGAAAATGGATTTTTTGGACTCTACCAAAAATGATTCAAAATGTCATTTGGATCAGGCCTCATGTTGAATAACCACTTTTTAAACCATCACAGTGACCAAAACTGCCATTTTTACAGAGTTTTGCTTACTCAAAATCTTCAATTTTGACCAATTTCAGGCACAGAAATGACTTTAAACACACTTATTTTAGTTGAAAAAGTAATAACTCACATCCAACCGTCATTTAAAGTCAAAAGATTAAATGTTAAAATTTCATCAATATTGACAATTTTTTCAACGTTCGACTGGTCCGGGGTCATCGTTTTTCATCAGAAAATTGATTTTTTGGACTCTACCAAAAATGATTCAAAATGTCATTTGGATCGGGCCTCATGTTGAATAACCACTTTTTAAACCCTCACAGTGACCAAAACTGCAATTTTTACAGAGTTTTGCTTACTCAAAATCTTCAATTTTGACCAATTTCAGGCACAGAAATGACTTTAAACACACTTATTTTAGTTGAAAAAGTAATAACTCGCATCCAACCGTCATTTAAAGTCAAAAGATTAAATGTTAAAATTTCATCAATATTGACCATTTTTTCAACGTTCGACTGGTCCGGGGTCATCGTTTTTCATCAGAAAATTGATTTCTTGGACTCTACCAAAAATGATTCAAAATGTCATTTGGATCGGGCCTCATGTTGAATAACCACTTTTTAAACCCTCACAGTGACCAAAATTGCCATTTTTACAGAGTTTTGCTTACTCAAAATCTTCAATTTTGACCAATTTCAGGCACAGAAATGACTTTAAACACACTTATTTTAGTTGCAAAAGTAATAACTCACATCCAACCGTCATTTAAAGTCAAAAGATTAAATGTTAAAATTTCATCAATATTGACCATTTTTTCAACGTTCGACTGGTCCGGGGTCATCGTTTTTCATCAGAAAATTGATTTTTTGGACTCTACCAAAAATGATTCAAAATGTCATTTGGACCGGGCCTCATGTTGAATAACCACTTTTTAAACCCTCACATTGACCAAAATTGCCATTTTTACAGAGTTTTGCTTACTCAAAATCTTCAATTTTGACCAATTTCAGCACAGAAATGACTTTAAACACACTTATTTTAGTTGAAAAAGTAATAACTCACATCCAACCGTCATTTAAAGTCAAAAGATTAAATGTTAAAATTTCATCAATATTGACCATTTATTCAACGTTCGACTGTTCCGGGGTCATCGTTTTTCATCAGAAAATTGATTTTTTGGACTCTACCAAAAATGATTCAAAATGTCATTTGGATCAGGCCTCATGTTGAATAACCACTTTTTAAACCCTCACAGTGACCAAAACTGCCATTTTTACAGAGTTTTGCTTACTCAAAATCTTCAATTTTGACCAATTTCAGGCACAGAAATGACTTTAAACACACTTATTTTAGTTGAAAAAGTAATAACTCACATCCAACCGTCATTTAAAGTCAAAAGATTAAATGTTAAAATTTCATCAATATTGACCATTTTTTCAACGTTCGACTGGTCCGGGGTCATCGTTTTTTATCAGAAAATTGCTTTTTTGGACTCTACCAAAAATGATTCAAAATGTCATTTGGATCGGACCTCATGTTGAATAACCACTTTTTAAACCCTCACAGTGACCAAAACTGCAATTTTTACAGAGTTTTGCTTACTCAAAATCTTCAATTTTGACCAATTTCAGGCACAGAAATGACTTTAAACACACTTATTTTAGTTGAAAAAGTAATAACTCACATCCAACCGTCATTTAAAGTCAAAAGATTAAATATTAAAATTTCATTAATATTGACCATTTTTTTCAACGTTCGACTGGTCCGGGGTCATCGTTTTTCATCAGAAAATTGATTTTTTGGACTCTACCAAAAATGATTCAAAATGTCATTTGGATCGGGCCTCATGTTGAATAACCACTTTTTAAACCCTCACAGTGACCAAAATTGCCATTTTTACAGAGTTTTGCTTACTCAAAATCTTCAATTTTGACCAATTTCAGGCACAGAAATGACTTTAAACACACTTATTTTAGTTGAAAAAGTAATAACTCACATCCAACCGTCATTTAAAGTCAAAAGATTAAATGTTAAAATTTCATCAATATTGACCATTTTTTCAACGTTCGACTGGTCCGGGGTCATCGTTTTTCATCAGAAAATGGATTTTTTGGACTCTACCAAAAATATTTCAAAATGTCATTTGGATCGGGCCTCATGTTGAATAACCACTTTTTAAACCCACACAGTGACCAAAACTGCCATTTTTACAGAGTTTTGCTTACTCAAAATCTTCAATTTTGACCAATTTCAGGCACAGAAATGACTTTAAACACACTTATTTTAGTTGAAAAAGTAATAACTCACATCCAACCGTCATTTAAAGTCAAAAGATTAAATATCAATATTTCATCAATATTGACCATTTTTTCAACGTTCGACTGGTCCGGGGTCATCGTTTTTCATCAGAAAATTGATTTTTTGGACTCTACCAAAAATGATTCAAAATGTCATTTGGACCGGGCCTCATGTTGAATAACCACTTTTTAAACCCTCACAGTGACCAAAATTGCCATTTTTACAGAGTTTTGCTTACTCAAAATCTTCAATTTTGACCAATTTCAGGCACAGAAATGACTTTAAACACACTTATTTTAGTTGAAAAAGTAATAACTCACATCCAACCGTCATTTAAAGTCAAAAGATTAAATGTTAAAATTTCATCAATATTGACCATTTTTTCAACGTTCGACTGGTCCGGGGTCATCGTTTTTCATCAGAAAATTGATTTTTTTGACTCTACCAAAAATGATTCAAAATGTCATTTGGATCAGGCCTCATGTTGAATAACCACTTTTTAAACCCTCACAGTGACCAAAACTGCCATTTTTACAGAGTTTTGCTTACTCAAAATCTTCAATTTTGACCAATTTCAGGCACAGAAATGACTTTAAACACAATTATTTTAGTTGAAAAAGTAATAACTCACATCCAACCGTCATTTAAAGTCAAAAGATTAAATGTTAAAATTTCATCAATATTGACCATTTTTTCAAGGTTCGACTGGTCCGGGGTCATCGTTTTTCATCAGAAAATTGATTTTTTGGACTCTACCAAAAATGATTCAAAATGTCATTTGGATCGGGCCTCATGTTGAATAACCACTTTTTAAACCCTCACAGTGACCAAAACTGCAATTTTTACAGAGTTTTGCTTACTCAAAATCTTCAATTTTGACCAATTTCAAGGACAGAAATGACTTTAAACACACTTATTTTAGTTGAAAAAGTAATAACTCACATCCAACCGTCATTTAAAGTCAAAAGATTAAATGTTAAAATTTCATCAATATTGACCATTTTTTCAACGTTCGACTGGTCCGGGGTAATCGTTTTTCATCAGAAAATGGATTTTTTGGACTCTACCAAAAATGATTCAAAATGTCATTTGGATCGGGCCTCATGTTGAATAACCACTTTTTAAACCCTAACAGTGACCAAAATTGCCATTTTTACAGAGTTTTGCTTACTCAAAATCTTCAATTTTGACCAATTTCATGCACAGAAATGACTTTAAACACACTTATTGTAGTTGAAAAAGCAATAACTCACATCCAACCGTCATTTAAAGTCAAAAGATTAAATGTTAAAATTTCATCAATATTGACCACTTTTTTCAACGTTCAACTGGTCCGGGGTCATCGTTTTTCATCAGAAAATTGATTTTTTTGGACTCTACCAAAAATGATTGAAAATGTCATTTGGATCGGGCCTCATGTTGAATAACCACTTTTTAAACCCTCACAGCGACCAAAATTGCCATTTTTACAGAGTTTTGCTTACTCAAAATCTTCAATTTTGACCAATTTCAAGCACAGAAATGACTTTAAACACACTTATTTTAGTTGAAAAAGTAATAACTCACATCCAACCGTCATTTAAAGTCAAAAGATTAAATGTTAAAATTTCATCAATATTGACCATTTTTTCAACGTTCGACTCGTCCGGGGTCATCGTTTTTCATCAGAAAATTGATTTTTTGGACTCTACCAAAAATGATTCAAAATGTCATTTGGATCGGGCCTCATGTTGAATAACCACTTTTTAAACCCTCACAGTGACCAAAATTGCTATTTTTACAGAGTTTTGCTTACTCAAAATCTTCAATTTTGACCAATTTCAGGCACAGAAATGACTTTAAACACACTTATTTTAGTTGAAAAAGTAATAACTCACATCCAACCGTCATTTAAAGTCAAAAGATTAAATGTTAAAATTTCATCAATATTGACCATTTTTTCAACGTTCGACTGGTCCGGGGTCATCGTTTTTCATCAGAAAATGGATTTTTTGGACTCTACCAAAAATGATTCAAAATGTCATTTGGATCAGGCCTCATGTTGAATAACCACTTTTTAAACCATCACAGTGACCAAAACTGCCATTTTTACAGAGTTTTGCTTACTCAAAATCTTCAATTTTGACCAATTTCAGGCACAGAAATGACTTTAAACACACTTATTTTAGTTGAAAAAGTAATAACTCACATCCAACCGTCATTTAAAGTCAAAAGATTAAATGTTAAAATGTCATCAATATTGACCATTTTTTCAACGTTCGACTGGTCCGGGGTCATCGTTTTTCATCAGAAAATGGATTTTTTGGACTCTACCAAAAATGATTCAAAATGTCATTTGGATCAGGCCTCATGTTGAATAACCACTTTTTAAACCCTCACAGTGACCAAAATTGCTATTTTTACAGAGTTTTGCTTACTCAAAATCTTCAATTTTGACCAATTTCAGGCACAGAAATGACTTTAAACACACTTATTTTAGTTGAAAAAGTAATAACTCACATCCAACCGTCATTTAAAGTCAAAAGATTAAATATCAATATTTCATCAATATTGACCATTTTTTCAACGTTCGACTGGTCCGGGGTCATCGTTTTTCATCAGAAAATTGATTTTTTTGGACTCTACCAAAAATGATTCAAAATGTCATTTGGACCGGGCCTCATGTTGAATAACCACTTTTTAAACCCTCACAGTGACCAAAATTGCCATTTTTACAGAGTTTTGCTTACTCAAAATCTTCAATTTTGACCAATTTCAGGCACAGAAATGACTTTAAACACACTTATTTTAGTTGAAAAAGTAATAACTCACATCCAACCGTCATTTAAAGTCAAAAGATTAAATGTTAAAATTTCATCAATATTGACCACTTTTTTCAACGTTCAACTGGTCCGGGGTCATCGTTTTTCATCAGAAAATTGATTTTTTTGACTCTACCAAAAATGATTCAAAATGTCATTTGGATCAGGCCTCATGTTGAATAACCACTTTTTAAACCCTCACAGTGACCAAAACTGCCATTTTTACAGAGTTTTGCTTACTCAAAATCTTCAATTTTGACCAATTTCAGGCACAGAAATGACTTTAAACACACTTATTTTAGTTGAAAAAGTAATAACTCACATCCAACCGTCATTTAAAGTCAAAAGATTAAATGTTAAAATTTCATCAATATTGACCATTTTTTCAACGTTCGACTGGTCCGGGGTCATCGTTTTTCATCAGAAAATTGATTTTTTGGACTCTACCAAAAATGATTCAAAATGTCATTTGGATCAGGCCTCATGTTGAATAACCACTTTTTAAACCATCACAGTGACCAAAACTGCCATTTTTACAGAGTTTTGCTTACTCAAAATCTTCAATTTTGACCAATTTCAGGCACAGAAATGACTTTAAACACACTTATTTAAGTTGAAAAAGTAATAACTCACATCCAACCGTCATTTAAAGTCAAAAGATTAAATGTTAAAATTTCATCAATATTGACCATTTTTTCAACGTTCGACTGGTCCGGGGTCATCGTTTTTCATCAGAAAATGGATTTTTTGGACTCTACCAAAAATGATTCAAAATGTCATTTGGATCAGGCCTCATGTTGAATAACCACTTTTTAAACCATCACAGTGACCAAAACTGCCATTTTTACAGAGTTTTGCTTACTCAAAATCTTCAATTTTGACCAATTTCAGGCACAGAAATGACTTTAAACACACTTATTTTAGTTGAAAAAGTAATAACTCACATCCAACCGTCATTTAAAGTCAAAAGATTAAATGTTAAAATTTCATCAATATTGACCATTTTTTCAACGTTCGACTGGTCCGGGGTCATCGTTTTTCATCAGAAAATTTATTTTTTGGACTCTACCAAAAATGATTCAAAATGTCATTTGGATCGGGCCTCATGTTGAATAACCACTTTTTAAACCCTCACAGTGACCAAAACTGCAATTTTTACAGAGTTTTGCTTACTCAAAATCTTCAATTTTGACCAATTTCAGGCACAGAAATGACTTTAAACACACTTATTTTAGTTGAAAAAGTAATAACTCACATCCAACCGTCATTTAAAGTCAAAAGATTAAATATTAAAATTTCATCAATATTGACCATTTTTTCAACGTTCGACTGGTCCGGGGTCATCGTTTTTCATCAGAAAATTGATTTCTTGGACTCTACCAAAAATGATTCAAAATGTCATTTGGATCGGGCCTCATGTTGAATAACCACTTTTTAAACCCTCACAGTGACCAAAATTGCCATTTTTACAGAGTTTTGCTTACTCAAAATCTTCAATTTTGACCAATTTCAGGCACAGAAATGACTTTAAACACACTTATTTTAGTTGCAAAAGTAATAACTCACATCCAACCGTCATTTAAAGTCAAAAGATTAAATGTTAAAATTTCATCAATATTGACCATTTTTTCAACGTTCGACTGGTCCGGGGTAATCGTTTTTCATCAGAAAATGGATTTTTTGGACTCTACCAAAAATGATTCAAAATGCCATTTGGATCGGGCCTCATGTTGAATAACCACTTTTTAAACCCTCACGGTGACCAAAATTGCCATTTTTACCGAGTTTTGCTTACTCAAAATCTTCAATTTTGACCAATTTCAGGCACAGAAATGACTTTAAACACGCTTATTTTAGTTGAAAAAGTAATAACTCACATCCAACCGTCATTTAAAGTCAAAAGATTAAATGTTAAAATTTCATCAATATTGACCATTTTTTCAACGTTCGACTGGTCCGGGGTCATCGTTTTTCATCAGAAAATTGATTTTTTGGACTCTACCAAAAATGATTCAAAATGTCATTTGGATCGGGCCTCATGTTGAATAACCACTTTTTAAACCCTCACAGTGACCAAAATTGCCATTTTTACAGAGTTTTGCTTACTCAAAATCTTCAATTTTGACCAATTTCAGGCACAGAAATGACTTTAAACACACTTATTTTAGTTGAAAAAGTAATAACTCACATCCAACCGTCATTTAAAATCAAAAGATTAAATGTTAAAATTTCATCAATATTGACCATTTTTTCAACGTTCGACTGGTCCGGGGTTATCGTTTTTCATCAGAAAATTGATTTTTTGGACTCTACCAAAAATGATTCAAAATGTCATTTGGATCGGGCCTCATGTTGAATAACCACTTTTTAAACCCTCACAGTGACCAAAATTGCCATTTTTACAGAGTTTTGCTTACTCAAAATCTTCAATTTTGACCAATTTCAGGCACAGAAATGACTTTAAACACACTTATTTTAGTTGAAAAAGTAATAACTCACATCCAACCGTCATTTAAAGTCAAAAGATTAAATGTTAAAATTTCATCAATATTGACCATTTTTTCAACGTTCGACTGGTCCGGGGTCATCGTTTTTCATCAGAAAATGGATTTTTTGGACTCTACCAAAAATGATTCAAAATGTCATTTGGATCAGACCTCATGTTGAATAACCACTTTTTAAACCCTCACAGTGACCAAAACTGCCATTTTTACAGAGTTTTGCTAACTCAAAATCTTCAATTTTGACCAATTTCAGGCACAGAAATGACTTTAAACACACTTATTTTAGTTGAAAAAGTAATAACTCACATCCAACCGCCATTTAAAGTCAAAAGATTAAATGTTAAAATTTCATCAATATTGACCATTTTTTCAACGTTCGACTGGTCCGGGGTCATCGTTTTTCATCAGAAAATTGATTTTTTGGACTCTACCAAAAATGATTCAAAATGTCATTTGGATCGGGCCTCATGTTGAATAACCACTTTTTAAACCCTCACAGTGACCAAAACTGCCATTTTTACAGAGTTTTGCTTACTCAAAATCTTCAATTTTGACCAATTTCAGGCACAGAAATGACTTTAAACACACTTATTTTAGTTGAAAAAGTAATAACTCACATCCAACCGTCATTTAAAGTCAAAAGATTAAATGTTAAAATTTCATCAATATTGACCATTTTTTCAATGTTCGACTGGTCCGGGGTCATCGTTTTTCATCAGAAAATGGATTTTTTGGACTCTACCAAAAATGATTCAAAATGTCATTTGGATCGGGCCTCATGTTGAATAACCACTTTTTAAACCCTCATAGTGACCAAAACTGCCATTTTTACAGAGTTTTGCTTACTCAAAATCTTCAATTTTGACCAATTTCAGGCACAGAAATGACTTTAAACACACTTATTTTAGTTGAAAAAGCAATAACTCACATCCAACCGTCATTTAAAGTCAAAAGAATAAATGTTAAAATTTCATCAATATTGACCACTTTTTTCAACGTTCAACTGGTCCGGGGTCATCGTTTTTCATCAGAAAATTGATTTTTTTGGACTCTACCAAAAATGATTCAAAATGTCATTTGGATCGGGCCTCATGTTGAATAACCACTTTTTAAACCCTCACAGCGACCAAAATTGCCATTTTTACAGAGTTTTGCTTACTCAAAATCTTCAATTTTGACCAATTTCAAGCACAGAAATGACTTTAAACACACTTATTTTAGTTGAAAAAGTAATAACTCACATCCAACCGTCATTTAAAGTCAAAAGATTAAATGTTAAAATTTCATCAATATTGACCATTTTTTCAACGTTCGACTCGTCCGGGGTCATCGTTTTTCATCAGAAAATTGATTTTTTGGACTCTACCAAAAATGATTCAAAATGTCATTTGGATCGGGCCTCATGTTGAATAACCACTTTTTAAACCCTCACAGTGACCAAAATTGCTATTTTTACAGAGTTTTGCTTACTCAAAATCTTCAATTTTGACCAATTTCAGGCACAGAAATGACTTTAAACACACTTATTTTAGTTGAAAAAGTAATAACTCACATCCAACCATCATTTAAAGTCAAAAGATTAAATGTTAAAATTTCATCAATATTGACCATTTTTTCAACGTTCGACTGGTCCGGGGTCATCGTTTTTCATCAGAAAATGGATTTTTTGGACTCTACCAAAAATGATTCAAAATGTCATTTGGATCAGGCCTCATGTTGAATAACCACTTTTTAAACCATCACAGTGACCAAAACTGCCATTTTTACAGAGTTTTGCTTACTCAAAATCTTCAATTTTGACCAATTTCAGGCACAGAAATGACTTTAAACACACTTATTTTAGTTGAAAAAGTAATAACTCACATCCAACCGTCATTTAAAGTCAAAAGATTAAATGTTAAAATTTCATCAATATTGACAATTTTTTCAACGTTCGACTGGTCCGGGGTCATCGTTTTTCATCAGAAAATTGATTTTTTGGACTCTACCAAAAATGATTCAAAATGTCATTTGGATCGGGCCTCATGTTGAATAACCACTTTTTAAACCCTCACAGTGACCAAAACTGCAATTTTTACAGAGTTTTGCTTACTCAAAATCTTCAATTTTGACCAATTTCAGGCACAGAAATGACTTTAAACACACTTATTTTAGTTGAAAAAGTAATAACTCGCATCCAACCGTCATTTAAAGTCAAAAGATTAAATGTTAAAATTTCATCAATATTGACCATTTTTTCAACGTTCGACTGGTCCGGGGTCATCGTTTTTCATCAGAAAATTGATTTCTTGGACTCTACCAAAAATGATTCAAAATGTCATTTGGATCGGGCCTCATGTTGAATAACCACTTTTTAAACCCTCACAGTGACCAAAATTGCCATTTTTACAGAGTTTTGCTTACTCAAAATCTTCAATTTTGACCAATTTCAGGCACAGAAATGACTTTAAACACACTTATTTTAGTTGCAAAAGTAATAACTCACATCCAACCGTCATTTAAAGTCAAAAGATTAAATGTTAAAATTTCATCAATATTGACCATTTTTTCAACGTTCGACTGGTCCGGGGTCATCGTTTTTCATCAGAAAATTGATTTTTTGGACTCTACCAAAAATGATTCAAAATGTCATTTGGACCGGGCCTCATGTTGAATAACCACTTTTTAAACCCTCACATTGACCAAAATTGCCATTTTTACAGAGTTTTGCTTACTCAAAATCTTCAATTTTGACCAATTTCAGCACAGAAATGACTTTAAACACACTTATTTTAGTTGAAAAAGTAATAACTCACATCCAACCGTCATTTAAAGTCAAAAGATTAAATGTTAAAATTTCATCAATATTGACCATTTATTCAACGTTCGACTGTTCCGGGGTCATCGTTTTTCATCAGAAAATTGATTTTTTGGACTCTACCAAAAATGATTCAAAATGTCATTTGGATCAGGCCTCATGTTGAATAACCACTTTTTAAACCCTCACAGTGACCAAAACTGCCATTTTTACAGAGTTTTGCTTACTCAAAATCTTCAATTTTGACCAATTTCAGGCACAGAAATGACTTTAAACACACTTATTTTAGTTGAAAAAGTAATAACTCACATCCAACCGTCATTTAAAGTCAAAAGATTAAATGTTAAAATTTCATCAATATTGACCATTTTTTCAACGTTCGACTGGTCCGGGGTCATCGTTTTTTATCAGAAAATTGCTTTTTTGGACTCTACCAAAAATGATTCAAAATGTCATTTGGATCGGACCTCATGTTGAATAACCACTTTTTAAACCCTCACAGTGACCAAAACTGCAATTTTTACAGAGTTTTGCTTACTCAAAATCTTCAATTTTGACCAATTTCAGGCACAGAAATGACTTTAAACACACTTATTTTAGTTGAAAAAGTAATAACTCACATCCAACCGTCATTTAAAGTCAAAAGATTAAATATTAAAATTTCATTAATATTGACCATTTTTTTCAACGTTCGACTGGTCCGGGGTCATCGTTTTTCATCAGGAAATTGATTTTTTGGACTCTACCAAAAATGATTCAAAATGTCATTTGGATCGGGCCTCATGTTGAATAACCACTTTTTAAACCCTCACAGTGACCAAAATTGCCATTTTTACAGAGTTTTGCTTACTCAAAATCTTCAATTTTGACCAATTTCAGGCACAGAAATGACTTTAAACACACTTATTTTAGTTGAAAAAGTAATAACTCACATCCAACCGTCATTTAAAGTCAAAAGATTAAATGTTAAAATTTCATCAATATTGACCATTTTTTCAACGTTCGACTGGTCCGGGGTCATCGTTTTTCATCAGAAAATGGATTTTTTGGACTCTACCAAAAATATTTCAAAATGTCATTTGGATCGGGCCTCATGTTGAATAACCACTTTTTAAACCCACACAGTGACCAAAACTGCCATTTTTACAGAGTTTTGCTTACTCAAAATCTTCAATTTTGACCAATTTCAGGCACAGAAATGACTTTAAACACACTTATTTTAGTTGAAAAAGTAATAACTCACATCCAACCGTCATTTAAAGTCAAAAGATTAAATATCAATATTTCATCAATATTGACCATTTTTTCAACGTTCGACTGGTCCGGGGTCATCGTTTTTCATCAGAAAATTGATTTTTTGGACTCTACCAAAAATGATTCAAAATGTCATTTGGACCGGGCCTCATGTTGAATAACCACTTTTTAAACCCTCACAGTGACCAAAATTGCCATTTTTACAGAGTTTTGCTTACTCAAAATCTTCAATTTTGACCAATTTCAGGCACAGAAATGACTTTAAACACACTTATTTTAGTTGAAAAAGTAATAACTCACATCCAACCGTCATTTAAAGTCAAAAGATTAAATGTTAAAATTTCATCAATATTGACCATTTTTTCAACGTTCGACTGGTCCGGGGTCATCGTTTTTCATCAGAAAATTGATTTTTTTGACTCTACCAAAAATGATTCAAAATGTCATTTGGATCAGGCCTCATGTTGAATAACCACTTTTTAAACCCTCACAGTGACCAAAACTGCCATTTTTACAGAGTTTTGCTTACTCAAAATCTTCAATTTTGACCAATTTCAGGCACAGAAATGACTTTAAACACAATTATTTTAGTTGAAAAAGTAATAACTCACATCCAACCGTCATTTAAAGTCAAAAGATTAAATGTTAAAATTTCATCAATATTGACCATTTTTTCAAGGTTCGACTGGTCCGGGGTCATCGTTTTTCATCAGAAAATTGATTTTTTGGACTCTACCAAAAATGATTCAAAATGTCATTTGGATCGGGCCTCATGTTGAATAACCACTTTTTAAACCCTCACAGTGACCAAAACTGCAATTTTTACAGAGTTTTGCTTACTCAAAATCTTCAATTTTGACCAATTTCAGGCACAGAAATGACTTTAAACACACTTATTTTAGTTGAAAAAGTAATAACTCACATCCAACCGTCATTTAAAGTCAAAAGATTAAATATTAAAATTTCATCAATATTGACCATTTTTTCAACGTTCGACTGGTCCGGGGTCATCGTTTTTCATCAGAAAATGGATTTTTTGGACTCTACCAAAAATGATTCAAAATGTCATTTGGATCAGGCCTCATGTTGAATAACCACTTTTTAAACCCTAACAGTGACCAAAATTGCCATTTTTACAGAGTTTTGCTTACTCAAAATCTTCAATTTTGACCAATTTCATGCACAGAAATGACTTTAAACACACTTATTGTAGTTGAAAAAGCAATAACTCACATCCAACCGTCATTTAAAGTCAAAAGATTAAATGTTAAAATTTCATCAATATTGACCACTTTTTTCAACGTTCAACTGGTCCGGGGTCATCGTTTTTCATCAGAAAATTGATTTTTTTGGACTCTACCAAAAATGATTCAAAATGTCATTTGGATCGGGCCTCATGTTGAATAACCACTTTTTAAACCCTCACAGTGACCAAAATTGCCATTTTTACAGAGTTTTGCTTACTCAAAATCTTCAATTTTGACCAATTTCAGGCACAGAAATGACTTTAAACACACTTATTTTAGTTGAAAAAGTAATAACTCACATCCAACCGTCATTTAAAGTCAAAAGATTAAATGTTAAAATTTCATCAATATTGACCATTTTTTCAACGTTCGACTGGTCCGGGGTAATCGTTTTTCATCAGAAAATGGATTTTTTGGACTCTACCAAAAATGATTCAAAATGTCATTTGGATCGGGCCTCATGTTGAATAACCACTTTTTAAACCCTAACAGTGACCAAAATTGCCATTTTTACAGAGTTTTGCTTACTCAAAATCTTCAATTTTGACCAATTTCATGCACAGAAATGACTTTAAACACACTTATTGTAGTTGAAAAAGCAATAACTCACATCCAACCGTCATTTAAAGTCAAAAGATTAAATGTTAAAATTTCATCAATATTGACCACTTTTTTCAACGTTCAACTGGTCCGGGGTCATCGTTTTTCATCAGAAAATTGATTTTTTTGGACTCTACCAAAAATGATTGAAAATGTCATTTGGATCGGGCCTCATGTTGAATAACCACTTTTTAAACCCTCACAGCGACCAAAATTGCCATTTTTACAGAGTTTTGCTTACTCAAAATCTTCAATTTTGACCAATTTCAAGCACAGAAATGACTTTAAACACACTTATTTTAGTTGAAAAAGTAATAACTCACATCCAACCGTCATTTAAAGTCAAAAGATTAAATGTTAAAATTTCATCAATATTGACCATTTTTTCAACGTTCGACTCGTCCGGGGTCATCGTTTTTCATCAGAAAATTGATTTTTTGGACTCTACCAAAAATGATTCAAAATGTCATTTGGATCGGGCCTCATGTTGAATAACCACTTTTTAAACCCTCACAGTGACCAAAATTGCTATTTTTACAGAGTTTTGCTTACTCAAAATCTTCAATTTTGACCAATTTCAGGCACAGAAATGACTTTAAACACACTTATTTTAGTTGAAAAAGTAATAACTCACATCCAACCGTCATTTAAAGTCAAAAGATTAAATGTTAAAATTTCATCAATATTGACCATTTTTTCAACGTTCGACTGGTCCGGGGTCATCGTTTTTCATCAGAAAATGGATTTTTTGGACTCTACCAAAAATGATTCAAAATGTCATTTGGATCAGGCCTCATGTTGAATAACCACTTTTTAAACCATCACAGTGACCAAAACTGCCATTTTTACAGAGTTTTGCTTACTCAAAATCTTCAATTTTGACCAATTTCAGGCACAGAAATGACTTTAAACACACTTATTTTAGTTGAAAAAGTAATAACTCACATCCAACCGTCATTTAAAGTCAAAAGATTAAATGTTAAAATGTCATCAATATTGACCATTTTTTCAACGTTCGACTGGTCCGGGGTCATCGTTTTTCATCAGAAAATGGATTTTTTGGACTCTACCAAAAATGATTCAAAATGTCATTTGGATCAGGCCTCATGTTGAATAACCACTTTTTAAACCCTCACAGTGACCAAAATTGCTATTTTTACAGAGTTTTGCTTACTCAAAATCTTCAATTTTGACCAATTTCAGGCACAGAAATGACTTTAAACACACTTATTTTAGTTGAAAAAGTAATAACTCACATCCAACCGTCATTTAAAGTCAAAAGATTAAATATCAATATTTCATCAATATTGACCATTTTTTCAACGTTCGACTGGTCCGGGGTCATCGTTTTTCATCAGAAAATTGATTTTTTTGGACTCTACCAAAAATGATTCAAAATGTCATTTGGACCGGGCCTCATGTTGAATAACCACTTTTTAAACCCTCACAGTGACCAAAATTGCCATTTTTACAGAGTTTTGCTTACTCAAAATCTTCAATTTTGACCAATTTCAGGCACAGAAATGACTTTAAACACACTTATTTTAGTTGAAAAAGTAATAACTCACATCCAACCGTCATTTAAAGTCAAAAGATTAAATGTTAAAATTTCATCAATATTGACCACTTTTTTCAACGTTCAACTGGTCCGGGGTCATCGTTTTTCATCAGAAAATTGATTTTTTTGACTCTACCAAAAATGATTCAAAATGTCATTTGGATCAGGCCTCATGTTGAATAACCACTTTTTAAACCCTCACAGTGACCAAAACTGCCATTTTTACAGAGTTTTGCTTACTCAAAATCTTCAATTTTGACCAATTTCAGGCACAGAAATGACTTTAAACACACTTATTTTAGTTGAAAAAGTAATAACTCACATCCAACCGTCATTTAAAGTCAAAAGATTAAATGTTAAAATTTCATCAATATTGACCATTTTTTCAACGTTCGACTGGTCCGGGGTCATCGTTTTTCATCAGAAAATTGATTTTTTGGACTCTACCAAAAATGATTCAAAATGTCATTTGGATCAGGCCTCATGTTGAATAACCACTTTTTAAACCATCACAGTGACCAAAACTGCCATTTTTACAGAGTTTTGCTTACTCAAAATCTTCAATTTTGACCAATTTCAGGCACAGAAATGACTTTAAACACACTTATTTAAGTTGAAAAAGTAATAACTCACATCCAACCGTCATTTAAAGTCAAAAGATTAAATGTTAAAATTTCATCAATATTGACCATTTTTTCAACGTTCGACTGGTCCGGGGTCATCGTTTTTCATCAGAAAATGGATTTTTTGGACTCTACCAAAAATGATTCAAAATGTCATTTGGATCAGGCCTCATGTTGAATAACCACTTTTTAAACCATCACAGTGACCAAAACTGCCATTTTTACAGAGTTTTGCTTACTCAAAATCTTCAATTTTGACCAATTTCAGGCACAGAAATGACTTTAAACACACTTATTTTAGTTGAAAAAGTAATAACTCACATCCAACCGTCATTTAAAGTCAAAAGATTAAATGTTAAAATTTCATCAATATTGACCATTTTTTCAACGTTCGACTGGTCCGGGGTCATCGTTTTTCATCAGAAAATTTATTTTTTGGACTCTACCAAAAATGATTCAAAATGTCATTTGGATCGGGCCTCATGTTGAATAACCACTTTTTAAACCCTCACAGTGACCAAAACTGCAATTTTTACAGAGTTTTGCTTACTCAAAATCTTCAATTTTGACCAATTTCAGGCACAGAAATGACTTTAAACACACTTATTTTAGTTGAAAAAGTAATAACTCACATCCAACCGTCATTTAAAGTCAAAAGATTAAATATTAAAATTTCATCAATATTGACCATTTTTTCAACGTTCGACTGGTCCGGGGTCATCGTTTTTCATCAGAAAATTGATTTCTTGGACTCTACCAAAAATGATTCAAAATGTCATTTGGATCGGGCCTCATGTTGAATAACCACTTTTTAAACCCTCACAGTGACCAAAATTGCCATTTTTACAGAGTTTTGCTTACTCAAAATCTTCAATTTTGACCAATTTCAGGCACAGAAATGACTTTAAACACACTTATTTTAGTTGCAAAAGTAATAACTCACATCCAACCGTCATTTAAAGTCAAAAGATTAAATGTTAAAATTTCATCAATATTGACCATTTTTTCAACGTTCGACTGGTCCGGGGTAATCGTTTTTCATCAGAAAATGGATTTTTTGGACTCTACCAAAAATGATTCAAAATGCCATTTGGATCGGGCCTCATGTTGAATAACCACTTTTTAAACCCTCACGGTGACCAAAATTGCCATTTTTACAGAGTTTTGCTTACTCAAAATCTTCAATTTTGACCAATTTCAGGCACAGAAATGACTTTAAACACGCTTATTTTAGTTGAAAAAGTAATAACTCACATCCAACCGTCATTTAAAGTCAAAAGATTAAATGTTAAAATTTCATCAATATTGACCATTTTTTCAACGTTCGACTGGTCCGGGGTCATCGTTTTTCATCAGAAAATTGATTTTTTGGACTCTACCAAAAATGATTCAAAATGTCATTTGGATCGGGCCTCATGTTGAATAACCACTTTTTAAACCCTCACAGTGACCAAAATTGCCATTTTTACAGAGTTTTGCTTACTCAAAATCTTCAATTTTGACCAATTTCAGGCACAGAAATGACTTTAAACACACTTATTTTAGTTGAAAAAGTAATAACTCACATCCAACCGTCATTTAAAATCAAAAGATTAAATGTTAAAATTTCATCAATATTGACCATTTTTTCAACGTTCGACTGGTCCGGGGTTATCGTTTTTCATCAGAAAATTGATTTTTTGGACTCTACCAAAAATGATTCAAAATGTCATTTGGATCGGGCCTCATGTTGAATAACCACTTTTTAAACCCTCACAGTGACCAAAATTGCCATTTTTACAGAGTTTTGCTTACTCAAAATCTTCAATTTTGACCAATTTCAGGCACAGAAATGACTTTAAACACACTTATTTTAGTTGAAAAAGTAATAACTCACATCCAACCGTCATTTAAAGTCAAAAGATTAAATGTTAAAATTTCATCAATATTGACCATTTTTTCAACGTTCGACTGGTCCGGGGTCATCGTTTTTCATCAGAAAATGGATTTTTTGGACTCTACCAAAAATGATTCAAAATGTCATTTGGATCAGGCCTCATGTTGAATAACCACTTTTTAAACCCTCACAGTGACCAAAACTGCCATTTTTACAGAGTTTTGCTAACTCAAAATCTTCAATTTTGACCAATTTCAGGCACAGAAATGACTTTAAACACACTTATTTTAGTTGAAAAAGTAATAACTCACATCCAACCGCCATTTAAAGTCAAAAGATTAAATGTTAAAATTTCATCAATATTGACCATTTTTTCAACGTTCGACTGGTCCGGGGTCATCGTTTTTCATCAGAAAATTGATTTTTTGGACTCTACCAAAAATGATTCAAAATGTCATTTGGATCGGGCCTCATGTTGAATAACCACTTTTTAAACCCTCACAGTGACCAAAACTGCCATTTTTACAGAGTTTTGCTTACTCAAAATCTTCAATTTTGACCAATTTCAGGCACAGAAATGACTTTAAACACACTTATTTTAGTTGAAAAAGTAATAACTCACATCCAACCGTCATTTAAAGTCAAAAGATTAAATGTTAAAATTTCATCAATATTGACCATTTTTTCAATGTTCGACTGGTCCGGGGTCATCGTTTTTCATCAGAAAATGGATTTTTTGGACTCTACCAAAAATGATTCAAAATGTCATTTGGATCGGGCCTCATGTTGAATAACCACTTTTTAAACCCTCATAGTGACCAAAACTGCCATTTTTACAGAGTTTTGCTTACTCAAAATCTTCAATTTTGACCAATTTCAGGCACAGAAATGACTTTAAACACACTTATTTTAGTTGAAAAAGTAATAACTCACATCCAACCATCATGTAAAGTCAAAAGATTATATGTTAAAATTTCATCAATATTGACCATTTTTTCAACGTTCGACTGGTCCGGGGTCATCGTTTTTCATCAGAAAATTGATTTTTTGGACTCTACCAAAAATGATTCAAAATGTCATTTGGATCGGGCCTCATGTTGAATAACCACTTTTTAAACCCTCACAGTGACCAAAATTGCCATTTTTACAGAGTTTTGCTTACTCAAAATCTTCAATTTTGACCAATTTCAGGCACAGAAATGACTTTAAACACACTTATTTTAGTTGAAAAAGTAATAACTCACATCCAACCGTCATTTAAAGTCAAAAGATTAAATGTTAAAATTTCATCAATATTGACCATTTTTTCAACGTTCGACTGGTCCGGGGTCATCGTTTTTCATCAGAAAATGGATTTTTTGGACTCTACCAAAAATGATTCAAAATGTCATTTGGATCAGGCCTCATGTTGAATAACCACTTTTTAAACCATCACAGTGACCAAAACTGCCATTTTTACAGAGTTTTGCTTACTCAAAATCTTCAATTTTGACCAATTTCAGGCACAGAAATGACTTTAAACACACTTATTTTAGTTGAAAAAGTAATAACTCACATCCAACCGTCATTTAAAGTCAAAAGATTAAATGTTAAAATTTCATCAATATTGACCATTTTTTCAACGTTCGACTGGTCCGGGGTCATCGTTTTTCATCAGAAAATGGATTTTTTGGACTCTACCAAAAATGATTCAAAATGTCATTTGGATCAGGCCTCATGTTGAATAACCACTTTTTAAACCATCACAGTGACCAAAACTGCCATTTTTACAGAGTTTTGCTTACTCAAAATCTTCAATTTTGACCAATTTCAGGCACAGAAATGACTTTAAACACACTTATTTTAGTTGAAAAAGTAATAACTCACATCCAACCGTCATTTAAAGTCAAAAGATTAAATGTTAAAATTTCATCAATATTGACCATTTTTTTCAACGTTCGACTGGTCCGGGGTCATCGTTTTTCATCAGAAAATTGATTTTTTGGACTCTACCAAAAATGATTCAAAATGTCATTTGGATCGGGCCTCATGTTGAATAACCACTTTTTAAACCCTCACAGTGACCAAAATTGCCATTTTTACAGAGTTTTGCTTACTCAAAATCTTCAATTTTGACCAATTTCAGGCACAGAAATGACTTTAAACACACTTATTTTAGTTGAAAAAGTAATAACTCACATCCAACCGTCATTTAAAGTCAAAAGATTAAATGTTAAAATTTCATCAATATTGACCATTTTTTCAACGTTCGACTGGTCCGGGGTCATCGTTTTTCATCAGAAAATGGATTTTTTGGACTCTACCAAAAATAATTCAAAATGTCATTTGGATCGGGCCTCATGTTGAATAACCACTTTTTAAACCCTCACAGTGACCAAAACTGCCATTTTTACAGAGTTTTGCTTACTCAAAATCTTCAATTTTGACCAATTTCAGGCACAGAAATGACTTTAAACACACTTATTTTAGTTGAAAAAGTAATAACTCACATCCAACCGTCATTTAAAGTCAAAAGATTAAATATCAATATTTCATCAATATTGACCATTTTTTCAACGTTCGACTGGTCCGGGGTCATCGTTTTTCATCAGAAAATTGATTTTTTGGACTCTACCAAAAATGATTCAAAATGTCATTTGGACCGGGCCTCATGTTGAATAACCACTTTTTAAACCCTCACAGTGACCAAAATTGCCATTTTTACAGAGTTTTGCTTACTCAAAATCTTCAATTTTGACCAATTTCAGGCACAGAAATGACTTTAAACACACTTATTTTAGTTGAAAAAGTAATAACTCACATCCAACCGTCATTTAAAGTCAAAAGATTAAATGTTAAAATTTCATCAATATTGACCATTTTTTCAACGTTCGACTGGTCCGGGGTCATCGTTTTTCATCAGAAAATTGATTTTTTTGACTCTACCAAAAATGATTCAAAATGTCATTTGGATCAGGCCTCATGTTGAATAACCACTTTTTAAACCCTCACAGTGACCAAAACTGCCATTTTTACAGAGTTTTGCTTACTCAAAATCTTCAATTTTGACCAATTTCAGGCACAGAAATGACTTTAAACACACTTATTTTAGTTGAAAAAGTAATAACTCACATCCAACCGTCATTTAAAGTCAAAAGATTAAATGTTAAAATTTCATCAATATTGACCATTTTTTCAAGGTTCGACTGGTCCGGGGTCATCGTTTTTCATCAGAAAATTGATTTTTTGGACTCTACCAAAAATGATTCAAAATGTCATTTGGATCGGGCCTCATGTTGAATAACCACTTTTTAAACCCTCACAGTGACCAAAACTGCAATTTTTACAGAGTTTTGCTTACTCAAAATCTTCAATTTTGACCAATTTCAGGCACAGAAATGACTTTAAACACACTTATTTTAGTTGAAAAAGTAATAACTCACATCCAACCGTCATTTAAAGTCAAAAGATTAAATATTAAAATTTCATCAATATTGACCATTTTTTCAACGTTCGACTGGTCCGGGGTCATCGTTTTTCATCAGAAAATGGATTTTTTGGACTCTACCAAAAATGATTCAAAATGTCATTTGGATCGGGCCTCATGTTGAATAACCACTTTTTAAACCCTAACAGTGACCAAAATTGCCATTTTTACAGAGTTTTGCTTACTCAAAATCTTCAATTTTGACCAATTTCATGCACAGAAATGACTTTAAACACACTTATTGTAGTTGAAAAAGCAATAACTCACATCCAACCGTCATTTAAAGTCAAAAGATTAAATGTTAAAAGTTCATCAATATTGACCACTTTTTTCAACGTTCAACTGGTCCGGGGTCATCGTTTTTCATCAGAAAATTGATTTTTTTGGACTCTACCAAAAATGATTCAAAATGTCATTTGGATCGGGCCTCATGTTGAATAACCACTTTTTAAACCCTCACAGTGACCAAAATTGCCATTTTTACAGAGTTTTGCTTACTCAAAATCTTCAATTTTGACCAATTTCAGGCACAGAAATGACTTTAAACACACTTATTTTAGTTGAAAAAGTAATAACTCACATCCAACCGTCATTTAAAGTCAAAAGATTAAATGTTAAAATTTCATCAATATTGACCATTTTTTCAACGTTCGACTGGTCCGGGGTCATCGTTTTTCATCAGAAAATGGATTTTTTGGACTCTACCAAAAATAATTCAAAATGTCATTTGGATCGGGCCTCATGTTGAATAACCACTTTTTAAACCCTCACAGTGACCAAAACTGCCATTTTTACAGAGTTTTGCTTACTCAAAATCTTCAATTTTGACCAATTTCAGGCACAGAAATGACTTTAAACACACTTATTTTAGTTGAAAAAGTAATAACTCACATCCAACCGTCATTTAAAGTCAAAAGATTAAATATCAATATTTCATCAATATTGACCATTTTTTCAACGTTCGACTGGTCCGGGGTCATCGTTTTTCATCAGAAAATTGATTTTTTGGACTCTACCAAAAATGATTCAAAATGTCATTTGGACCGGGCCTCATGTTGAATAACCACTTTTTAAACCCTCACAGTGACCAAAATTGCCATTTTTACAGAGTTTTGCTTACTCAAAATCTTCAATTTTGACCAATTTCAGGCACAGAAATGACTTTAAACACACTTATTTTAGTTGAAAAAGTAATAACTCACATCCAACCGTCATTTAAAGTCAAAAGATTAAATG
This sequence comes from Lissotriton vulgaris, assembly GCF_964263255.1. Taxonomy (NCBI): domain Eukaryota; kingdom Metazoa; phylum Chordata; class Amphibia; order Caudata; family Salamandridae; genus Lissotriton; species Lissotriton vulgaris. The sequence continues at coordinate 1,095,733 of NW_028246230.1, read as the reverse complement.
TTAAAATTTCATCAATATTGACCATTTTTTCAACGTTCGACTGGTCCGGGGTCATCGTTTTTCATCAGAAAATTGATTTTTTTGACTCTACCAAAAATGATTCAAAATGTCATTTGGATCAGGCCTCATGTTGAATAACCACTTTTTAAACCCTCACAGTGACCAAAACTGCCATTTTTACAGAGTTTTGCTTACTCAAAATCTTCAATTTTGACCAATTTCAGGCACAGAAATGACTTTAAACACACTTATTTTAGTTGAAAAAGTAATAACTCACATCCAACCGTCATTTAAAGTCAAAAGATTAAATGTTAAAATTTCATCAATATTGACCATTTTTTCAAGGTTCGACTGGTCCGGGGTCATCGTTTTTCATCAGAAAATTGATTTTTTGGACTCTACCAAAAATGATTCAAAATGTCATTTGGATCGGGCCTCATGTTGAATAACCACTTTTTAAACCCTCACAGTGACCAAAACTGCAATTTTTACAGAGTTTTGCTTACTCAAAATCTTCAATTTTGACCAATTTCAGGCACAGAAATGACTTTAAACACACTTATTTTAGTTGAAAAAGTAATAACTCACATCCAACCGTCATTTAAAGTCAAAAGATTAAATATTAAAATTTCATCAATATTGACCATTTTTTCAACGTTCGACTGGTCCGGGGTCATCGTTTTTCATCAGAAAATGGATTTTTTGGACTCTACCAAAAATGATTCAAAATGTCATTTGGATCGGGCCTCATGTTGAATAACCACTTTTTAAACCCTAACAGTGACCAAAATTGCCATTTTTACAGAGTTTTGCTTACTCAAAATCTTCAATTTTGACCAATTTCATGCACAGAAATGACTTTAAACACACTTATTGTAGTTGAAAAAGCAATAACTCACATCCAACCGTCATTTAAAGTCAAAAGATTAAATGTTAAAATTTCATCAATATTGACCACTTTTTTCAACGTTCAACTGGTCCGGGGTCATCGTTTTTCATCAGAAAATTGATTTTTTTGGACTCTACCAAAAATGATTCAAAATGTCATTTGGATCGGGCCTCATGTTGAATAACCACTTTTTAAACCCTCACAGTGACCAAAATTGCCATTTTTACAGAGTTTTGCTTACTCAAAATCTTCAATTTTGACCAATTTCAGGCACAGAAATGACTTTAAACACACTTATTTTAGTTGAAAAAGTAATAACTCACATCCAACCGTCATTTAAAGTCAAAAGATTAAATGTTAAAATTTCATCAATATTGACCATTTTTTCAACGTTCGACTGGTCCGGGGTAATCGTTTTTCATCAGAAAATGGATTTTTTGGACTCTACCAAAAATGATTCAAAATGTCATTTGGATCGGGCCTCATGTTGAATAACCACTTTTTAAACCCTAACAGTGACCAAAATTGCCATTTTTACAGAGTTTTGCTTACTCAAAATCTTCAATTTTGACCAATTTCATGCACAGAAATGCCTTTAAACACACTTATTGTAGTTGAAAAAGCAATAACTCACATCCAACCGTCATTTAAAGTCAAAAGATTAAATGTTAAAATTTCATCAATATTGACCACTTTTTTCAACGTTCAACTGGTCCGGGGTCATCGTTTTTCATCAGAAAATTGATTTTTTTGGACTCTACCAAAAATGATTGAAAATGTCATTTGGATCGGGCCTCATGTTGAATAACCACTTTTTAAACCCTCACAGCGACCAAAATTGCCATTTTTACAGAGTTTTGCTTACTCAAAATCTTCAATTTTGACCAATTTCAAGCACAGAAATGACTTTAAACACACTTATTTTAGTTGAAAAAGTAATAACTCACATCCAACCGTCATTTAAAGTCAAAAGATTAAATGTTAAAATTTCATCAATATTGACCATTTTTTCAACGTTCGACTCGTCCGGGGTCATCGTTTTTCATCAGAAAATTGATTTTTTGGACTCTACCAAAAATGATTCAAAATGTCATTTGGATCGGGCCTCATGTTGAATAACCACTTTTTAAACCCTCACAGTGACCAAAATTGCTATTTTTACAGAGTTTTGCTTACTCAAAATCTTCAATTTTGACCAATTTCAGGCACAGAAATGACTTTAAACACACTTATTTTAGTTGAAAAAGTAATAACTCACATCCAACCGTCATTTAAAGTCAAAAGATTAAATGTTAAAATTTCATCAATATTGACCATTTTTTCAACGTTCGACTGGTCCGGGGTCATCGTTTTTCATCAGAAAATGGATTTTTTGGACTCTACCAAAAATGATTCAAAATGTCATTTGGATCAGGCCTCATGTTGAATAACCACTTTTTAAACCATCACAGTGACCAAAACTGCCATTTTTACAGAGTTTTGCTTACTCAAAATCTTCAATTTTGACCAATTTCAGGCACAGAAATGACTTTAAACACACTTATTTTAGTTGAAAAAGTAATAACTCACATCCAACCGTCATTTAAAGTCAAAAGATTAAATGTTAAAATTTCATCAATATTGACCATTTTTTCAACGTTCGACTGGTCCGGGGTCATCGTTTTTCATCAGAAAATGGATTTTTTGGACTCTACCAAAAATGATTCAAAATGTCATTTGGATCAGGCCTCATGTTGAATAACCACTTTTTAAACCCTCACAGTGACCAAAATTGCTATTTTTACAGAGTTTTGCTTACTCAAAATCTTCAATTTTGACCAATTTCAGGCACAGAAATGACTTTAAACACACTTATTTTAGTTGAAAAAGTAATAACTCACATCCAACCGTCATTTAAAGTCAAAAGATTAAATATCAATATTTCATCAATATTGACCATTTTTTCAACGTTCGACTGGTCCGGGGTCATCGTTTTTCATCAGAAAATTGATTTTTTGGACTCTACCAAAAATGATTCAAAATGTCATTTGGACCGGGCCTCATGTTGAATAACCACTTTTTAAACCCTCACAGTGACCAAAATTGCCATTTTTACAGAGTTTTGCTTACTCAAAATCTTCAATTTTGACCAATTTCAGGCACAGAAATGACTTTAAACACACTTATTTTAGTTGAAAAAGTAATAACTCACATCCAACCGTCATTTAAAGTCAAAAGATTAAATGTTAAAATTTCATCAATATTGACCATTTTTTCAAGGTTCGACTGGTCCGGGGTCATCGTTTTTCATCAGAAAATTGATTTTTTGGACTCTACCAAAAATGATTCAAAATGTCATTTGGATCGGGCCTCATGTTGAATAACCACTTTTTAAACCCTCACAGTGACCAAAACTGCAATTTTTACAGAGTTTTGCTTACTCAAAATCTTCAATTTTGACCAATTTCAGGCACAGAAATGACTTTAAACACACTTATTTTAGTTGAAAAAGTAATAACTCACATCCAACCGTCATTTAAAGTCAAAAGATTAAATATTAAAATTTCATCAATATTGACCATTTTTTCAACGTTCGACTGGTCCGGGGTCATCGTTTTTCATCAGAAAATTGATTTTTTGGACTCTACCAAAAATGATTCTAAATGTCATTTGGATCGGGCCTCATGTTGAATAACCACTTTTTAAACCCTCACAGTGACCAAAATTGCCATTTTTACAGAGTTTTGCTTACTCAAAATCTTCAATTTTGACCAATTTCAGGCACAGAAATGACTTTAAACACACTTATTTTAGTTGAAAAAGTAATAACTCACATCCAACCGTCATTTAAAGTCAAAAGATTAAATGTTAAAATTTCATCAATATTGACCATTTTTTCAACGTTCGACTGGTCCGGGGTAATCGTTTTTCATCAGAAAATGGATTTTTTGGACTCTACCAAAAATGATTCAAAATGTCATTTGGATCGGGCCTCATGTTGAATAACCACTTTTTAAACCCTAACAGTGACCAAAATTGCCATTTTTACAGAGTTTTGCTTACTCAAAATCTTCAATTTTGACCAATTTCATGCACAGAAATGACTTTAAACACACTTATTGTAGTTGAAAAAGCAATAACTCACATCCAACCGTCATTTAAAGTCAAAAGATTAAATGTTAAAATTTCATCAATATTGACCACTTTTTTCAACGTTCAACTGGTCCGGGGTCATCGTTTTTCATCAGAAAATTGATTTTTTTTGGACTCTACCAAAAATGATTCAAAATGTCATTTGGATCGGGCCTCATGTTGAATAACCACTTTTTAAACCCTCACAGCGACCAAAATTGCCATTTTTACAGAGTTTTGCTTACTCAAAATCTTCAATTTTGACCAATTTCAAGCACAGAAATGACTTTAAACACACTTATTTTAGTTGAAAAAGTAATAACTCACATCCAACCGTCATTTAAAGTCAAAAGATTAAATGTTAAAATTTCATCAATATTGACCATTTTTTCAACGTTCGACTCGTCCGGGGTCATCGTTTTTCATCAGAAAATTGATTTTTTGGACTCTACCAAAAATGATTCAAAATGTCATTTGGATCGGGCCTCATGTTGAATAACCACTTTTTAAACCCTCACAGTGACCAAAATTGCTATTTTTACAGAGTTTTGCTTACTCAAAATCTTCAATTTTGACCAATTTCAGGCACAGAAATGACTTTAAACACACTTATTTTAGTTGAAAAAGTAATAACTCACATCCAACCGTCATTTAAAGTCAAAAGATTAAATGTTAAAATTTCATCAATATTGACCATTTTTTCAACATTCGACTGGTCCGGGGTCATCGTTTTTCATCAGAAAATGGATTTTTTGGACTCTACCAAAAATGATTCAAAATGTCATTTGGATCAGGCCTCATGTTGAATAACCACTTTTTAAACCATCACAGTGACCAAAACTGCCATTTTTACAGAGTTTTGCTTACTCAAAATCTTCAATTTTGACCAATTTCAGGCACAGAAATGACTTTAAACACACTTATTTAAGTTGAAAAAGTAATAACTCACATCCAACCGTCATTTAAAGTCAAAAGATTAAATGTTAAAATTTCATCAATATTGACCATTTTTTCAACGTTCGACTGGTCCGGGGTCATCGTTTTTCATCAGAAAATGGATTTTTTGGACTCTACCAAAAATGATTCAAAATGTCATTTGGATCAGGCCTCATGTTGAATAACCACTTTTTAAACCATCACAGTGACCAAAACTGCCATTTTTACAGAGTTTTGCTTACTCAAAATCTTCAATTTTGACCAATTTCAGGCACAGAAATGACTTTAAACACACTTATTTTAGTTGAAAAAGTAATAACTCACATCCAACCGTCATTTAAAGTCAAAAGATTAAATGTTAAAATTTCATCAATATTGACCATTTTTTCAACGTTCGACTGGTCCGGGGTCATCGTTTTTCATCAGAAAATTGATTTTTTTGACTCTACCAAAAATGATTCAAAATGTCATTTGGATCAGGCCTCATGTTGAATAACCACTTTTTAAACCCTCACAGTGACCAAAACTGCCATTTTTACAGAGTTTTGCTTACTCAAAATCTTCAATTTTGACCAATTTCAGGCACAGAAATGACTTTAAACACACTTATTTTAGTTGAAAAAGTAATAACTCACATCCAACCGTCATTTAAAGTCAAAAGATTAAATGTTAAAATTTCATCAATATTGACCATTTTTTCAAGGTTCGACTGGTCCGGGGTCATCGTTTTTCATCAGAAAATTGATTTTTTGGACTCTACCAAAAATGATTCAAAATGTCATTTGGATCGGGCCTCATGTTGAATAACCACTTTTTAAACCCTCACAGTGACCAAAACTGCAATTTTTACAGAGTTTTGCTTACTCAAAATCTTCAATTTTGACCAATTTCAGGCACAGAAATGACTTTAAACACACTTATTTTAGTTGAAAAAGTAATAACTCACATCCAACCGTCATTTAAAGTCAAAAGATTAAATATTAAAATTTCATCAATATTGACCATTTTTTCAACGTTCGACTGGTCCGGGGTCATCGTTTTTCATCAGAAAATTGATTTTTTGGACTCTACCAAAAATGATTCTAAATGTCATTTGGATCGGGCCTCATGTTGAATAACCACTTTTTAAACCCTCACAGTGACCAAAATTGCCATTTTTACAGAGTTTTGCTTACTCAAAATCTTCAATTTTGACCAATTTCAGGCACAGAAATGACTTTAAACACACTTATTTTAGTTGAAAAAGTAATAACTCACATCCAACCGTCATTTAAAGTCAAAAGATTAAATGTTAAAATTTCATCAATATTGACCATTTTTTCAACGTTCGACTGGTCCGGGGTAATCGTTTTTCATCAGAAAATGGATTTTTTGGACTCTACCAAAAATGATTCAAAATGTCATTTGGATCGGGCCTCATGTTGAATAACCACTTTTTAAACCCTAACAGTGACCAAAATTGCCATTTTTACAGAGTTTTGCTTACTCAAAATCTTCAATTTTGACCAATTTCATGCACAGAAATGACTTTAAACACACTTATTGTAGTTGAAAAAGCAATAACTCACATCCAACCGTCATTTAAAGTCAAAAGATTAAATGTTAAAATTTCATCAATATTGACCACTTTTTTCAACGTTCAACTGGTCCGGGGTCATCGTTTTTCATCAGAAAATTGATTTTTTTTGGACTCTACCAAAAATGATTCAAAATGTCATTTGGATCGGGCCTCATGTTGAATAACCACTTTTTAAACCCTCACAGCGACCAAAATTGCCATTTTTACAGAGTTTTGCTTACTCAAAATCTTCAATTTTGACCAATTTCAAGCACAGAAATGACTTTAAACACACTTATTTTAGTTGAAAAAGTAATAACTCACATCCAACCGTCATTTAAAGTCAAAAGATTAAATGTTAAAATTTCATCAATATTGACCATTTTTTCAACGTTCGACTCGTCCGGGGTCATCGTTTTTCATCAGAAAATTGATTTTTTGGACTCTACCAAAAATGATTCAAAATGTCATTTGGATCGGGCCTCATGTTGAATAACCACTTTTTAAACCCTCACAGTGACCAAAATTGCTATTTTTACAGAGTTTTGCTTACTCAAAATCTTCAATTTTGACCAATTTCAGGCACAGAAATGACTTTAAACACACTTATTTTAGTTGAAAAAGTAATAACTCACATCCAACCGTCATTTAAAGTCAAAAGATTAAATGTTAAAATTTCATCAATATTGACCATTTTTTCAACATTCGACTGGTCCGGGGTCATCGTTTTTCATCAGAAAATGGATTTTTTGGACTCTACCAAAAATGATTCAAAATGTCATTTGGATCAGGCCTCATGTTGAATAACCACTTTTTAAACCATCACAGTGACCAAAACTGCCATTTTTACAGAGTTTTGCTTACTCAAAATCTTCAATTTTGACCAATTTCAGGCACAGAAATGACTTTAAACACACTTATTTAAGTTGAAAAAGTAATAACTCACATCCAACCGTCATTTAAAGTCAAAAGATTAAATGTTAAAATTTCATCAATATTGACCATTTTTTCAACGTTCGACTGGTCCGGGGTCATCGTTTTTCATCAGAAAATGGATTTTTTGGACTCTACCAAAAATGATTCAAAATGTCATTTGGATCAGGCCTCATGTTGAATAACCACTTTTTAAACCATCACAGTGACCAAAACTGCCATTTTTACAGAGTTTTGCTTACTCAAAATCTTCAATTTTGACCAATTTCAGGCACAGAAATGACTTTAAACACACTTATTTTAGTTGAAAAAGTAATAACTCACATCCAACCGTCATTTAAAGTCAAAAGATTAAATGTTAAAATTTCATCAATATTGACCATTTTTTCAACGTTCGACTGGTCCGGGGTCATCGTTTTTCATCAGAAAATTTATTTTTTGGACTCTACCAAAAATGATTCAAAATGTCATTTGGATCGGGCCTCATGTTGAATAACCACTTTTTAAACCCTCACAGTGACCAAAACTGCAATTTTTACAGAGTTTTGCTTACTCAAAATCTTCAATTTTGACCAATTTCAGGCACAGAAATGACTTTAAACACACTTATTTTAGTTGAAAAAGTAATAACTCACATCCAACCGTCATTTAAAGTCAAAAGATTAAATATTAAAATTTCATCAATATTGACCATTTTTTCAACGTTCGACTGGTCCGGGGTCATCGTTTTTCATCAGAAAATTGATTTCTTGGACTCTACCAAAAATGATTCAAAATGTCATTTGGATCGGGCCTCATGTTGAATAACCACTTTTTAAACCCTCACAGTGACCAAAATTGCCATTTTTACAGAGTTTTGCTTACTCAAAATCTTCAATTTTGACCAATTTCAGGCACAGAAATGACTTTAAACACACTTATTTTAGTTGCAAAAGTAATAACTCACATCCAACCGTCATTTAAAGTCAAAAGATTAAATGTTAAAATTTCATCAATATTGACCATTTTTTCAACGTTCGACTGGTCCGGGGTAATCGTTTTTCATCAGAAAATGGATTTTTTGGACTCTACCAAAAATGATTCAAAATGTCATTTGGATCGGGCCTCATGTTGAATAACCACTTTTTAAACCCTCACGGTGACCAAAATTGCCATTTTTACAGAGTTTTGCTTACTCAAAATCTTCAATTTTGACCAATTTCAGGCACAGAAATGACTTTAAACACGCTTATTTTAGTTGAAAAAGTAATAACTCACATCCAACCGTCATTTAAAGTCAAAAGATTAAATGTTAAAATTTCATCAATATTGACCATTTTTTCAACGTTCGACTGGTCCGGGGTCATCGTTTTTCATCAGAAAATTGATTTTTTGGACTCTACCAAAAATGATTCAAAATGTCATTTGGATCGGGCCTCATGTTGAATAACCACTTTTTAAACCCTCACAGTGACCAAAATTGCCATTTTTACAGAGTTTTGCTTACTCAAAATCTTCAATTTTGACCAATTTCAGGCACAGAAATGACTTTAAACACACTTATTTTAGTTGAAAAAGTAATAACTCACATCCAACCGTCATTTAAAGTCAAAAGATTAAATGTTAAAATTTCATCAATATTGACCATTTTTTCAACGTTCGACTGGTCCGGGGTTATCGTTTTTCATCAGAAAATTGATTTTTTGGACTCTACCAAAAATGATTCAAAATGTCATTTGGATCGGGCCTCATGTTGAATAACCACTTTTTAAACCCTCACAGTGACCAAAATTGCCATTTTTACAGAGTTTTGCTTACTCAAAATCTTCAATTTTGACCAATTTCAGGCACAGAAATGACTTTAAACACACTTATTTTAGTTGAAAAAGTAATAACTCACATCCAACCGTCATTTAAAGTCAAAAGATTAAATGTTAAAATTTCATCAATATTGACCATTTTTTCAACGTTCGACTGGTCCGGGGTCATCGTTTTTCATCAGAAAATGGATTTTTTGGACTCTACCAAAAATGATTCAAAATGTCATTTGGATCGGGCCTCATGTTGAATAACCACTTTTTAAACCCTCACAGTGACCAAAATTGCCATTTTTACAGAGTTTTGCTTACTCAAAATCTTCAATTTTGACCAATTTCAGGCACAGAAATGACTTTAAACACACTTATTTTAGTTGAAAAAGTAATAACTCACATCCAACCGCCATTTAAAGTCAAAAGATTAAATGTTAAAATTTCATCAATATTGACCATTTTTTCAACGTTCGACTGGTCCGGGGTCATCGTTTTTCATCAGAAAATGGATTTTTTGGACTCTACCAAAAATGATTCAAAATGTCATTTGGATCAGGCCTCATGTTGAATAACCACTTTTTAAACCCTCACAGTGACCAAAACTGCCATTTTTACAGAGTTTTGCTTACTCAAAATCTTCAATTTTGACCAATTTCAGGCACAGAAATGACTTTAAACACACTTATTTTAGTTGAAAAAGTAATAACTCACATCCAACCGCCATTTAAAGTCAAAAGATTAAATGTTAAAATTTCATCAATATTGACCATTTTTTCAACGTTCGACTGGTCCGGGGTCATCGTTTTTCATCAGAAAATTGATTTTTTGGACTCTACCAAAAATGATTCAAAATGTCATTTGGATCGGGCCTCATGTTGAATAACCACTTTTTAAACCCTCACAGTGACCAAAACTGCAATTTTTACAGAGTTTTGCTTACTCAAAATCTTCAATTTTGACCAATTTCAGGCACAGAAATGACTTTAAACACACTTATTTTAGTTGAAAAAGTAATAACTCACATCCAACCGTCATTTAAAGTCAAAAGATTAAATATTAAAATTTCATCAATATTGACCATTTTTTCAACGTTCGACTGGTCCGGGGTCATCGTTTTTCATCAGAAAATTGATTTCTTGGACTCTACCAAAAATGATTCAAAATGTCATTTGGATCGGGCCTCATGTTGAATAACCACTTTTTAAACCCTCACAGTGACCAAAATTGCCATTTTTACAGAGTTTTGCTTACTCAAAATCTTCAATTTTGACCAATTTCAGGCACAGAAATGACTTTAAACACACTTATTTTAGTTGCAAAAGTAATAACTCACATCCAACCGTCATTTAAAGTCAAAAGATTAAATGTTAAAATTTCATCAATATTGACCATTTTTTCAACGTTCGACTGGTCCGGGGTAATCGTTTTTCATCAGAAAATGGATTTTTTGGACTCTACCAAAAATGATTCAAAATGTCATTTGGATCGGGCCTCATGTTGAATAACCACTTTTTAAACCCTCACGGTGACCAAAATTGCCATTTTTACAGAGTTTTGCTTACTCAAAATCTTCAATTTTGACCAATTTCAGGCACAGAAATGACTTTAAACACGCTTATTTTAGTTGAAAAAGTAATAACTCACATCCAACCGTCATTTAAAGTCAAAAGATTAAATGTTAAAATTTCATCAATATTGACCATTTTTTCAACGTTCGACTGGTCCGGGGTCATCGTTTTTCATCAGAAAATTGATTTTTTGGACTCTACCAAAAATGATTCAAAATGTCATTTGGATCGGGCCTCATGTTGAATAACCACTTTTTAAACCCTCACAGTGACCAAAATTGCCATTTTTACAGAGTTTTGCTTACTCAAAATCTTCAATTTTGACCAATTTCAGGCACAGAAATGACTTTAAACACACTTATTTTAGTTGAAAAAGTAATAACTCACATCCAACCGTCATTTAAAGTCAAAAGATTAAATGTTAAAATTTCATCAATATTGACCATTTTTTCAACGTTCGACTGGTCCGGGGTTATCGTTTTTCATCAGAAAATTGATTTTTTGGACTCTACCAAAAATGATTCAAAATGTCATTTGGATCGGGCCTCATGTTGAATAACCACTTTTTAAACCCTCACAGTGACCAAAATTGCCATTTTTACAGAGTTTTGCTTACTCAAAATCTTCAATTTTGACCAATTTCAGGCACAGAAATGACTTTAAACACACTTATTTTAGTTGAAAAAGTAATAACTCACATCCAACCGTCATTTAAAGTCAAAAGATTAAATGTTAAAATTTCATCAATATTGACCATTTTTTCAACGTTCGACTGGTCCGGGGTCATCGTTTTTCATCAGAAAATTGATTTTTTGGACTCTACCAAAAATGATTCTAAATGTCATTTGGATCGGGCCTCATGTTGAATAACCACTTTTTAAACCCTCACAGTGACCAAAATTGCCATTTTTACAGAGTTTTGCTTACTCAAAATCTTCAATTTTGACCAATTTCAGGCACAGAAATGACTTTAAACACACTTATTTTAGTTGAAAAAGTAATAACTCACATCCAACCGTCATTTAAAGTCAAAAGATTAAATGTTAAAATTTCATCAATATTGACCATTTTTTCAACGTTCGACTGGTCCGGGGTAATCGTTTTTCATCAGAAAATGGATTTTTTGGACTCTACCAAAAATGATTCAAAATGTCATTTGGATCGGGCCTCATGTTGAATAACCACTTTTTAAACCCTAACAGTGACCAAAATTGCCATTTTTACAGAGTTTTGCTTACTCAAAATCTTCAATTTTGACCAATTTCATGCACAGAAATGACTTTAAACACACTTATTGTAGTTGAAAAAGCAATAACTCACATCCAACCGTCATTTAAAGTCAAAAGATTAAATGTTAAAATTTCATCAATATTGACCACTTTTTTCAACGTTCAACTGGTCCGGGGTCATCGTTTTTCATCAGAAAATTGATTTTTTTTGGACTCTACCAAAAATGATTCAAAATGTCATTTGGATCGGGCCTCATGTTGAATAACCACTTTTTAAACCCTCACAGCGACCAAAATTGCCATTTTTACAGAGTTTTGCTTACTCAAAATCTTCAATTTTGACCAATTTCAAGCACAGAAATGACTTTAAACACACTTATTTTAGTTGAAAAAGTAATAACTCACATCCAACCGTCATTTAAAGTCAAAAGATTAAATGTTAAAATTTCATCAATATTGACCATTTTTTCAACGTTCGACTCGTCCGGGGTCATCGTTTTTCATCAGAAAATTGATTTTTTGGACTCTACCAAAAATGATTCAAAATGTCATTTGGATCGGGCCTCATGTTGAATAACCACTTTTTAAACCCTCACAGTGACCAAAATTGCTATTTTTACAGAGTTTTGCTTACTCAAAATCTTCAATTTTGACCAATTTCAGGCACAGAAATGACTTTAAACACACTTATTTTAGTTGAAAAAGTAATAACTCACATCCAACCGTCATTTAAAGTCAAAAGATTAAATGTTAAAATTTCATCAATATTGACCATTTTTTCAACATTCGACTGGTCCGGGGTCATCGTTTTTCATCAGAAAATGGATTTTTTGGACTCTACCAAAAATGATTCAAAATGTCATTTGGATCAGGCCTCATGTTGAATAACCACTTTTTAAACCATCACAGTGACCAAAACTGCCATTTTTACAGAGTTTTGCTTACTCAAAATCTTCAATTTTGACCAATTTCAGGCACAGAAATGACTTTAAACACACTTATTTAAGTTGAAAAAGTAATAACTCACATCCAACCGTCATTTAAAGTCAAAAGATTAAATGTTAAAATTTCATCAATATTGACCATTTTTTCAACGTTCGACTGGTCCGGGGTCATCGTTTTTCATCAGAAAATGGATTTTTTGGACTCTACCAAAAATGATTCAAAATGTCATTTGGATCAGGCCTCATGTTGAATAACCACTTTTTAAACCATCACAGTGACCAAAACTGCCATTTTTACAGAGTTTTGCTTACTCAAAATCTTCAATTTTGACCAATTTCAGGCACAGAAATGACTTTAAACACACTTATTTTAGTTGAAAAAGTAATAACTCACATCCAACCGTCATTTAAAGTCAAAAGATTAAATGTTAAAATTTCATCAATATTGACCATTTTTTCAACGTTCGACTGGTCCGGGGTCATCGTTTTTCATCAGAAAATTTATTTTTTGGACTCTACCAAAAATGATTCAAAATGTCATTTGGATCGGGCCTCATGTTGAATAACCACTTTTTAAACCCTCACAGTGACCAAAACTGTTATTTTTACAGAGTTTTGCTTACTCAAAATCTTCAATTTTGACCAATTTCAGGCACAGAAATGACTTTAAACACACTTATTTTAGTTGAAAAAGTAATAACTCACATCCAACCGTCATTTAAAGTCAAAAGATTAAATATTAAAATTTCATCAATATTGACCATTTTTTCAACGTTCGACTGGTCCGGGGTCATCGTTTTTCATCAGAAAATTGATTTCTTGGACTCTACCAAAAATGATTCAAAATGTCATTTGGATCGGGCCTCATGTTGAATAACCACTTTTTAAACCCTCACAGTGACCAAAATTGCCATTTTTACAGAGTTTTGCTTACTCAAAATCTTCAATTTTGACCAATTTCAGGCACAGAAATGACTTTAAACACACTTATTTTAGTTGCAAAAGTAATAACTCACATCCAACCGTCATTTAAAGTCAAAAGATTAAATGTTAAAATTTCATCAATATTGACCATTTTTTCAACGTTCGACTGGTCCGGGGTAATCGTTTTTCATCAGAAAATGGATTTTTTGGACTCTACCAAAAATGATTCAAAATGTCATTTGGATCGGGCCTCATGTTGAATAACCACTTTTTAAACCCTCACGGTGACCAAAATTGCCATTTTTACAGAGTTTTGCTTACTCAAAATCTTCAATTTTGACCAATTTCAGGCACAGAAATGACTTTAAACACGCTTATTTTAGTTGAAAAAGTAATAACTCACATCCAACCGTCATTTAAAGTCAAAAGATTAAATGTTAAAATTTCATCAATATTGACCATTTTTTCAACGTTCGACTGGTCCGGGGTCATCGTTTTTCATCAGAAAATTGATTTTTTGGACTCTACCAAAAATGATTCAAAATGTCATTTGGATCGGGCCTCATGTTGAATAACCACTTTTTAAACCCTCACAGTGACCAAAATTGCCATTTTTACAGAGTTTTGCTTACTCAAAATCTTCAATTTTGACCAATTTCAGGCACAGAAATGACTTTAAACACACTTATTTTAGTTGAAAAAGTAATAACTCACATCCAACCGTCATTTAAAGTCAAAAGATTAAATGTTAAAATTTCATCAATATTGACCATTTTTTCAACGTTCGACTGGTCCGGGGTTATCGTTTTTCATCAGAAAATTGATTTTTTGGACTCTACCAAAAATGATTCAAAATGTCATTTGGATCGGGCCTCATGTTGAATAACCACTTTTTAAACCCTCACAGTGACCAAAATTGCCATTTTTACAGAGTTTTGCTTACTCAAAATCTTCAATTTTGACCAATTTCAGGCACAGAAATGACTTTAAACACACTTATTTTAGTTGAAAAAGTAATAACTCACATCCAACCGTCATTTAAAGTCAAAAGATTAAATGTTAAAATTTCATCAATATTGACCATTTTTTCAACGTTCGACTGGTCCGGGGTCATCGTTTTTCATCAGAAAATGGATTTTTTGGACTCTACCAAAAATGATTCAAAATGTCATTTGGATCGGGCCTCATGTTGAATAACCACTTTTTAAACCCTCACAGTGACCAAAATTGCCATTTTTACAGAGTTTTGCTTACTCAAAATCTTCAATTTTGACCAATTTCAGGCACAGAAATGACTTTAAACACACTTATTTTAGTTGAAAAAGTAATAACTCACACCCAACCGCCATTTAAAGTCAAAAGATTAAATGTTAAAATTTCATCAATATTGACCATTTTTTCAACGTTCGACTGGTCCGGGGTCATCGTTTTTCATCAGAAAATGGATTTTTTGGACTCTACCAAAAATGATTCAAAATGTCATTTGGATCAGGCCTCATGTTGAATAACCACTTTTTAAACCCTCACAGTGACCAAAACTGCCATTTTTACAGTGTTTTGCTTACTCAAAATCTTCAATTTTGACCAATTTCAGGCACAGAAATGACTTTAAACACACTTATTTTAGTTGAAAAAGTAATAACTCACATCCAACCGCCATTTAAAGTCAAAAGATTAAATGTTAAAATTTCATCAATATTGACCATTTTTTCAACGTTCGACTGGTCCGGGGTCATCGTTTTTCATCAGAAAATTGATTTTTTGGACTCTACCAAAAATGATTCAAAATGTCATTTGGATCGGGCCTCATGTTGAATAACCACTTTTTAAACCCTCACAGTGACCAAAACTGCAATTTTTACAGAGTTTTGCTTACTCAAAATCTTCAATTTTGACCAATTTCAGGCACAGAAATGACTTTAAACACACTTATTTTAGTTGAAAAAGTAATAACTCACATCCAACCGTCATTTAAAGTCAAAAGATTAAATATTAAAATTTCATCAATATTGACCATTTTTTCAACGTTCGACTGGTCCGGGGTCATCGTTTTTCATCAGAAAATTGATTTCTTGGACTCTACCAAAAATGATTCAAAATGTCATTTGGATCGGGCCTCATGTTGAATAACCACTTTTTAAACCCTCACAGTGACCAAAATTGCCATTTTTACAGAGTTTTGCTTACTCAAAATCTTCAATTTTGACCAATTTCAGGCACAGAAATGACTTTAAACACACTTATTTTAGTTGCAAAAGTAATAACTCACATCCAACCGTCATTTAAAGTCAAAAGATTAAATGTTAAAATTTCATCAATATTGACCATTTTTTCAACGTTCGACTGGTCCGGGGTAATCGTTTTTCATCAGAAAATGGATTTTTTGGACTCTACCAAAAATGATTCAAAATGTCATTTGGATCGGGCCTCATGTTGAATAACCACTTTTTAAACCCTCACGGTGACCAAAATTGCCATTTTTACAGAGTTTTGCTTACTCAAAATCTTCAATTTTGACCAATTTCAGGCACAGAAATGACTTTAAACACGCTTATTTTAGTTGAAAAAGTAATAACTCACATCCAACCGTCATTTAAAGTCAAAAGATTAAATGTTAAAATTTCATCAATATTGACCATTTTTTCAACGTTCGACTGGTCCGGGGTCATCGTTTTTCATCAGAAAATTGATTTTTTGGACTCTACCAAAAATGATTCAAAATGTCATTTGGATCGGGCCTCATGTTGAATAACCACTTTTTAAACCCTCACAGTGACCAAAATTGCCATTTTTACAGAGTTTTGCTTACTCAAAATCTTCAATTTTGACCAATTTCAGGCACAGAAATGACTTTAAACACACTTATTTTAGTTGAAAAAGTAATAACTCACATCCAACCGTCATTTAAAGTCAAAAGATTAAATGTTAAAATTTCATCAATATTGACCATTTTTTCAACGTTCGACTGGTCCGGGGTTATCGTTTTTCATCAGAAAATTGATTTTTTGGACTCTACCAAAAATGATTCAAAATGTCATTTGGATCGGGCCTCATGTTGAATAACCACTTTTTAAACCCTCACAGTGACCAAAATTGCCATTTTTACAGAGTTTTGCTTACTCAAAATCTTCAATTTTGACCAATTTCAGGCACAGAAATGACTTTAAACACACTTATTTTAGTTGAAAAAGTAATAACTCACATCCAACCGTCATTTAAAGTCAAAAGATTAAATGTTAAAATTTCATCAATATTGACCATTTTTTCAACGTTCGACTGGTCCGGGGTCATCGTTTTTCATCAGAAAATGGATTTTTTGGACTCTACCAAAAATGATTCAAAATGTCATTTGGATCGGGCCTCATGTTGAATAACCACTTTTTAAACCCTCACAGTGACCAAAATTGCCATTTTTACAGAGTTTTGCTTACTCAAAATCTTCAATTTTGACCAATTTCAGGCACAGAAATGACTTTAAACACACTTATTTTAGTTGAAAAAGTAATAACTCACATCCAACCGCCATTTAAAGTCAAAAGATTAAATGTTAAAATTTCATCAATATTGACCATTTTTTCAACGTTCGACTGGTCCGGGGTCATCGTTTTTCATCAGAAAATGGATTTTTTGGACTCTACCAAAAATGATTCAAAATGTCATTTGGATCAGGCCTCATGTTGAATAACCACTTTTTAAACCATCACAGTGACCAAAACTGCCATTTTTACAGAGTTTTGCTTACTCAAAATCTTCAATTTTGACCAATTTCAGGCACAGAAATGACTTTAAACACACTTATTTTAGTTGAAAAAGTAATAACTCACATCCAACCGTCATTTAAAGTCAAAAGATTAAATGTTAAAATTTCATCAATATTGACCATTTTTTCAACGTTCGACTGGTCCGGGGTCATCGTTTTTCATCAGAAAATTTATTTTTTGGACTCTACCAAAAATGATTCAAAATGTCATTTGGATCGGGCCTCATGTTGAATAACCACTTTTTAAACCCTCACAGTGACCAAAACTGCAATATTTACAGAGTTTTGCTTACTCAAAATCTTCAATTTTGACCAATTTCAGGCACAGAAATGACTTTAAACACACTTATTTTAGTTGAAAAAGTAATAACTCACATCCAACCGTCATTTAAAGTCAAAAGATTAAATATTAAAATTTCATCAATATTGACCATTTTTTCAACGTTCGACTGGTCCGGGGTCATCGTTTTTCATCAGAAAATTGATTTCTTGGACTCTACCAAAAATGATTCAAAATGTCATTTGGATCGGGCCTCATGTTGAATAACCACTTTTTAAACCCTCACAGTGACCAAAATTGCCATTTTTACAGAGTTTTGCTTACTCAAAATCTTCAATTTTGACCAATTTCAGGCACAGAAATGACTTTAAACACACTTATTTTAGTTGCAAAAGTAATAACTCACATCCAACCGTCATTTAAAGTCAAAAGATTAAATGTTAAAATTTCATCAATATTGACCATTTTTTCAACGTTCGACTGGTCCGGGGTAATCGTTTTTCATCAGAAAATGGATTTTTTGGACTCTACCAAAAATGATTCAAAATGTCATTTGGATTGGGCCTCATGTTGAATAACCACTTTTTAAACCCTCACGGTGACCAAAATTGCCATTTTTACAGAGTTTTGCTTACTCAAAATCTTCAATTTTGACCAATTTCAGGCACAGAAATGACTTTAAACACACTTATTTTAGTTGAAAAAGTAATAACTCACATCCAACCGTCATTTAAAGTCAAAAGATTAAATGTTAAAATTTCATCAATATTGACCATTTTTTCAACGTTCGACTGGTCCGGGGTCATCGTTTTTCATCAGAAAATTGATTTTTTGGACTCTACCAAAAATGATTCAAAATGTCATTTGGATCGGGCCTCATGTTGAATAACCACTTTTTAAACCCTCACAGTGACCAAAATTGCCATTTTTACAGAGTTTTGCTTACTCAAAATCTTCAATTTTGACCAATTTCAGGCACAGAAATGACTTTAAACACACTTATTTTAGTTGAAAAAGTAATAACTCACATCCAACCGTCATTTAAAGTCAAAAGATTAAATGTTAAAATTTCATCAATATTGACCATTTTTTCAACGTTCGACTGGTCCGGGGTCATCGTTTTTCATCAGAAAATGGATTTTTTGGACTCTACCAAAAATGATTCAAAATGTCATTTGGATCGGGCCTCATGTTGAATAACCACTTTTTAAACCCTCACAGTGACCAAAATTGCCATTTTTACAGAGTTTTGCTTACTCAAAATCTTCAATTTTGACCAATTTCAGGCACAGAAATGACTTTAAACACACTTATTTTAGTTGAAAAAGTAATAACTCACATCCAACCGTCATTTAAAGTCAAAAGATTAAATGTTAAAATTTCATCAATATTGACCATTTTTTCAACGTTCGACTGGTCCGGGGTCATCGTTTTTCATCAGAAAATGGATTTTTTGAACTCTACCAAAAATGATTCAAAATGTCATTTGGATCAGGCCTCATGTTGAATAACCACTTTTTAAACCCTCACAGTGACCAAAACTGCCATTTTTACAGAGTTTTGCTTACTCAAAATCTTCAATTTTGACCAATTTCAGGCACAGAAATGACTTTAAACACACTTATTTTAGTTGAAAAAGTAATAACTCACATCCAACCGCCATTTAAAGTCAAAAGATTAAATGTTAAAATTTCATCAATATTGACCATTTTTTCAACGTTCGACTGGTCCGGGGTCATCGTTTTTCATCAGAAAATTGATTTTTTGGACTCTACCAAAAATGATTCAAAATGTCATTTGGATCGGGCCTCATGTTGAATAACCACTTTTTAAACCCTCACAGTGACCAAAACTGCCATTTTTACAGAGTTTTGCTTACTCAAAATCTTCAATTTTGACCAATTTCAGGCACAGAAATGACTTTAAACACACTTATTTTAGTTGAAAAAGTAATAACTCACATCCAACCGTCATTTAAAGTCAAAAGATTAAATGTTAAAATTTCATCAATATTGACCATTTTTTCAACGTTCGACTGGTCCGGGGTCATCGTTTTTCATCAGAAAAATGATTTTTTGGACTCTACCAAAAATGAATCAAAATGTCATTTGGATCGGGCCTCATGTTGAATAACCACTTTTTAAACCCTCACAGTGACCAAAATTGCCATTTTTACAGAGTTTTGCTTACTCAAAATCTTCAATTTTGACCAATTTCAGGCACAGAAATGACTTTAAACACACTTATTTTAGTTGAAAAAGTAATAACTCACATCCAACCGTCATTTAAAGTCAAAAGATTAAATGTTAAAATTTCATCAATATTGACCATTTTTTCAATGTTCGACTGGTCCGGGGTCATCGTTTTTCATCAGAAAATGGATTTTTTGGACTCTACCAAAAATGATTCAAAATGTCATTTGGATCGGGCCTCATGTTGAATAACCACTTTTTAAACCCTCATAGTGACCAAAACTGCCATTTTTACAGAGTTTTGCTTACTCAAAATCTTCAATTTTGACCAATTTCAGGCACAGAAATGACTTTAAACACACTTATTTTAGTTGAAAAAGTAATAACTCACATCCAACCGTCATTTAAAGTCAAAAGATTAAATGTTAAAATTTCATCAATATTGACCATTTTTTCAACGTTCGACTGGTCCGGGGTCATCGTTTTTCATCAGAAAATGGATTTTTTGGACTCTACCAAAAATGATTCAAAATGTCATTTGGATCAGGCCTCATGTTGAATAACCACTTTTTAAACCCTCACAGTGACCAAAACTGCCATTTTTACAGAGTTTTGCTTACTCAAAATCTTCAATTTTGACCAATTTTAGGCACAGAAATGACTTTAAACACACTTATTTTAGTTGAAAAAGTAATAACTCACATCCAACCGTCATTTAAAGTCAAAAGATTAAATGTTAAAATTTCATCAATATTGACCATTTTTTCAACGTTCGACTGGTCCGGGGTCATCGTTTTTCATCAGAAAATTGATTTTTTGGACTCTACCAAAAATAATTCAAAATGTCATTTGGATCTGGCCTCATGTTGAATAACCACTTTTTAAACCCTCACAGTGACCAAAACTGCCATTTTTACAGAGTTTTGCTTACTCAAAATCTTCAATTTTGACCAATTTCAGGCACAGAAATGACTTTAAACACACTTATTTTAGTTGAAAAAGTAATAACTCACATCCAACCGTCATTTAAAGTCAAAAGATTAAATATTAATATTTCATCAATATTGACCATTTTTTCAACGTTCGACTGGTCCGGGGTCATCGTTTTTCATCAGAAAATTGATTTTTTGGACTCTACCAAAAATGATTCAAAATGTCATTTGGACCGGGCCTCATGTTGAATAACCACTTTTTAAACCCTCACATTGACCAAAATTGCCATTTTTACAGAGTTTTGCTTACTCAAAATCTTCAATTTTGACCAATTTCAGGCACAGAAATGACTTTAAACACACTTATTTTAGTTGAAAAAGTAATAACTCACATCCAACCGTCATTTAAAGTCAAAAGATTAAATGTTAAAATTTCATCAATATTGACCATTTTTTCAATGTTCGACTGGTCCGGGGTCATCGTTTTTCATCAGAAAATTGATTTTTTGGACTCTACCAAAAATGATTCAAAATGTCATTTGGATCAGGCCTCATATTGAATAACCACTTTTTAAACCCTCACAGTGACCAAAACTGCCATTTTTACAGAGTTTTGCTTACTCAAAATCTTCAATTTTGACCAATTTCAGGCACAGAAATGACTTTAAACACACTTATTTTAGTTGAAAAAGTAATAACTCACATCCAACCGTCATTTAAAGTCAAAAGATTAAATGTTAAAATTTCATCAATATTGACCATTTTTTCAACGTTCGACTGGTCCGGGGTCATCGTTTTTCATCAGAAAATTGCTTTTTTGGACTCTACCAAAAATGATTCAAAATGTCATTTGGATCGGGCCTCATGTTGAATAACCACTTTTTAAACCCTCACAGTGACCAAAACTGCAATTTTTACAGAGTTTTGCTTACTCAAAATCTTCAATTTTGACCAATTTCAGGCACAGAAATGACTTTAAACACACTTATTTTAGTTGAAAAAGTAATAACTCACATCCAACCGTCATTTAAAGTCAAAAGATTAAATATTAATATTTCATCAATATTGACCATTTTTTCAACGTTCGACTGGTCCGGGGTCATCGTTTTTCATCAGAAAATTGATTTTTTGGACTCTACCAAAAATGATTCAAAATGTCATTTGGACCGGGCCTCATGTTGAATAACCACTTTTTAAACCCTCACATTGACCAAAATTGCCATTTTTACAGAGTTTTGCTTACTCAAAATCTTCAATTTTGACCAATTTCAGGCACAGAAATGACTTTAAACACACTTATTTTAGTTGAAAAAGTAATAACTCACATCCAACCGTCATTTAAAGTCAAAAGATTAAATGTTAAAATTTCATCAATATTGACCATTTTTTCAATGTTCGACTGGTCCGGGGTCATCGTTTTTCATCAGAAAATTGATTTTTTGGACTCTACCAAAAATGATTCAAAATGTCATTTGGATCAGGCCTCATATTGAATAACCACTTTTTAAACCCTCACAGTGACCAAAACTGCCATTTTTACAGAGTTTTGCTTACTCAAAATCTTCAATTTTGACCAATTTCAGGCACAGAAATGACTTTAAACACACTTATTTTAGTTGAAAAAGTAATAACTCACATCCAACCGTCATTTAAAGTCAAAAGATTAAATGTTAAAATTTCATCAATATTGACCATTTTTTCAACGTTCGACTGGTCCGGGGTCATCGTTTTTCATCAGAAAATTGCTTTTTTGGACTCTACCAAAAATGATTCAAAATGTCATTTGGATCGGGCCTCATGTTGAATAACCACTTTTTAAACCCTCACATTGACCAAAATTGCCATTTTTACAGAGTTTTGCTTACTCAAAATCTTCAATTTTGACCAATTTCAGGCACAGAAATGACTTTAAACACACTTATTTTAGTTGAAAAAGTAATAACTCACATCCAACCGTCATTTAAAGTCAAAAGATTAAATGTTAAAATTTCATCAATATTGACCATTTTTTCAATGTTCGACTGGTCCGGGGTCATCGTTTTTCATCAGAAAATTGATTTTTTGGACTCTACCAAAAATGATTCAAAATGTCATTTGGATCAGGCCTCATATTGAATAACCACTTTTTAAACCCTCACAGTGACCAAAACTGCCATTTTTACAGAGTTTTGCTTACTCAAAATCTTCAATTTTGACCAATTTCAGGCACAGAAATGACTTTAAACACACTTATTTTAGTTGAAAAAGTAATAACTCACATCCAACCGTCATTTAAAGTCAAAAGATTAAATGTTAAAATTTCATCAATATTGACCATTTTTTCAACGTTCGACTGGTCCGGGGTCATCGTTTTTCATCAGAAAATTGCTTTTTTGGACTCTACCAAAAATGATTCAAAATGTCATTTGGATCGGGCCTCATGTTGAATAACCACTTTTTAAACCCTCACAGTGACCAAAATTGCCATTTTTACAGAGTTTTGCTTACTCAAAATCTTCAATTTTGACCAATTTCAGGCACAGAAATGACTTTAAACACACTTATTTTAGTTGAAAAAGTAATAACTCACATCCAACCGTCATTTAAAGTCAAAAGATTAAATGTTAAAATTTCATCAATATTGACCATTTTTTCAACGTTCGACTGGTCCGGGGTCATCGTTTTTCATCAGAAAATTGATTTTTTGGACTCTACCAAAAATAATTCAAAATGTCATTTGGATCGGGCCTCATGTTGAATAACCACTTTTTAAACCCTCACAGTGACCAAAACTGCCATTTTTACAGAGTTTTGCTTACTCAAAATCTTCAATTTTGACCAATTTCAGGCACAGAAATGACTTTAAACACACTTATTTTAGTTGAAAAAGTAATAACTCACATCCAACCGTCATTTAAAGTCAAAAGATTAAATATCAATATTTCATCAATATTGACCATTTTTTCAACGTTCGACTGGTCCGGGGTCATCGTTTTTCATCAGAAAATTGATTTTTTGGACTCTACCAAAAATGATTCAAAATGTCATTTGGACCGGGCCTCATGTTGAATAACCACTTTTTAAACCCTCACAGTGACCAAAATTGCCATTTTTACAGAGTTTTGCTTACTCAAAATCTTCAATTTTGACCAATTTCAGGCACAGAAATGACTTTAAACACACTTATTTTAGTTGAAAAAGTAATAACTCACATCCAACCGTCATTTAAAGTCAAAAGATTAAATGTTAAAATTTCATCAATATTGACCATTTTTTCAACGTTCGACTGGTCCGGGGTCATCGTTTTTCATCAGAAAATTGATTTTTTGGACTCTACCAAAAATGATTCAAAATGTCATTTGGATCAGGCCTCATGTTGAATAACCACTTTTTAAACCCTCACAGTGACCAAAACTGCCATTTTTACAGAGTTTTGCTTACTCAAAATCTTCAATTTTGACCAATTTCAGGCACAGAAATGACTTTAAACACACTTATTTTAGTTGAAAAAGTAATAACTCACATCCAACCGTCATTTAAAGTCAAAAGATTAAATGTAAAAATTTCATCAATATTGACCATTTTTTCAATGTTCGACTGGTCCGGGGTCATCGTTTTTCATCAGAAAATGGATTTTTTGGACTCTACCAAAAATGATTCAAAATGTCATTTGGATCGGGCCTCATGTTGAATAACCACTTTTTAAACCCTCATAGTGACCAAAACTGCCATTTTTACAGAGTTTTGCTTACTCAAAATCTTCAATTTTGACCAATTTCAGGCACAGAAATGACTTTAAACACACTTATTTTAGTTGAAAAAGTAATAACTCACATCCAACCATCATGTAAAGTCAAAAGATTATATGTTAAAATTTCATCAATATTGACCATTTTTTCAACGTTCGACTGGTCCGGGGTCATCGTTTTTCATCAGAAAATTGATTTTTTGGACTCTACCAAAAATGATTCAAAATGTCATTTGGATCGGGCCTCATGTTGAATAACCACTTTTTAAACCCTCACAGTGACCTAAAATTGCCATTTTTACAGAGTTTTGCTTACTCAAAATCTTCAATTTTGACCAATTTCAGGCACAGAAATGACTTTAAACACACTTATTTTAGTTGAAAAAGTAATAACTCACATCCAACCGTCATTTAAAGTCAAAAGATTAAATGTTAAAATTTCATCAATATTGACCATTTTTTCAACGTTCGACTGGTCCGGGGTCATCGTTTTTCATCAGAAAATTGATTTTTTGGACTCTACCAAAAATGATTCAAAATGTCATTTGGACCGGGCCTCATGTTGAATAACCACTTTTTAAACCCTCACATTGACCAAAATTGCCATTTTTACAGAGTTTTGCTTACTCAAAATCTTCAATTTTGACCAATTTCAGGCACAGAAATGACTTTAAACACACTTATTTTAGTTGAAAAAGTAATAACTCACATCCAACCGTCATTTAAAGTCAAAAGATTAAATGTTAAAATTTCATCAATATTGACCATTTTTTCAACGTTCGACTGGTCCGGGGTCATCGTTTTTCATCAGAAAATTGCTTTTTTGGACTCTACCAAAAATGATTCAAAATGTCATTTGGATCGGGCCTCATGTTGAATAACCACTTTTTAAACCCTCACAGTGACCAAAATTGCCATTTTTACAGAGTTTTGCTTACTCAAAATCTTCAATTTTGACCAATTTCAGGCACAGAAATGACTTTAAACACACTTATTTTAGTTGAAAAAGTAATAACTCACATCCAACCGTCATTTAAAGTCAAAAGATTAAATGTTAAAATTTCATCAATATTGACCATTTTTTCAACGTTCGACTGGTCCGGGGTCATCGTTTTTCATCAGAAAATTGATTTTTTGGACTCTACCAAAAATAATTCAAAATGTCATTTGGATCGGGCCTCATGTTGAATAACCACTTTTTAAACCCTCACAGTGACCAAAACTGCCATTTTTACAGAGTTTTGCTTACTCAAAATCTTCAATTTTGACCAATTTCAGGCACAGAAATGACTTTAAACACACTTATTTTAGTTGAAAAAGTAATAACTCACATCCAACCGTCATTTAAAGTCAAAAGATTAAATATCAATATTTCATCAATATTGACCATTTTTTCAACGTTCGACTGGTCCGGGGTCATCGTTTTTCATCAGAAAATTGATTTTTTGGACTCTACCAAAAATGATTCAAAATGTCATTTGGACCGGGCCTCATGTTGAATAACCACTTTTTAAACCCTCACAGTGACCAAAATTGCCATTTTTACAGAGTTTTGCTTACTCAAAATCTTCAATTTTGACCAATTTCAGGCACAGAAATGACTTTAAACACACTTATTTTAGTTGAAAAAGTAATAACTCACATCCAACCGTCATTTAAAGTCAAAAGATTAAATGTTAAAATTTCATCAATATTGACCATTTTTTCAACGTTCGACTGGTCCGGGGTAATCGTTTTTCATCAGAAAATGGATTTTTTGGACTCTACCAAAAATGATTCAAAATGTCATTTGGATCGGGCCTCATGTTGAATAACCACTTTTTAAACCCTCACGGTGACCAAAATTGCCATTTTTACAGAGTTTTGCTTACTCAAAATCTTCAATTTTGACCAATTTCAGGCACAGAAATGACTTTAAACACACTTATTTTAGTTGAAAAAGTAATAACTCACATCCAACCGTCATTTAAAGTCAAAAGATTAAATGTTAAAATTTCATCAATATTGACCATTTTTTCAACGTTCGACTGGTCCGGGGTCATCGTTTTTCATCAGAAAATGGATTTTTTGGACTCTACCAAAAATGATTCAAAATGTCATTTGGATCGGGCCTCATGTTGAATAACCACTTTTTAAACCCTAACAGTGACCAAAATTGCCATTTTTACAGAGTTTTGCTTACTCAAAATCTTCAATTTTGACCAATTTCATGCACAGAAATGACTTTAAACACACTTATTGTAGTTGAAAAAGCAATAACTCACATCCAACCGTCATTTAAAGTCAAAAGATTAAATGTTAAAATTTCATCAATATTGACCACTTTTTTCAACGTTCAACTGGTCCGGGGTCATCGTTTTTCATCAGAAAATTGATTTTTTTTGGACTCTACCAAAAATGATTCAAAATGTCATTTGGATCGGGCCTCATGTTGAATAACCAGTTTTTTAAACCCTCACAGCGACCAAAATTGCCTTTTTTACAGAGTTTTGCTTACTCAAAATCTTCAATTTTGACCAATTTCAGGCACAGAAATGACTTTAAACACACTTATTTTAGTTGAAAAAGTAATAACTCACATCCAACCGTCATTTAAAGTCAAAAGATTAAATGTTAAAATTTCATCAATATTGACCATTTTTTCAATGTTCTACGGGTCCGGGGTCATCGTTTTTCATCAGAAAATTGATTTTTTGGACTCTACCAAAAATGATTCAAAATGTCATTTGGATCAGGCCTCATATTGAATAACCACTTTTTAAACCCTCACAGTGACCAAAACTGCCATTTTTACAGAGTTTTGCTTACTCAAAATCTTCAATTTTGACCAATTTCAGGCACAGAAATGACTTTAAACACACTTATTTTAGTTGAAAAAGTAATAACTCACATCCAACCGTCATTTAAAGTCAAAAGATTAAATGTTAAAATTTCATCAATATTGACCATTTTTTCAACGTTCGACTGGTCCGGGGTCATCGTTTTTCATCAGAAAATTGCTTTTTTGGACTCTACCAAAAATGATTCAAAATGTCATTTGGATCGGGCCTCATGTTGAATAACCACTTTTTAAACCCTCACAGTGACCAAAATTGCCATTTTTACAGAGTTTTGCTTACTCAAAATCTTCAATTTTGACCAATTTCAGGCACAGAAATGACTTTAAACACACTTATTTTAGTTGAAAAAGTAATAACTCACATCCAACCATCATTTAAAGTCAAAAGATTAAATGTTAAAATTTCATCAATATTGACCATTTTTTCAATGTTCGACTGGTCCGGGGTCATCGTTTTTCATCAGAAAATTGATTTTTTGGACTCTACCAAAAATAATTCAAAATGTCATTTGGATCGGGCCTCATGTTGAATAACCACTTTTTAAACCCTCACAGTGACCAAAATTGCCATTTTTACAGAGTTTTGCTTACTCAAAATCTTCAATTTTGACCAATTTCAGGCACAGAAATGACTTTAAACACACTTATTTTAGTTGAAAAAGTAATAACTCACATCCAACCGTCATTTAAAGTCAAAAGATTAAATGTTAAAATTTCATCAATATTGACCATTTTTTCAACGTTCGACTGGTCCGGGGTCATCGTTTTTCATCAGAAAATTGATTTTTTGGACTCTACCAAAAATAATTCAAAATGTCATTTGGATCGGGCCTCATGTTGAATAACCACTTTTTAAACCCTCACAGTGACCAAAACTGCCATTTTTACAGAGTTTTGCTTACTCAAAATCTTCAATTTTGACCAATTTCAGGCACAGAAATGACTTTAAACACACTTATTTTAGTTGAAAAAGTAATAACTCACATCCAACCGTCATTTAAAGTCAAAAGATTAAATATCAATATTTCATCAATATTGACCATTTTTTCAACGTTCGACTGGTCCGGGGTCATCGTTTTTCATCAGAAAATTGATTTTTTGGACTCTACCAAAAATGATTCAAAATGTCATTTGGACCGGGCCTCATGTTGAATAACCACTTTTTAAACCCTCACAGTGACCAAAATTGCCATTTTTACAGAGTTTTGCTTACTCAAAATCTTCAATTTTGACCAATTTCAGGCACAGAAATGACTTTAAACACACTTATTTTAGTTGAAAAAGTAATAACTCACATCCAACCGTCATTTAAAGTCAAAAGATTAAATGTTAAAATTTCATCAATATTGACCATTTTTTCAACGTTCAACTGGTCCGGGGTCATCGTTTTTCATCAGAAAATTGATTTTTTGGACTCTACCAAAAATGATTCAAAATGTCATTTGGATCGGGCCTCATGTTGAATAACCACTTTTTAAACCCTCACAGTGACCAAAACTGCAATTTTTACAGAGTTTTGCTTACTCAAAATCTTCAATTTTGACCAATTTCAGGCACAGAAATGACTTTAAACACACTTATTTTAGTTGAAAAAGTAATAACTCACATCCAACCGTCATTTAAAGTCAAAAGATTAAATATTAAAATTTCATCAATATTGACCATTTTTTCAACGTTCGACTGGTCCGGGGTCATCGTTTTTCATCAGAAAATTGATTTTTTGGACTCTACCAAAAATGATTCAAAATGTCATTTGGATCGGGCCTCATGTTGAATAACCACTTTTTAAACCCTCACAGTGACCAAAATTGCCATTTTTACAGAGTTTTGCTTACTCAAAATCTTCAATTTTGACCAATTTCAGGCACAGAAATGACTTTAAACACACTTATTTTAGTTGAAAAAGTAATAACTCACATCCAACCGTCATTTAAAGTCAAAAGATTAAATGTTAAAATTTCATCAATATTGACCATTTTTTCAACGTTCGACTGGTCCGGGGTAATCGTTTTTCATCAGAAAATGGATTTTTTGGACTCTACCAAAAATGATTCAAAATGTCATTTGGATCGGGCCTCATGTTGAATAACCACTTTTTAAACCCTCACGGTGACCAAAATTGCCATTTTTACAGAGTTTTGCTTACTCAAAATCTTCAATTTTGACCAATTTCAGGCACAGAAATGACTTTAAACACACTTATTTTAGTTGAAAAAGTAATAACTCACATCCAACCGTCATTTAAAGTCAAAAGATTAAATGTTAAAATTTCATCAATATTGACCATTTTTTCAACGTTCGACTGGTCCGGGGTCATCGTTTTTCATCAGAAAATGGATTTTTTGGACTCTACCAAAAATGATTCAAAATGTCATTTGGATCGGGCCTCATGTTGAATAACCACTTTTTAAACCCTAACAGTGACCAAAATTGCCATTTTTACAGAGTTTTGCTTACTCAAAATCTTCAATTTTGACCAATTTCATGCACAGAAATAACTTTAAACACACTTATTGTAGTTGAAAAAGCAATAACTCACATCCAACCGTCATTTAAAGTCAAAAGATTAAATGTTAAAATTTCATCAATATTGACCACTTTTTTCAACGTTCAACTGGTCCGGGGTCATCGTTTTTCATCAGAAAATTGATTTTTTTTGGACTCTACCAAAAATGATTCAAAATGTCATTTGGATCGGGCCTCATGTTGAATAACCAGTTTTTTAAACCCTCACAGCGACCAAAATTGCCATTTTTACAGAGTTTTGCTTACTCAAAATCTTCAATTTTGACCAATTTCATGCACAGAAATGACTTTAAACACACTTATTTTAGTTGAAAAAGTAATAACTCACATCCAACCGTCATTTAAAGTCAAAAGATTAAATGTTAAAATTTCATCAATATTGACCATTTTTTCAACGTTCGACTGGTCCGGGGTCATCGTTTTTCATCAGAAAATTGCTTTTTTGGACTCTACCAAAAATGATTCAAAATGTCATTTGGATCGGGCCTCATGTTGAATAACCACTTTTTAAACCCTCACAGTGACCAAAATTGCCATTTTTACAGAGTTTTGCTTACTCAAAATCTTCAATTTTGACCAATTTCAGGCACAGAAATGACTTTAAACACACTTATTTTAGTTGAAAAAGTAATAACTCACATCCAACCGTCATTTAAAGTCAAAAGATTAAATGTTAAAATTTCATCAATATTGACCATTTTTTCAACGTTCGACTGGTCCGGGGTCATCGTTTTTCATCAGAAAATTGATTTTTTGGACTCTACCAAAAATAATTCAAAATGTCATTTGGATCGGGCCTCATGTTGAATAACCACTTTTTAAACCCTCACAGTGACCAAAACTGCCATTTTTACAGAGTTTTGCTTACTCAAAATCTTCAATTTTGACCAATTTCAGGCACAGAAATGACTTTAAACACACTTATTTTAGTTGAAAAAGTAATAACTCACATCCAACCGTCATTTAAAGTCAAAAGATTAAATATCAATATTTCATCAATATTGACCATTTTTTCAACGTTCGACTGGTCCGGGGTCATCGTTTTTCATCAGAAAATTGATTTTTTGGACTCTACCA
Organism: Lissotriton vulgaris; assembly: GCF_964263255.1. Classification (NCBI taxonomy): domain Eukaryota; kingdom Metazoa; phylum Chordata; class Amphibia; order Caudata; family Salamandridae; genus Lissotriton; species Lissotriton vulgaris. Next base: position 1,064,518 of record NW_028246230.1, on the reverse strand, counting down.
AAAATGATTCAAAATGTCATTTGGACCGGGCCTCATGTTGAATAACCACTTTTTAAACCCTCACAGTGACCAAAATTGCCATTTTTACAGAGTTTTGCTTACTCAAAATCTTCAATTTTGACCAATTTCAGGCACAGAAATGACTTTAAACACACTTATTTTAGTTGAAAAAGTAATAACTCACATCCAACCGTCATTTAAAGTCAAAAGATTAAATGTTAAAATTTCATCAATATTGACCATTTTTTCAACGTTCGACTGGTCCGGGGTAATCGTTTTTCATCAGAAAATGGATTTTTTGGACTCTACCAAAAATGATTCAAAATGTCATTTGGATCGGGCCTCATGTTGAATAACCACTTTTTAAACCCTCACGGTGACCAAAATTGCCATTTTTACAGAGTTTTGCTTACTCAAAATCTTCAATTTTGACCAATTTCAGGCACAGAAATGACTTTAAACACACTTATTTTAGTTGAAAAAGTAATAACTCACATCCAACCGTCATTTAAAGTCAAAAGATTAAATGTTAAAATTTCATCAATATTGACCATTTTTTCAACGTTCGACTGGTCCGGGGTCATCGTTTTTCATCAGAAAATGGATTTTTTGGACTCTACCAAAAATGATTCAAAATGTCATTTGGATCGGGCCTCATGTTGAATAACCACTTTTTAAACCCTAACAGTGACCAAAATTGCCATTTTTACAGAGTTTTGCTTACTCAAAATCTTCAATTTTGACCAATTTCATGCACAGAAATGACTTTAAACACACTTATTGTAGTTGAAAAAGCAATAACTCACATCCAACCGTCATTTAAAGTCAAAAGATTAAATGTTAAAATTTCATCAATATTGACCACTTTTTTCAACGTTCAACTGGTCCGGGGTCATCGTTTTTCATCAGAAAATTGATTTTTTTTGGACTCTACCAAAAATGATTCAAAATGTCATTTGGATCGGGCCTCATGTTGAATAACCAGTTTTTTAAACCCTCACAGCGACCAAAATTGCCTTTTTTACAGAGTTTTGCTTACTCAAAATCTTCAATTTTGACCAATTTCAGGCACAGAAATGACTTTAAACACACTTATTTTAGTTGAAAAAGTAATAACTCACATCCAACCGTCATTTAAAGTCAAAAGATTAAATGTTAAAATTTCATCAATATTGACCATTTTTTCAATGTTCGACGGGTCCGGGGTCATCGTTTTTCATCAGAAAATTGATTTTTTGGACTCTACCAAAAATGATTCAAAATGTCATTTGGATCAGGCCTCATATTGAATAACCACTTTTTAAACCCTCACAGTGACCAAAACTGCCATTTTTACAGAGTTTTGCTTACTCAAAATCTTCAATTTTGACCAATTTCAGGCACAGAAATGACTTTAAACACACTTATTTTAGTTGAAAAAGTAATAACTCACATCCAACCGTCATTTAAAGTCAAAAGATTAAATGTTAAAATTTCATCAATATTGACCATTTTTTCAACGTTCGACTGGTCCGGGGTCATCGTTTTTCATCAGAAAATTGCTTTTTTGGACTCTACCAAAAATGATTCAAAATGTCATTTGGATCGGGCCTCATGTTGAATAACCACTTTTTAAACCCTCACAGTGACCAAAATTGCCATTTTTACAGAGTTTTGCTTACTCAAAATCTTCAATTTTGACCAATTTCAGGCACAGAAATGACTTTAAACACACTTATTTTAGTTGAAAAAGTAATAACTCACATCCAACCGTCATTTAAAGTCAAAAGATTAAATGTTAAAATTTCATCAATATTGACCATTTTTTCAATGTTCGACTGGTCCGGGGTCATCGTTTTTCATCAGAAAATTGATTTTTTGGACTCTACCAAAAATAATTCAAAATGTCATTTGGATCGGGCCTCATGTTGAATAACCACTTTTTAAACCCTCACAGTGACCAAAACTGCCATTTTTACAGAGTTTTGCTTACTCAAAATCTTCAATTTTGACCAATTTCAGGCACAGAAATGACTTTAAACACACTTATTTTAGTTGAAAAAGTAATAACTCACATCCAACCGTCATTTAAAGTCAAAAGATTAAATATCAATATTTCATCAATATTGACCATTTTTTCAACGTTCGACTGGTCCGGGGTCATCGTTTTTCATCAGAAAATTGATTTTTTGGACTCTACCAAAAATGATTCAAAATGTCATTTGGATCAGGCCTCATGTTGAATAACCACTTTTTAAACCCTCACAGTGACCAAAACTGCCATTTTTACAGAGTTTTGCTTACTCAAAATCTTCAATTTTGACCAATTTCAGGCACAGAAATGACTTTAAACACACTTATTTTAGTTGAAAAAGTAAGAACTCACATCCAACCGTCATTTAAAGTCAAAAGATTAAATGTTAAAATTTCATCAATATTGACCATTTTTTCAACGTTCGACTGGTCCGGGGTCATCGTTTTTCATCAGAAAATTGCTTTTTTGGACTCTACCAAAAATGATTCAAAATGTCATTTGGATCGGGCCTCATGTTGAATAACCACTTTTTAAACCCTCACAGTGACCAAAACTGCAATTTTTACAGAGTTTTGCTTACTCAAAATCTTCAATTTTGACCAATTTCAGGCACAGAAATGACTTTAAACACACTTATTTTAGTTGAAAAAGTAATAACTCACATCCAACCGTCATTTAAAGTCAAAAGATTAAATATTAAAATTTCATTAATATTGACCATTTTTTCAACGTTCGACTGGTCCGGGGTCATCGTTTTTCATCAGAAAATTGATTTTTTGGACTCAACCAAAAATGATTCAAAATGTCATTTGGATCGGGCCTCATGTTGAATAACCACTTTTTAAACCCTCACAGTGACCAAAATTGCCATTTTTACAGAGTTTTGCTTACTCAAAATCTTCAATTTTGACCAATTTCAGGCACAGAAATGACTTTAAACACACTTATTTTAGTTGAAAAAGTAATAACTCACATCCAACCGTCATTTAAAGTCAAAAGATTAAATGTTAAAATTTCATCAATATTGACCATTTTTTCAACGTTCAACTGGTCCGGGGTCATCGTTTTTCATCAGAAAATTGATTTTTTGGACTCTACCAAAAATGATTCAAAATGTCATTTGGATCGGGCCTCATGTTGAATAACCACTTTTTAAACCCTCACAGTGACCAAAACTGCAATTTTTACAGAGTTTTGCTTACTCAAAATCTTCAATTTTGACCAATTTCAGGCACAGAAATGACTTTAAACACACTTATTTTAGTTGAAAAAGTAATAACTCACATCCAACCGTCATTTAAAGTCAAAAGATTAAATATTAAAATTTCATCAATATTGACCATTTTTTCAACGTTCGACTGGTCCGGGGTCATCGTTTTTCATCAGAAAATTGATTTTTTGGACTCTACCAAAAATGATTCAAAATGTCATTTGGATCGGGCCTCATGTTGAATAACCACTTTTTAAACCCTCACAGTGACCAAAATTGCCATTTTTACAGAGTTTTGCTTACTCAAAATCTTCAATTTTGACCAATTTCAGGCACAGAAATGACTTTAAACACACTTATTTTAGTTGAAAAAGTAATAACTCACATCCAACCGTCATTTAAAGTCAAAAGATTAAATGTTAAAATTTCATCAATATTGACCATTTTTTCAACGTTCGACTGGTCCGGGGTAATCGTTTTTCATCAGAAAATGGATTTTTTGGACTCTACCAAAAATGATTCAAAATGTCATTTGGATCGGGCCTCATGTTGAATAACCACTTTTTAAACCCTCACGGTGACCAAAATTGCCATTTTTACAGAGTTTTGCTTACTCAAAATCTTCAATTTTGACCAATTTCAGGCACAGAAATGACTTTAAACACACTTATTTTAGTTGAAAAAGTAATAACTCACATCCAACCGTCATTTAAAGTCAAAAGATTAAATGTTAAAATTTCATCAATATTGACCATTTTTTCAACGTTCGACTGGTCATCGTTTTTCATCAGAAAATGGATTTTTTGGACTCTACCAAAAATGATTCAAAATGTCATTTGGATCGGGCCTCATGTTGAATAACCACTTTTTAAACCCTAACAGTGACCAAAATTGCCATTTTTACAGAGTTTTGCTTACTCAAAATCTTCAATTTTGACCAATTTCATGCACAGAAATGACTTTAAACACACTTATTGTAGTTGAAAAAGCAATAACTCACATCCAACCGTCATTTAAAGTCAAAAGATTAAATGTTAAAATTTCATCAATATTGACCACTTTTTTCAACGTTCAACTGGTCCGGGGTCATCGTTTTTCATCAGAAAATTGATTTTTTTTGGACTCTACCAAAAATGATTCAAAATGTCATTTGGATCGGGCCTCATGTTGAATAACCAGTTTTTTAAACCCTCACAGCGACCAAAATTGCCATTTTTACAGAGTTTTGCTTACTCAAAATCTTCAATTTTGACCAATTTCAGGCACAGAAATGACTTTAAACACACTTATTTTAGATGAAAAAGTAATAACTCACATCCAACCGTCATTTAAAGTCAAAAGATTAAATGTTAAAATTTCATCAATATTGACCATTTTTTCAACGTTCGACTGGTCCGGGGTCATCGTTTTTCATCAGAAAATTGATTTTTTGGACTCTACCAAAAATAATTCAAAATGTCATTTGGATCGGGCCTCATGTTGAATAACCACTTTTTAAACCCTCACAGTGACCAAAACTGCCATTTTTACAGAGTTTTGCTTACTCAAAATCTTCAATTTTGACCAATTTCAGGCACAGAAATGACTTTAAACACACTTATTTTAGTTGAAAAAGTAATAACTCACATCCAACCGTCATTTAAAGTCAAAAGATTAAATGTTAAAATTTCATCAATATTGACCATTTTTTCAACGTTCAACTGGTCCGGGGTCATCGTTTTTCATCAGAAAATTGATTTTTTTTGGACTCTACCAAAAATGATTCAAAATGTCATTTGGATCGGGCCTCATGTTGAATAACCAGTTTTTTAAACCCTCACAGCGACCAAAATTGCCATTTTTACAGAGTTTTGCTTACTCAAAATCTTCAATTTTGACCAATTTCAGGCACAGAAATGACTTTAAACACACTTATTTTAGTTGAAAAAGTAATAACTCACATCCAACCGTCATTTAAAGTCAAAAGATTAAATGTTAAAATTTCATCAATATTGACCATTTTTTCAACGTTCGACTGGTCCGGGGTCATCGTTTTTCATCAGAAAATTGCTTTTTTGGACTCTACCAAAAATGATTCAAAATGTCATTTGGATCGGGCCTCATGTTGAATAACCACTTTTTAAACCCTCACAGTGACCAAAATTGCCATTTTTACAGAGTTTTGCTTACTCAAAATCTTCAATTTTGACCAATTTCAGGCACAGAAATGACTTTAAACACACTTATTTTAGTTGAAAAAGTAATAACTCACATCCAACCGACATTTAAAGTCAAAAGATTAAATGTTAAAATGTCATCAATATTGACCATTTTTTCAACGTTCGACTGGTCCGGGGTCATCGTTTTTCATCAGAAAATTGATTTTATGGACTCTACCAAAAATAATTCAAAATGTCATTTGGATCGGGCCTCATGTTGAATAACCACTTTTTAAACCCTCACAGTGACCAAAACTGCCATTTTTACAGAGTTTTGCTTACTCAAAATCTTCAATTTTGACCAATTTCAGGCACAGAAATGACTTTAAACACACTTATTTTAGTTGAAAAAGTAATAACTCACATCCAACCGTCATTTAAAGTCAAAAGATTAAATATCAATATTTCATCAATATTGACCATTTTTTCAACGTTCGACTGGTCCGGGGTCATCGTTTTTCATCAGAAAATTGATTTTTTGGACTCTACCAAAAATGATTCAAAATGTCATTTGGACCGGGCCTCATGTTGAATAACCACTTTTTAAACCCTCACAGTGACCAAAATTGCCATTTTTACAGAGTTTTGCTTACTCAAAATCTTCAATTTTGACCAATTTCAGGCACAGAAATGACTTTAAACACACTTATTTTAGTTGAAAAAGTAATAACTCACATCCAACCGTCATTTAAAGTCAAAAGATTAAATGTTAAAATTTCATCAATATTGACCATTTTTTCAACGTTCGACTGGTCCGGGGTAATCGTTTTTCATCAGAAAATGGATTTTTTGGACTCTACCAAAAATGATTCAAAATGTCATTTGGATCGGGCCTCATGTTGAATAACCACTTTTTAAACCCTCACGGTGACCAAAATTGCCATTTTTACAGAGTTTTGCTTACTCAAAATCTTCAATTTTGACCAATTTCAGGCACAGAAATGACTTTAAACACACTTATTTTAGTTGAAAAAGTAATAACTCACATCCAACCGTCATTTAAAGTCAAAAGATTAAATGTTAAAATTTCATCAATATTGACCATTTTTTCAACGTTCGACTGGTCCGGGGTCATCGTTTTTCATCAGAAAATGGATTTTTTGGACTCTACCAAAAATGATTCAAAATGTCATTTGGATCGGGCCTCATGTTGAATAACCACTTTTTAAACCCTAACAGTGACCAAAATTGCCATTTTTACAGAGTTTTGCTTACTCAAAATCTTCAATTTTGACCAATTTCATGCACAGAAATGACTTTAAACACACTTATTGTAGTTGAAAAAGCAATAACTCACATCCAACCGTCATTTAAAGTCAAAAGATTAAATGTTAAAATTTCATCAATATTGACCACTTTTTTCAACGTTCAACTGGTCCGGGGTCATCGTTTTTCATCAGAAAATTGATTTTTTTTGGACTCTACCAAAAATGATTCAAAATGTCATTTGGATCGGGCCTCATGTTGAATAACCAGTTTTTTAAACCCTCACAGCGACCAAAATTGCCTTTTTTACAGAGTTTTGCTTACTCAAAATCTTCAATTTTGACCAATTTCAGGCACAGAAATGACTTTAAACACACTTATTTTAGTTGAAAAAGTAATAACTCACATCCAACCGTCATTTAAAGTCAAAAGATTAAATGTTAAAATTTCATCAATATTGACCATTTTTTCAATGTTCGACGGGTCCGGGGTCATCGTTTTTCATCAGAAAATGGATTTTTTGGACTCTACCAAAAATGATTCAAAATGTCATTTGGATCGGGCCTCATGTTGAATAACCACTTTTTAAACCCTAACAGTGACCAAAATTGCCATTTTTACAGAGTTTTGCTTACTCAAAATCTTCAATTTTGACCAATTTCATGCACAGAAATGACTTTAAACACACTTATTGTAGTTGAAAAAGCAATAACTCACATCCAACCGTCATTTAAAGTCAAAAGATTAAATGTTAAAATTTCATCAATATTGACCACTTTTTTCAACGTTCAACTGGTCCGGGGTCATCGTTTTTCATCAGAAAATTGATTTTTTTTGGACTCTACCAAAAATGATTCAAAATGTCATTTGGATCGGGCCTCATGTTGAATAACCAGTTTTTTAAACCCTCACAGCGACCAAAATTGCCATTTTTACAGAGTTTTGCTTACTCAAAATCTTCAATTTTGACCAATTTCATGCACAGAAATGACTTTAAACACACTTATTTTAGTTGAAAAAGTAATAACTCACATCCAACCGTCATTTAAAGTCAAAAGATTAAATGTTAAAATTTCATCAATATTGACCATTTTTTCAACGTTCGACTGGTCCGGGGTCATCGTTTTTCATCAGAAAATTGCTTTTTTGGACTCTACCAAAAATGATTCAAAATGTCATTTGGATCGGGCCTCATGTTGAATAACCACTTTTTAAACCCTCACAGTGACCAAAATTGCCATTTTTACAGAGTTTTGCTTACTCAAAATCTTCAATTTTGACCAATTTCAGGCACAGAAATGACTTTAAACACACTTATTTTAGTTGAAAAAGTAATAACTCACATCCAACCGTCATTTAAAGTCAAAAGATTAAATGTTAAAATTTCATCAATATTGACCATTTTTTCAACGTTCGACTGGTCCGGGGTCATCGTTTTTCATCAGAAAATTGATTTTTTGGACTCTACCAAAAATAATTCAAAATGTCATTTGGATCGGGCCTCATGTTGAATAACCACTTTTTAAACCCTCACAGTGACCAAAACTGCCATTTTTACAGAGTTTTGCTTACTCAAAATCTTCAATTTTGACCAATTTCAGGCACAGAAATGACTTTAAACACACTTATTTTAGTTGAAAAAGTAATAACTCACATCCAACCGTCATTTAAAGTCAAAAGATTAAATATCAATATTTCATCAATATTGACCATTTTTTCAACGTTCGACTGGTCCGGGGTCATCGTTTTTCATCAGAAAATTGATTTTTTGGACTCTACCAAAAATGATTCAAAATGTCATTTGGACCGGGCCTCATGTTGAATAACCACTTTTTAAACCCTCACAGTGACCAAAATTGCCATTTTTACAGAGTTTTGCTTACTCAAAATCTTCAATTTTGACCAATTTCAGGCACAGAAATGACTTTAAACACACTTATTTTAGTTGAAAAAGTAATAACTCACATCCAACCGTCATTTAAAGTCAAAAGATTAAATGTTAAAATTTCATCAATATTGACCATTTTTTCAACGTTCGACTGGTCCGGGGTAATCGTTTTTCATCAGAAAATGGATTTTTTGGACTCTACCAAAAATGATTCAAAATGTCATTTGGATCGGGCCTCATGTTGAATAACCACTTTTTAAACCCTCACGGTGACCAAAATTGCCATTTTTACAGAGTTTTGCTTACTCAAAATCTTCAATTTTGACCAATTTCAGGCACAGAAATGACTTTAAACACACTTATTTTAGTTGAAAAAGTAATAACTCACATCCAACCGTCATTTAAAGTCAAAAGATTAAATGTTAAAATTTCATCAATATTGACCATTTTTTCAACGTTCGACTGGTCCGGGGTCATCGTTTTTCATCAGAAAATGGATTTTTTGGACTCTACCAAAAATGATTCAAAATGTCATTTGGATCGGGCCTCATGTTGAATAACCACTTTTTAAACCCTAACAGTGACCAAAATTGCCATTTTTACAGAGTTTTGCTTACTCAAAATCTTCAATTTTGACCAATTTCATGCACAGAAATGACTTTAAACACACTTATTGTAGTTGAAAAAGCAATAACTCACATCCAACCGTCATTTAAAGTCAAAAGATTAAATGTTAAAATTTCATCAATATTGACCACTTTTTTCAACGTTCAACTGGTCCGGGGTCATCGTTTTTCATCAGAAAATTGATTTTTTTTGGACTCTACCAAAAATGATTCAAAATGTCATTTGGATCGGGCCTCATGTTGAATAACCAGTTTTTTAAACCCTCACAGCGACCAAAATTGCCTTTTTTACAGAGTTTTGCTTACTCAAAATCTTCAATTTTGACCAATTTCAGGCACAGAAATGACTTTAAACACACTTATTTTAGTTGAAAAAGTAATAACTCACATCCAACCGTCATTTAAAGTCAAAAGATTAAATGTTAAAATTTCATCAATATTGACCATTTTTTCAATGTTCGACGGGTCCGGGGTCATCGTTTTTCATCAGAAAATTGATTTTTTGGACTCTACCAAAAATGATTCAAAATGTCATTTGGATCAGGCCTCATATTGAATAACCACTTTTTAAACCCTCACAGTGACCAAAACTGCCATTTTTACAGAGTTTTGCTTACTCAAAATCTTCAATTTTGACCAATTTCAGGCACAGAAATGACTTTAAACACACTTATTTTAGTTGAAAAAGTAATAACTCACATCCAACCGTCATTTAAAGTCAAAAGATTAAATGTTAAAATTTCATCAATATTGACCATTTTTTCAACGTTCGACTGGTCCGGGGTCATCGTTTTTCATCAGAAAATTGCTTTTTTGGACTCTACCAAAAATGATTCAAAATGTCATTTGGATCGGGCCTCATGTTGAATAACCACTTTTTAAACCCTCACAGTGACCAAAATTGCCATTTTTACAGAGTTTTGCTTACTCAAAATCTTCAATTTTGACCAATTTCAGGCACAGAAATGACTTTAAACACACTTATTTTAGTTGAAAAAGTAATAACTCACATCCAACCGTCATTTAAAGTCAAAAGATTAAATGTTAAAATTTCATCAATATTGACCATTTTTTCAATGTTCGACTGGTCCGGGGTCATCGTTTTTCATCAGAAAATTGATTTTTTGGACTCTACCAAAAATAATTCAAAATGTCATTTGGATCGGGCCTCATGTTGAATAACCACTTTTTAAACCCTCACAGTGACCAAAACTGCCATTTTTACAGAGTTTTGCTTACTCAAAATCTTCAATTTTGACCAATTTCAGGCACAGAAATGACTTTAAACACACTTATTTTAGTTGAAAAAGTAATAACTCACATCCAACCGTCATTTAAAGTCAAAAGATTAAATATCAATATTTCATCAATATTGACCATTTTTTCAACGTTCGACTGGTCCGGGGTCATCGTTTTTCATCAGAAAATTGATTTTTTGGACTCTACCAAAAATGATTCAAAATGTCATTTGGATCAGGCCTCATGTTGAATAACCACTTTTTAAACCCTCACAGTGACCAAAACTGCCATTTTTACAGAGTTTTGCTTACTCAAAATCTTCAATTTTGACCAATTTCAGGCACAGAAATGACTTTAAACACACTTATTTTAGTTGAAAAAGTAAGAACTCACATCCAACCGTCATTTAAAGTCAAAAGATTAAATGTTAAAATTTCATCAATATTGACCATTTTTTCAACGTTCGACTGGTCCGGGGTCATCGTTTTTCATCAGAAAATTGCTTTTTTGGACTCTACCAAAAATGATTCAAAATGTCATTTGGATCGGGCCTCATGTTGAATAACCACTTTTTAAACCCTCACAGTGACCAAAACTGCAATTTTTACAGAGTTTTGCTTACTCAAAATCTTCAATTTTGACCAATTTCAGGCACAGAAATGACTTTAAACACACTTATTTTAGTTGAAAAAGTAATAACTCACATCCAACCGTCATTTAAAGTCAAAAGATTAAATATTAAAATTTCATTAATATTGACCATTTTTTCAACGTTCGACTGGTCCGGGGTCATCGTTTTTCATCAGAAAATTGATTTTTTGGACTCAACCAAAAATGATTCAAAATGTCATTTGGATCGGGCCTCATGTTGAATAACCACTTTTTAAACCCTCACAGTGACCAAAATTGCCATTTTTACAGAGTTCTGCTTACTCAAAATCTTCAATTTTGACCAATTTCAGGCACAGAAATGACTTTAAACACACTTATTTTAGTTGAAAAAGTAATAACTCACATCCAACCGTCATTTAAAGTCAAAAGATTAAATATCAATATTTCATCAATATTGACCATTTTTTCAACGTTCGACTGGTCCGGGGTCATCGTTTTTCATCAGAAAATTGATTTTTTGGACTCTACCAAAAATGATTCAAAATGTCATTTGGACCGGGCCTCATGTTGAATAACCACTTTTTAAACCCTCACAGTGACCAAAATTGCCATTTTTACAGAGTTTTGCTTACTCAAAATCTTCAATTTTGACCAATTTCAGGCACAGAAATGACTTTAAACACACTTATTTTAGTTGAAAAAGTAATAACTCACATCCAACCGTCATTTAAAGTCAAAAGATTAAATGTTAAAATTTCATCAATATTGACCATTTTTTCAACGTTCAACTGGTCCGGGGTCATCGTTTTTCATCAGAAAATTGATTTTTTGGACTCTACCAAAAATGATTCAAAATGTCATTTGGATCGGGCCTCATGTTGAATAACCACTTTTTAAACCCTCACAGTGACCAAAACTGCAATTTTTACAGAGTTTTGCTTACTCAAAATCTTCAATTTTGACCAATTTCAGGCACAGAAATGACTTTAAACACACTTATTTTAGTTGAAAAAGTAATAACTCACATCCAACCGTCATTTAAAGTCAAAAGATTAAATATTAAAATTTCATCAATATTGACCATTTTTTCAACGTTCGACTGGTCCGGGGTCATCGTTTTTCATCAGAAAATTGATTTTTTGGACTCTACCAAAAATGATTCAAAATGTCATTTGGATCGGGCCTCATGTTGAATAACCACTTTTTAAACCCTCACAGTGACCAAAATTGCCATTTTTACAGAGTTTTGCTTACTCAAAATCTTCAATTTTGACCAATTTCAGGCACAGAAATGACTTTAAACACACTTATTTTAGTTGAAAAAGTAATAACTCACATCCAACCGTCATTTAAAGTCAAAAGATTAAATGTTAAAATTTCATCAATATTGACCATTTTTTCAACGTTCGACTGGTCCGGGGTCATCGTTTTTCATCAGAAAATGGATTTTTTGGACTCTACCAAAAATGATTCAAAATGTCATTTGGATCGGGCCTCATGTTGAATAACCACTTTTTAAACCCTAACAGTGACCAAAATTGCCATTTTTACAGAGTTTTGCTTACTCAAAATCTTCAATTTTGACCAATTTCATGCACAGAAATGACTTTAAACACACTTATTGTAGTTGAAAAAGCAATAACTCACATCCAACCGTCATTTAAAGTCAAAAGATTAAATGTTAAAATTTCATCAATATTGACCACTTTTTTCAACGTTCAACTGGTCCGGGGTCATCGTTTTTCATCAGAAAATTGATTTTTTTTGGACTCTACCAAAAATGATTCAAAATGTCATTTGGATCGGGCCTCATGTTGAATAACCAGTTTTTTAAACCCTCACAGCGACCAAAATTGCCATTTTTACAGAGTTTTGCTTACTCAAAATCTTCAATTTTGACCAATTTCAGGCACAGAAATGACTTTAAACACACTTATTTTAGATGAAAAAGTAATAACTCACATCCAACCGTCATTTAAAGTCAAAAGATTAAATGTTAAAATTTCATCAATATTGACCATTTTTTCAACGTTCGACTGGTCCGGGGTCATCGTTTTTCATCAGAAAATTGATTTTTTGGACTCTACCAAAAATAATTCAAAATGTCATTTGGATCGGGCCTCATGTTGAATAACCACTTTTTAAACCCTCACAGTGACCAAAACTGCCATTTTTACAGAGTTTTGCTTACTCAAAATCTTCAATTTTGACCAATTTCAGGCACAGAAATGACTTTAAACACACTTATTTTAGTTGAAAAAGTAATAACTCACATCCAACCGTCATTTAAAGTCAAAAGATTAAATGTTAAAATTTCATCAATATTGACCATTTTTTCAACGTTCAACTGGTCCGGGGTCATCGTTTTTCATCAGAAAATTGATTTTTTTTGGACTCTACCAAAAATGATTCAAAATGTCATTTGGATCGGGCCTCATGTTGAATAACCAGTTTTTTAAACCCTCACAGCGACCAAAATTGCCATTTTTACAGAGTTTTGCTTACTCAAAATCTTCAATTTTGACCAATTTCAGGCACAGAAATGACTTTAAACACACTTATTTTAGTTGAAAAAGTAATAACTCACATCCAACCGTCATTTAAAGTCAAAAGATTAAATGTTAAAATTTCATCAATATTGACCATTTTTTCAACGTTCGACTGGTCCGGGGTCATCGTTTTTCATCAGAAAATTGCTTTTTTGGACTCTACCAAAAATGATTCAAAATGTCATTTGGATCGGGCCTCATGTTGAATAACCACTTTTTAAACCCTCACAGTGACCAAAATTGCCATTTTTACAGAGTTTTGCTTACTCAAAATCTTCAATTTTGACCAATTTCAGGCACAGAAATGACTTTAAACACACTTATTTTAGTTGAAAAAGTAATAACTCACATCCAACCGTCATTTAAAGTCAAAAGATTAAATGTTAAAATGTCATCAATATTGACCATTTTTTCAACGTTCGACTGGTCCGGGGTCATCGTTTTTCATCAGAAAATTGATTTTTTGGACTCTACCAAAAATAATTCAAAATGTCATTTGGATCGGGCCTCATGTTGAATAACCACTTTTTAAACCCTCACAGTGACCAAAACTGCCATTTTTACAGAGTTTTGCTTACTCAAAATCTTCAATTTTGACCAATTTCAGGCACAGAAATGACTTTAAACACACTTATTTTAGTTGAAAAAGTAATAACTCACATCCAACCGTCATTTAAAGTCAAAAGATTAAATATCAATATTTCATCAATATTGACCATTTTTTCAACGTTCGACTGGTCCGGGGTCATCGTTTTTCATCAGAAAATTGATTTTTTGGACTCTACCAAAAATGATTCAAAATGTCATTTGGACCGGGCCTCATGTTGAATAACCACTTTTTAAACCCTCACAGTGACCAAAATTGCCATTTTTACAGAGTTTTGCTTACTCAAAATCTTCAATTTTGACCAATTTCAGGCACAGAAATGACTTTAAACACACTTATTTTAGTTGAAAAAGTAATAACTCACATCCAACCGTCATTTAAAGTCAAAAGATTAAATGTTAAAATTTCATCAATATTGACCATTTTTTCAACGTTCGACTGGTCCGGGGTAATCGTTTTTCATCAGAAAATGGATTTTTTGGACTCTACCAAAAATGATTCAAAATGTCATTTGGATCGGGCCTCATGTTGAATAACCACTTTTTAAACCCTCACGGTGACCAAAATTGCCATTTTTACAGAGTTTTGCTTACTCAAAATCTTCAATTTTGACCAATTTCAGGCACAGAAATGACTTTAAACACACTTATTTTAGTTGAAAAAGTAATAACTCACATCCAACCGTCATTTAAAGTCAAAAGATTAAATGTTAAAATTTCATCAATATTGACCATTTTTTCAACGTTCGACTGGTCCGGGGTCATCGTTTTTCATCAGAAAATGGATTTTTTGGACTCTACCAAAAATGATTCAAAATGTCATTTGGATCGGGCCTCATGTTGAATAACCACTTTTTAAACCCTAACAGTGACCAAAATTGCCATTTTTACAGAGTTTTGCTTACTCAAAATCTTCAATTTTGACCAATTTCATGCACAGAAATGACTTTAAACACACTTATTGTAGTTGAAAAAGCAATAACTCACATCCAACCGTCATTTAAAGTCAAAAGATTAAATGTTAAAATTTCATCAATATTGACCACTTTTTTCAACGTTCAACTGGTCCGGGGTCATCGTTTTTCATCAGAAAATTGATTTTTTTTGGACTCTACCAAAAATGATTCAAAATGTCATTTGGATCGGGCCTCATGTTGAATAACCAGTTTTTTAAACCCTCACAGCGACCAAAATTGCCTTTTTTACAGAGTTTTGCTTACTCAAAATCTTCAATTTTGACCAATTTCAGGCACAGAAATGACTTTAAACACACTTATTTTAGTTGAAAAAGTAATAACTCACATCCAACCGTCATTTAAAGTCAAAAGATTAAATGTTAAAATTTCATCAATATTGACCATTTTTTCAATGTTCGACGGGTCCGGGGTCATCGTTTTTCATCAGAAAATGGATTTTTTGGACTCTACCAAAAATGATTCAAAATGTCATTTGGATCGGGCCTCATGTTGAATAACCACTTTTTAAACCCTAACAGTGACCAAAATTGCCATTTTTACAGAGTTTTGCTTACTCAAAATCTTCAATTTTGACCAATTTCATGCACAGAAATGACTTTAAACACACTTATTGTAGTTGAAAAAGCAATAACTCACATCCAACCGTCATTTAAAGTCAAAAGATTAAATGTTAAAATTTCATCAATATTGACCACTTTTTTCAACGTTCAACTGGTCCGGGGTCATCGTTTTTCATCAGAAAATTGATTTTTTTTGGACTCTACCAAAAATGATTCAAAATGTCATTTGGATCGGGCCTCATGTTGAATAACCAGTTTTTTAAACCCTCACAGCGACCAAAATTGCCATTTTTACAGAGTTTTGCTTACTCAAAATCTTCAATTTTGACCAATTTCAGGCACAGAAATGACTTTAAACACACTTATTTTAGTTGAAAAAGTAATAACTCACATCCAACCGTCATTTAAAGTCAAAAGATTAAATGTTAAAATTTCATCAATATTGACCATTTTTTCAACGTTCGACTGGTCCGGGGTCATCGTTTTTCATCAGAAAATTGCTTTTTTGGACTCTACCAAAAATGATTCAAAATGTCATTTGGATCGGGCCTCATGTTGAATAACCACTTTTTAAACCCTCACAGTGACCAAAATTGCCATTTTTACAGAGTTTTGCTTACTCAAAATCTTCAATTTTGACCAATTTCAGGCACAGAAATGACTTTAAACACACTTATTTTAGTTGAAAAAGTAATAACTCACATCCAACCGTCATTTAAAGTCAAAAGATTAAATGTTAAAATTTCATCAATATTGACCATTTTTTCAACGTTCGACTGGTCCGGGGTCATCGTTTTTCATCAGAAAATTGATTTTTTGGACTCTACCAAAAATGATTCAAAATGTCATTTGGACCGGGCCTCATGTTGAATAACCACTTTTTAAACCCTCACAGTGACCAAAATTGCCATTTTTACAGAGTTTTGCTTACTCAAAATCTTCAATTTTGACCAATTTCAGGCACAGAAATGACTTTAAACACACTTATTTTAGTTGAAAAAGTAATAACTCACATCCAACCGTCATTTAAAGTCAAAAGATTAAATGTTAAAATTTCATCAATATTGACCATTTTTTCAACGTTCGACTGGTCCGGGGTAATCGTTTTTCATCAGAAAATGGATTTTTTGGACTCTACCAAAAATGATTCAAAATGTCATTTGGATCGGGCCTCATGTTGAATAACCACTTTTTAAACCCTCACGGTGACCAAAATTGCCATTTTTACAGAGTTTTGCTTACTCAAAATCTTCAATTTTGACCAATTTCAGGCACAGAAATGACTTTAAACACACTTATTTTAGTTGAAAAAGTAATAACTCACATCCAACCGTCATTTAAAGTCAAAAGATTAAATGTTAAAATTTCATCAATATTGACCATTTTTTCAACGTTCGACTGGTCCGGGGTCATCGTTTTTCATCAGAAAATGGATTTTTTGGACTCTACCAAAAATGATTCAAAATGTCATTTGGATCGGGCCTCATGTTGAATAACCACTTTTTAAACCCTAACAGTGACCAAAATTGCCATTTTTACAGAGTTTTGCTTACTCAAAATCTTCAATTTTGACCAATTTCATGCACAGAAATGACTTTAAACACACTTATTGTAGTTGAAAAAGCAATAACTCACATCCAACCGTCATTTAAAGTCAAAAGATTAAATGTTAAAATTTCATCAATATTGACCACTTTTTTCAACGTTCAACTGGTCCGGGGTCATCGTTTTTCATCAGAAAATTGATTTTTTTTGGACTCTACCAAAAATGATTCAAAATGTCATTTGGATCGGGCCTCATGTTGAATAACCAGTTTTTTAAACCCTCACAGCGACCAAAATTGCCTTTTTTACAGAGTTTTGCTTACTCAAAATCTTCAATTTTGACCAATTTCAGGCACAGAAATGACTTTAAACACTCTTATTTTAGTTGAAAAAGTAATAACTCACATCCAACCGTCATTTAAAGTCAAAAGATTAAATGTTAAAATTTCATCAATATTGACCATTTTTTCAATGTTCGACGGGTCCGGGGTCATCGTTTTTCATCAGAAAATTGATTTTTTGGACTCTACCAAAAATGATTCAAAATGTCATTTGGATCAGGCCTCATATTGAATAACCACTTTTTAAACCCTCACAGTGACCAAAACTGCCATTTTTACAGAGTTTTGCTTACTCAAAATCTTCAATTTTGACCAATTTCAGGCACAGAAATGACTTTAAACACACTTATTTTAGTTGAAAAAGTAATAACTCACATCCAACCGTCATTTAAAGTCAAAAGATTAAATGTTAAAATTTCATCAATATTGACCATTTTTTCAACGTTCGACTGGTCCGGGGTCATCGTTTTTCATCAGAAAATTGCTTTTTTGGACTCTACCAAAAATGATTCAAAATGTCATTTGGATCGGGCCTCATGTTGAATAACCACTTTTTAAACCCTCACAGTGACCAAAATTGCCATTTTTACAGAGTTTTGCTTACTCAAAATCTTCAATTTTGACCAATTTCAGGCACAGAAATGACTTTAAACACACTTATTTTAGTTGAAAAAGTAATAACTCACATCCAACCGTCATTTAAAGTCAAAAGATTAAATGTTAAAATTTCATCAATATTGACCATTTTTTCAATGTTCGACTGGTCCGGGGTCATCGTTTTTCATCAGAAAATTGATTTTTTGGACTCTACCAAAAATAATTCAAAATGTCATTTGGATCGGGCCTCATGTTGAATAACCGCTTTTTAAACCCTCACAGTGACCAAAACTGCCATTTTTACAGAGTTTTGCTTACTCAAAATCTTCAATTTTGACCAATTTCAGGCACAGAAATGACTTTAAACACACTTATTTTAGTTGAAAAAGTAATAACTCACATCCAACCGTCATTTAAAGTCAAAAGATTAAATATCAATATTTCATCAATATTGACCATTTTTTCAACGTTCGACTGGTCCGGGGTCATCGTTTTTCATCAGAAAATTGATTTTTTGGACTCTACCAAAAATGATTCAAAATGTCATTTGGACCGGGCCTCATGTTGAATAACCACTTTTTAAACCCTCACAGTGACCAAAATTGCCATTTTTACAGAGTTTTGCTTACTCAAAATCTTCAATTTTGACCAATTTCAGGCACAGAAATGACTTTAAACACACTTATTTTAGTTGAAAAAGTAATAACTCACATCCAACCGTCATTTAAAGTCAAAAGATTAAATGTTAAAATTTCATCAATATTGACCATTTTTTCAACGTTCGACTGGTCCGGGGTCATCGTTTTTCATCAGAAAATTGATTTTTTGGACTCTACCAAAAATGATTCAAAATGTCATTTGGATCAGGCCTCATGTTGAATAACCACTTTTTAAACCCTCACAGTGACCAAAACTGCCATTTTTACAGAGTTTTGCTTACTCAAAATCTTCAATTTTGACCAATTTCAGGCACAGAAATGACTTTAAACACACTTATTTTAGTTGAAAAAGTAATAACTCACATCCAACCGTCATTTAAAGTCAAAAGATTAAATGTTAAAATTTCATCAATATTGACCATTTTTTCAATGTTCGACTGGTCCGGGGTCATCGTTTTTCATCAGAAAATGGATTTTTTGGACTCTACCAAAAATGATTCAAAATGTCATTTGGATCGGGCCTCATGTTGAATAACCACTTTTTAAACCCTCATAGTGACCAAAACTGCCATTTTTACAGAGTTTTGCTTACTCAAAATCTTCAATTTTGACCAATTTCAGGCACAGAAATGACTTTAAACACACTTATTTTAGTTGAAAAAGTAATAACTCACATCCAACCATCATGTAAAGTCAAAAGATTATATGTTAAAATTTCATCAATATTGACCATTTTTTCAACGTTCGACTGGTCCGGGGTCATCGTTTTTCATCAGAAAATTGCTTTTTTGGACTCTACCAAAAATGATTCAAAATGTCATTTGGATCGGGCCTCATGTTGAATAACCACTTTTTAAACCCTCACAGTGACCAAAATTGCCATTTTTACAGAGTTTTGCTTACTCAAAATCTTCAATTTTGACCAATTTCAGGCACAGAAATGACTTTAAACACACTTATTTTAGTTGAAAAAGTAATAACTCACATCCAACCGTCATTTAAAGTCAAAAGATTAAATGTTAAAATGTCATCAATATTGACCATTTTTTCAACGTTCGACTGGTCCGGGGTCATCGTTTTTCATCAGAAAATTGATTTTTTGGACTCTACCAAAAATAATTCAAAATGTCATTTGGATCGGGCCTCATGTTGAATAACCACTTTTTAAACCCTCACAGTGACCAAAACTGCCATTTTTACAGAGTTTTGCTTACTCAAAATCTTCAATTTTGACCAATTTCAGGCACAGAAATGACTTTAAACACACTTATTTTAGTTGAAAAAGTAATAACTCACATCCAACCGTCATTTAAAGTCAAAAGATTAAATATCAATATTTCATCAATATTGACCATTTTTTCAACGTTCGACTGGTCCGGGGTCATCGTTTTTCATCAGAAAATTGATTTTTTGGACTCTACCAAAAATGATTCAAAATGTCATTTGGACCGGGCCTCATGTTGAATAACCACTTTTTAAACCCTCACAGTGACCACAATTGCCATTTTTACAGAGTTTTGCTTACTCAAAATCTTCAATTTTGACCAATTTCAGGCACAGAAATGACTTTAAACACACTTATTTTAGTTGAAAAAGTAATAACTCACATCCAACCGTCATTTAAAGTCAAAAGATTAAATGTTAAAATTTCATCAATATTGACCATTTTTTCAACGTTCGACTGGTCCGGGGTAATCGTTTTTCATCAGAAAATGGATTTTTTGGACTCTACCAAAAATGATTCAAAATGTCATTTGGATCGGGCCTCATGTTGAATAACCACTTTTTAAACCCTCACGGTGACCAAAATTGCCATTTTTACAGAGTTTTGCTTACTCAAAATCTTCAATTTTGACCAATTTCAGGCACAGAAATGACTTTAAACACACTTATTTTAGTTGAAAAAGTAATAACTCACATCCAACCGTCATTTAAAGTCAAAAGATTAAATGTTAAAATTTCATCAATATTGACCATTTTTTCAACGTTCGACTGGTCCGGGGTCATCGTTTTTCATCAGAAAATGGATTTTTTGGACTCTACCAAAAATGATTCAAAATGTCATTTGGATCGGGCCTCATGTTGAATAACCACTTTTTAAACCCTAACAGTGACCAAAATTGCCATTTTTACAGAGTTTTGCTTACTCAAAATCTTCAATTTTGACCAATTTCATGCACAGAAATGACTTTAAACACACTTATTGTAGTTGAAAAAGCAATAACTCACATCCAACCGTCATTTAAAGTCAAAAGATTAAATGTTAAAATTTCATCAATATTGACCACTTTTTTCAACGTTCAACTGGTCCGGGGTCATCGTTTTTCATCAGAAAATTGATTTTTTTTGGACTCTACCAAAAATGATTCAAAATGTCATTTGGATCGGGCCTCATGTTGAATAACCAGTTTTTTAAACCCTCACAGCGACCAAAATTGCCTTTTTTACAGAGTTTTGCTTACTCAAAATCTTCAATTTTGACCAATTTCAGGCACAGAAATGACTTTAAACACACTTATTTTAGTTGAAAAAGTAATAACTCACATCCAACCGTCATTTAAAGTCAAAAGATTAAATGTTAAAATTTCATCAATATTGACCATTTTTTCAATGTTCGACGGGTCCGGGGTCATCGTTTTTCATCAGAAAATGGATTTTTTGGACTCTACCAAAAATGATTCAAAATGTCATTTGGATCGGGCCTCATGTTGAATAACCACTTTTTAAACCCTAACAGTGACCAAAATTGCCATTTTTACAGAGTTTTGCTTACTCAAAATCTTCAATTTTGACCAATTTCATGCACAGAAATGACTTGAAACACACTTATTGTAGTTGAAAAAGCAATAACTCACATCCAACCGTCATTTAAAGTCAAAAGATTAAATGTTAAAATTTCATCAATATTGACCACTTTTTTCAACGTTCAACTGGTCCGGGGTCATCGTTTTTCATCAGAAAATTGATTTTTTTTGGACTCTACCAAAAATGATTCAAAATGTCATTTGGATCGGGCCTCATGTTGAATAACCAGTTTTTTAAACCCTCACAGCGACCAAAATTGCCATTTTTACAGAGTTTTGCTTACTCAAAATCTTCAATTTTGACCAATTTCAGGCACAGAAATGACTTTAAACACACTTATTTTAGTTGAAAAAGTAATAACTCACATCCAACCGTCATTTAAAGTCAAAAGATTAAATGTTAAAATTTCATCAATATTGACCATTTTTTCAACGTTCGACTGGTCCGGGGTCATCGTTTTTCATCAGAAAATTGCTTTTTTGGACTCTACCAAAAATGATTCAAAATGTCATTTGGATCGGGCCTCATGTTGAATAACCACTTTTTAAACCCTCACAGTGACCAAAATTGCCATTTTTACAGAGTTTTGCTTACTCAAAATCTTCAATTTTGACCAATTTCAGGCACAGAAATGACTTTAAACACACTTATTTTAGTTGAAAAAGTAATAACTCACATCCAACCGTCATTTAAAGTCAAAAGATTAAATGTTAAAATTTCATCAATATTGACCATTTTTTCAACGTTCGACTGGTCCGGGGTCATCGTTTTTCATCAGAAAATTGATTTTTTGGACTCTACCAAAAATGATTCAAAATGTCATTTGGACCGGGCCTCATGTTGAATAACCACTTTTTAAACCCTCACAGTGACCAAAATTGCCATTTTTACAGAGTTTTGCTTACTCAAAATCTTCAATTTTGACCAATTTCAGGCACAGAAATGACTTTAAACACACTTATTTTAGTTGAAAAAGTAATAACTCACATCCAACCGTCATTTAAAGTCAAAAGATTAAATGTTAAAATTTCATCAATATTGACCATTTTTTCAACGTTCGACTGGTCCGGGGTAATCGTTTTTCATCAGAAAATGGATTTTTTGGACTCTACCAAAAATGATTCAAAATGTCATTTGGATCGGGCCTCATGTTGAATAACCACTTTTTAAACCCTCACGGTGACCAAAATTGCCATTTTTACAGAGTTTTGCTTACTCAAAATCTTCAATTTTGACCAATTTCAGGCACAGAAATGACTTTAAACACACTTATTTTAGTTGAAAAAGTAATAACTCACATCCAACCGTCATTTAAAGTCAAAAGATTAAATGTTAAAATTTCATCAATATTGACCATTTTTTCAACGTTCGACTGGTCCGGGGTCATCGTTTTTCATCAGAAAATGGATTTTTTGGACTCTACCAAAAATGATTCAAAATGTCATTTGGATCGGGCCTCATGTTGAATAACCACTTTTTAAACCCTAACAGTGACCAAAATTGCCATTTTTACAGAGTTTTGCTTACTCAAAATCTTCAATTTTGACCAATTTCATGCACAGAAATGACTTTAAACATACTTATTGTAGTTGAAAAAGCAATAACTCACATCCAACCGTCATTTAAAGTCAAAAGATTAAATGTTAAAATTTCATCAATATTGACCACTTTTTTCAACGTTCAACTGGTCCGGGGTCATCGTTTTTCATCAGAAAATTGATTTTTTTTGGACTCTACCAAAAATGATTCAAAATGTCATTTGGATCGGGCCTCATGTTGAATAACCAGTTTTTTAAACCCTCACAGCGACCAAAATTGCCTTTTTTACAGAGTTTTGCTTACTCAAAATCTTCAATTTTGACCAATTTCA
Source organism: Lissotriton vulgaris (assembly GCF_964263255.1). NCBI lineage: Eukaryota > Metazoa > Chordata > Amphibia > Caudata > Salamandridae > Lissotriton > Lissotriton vulgaris. The sequence continues at coordinate 1,041,016 of NW_028246230.1, read as the reverse complement.
GGCACAGAAATGACTTTAAACACTCTTATTTTAGTTGAAAAAGTAATAACTCACATCCAACCGTCATTTAAAGTCAAAAGATTAAATGTTAAAATTTCATCAATATTGACCATTTTTTCAATGTTCGACGGGTCCGGGGTCATCGTTTTTCATCAGAAAATTGATTTTTTGGACTCTACCAAAAATGATTCAAAATGTCATTTGGATCAGGCCTCATATTGAATAACCACTTTTTAAACCCTCACAGTGACCAAAACTGCCATTTTTACAGAGTTTTGCTTACTCAAAATCTTCAATTTTGACCAATTTCAGGCACAGAAATGACTTTAAACACACTTATTTTAGTTGAAAAAGTAATAACTCACATCCAACCGTCATTTAAAGTCAAAAGATTAAATGTTAAAATTTCATCAATATTGACCATTTTTTCAACGTTCGACTGGTCCGGGGTCATCGTTTTTCATCAGAAAATTGCTTTTTTGGACTCTACCAAAAATGATTCAAAATGTCATTTGGATCGGGCCTCATGTTGAATAACCACTTTTTAAACCCTCACAGTGACCAAAATTGCCATTTTTACAGAGTTTTGCTTACTCAAAATCTTCAATTTTGACCAATTTCAGGCACAGAAATGACTTTAAACACACTTATTTTAGTTGAAAAAGTAATAACTCACATCCAACCGTCATTTAAAGTCAAAAGATTAAATGTTAAAATTTCATCAATATTGACCATTTTTTCAATGTTCGACTGGTCCGGGGTCATCGTTTTTCATCAGAAAATTGATTTTTTGGACTCTACCAAAAATAATTCAAAATGTCATTTGGATCGGGCCTCATGTTGAATAACCGCTTTTTAAACCCTCACAGTGACCAAAACTGCCATTTTTACAGAGTTTTGCTTACTCAAAATCTTCAATTTTGACCAATTTCAGGCACAGAAATGACTTTAAACACACTTATTTTAGTTGAAAAAGTAATAACTCACATCCAACCGTCATTTAAAGTCAAAAGATTAAATATCAATATTTCATCAATATTGACCATTTTTTCAACGTTCGACTGGTCCGGGGTCATTGTTTTTCATCAGAAAATTGATTTTTTGGACTCTACCAAAAATGATTCAAAATGTCATTTGGACCGGGCCTCATGTTGAATAACCACTTTTTAAACCCTCACAGTGACCAAAATTGCCATTTTTACAGAGTTTTGCTTACTCAAAATCTTCAATTTTGACCAATTTCAGGCACAGAAATGACTTTAAACACACTTATTTTAGTTGAAAAAGTAATAACTCACATCCAACCGTCATTTAAAGTCAAAAGATTAAATGTTAAAATTTCATCAATATTGACCATTTTTTCAACGTTCGACTGGTCCGGGGTCATCGTTTTTCATCAGAAAATTGATTTTTTGGACTCTACCAAAAATGATTCAAAATGTCATTTGGATCAGGCCTCATGTTGAATAACCACTTTTTAAACCCTCACAGTGACCAAAACTGCCATTTTTACAGAGTTTTGCTTACTCAAAATCTTCAATTTTGACCAATTTCAGGCACAGAAATGACTTTAAACACACTTATTTTAGTTGAAAAAGTAATAACTCACATCCAACCGTCATTTAAAGTCAAAAGATTAAATGTTAAAATTTCATCAATATTGACCATTTTTTCAATGTTCGACTGGTCCGGGGTCATCGTTTTTCATCAGAAAATGGATTTTTTGGACTCTACCAAAAATGATTCAAAATGTCATTTGGATCGGGCCTCATGTTGAATAACCACTTTTTAAACCCTCATAGTGACCAAAACTGCCATTTTTACAGAGTTTTGCTTACTCAAAATCTTCAATTTTGACCAATTTCAGGCACAGAAATGACTTTAAACACACTTATTTTAGTTGAAAAAGTAATAACTCACATCCAACCATCATGTAAAGTCAAAAGATTATATGTTAAAATTTCATCAATATTGACCATTTTTTCAACGTTCGACTGGTCCGGGGTCATCGTTTTTCATCAGAAAATTGATTTTTTGGACTCTACCAAAAATGATTCAAAATGTCATTTGGATCGGGCCTCATGTTGAATAACCACTTTTTAAACCCTCACAGTGACCAAAATTGCCATTTTTACAGAGTTTTGCTTACTCAAAATCTTCAATTTTGACCAATTTCAGGCACAGAAATGACTTTAAACACACTTATTTTAGTTGAAAAAGTAATAACTCACATCCAACCGTCATTTAAAGTCAAAAGATTAAATGTTAAAATTTCATCAATATTGACCATTTTTTCAACGTTCGACTGGTCCGGGGTCATCGTTTTTCATCAGAAAATTGATTTTTTGGACTCTACCAAAAATAATTCAAAATGTCATTTGGATCTGGCCTCATGTTGAATAACCACTTTTTAAACCCTCACAGTGACCAAAACTGCCATTTTTACAGAGTTTTGCTTACTCAAAATCTTCAATTTTGACCAATTTCAGGCACAGAAATGACTTTAAACACACTTATTTTAGTTGAAAAAGTAATAACTCACATCCAACCGTCATTTAAAGTCAAAAGATTAAATATTAATATTTCATCAATATTGACCATTTTTTCAACGTTCGACTGGTCCGGGGTCATCGTTTTTCATCAGAAAATTGATTTTTTGGACTCTACCAAAAATGATTCAAAATGTCATTTGGATCAGGCCTCATGTTGAATAACCACTTTTTAAACCCTCACAGTGACCAAAACTGCCATTTTTACAGAGTTTTGCTTACTCAAAATCTTCAATTTTGACCAATTTCAGGCACAGAAATGACTTTAAACACACTTATTTTAGTTGAAAAAGTAAGAACTCACATCCAACCGTCATTTAAAGTCAAAAGATTAAATGTTAAAATTTCAACAATATTGACCATTTTTTCAACGTTCGACTGGTCCGGGGTCATCGTTTTTCATCAGAAAATTGCTTTTTTGGACTCTACCAAAAATGATTCAAAATGTCATTTGGATCGGGCCTCATGTTGAATAACCACTTTTTAAACCCTCTCACAGTGACCAAAACTGCAATTTTTACAGAGTTTTGCTTACTCAAAATCTTCAATTTTGACCAATTTCAGGCACAGAAATGACTTTAAACACACTTATTTTAGTTGAAAAAGTAATAACTCACATCCAACCGTCATTTAAAGTCAAAAGATTAAATGTTAAAATTTCATCAATATTGACCATTTTTTCAACGTTCGACTGGTCCGGGGTCATCGTTTTTCATCAGAAAATTGATTTTTTGGACTCTACCAAAAATGATTCAAAATGTCATTTGGATCGGGCCTCATGTTGAATAACCACTTTTTAAACCCTCACAGTGACCAAAACTGCAATTTTTACAGAGTTTTGCTTACTCAAAATCTTCAATTTTGACCAATTTCAGGCACAGAAATGACTTTAAACACACTTATTTTAGTTGAAAAAGTAATAACTCACATCCAACCGTCATTTAAAGTCAAAAGATTAAATATTAAAATTTCATCAATATTGACCATTTTTTCAACGTTCGACTGGTCCGGGGTCATCGTTTTTCATCAGAAAATTGATTTTTTGGACTCTACCAAAAATGATTCAAAATGTCATTTGGATCGGGCCTCATGTTGAATAACCACTTTTTAAACCCTCACAGTGACCAAAATTGCCATTTTTACAGAGTTTTGCTTACTCAAAATCTTCAATTTTGACCAATTTCAGGCACAGAAATGACTTTAAACACACTTATTTTAGTTGAAAAAGTAATAACTCACATCCAACCGTCATTTAAAGTCAAAAGATTAAATGTTAAAATTTCATCAATATTGACCATTTTTTCAACGTTCGACTGGTCCGAGGTAATCGTTTTTCATCAGAAAATGGATTTTTTGGACTCTACCAAAAATGATTCAAAATGTCATTTGGATCAGGCCTCATGTTGAATAACCACTTTTTAAACCCTCACAGTGACCAAAACTGCCATTTTTACAGAGTTTTGCTTACTCAAAATCTTCAATTTTGACCAATTTCAGGCACAGAAATGACTTTAAACACACTTATTTTAGTTGAAAAAGTAATAACTCACATCCAACCGTCATTTAAAGTCAAAAGATTAAATGTTAAAATTTCATCAATATTGACCATTTTTTCAATGTTCGACTGGTCCGGGGTCATCGTTTTTCATCAGAAAATGGATTTTTTGGACTCTACCAAAAATGATTCAAAATGTCATTTGGATCGGGCCTCATGTTGAATAACCACTTTTTAAACCCTCATAGTGACCAAAACTGCCATTTTTACAGAGTTTTGCTTACTCAAAATCTTCAATTTTGACCAATTTCAGGCACAGAAATGACTTTAAACACACTTATTTTAGTTGAAAAAGTAATAACTCACATCCAACCATCATGTAAAGTCAAAAGATTATATGTTAAAATTTCATCAATATTGACCATTTTTTCAACGTTCGACTGGTCCGGGGTCATCGTTTTTCATCAGAAAATTGATTTTTTGGACTCTACCAAAAATGATTCAAAATGTCATTTGGATCGGGCCTCATGTTGAATAACCACTTTTTAAACCCTCACAGTGACCAAAATTGCCATTTTTACAGAGTTTTGCTTACTCAAAATCTTCAATTTTGACCAATTTCAGGCACAGAAATGACTTTAAACACACTTATTTTAGTTGAAAAAGTAATAACTCACATCCAACCGTCATTTAAAGTCAAAAGATTAAATGTTAAAATTTCATCAATATTGACCATTTTTTCAACGTTCGACTGGTCCGGGGTCATCGTTTTTCATCAGAAAATTGATTTTTTGGACTCTACCAAAAATAATTCAAAATGTCATTTGGATCTGGCCTCATGTTGAATAACCACTTTTTAAACCCTCACAGTGACCAAAACTGCCATTTTTACAGAGTTTTGCTTACTCAAAATCTTCAATTTTGACCAATTTCAGGCACAGAAATGACTTTAAACACACTTATTTTAGTTGAAAAAGTAATAACTCACATCCAACCGTCATTTAAAGTCAAAAGATTAAATATTAATATTTCATCAATATTGACCATTTTTTCAACGTTCGACTGGTCCGGGGTCATCGTTTTTCATCAGAAAATTGATTTTTTGGACTCTACCAAAAATGATTCAAAATGTCATTTGGACCGGGCCTCATGTTGAATAACCACTTTTTAAACCCTCACATTGACCAAAATTGCCATTTTTACAGAGTTTTGCTTACTCAAAATCTTCAATTTTGACCAATTTCAGGCACAGAAATGACTTTAAACACACTTATTTTAGTTGAAAAAGTAATAACTCACATCCAACCGTCATTTAAAGTCAAAAGATTAAATGTTAAAATTTCATCAATATTGACCATTTTTTCAACGTTCGACTGGTCCGGGGTCATCGTTTTTCATCAGAAAATTGATTTTTTGGACTCTACCAAAAATGATTCAAAATGTCATTTGGATCAGGCCTCATGTTGAATAACCACTTTTTAAACCCTCACAGTGACCAAAACTGCCATTTTTACAGAGTTTTGCTTACTCAAAATCTTCAATTTTGACCAATTTCAGGCACAGAAATGACTTTAAACACACTTATTTTAGTTGAAAAAGTAAGAACTCACATCCAACCGTCATTTAAAGTCAAAAGATTAAATGTTAAAATTTCATCAATATTGACCATTTTTTCAACGTTCGACTGGTCCGGGGTCATCGTTTTTCATCAGAAAATTGCTTTTTTGGACTCTACCAAAAATGATTCAAAATGTCATTTGGATCGGGCCTCATGTTGAATAACCACTTTTTAAACCCTCTCACAGTGACCAAAACTGCAATTTTTACAGAGTTTTGCTTACTCAAAATCTTCAATTTTGACCAATTTCAGGCACAGAAATGACTTTAAACACACTTATTTTAGTTGAAAAACTAATAACTCACATCCAACCGTCATTTAAAGTCAAAAGATTAAATGTTAAAATTTCATCAATATTGACCATTTTTTCAACGTTCGACTGGTCCGGGGTCATCGTTTTTCATCAGAAAATTGATTTTTTGGACTCTACCAAAAATGATTCAAAATGTCATTTGGATCGGGCCTCATGTTGAATAACCACTTTTTAAACCCTCACAGTGACCAAAACTGCAATTTTTACAGAGTTTTGCTTACTCAAAATCTTCAATTTTGACCAATTTCAGGCACAGAAATGACTTTAAACACACTTATTTTAGTTGAAAAAGTAATAACTCACATCCAACCGTCATTTAAAGTCAAAAGATTAAATATTAAAATTTCATCAATATTGACCATTTTTTCAACGTTCGACTGGTCCGGGGTCATCGTTTTTCATCAGAAAATTGATTTTTTGGACTCTACCAAAAATGATTCAAAATGTCATTTGGATCGGGCCTCATGTTGAATAACCACTTTTTAAACCCTCACAGTGACCAAAATTGCCATTTTTACAGAGTTTTGCTTACTCAAAATCTTCAATTTTGACCAATTTCAGGCACAGAAATGACTTTAAACACACTTATTTTAGTTGAAAAAGTAATAACTCACATCCAACCGTCATTTAAAGTCAAAAGATTAAATGTTAAAATTTCATCAATATTGACCATTTTTTCAACGTTCGACTGGTCCGGGGTAATCGTTTTTCATCAGAAAATGGATTTTTTGGACTCTACCAAAAATGATTCAAAATGTCATTTGGATCGGGCCTCATGTTGAATAACCACTTTTTAAACCCTCACGGTGACCAAAATTGCCATTTTTACAGAGTTTTGCTTACTCAAAATCTTCAATTTTGACCAATTTCAGGCACAGAAATGACTTTAAACACACTTATTTTAGTTGAAAAAGTAATAACTCACATCCAACCGTCATTTAAAGTCAAAAGATTAAATGTTAAAATTTCATCAATATTGACCATTTTTTCAACGTTCGACTGGTCCGGGGTCATCGTTTTTCATCAGAAAATGGATTTTTTGGACTCTACCAAAAATGATTCAAAATGTCATTTGGATCGGGCCTCATGTTGAATAACCACTTTTTAAACCCTAACAGTGACCAAAATTGCCATTTTTACAGAGTTTTGCTTACTCAAAATCTTCAATTTTGACCAATTTCATGCACAGAAATGACTTTAAACACACTTATTGTAGTTGAAAAAGCAATAACTCACATCCAACCGTCATTTAAAGTCAAAAGATTAAATGTTAAAATTTCATCAATATTGACCACTTTTTTCAACGTTCAACTGGTCCGGGGTCATCGTTTTTCATCAGAAAATTGATTTTTTTTGGACTCTACCAAAAATGATTCAAAATGTCATTTGGATCGGGCCTCATGTTGAATAACCAGTTTTTTAAACCCTCACAGCGACCAAAATTGCCATTTTTACAGAGTTTTGCTTACTCAAAATCTTCAATTTTGACCAATTTCAGGCACAGAAATGACTTTAAACACACTTATTTTAGTTGCAAAAGTAATAACTCACATCCAACCGTCATTTAAAGTCAAAAGATTAAATGTTAAAATTTCATCAATATTGACCATTTTTTCAACGTTCGACTGGTCCGGGGTAATCGTTTTTCATCAGAAAATGGATTTTTTGGACTCTACCAAAAATGATTCAAAATGTCATTTGGATCGGGCCTCATGTTGAATAACCACTTTTTAAACCCTCACGGTGACCAAAATTGCCATTTTTACAGAGTTTTGCTTACTCAAAATCTTCAATTTTGACCAATTTCAGGCACAGAAATGACTTTAAACACACTTATTTTAGTTGAAAAAGTAATAACTCACATCCAACCGTCATTTAAAGTCAAAAGATTAAATGTTAAAATTTCATCAATATTGACCATTTTTTCAACGTTCGACTGGTCCGGGGTCATCGTTTTTCATCAGAAAATGGATTTTTTGGACTCTACCAAAAATGATTCAAAATGTCATTTGGATCGGGCCTCATGTTGAATAACCACTTTTTAAACCCTCACAGTGACCAAAATTGCCATTTTTACAGAGTTTTGCTTACTCAAAATCTTCAATTTTGACCAATTTCAGGCACAGAAATGACTTTAAACACACTTATTTTAGTTGAAAAAGTAATAACTCACATCCAACCGTCATTTAAAGTCAAAAGATTAAATGTTAAAATTTCATCAATATTGACCATTTTTTCAACGTTCGACTGGTCCGGGGTCATCGTTTTTCATCAGAAAATGGATTTTTTGGACTCTACCAAAAATGATTCAAAATGTCATTTGGATCGGGCCTCATGTTGAATAACCACTTTTTAAACCCTCACAGTGACCAAAACTGCCATTTTTACAGAGTTTTGCTTACTCAAAATCTTCAATTTTGACCAATTTCAGGCACAGAAATGACTTTAAACACACTTATTTTAGTTGAAAAAGTAATAACTCACATCCAACCGTCATTTAAAGTCAAAAGATTAAATGTTAAAATTTCATCAATATTGACCATTTTTTCAACGTTCGACTGGTCCGGGGTCATCGTTTTTCATCAGAAAATTGCTTTTTTGGACTCTACCAAAAATGATTCAAAATGTCATTTGGATCGGGCCTCATGTTGAATAACCACTTTTTAAACCCTCACAGTGACCAAAACTGCAATTTTTACAGAGTTTTGCTTACTCAAAATTTTCAATTTTGACCAATTTCAGGCACAGAAATGACTTTAAACACACTTATTTTAGTTGAAAAAGTAATAACTCACATCCAACCGTCATTTAAAGTCAAAAGATTAAATATTAAAATTTCATTAATATTGACCATTTTTTCAACGTTCGACTGGTCCGGGGTCATCGTTTTTCATCAGAAAATTGATTTTTTGGACTCAACCAAAAATGATTCAAAATGTCATTTGGATCGGGCCTCATGTTGAATAACCACTTTTTAAACCCTCACAGTGACCAAAATTGCCATTTTTACAGAGTTTTGCTTACTCAAAATCTTCAATTTTGACCAATTTCAGGCACAGAAATGACTTTAAACACACTTATTTTAGTTGAAAAAGTAATAACTCACATCCAACCGTCATTTAAAGTCAAAAGATTAAATGTTAAAATTTCATCAATATTGACCATTTTTTCAACGTTCGACTGGTCCGGGGTCATCGTTTTTCATCAGAAAATTGATTTTTTGGACTCTACCAAAAATGATTCAAAATGTCATTTGGATCGGGCCTCATGTTGAATAACCACTTTTTAAACCCTCACAGTGACCAAAACTGCAATTTTTACAGAGTTTTGCTTACTCAAAATCTTCAATTTTGACCAATTTCAGGCACAGAAATGACTTTAAACACACTTATTTTAGTTGAAAAAGTAATAACTCACATCCAACCGTCATTTAAAGTCAAAAGATTAAATATTAAAATTTCATCAATATTGACCATTTTTTCAACGTTCGACTGGTCCGGGGTCATCGTTTTTCATCAGAAAATTGATTTTTTGGACTCTACCAAAAATGATTCAAAATGTCATTTGGATCGGGCCTCATGTTGAATAACCACTTTTTAAACCCTCACAGTGACCAAAATTGCCATTTTTACAGAGTTTTGCTTACTCAAAATCTTCAATTTTGACCAATTTCAGGCACAGAAATGACTTTAAACACACTTATTTTAGTTGAAAAAGTAATAACTCACATCCAACCGTCATTTAAAGTCAAAAGATTAAATGTTAAAATTTCATCAATATTGACCATTTTTTCAACGTTCGACTGGTCCGGGGTAATCGTTTTTCATCAGAAAATGGATTTTTTGGACTCTACCAAAAATGATTCAAAATGTCATTTGGATCGGGCCTCATGTTGAATAACCACTTTTTAAACCCTCACGGTGACCAAAATTGCCATTTTTACAGAGTTTTGCTTACTCAAAATCTTCAATTTTGACCAATTTCAGGCACAGAAATGACTTTAAACACACTTATTTTAGTTGAAAAAGTAATAACTCACATCCAACCGTCATTTAAAGTCAAAAGATTAAATGTTAAAATTTCATCAATATTGACCATTTTTTCAACGTTCGACTGGTCCGGGGTCATCGTTTTTCATCAGAAAATGGATTTTTTGGACTCTACCAAAAATGATTCAAAATGTCATTTGGATCGGGCCTCATGTTGAATAACCACTTTTTAAACCCTAACAGTGACCAAAATTGCCATTTTTACAGAGTTTTGCTTACTCAAAATCTTCAATTTTGACCAATTTCATGCACAGAAATGACTTTAAACACACTTATTGTAGTTGAAAAAGCAATAACTCACATCCAACCGTCATTTAAAGTCAAAAGATTAAATGTTAAAATTTCATCAATATTGACCACTTTTTTCAACGTTCAACTGGTCCGGGGTCATCGTTTTTCATCAGAAAATTGATTTTTTTTGGACTCTACCAAAAATGATTGAAAATGTCATTTGGATCGGGCCTCATGTTGAATAACCAGTTTTTTAAACCCTCACAGCGACCAAAATTGCCATTTTTACAGAGTTTTGCTTACTCAAAATCTTCAATTTTGACCAATTTCAGGCACAGAAATGACTTTAAACACACTTATTTTAGTTGCAAAAGTAATAACTCACATCCAACCGTCATTTAAAGTCAAAAGATTAAATGTTAAAATTTCATCAATATTGACCATTTTTTCAACGTTCGACTGGTCCGGGGTAATCGTTTTTCATCAGAAAATGGATTTTTTGGACTCTACCAAAAATGATTCAAAATGTCATTTGGATCGGGCCTCATGTTGAATAACCACTTTTTAAACCCTCACGGTGACCAAAATTGCCATTTTTACAGAGTTTTGCTTACTCAAAATCTTCAATTTTGACCAATTTCAGGCACAGAAATGACTTTAAACACACTTATTTTAGTTGAAAAAGTAATAACTCACATCCAACCATCATTTAAAGTCAAAAGATTAAATGTTAAAATTTCATCAATATTGACCATTTTTTCAACGTTCGACTGGTCCGGGGTCATCGTTTTTCATCAGAAAATTGATTTTTTGGACTCTACCAAAAATGATTCAAAATGTCATTTGGATCGGGCCTCATGTTGAATAACCACTTTTTAAACCCTCACAGTGACCAAAATTGCCATTTTTACAGAGTTTTGCTTACTCAAAATCTTCAATTTTGACCAATTTCAGGCACAGAAATGACTTTAAACACACTTATTTTAGTTGAAAAAGTAATAACTCACATCCAACCGTCATTTAAAGTCAAAAGATTAAATGTTAAAATTTCATCAATATTGACCATTTTTTCAACGTTCGACTGGTCTGGGGTTATCGTTTTTCATCAGAAAATTGATTTTTTGGACTCTACCAAAAATGATTCAAAATGTCATTTGGATCGGGCCTCATGTTGAATAACCACTTTTTAAACCCTCACAGTGACCAAAAGTGCCATTTTTACAGAGTTTTGCTTACTCAAAATCTTCAATTTTGACCAATTTCAGGCACAGAAATGACTTTAAACACACTTATTTTAGTTGAAAAAGTAATAACTCACATCCAACCGTCATTTAAAGTCAAAAGATTAAATGTTAAAATTTCATCAATATTGACCATTTTTTCAACGTTCGACTGGTCCGGGGTCATCGTTTTTCATCAGAAAATGGATTTTTTGGACTCTACCAAAAATGATTCAAAATGTCATTTGGATCGGGCCTCATGTTGAATAACCACTTTTTAAACCCTCACAGTGACCAAAATTGCCATTTTTACAGAGTTTTGCTTACTCAAAATCTTCAATTTTGACCAATTTCAGGCACAGAAATGACTTTAAACACACTTATTTTAGTTGAAAAAGTAATAACTCACATCCAACCGTCATTTAAAGTCAAAAGATTAAATGTTAAAATTTCATCAATATTGACCATTTTTTCAACGTTCGACTGGTCCGGGGTCATCGTTTTTCATCAGAAAATGGATTTTTTGGACTCTACCAAAAATGATTCAAAATGTCATTTGGATCAGGCCTCATGTTGAATAACCACTTTTTAAACCCTCACAGTGACCAAAACTGCCATTTTTACAGAGTTTTGCTTACTCAAAATCTTCAATTTTGACCAATTTCAGGCACAGAAATGACTTTAAACACACTTATTTTAGTTGAAAAAGTAATAACTCACATCCAACCGCCATTTAAAGTCAAAAGATTAAATGTTAAAATTTCATCAATATTGACCATTTTTTCAACGTTCGACTGGTCCGGGGTCATCGTTTTTCATCAGAAAATTGATTTTTTGGAATCTACCAAAAATGATTCAAAATGTCATTTGGATCGGGCCTCATGTTGAATAACCACTTTTTAAACCCTCACAGTGACCAAAACTGCCATTTTTACAGAGTTTTGCTTACTCAAAATCTTCAATTTTGACCAATTTCAGGCACAGAAATGACTTTAAACACACTTATTTTAGTTGAAAAAGTAATAACTCACATCCAACCGTCATTTAAAGTCAAAAGATTAAATGTTAAAATTTCATCAATATTGACCATTTTTTCAACGTTCGACTAGTCCGGGGTCATCGTTTTTCATCAGAAAATTGATTTTTTGGACTCTACCAAAAATGAATCAAAATGTCATTTGGATCGGGCCTCATGTTGAATAACCACTTTTTAAACCCTCACAGTGACCAAAATTGCCATTTTTACAGAGTTTTGCTTACTCAAAATCTTCAATTTTGACCAATTTCAGGCACAGAAATGACTTTAAACACACTTATTTTAGTTGAAAAAGTAATAACTCACATCCAACCGTCATTTAAAGTCAAAAGATTAAATGTTAAAATTTCATCAATATTGACCATTTTTTCAATGTTCGACTGGTCCGGGGTCATCGTTTTTCATCAGAAAATGGATTTTTTGGACTCTACCAAAAATGATTCAAAATGTCATTTGGATCGGGCCTCATGTTGAATAACCACTTTTTAAACCCTCATAGTGACCAAAACTGCCATTTTTACAGAGTTTTGCTTACTCAAAATCTTCAATTTTGACCAATTTCAGGCACAGAAATGACTTTAAACACACTTATTTTAGTTGAAAAAGTAATAACTCACATCCAACCATCATGTAAAGTCAAAAGATTATATGTTAAAATTTCATCAATATTGACCATTTTTTCAACGTTCGACTGGTCCGGGGTCATCGTTTTTCATCAGAAAATTGATTTTTTGGATTTTACCAAAAATGATTCAAAATGTCATTTGGATCGGGCCTCATGTTGAATAACCACTTTTTAAACCCTCACAGTGACCAAAATTGCCATTTTTACAGAGTTTTGCTTACTCAAAATCTTCAATTTTGACCAATTTCAGGCACAGAAATGACTTTAAACACACTTATTTTAGTTGAAAAAGTAATAACTCACATCCAACCGTCATTTAAAGTCAAAAGATTAAATGTTAAAATGTCATCAATATTGACCATTTTTTCAACGTTCGACTGGTCCGGGGTCATCGTTTTTCATCAGAAAATTGATTTTTTGGACTCTACCAAAAATAATTCAAAATGTCATTTGGATCTGGCCTCATGTTGAATAACCACTTTTTAAACCCTCACAGTGACCAAAACTGCCATTTTTACAGAGTTTTGCTTACTCAAAATCTTCAATTTTGACCAATTTCAGGCACAGAAATGACTTTAAACACACTTATTTTAGTTGAAAAAGTAATAACTCACATCCAACCGTCATTTAAAGTCAAAAGATTAAATATTAATATTTCATCAATATTGACCATTTTTTCAACGTTCGACTGGTCCGGGGTCATCGTTTTTCATCAGAAAATTGATTTTTTGGACTCTACCAAAAATGATTCAAAATGTCATTTGGACCGGGCCTCATGTTGAATAACCACTTTTTAAACCCTCACATTGACCAAAATTGCCATTTTTACAGAGTTTTGCTTACTCAAAATCTTCAATTTTGACCAATTTCAGGCACAGAAATGACTTTAAACACACTTATTTTAGTTGAAAAAGTAATAACTCACATCCAACCGTCATTTAAAGTCAAAAGATTAAATGTTAAAATTTCATCAATATTGACCATTTTTTCAACGTTCGACTGGTCCGGGGTCATCGTTTTTCATCAGAAAATTGCTTTTTTGGACTCTACCAAAAATGATTCAAAATGTCATTTGGATCGGGCCTCATGTTGAATAACCACTTTTTAAACCCTCACAGTGACCAAAACTGCAATTTTTACAGAGTTTTGCTTACTCAAAATCTTCAATTTTGACCAATTTCAGGCACAGAAATGACTTTAAACACACTTATTTTAGTTGAAAAAGTAATAACTCACATCCAACCGTCATTTAAAGTCAAAAGATTAAATATTAAAATTTCATTAATATTGACCATTTTTTCAACGTTCGACTGGTCCGGGGTCATCGTTTTTCATCAGAAAATGGATTTTTTGGACTCTACCAAAAATGATTCAAAATGTCATTTGGATCGGGCCTCATGTTGAATAACCACTTTTTAAACCCTCACAGTGACCAAAATTGCCATTTTTACAGAGTTTTGCTTACTCAAAATCTTCAATTTTGACCAATTTCAGGCACAGAAATGACTTTAAACACACTTATTTTAGTTGAAAAAGTAATAACTCACATCCAACCGTCATTTAAAGTCAAAAGATTAAATGTTAAAATTTCATCAATATTGACCATTTTTTCAACGTTCGACTGGTCCGGGGTCATCGTTTTTCATCAGAAAATTGATTTTTTGGACTCTACCAAAAATAATTCAAAATGTCATTTGGATCGGGCCTCATGTTGAATAACCACTTTTTAAACCCTCACAGTGACCAAAACTGCCATTTTTACAGAGTTTTGCTTACTCAAAATCTTAAATTTTGACCAATTTCAGGCACAGAAATGACTTTAAACACACTTATTTTAGTTGAAAAAGTAATAACTCACATCCAACCGTCATTTAAAGTCAAAAGATTAAATATCAATATTTCATCAATATTGACCATTTTTTCAACGTTCGACTGGTCCGGGGTCATCGTTTTTCATCAGAAAATTGATTTTTTGGACTCTACCAAAAATGATTCAAAATGTCATTTGGACCGGGCCTCATGTTGAATAACCACTTTTTAAACCCTCACAGTGACCAAAATTGCCATTTTTACAGAGTTTTGCTTACTCAAAATCTTCAATTTTGACCAATTTCAGGCACAGAAATGACTTTAAACACACTTATTTTAGTTGAAAAAGTAATAACTCACATCCAACCGTCATTTAAAGTCAAAAGATTAAATGTTAAAATTTCATCAATATTGACCATTTTTTCAACGTTCGACTGGTCCGGGGTCATCGTTTTTCATCAGAAAATTGATTTTTTGGACTCTACCAAAAATGATTCAAAATGTCATTTGGATCAGGCCTCATGTTGAATAACCACTTTTTAAACCCTCACAGTGACCAAAACTGCCATTTTTACAGAGTTTTGCTTACTCAAAATCTTCAATTTTGACCAATTTCAGGCACAGAAATGACTTTAAACACACTTATTTTAGTTGAAAAAGTAATAACTCACATCCAACCGTCATTTAAAGTCAAAAGATTAAATGTTAAAATTCCATCAATATTGACCATTTTTTCAATGTTCGACTGGTCCGGGGTCATCGTTTTTCATCAGAAAATTGATTTTTTGGACTCTACCAAAAATGATTCAAAATGTCATTTGGATCGGGCCTCATGTTGAATAACCACTTTTTAAACCCTCATAGTGACCAAAAGTGCCATTTTTACAGAGTTTTGCTTACTCAAAATCTTCAATTTTGACCAATTTCAGGCACAGAAATGACTTTAAACACACTTATTTTAGTTGAAAAAGTAATAACTCACATCCAACCGTCATTTAAAGTCAAAAGATTAAATGTTAAAATTTCATCAATATTGACCATTTTTTCAACGTTCGACTGGTCCGGGGTCATCGTTTTTCATCAGAAAATGGATTTTTTGGACTCTACCAAAAATGATTCAAAATGTCATTTGGATCGGGCCTCATGTTGAATAACCACTTTTTAAACCCTCACAGTGACCAAAATTGCCATTTTTACAGAGTTTTGCTTACTCAAAATCTTCAATTTTGACCAATTTCAGGCACAGAAATGACTTTAAACACACTTATTTTAGTTGAAAAAGTAATAACTCACATCCAACCGTCATTTAAAGTCAAAAGATTAAATGTTAAAATTTCATCAATATTGACCATTTTTTCAACGTTCGACTGGTCCGGGGTCATCGTTTTTCATCAGAAAATGGATTTTTTGGACTCTACCAAAAATGATTCAAAATGTCATTTGGATCAGGCCTCATGTTGAATAACCACTTTTTAAACCCTCACAGTGACCAAAACTGCCATTTTTACAGAGTTTTGCTTACTCAAAATCTTCAATTTTGACCAATTTCAGGCACAGAAATGACTTTAAACACACTTATTTTAGTTGAAAAAGTAATAACTCACATCCAACCGCCATTTAAAGTCAAAAGATTAAATGTTAAAATTTCATCAATATTGACCATTTTTTCAACGTTCGACTGGTCCGGGGTCATCGTTTTTCATCAGAAAATTGATTTTTTGGACTCTACCAAAAATGATTCAAAATGTCATTTGGATCGGGCCTCATGTTGAATAACCACTTTTTAAACCCTCACAGTGACCAAAACTGCCATTTTTACAGAGTTTTGCTTACTCAAAATCTTCAATTTTGACCAATTTCAGGCACAGAAATGACTTTAAACACACTTATTTTAGTTGAAAAAGTAATAACTCACATCCAACCGTCATTTAAAGTCAAAAGATTAAATGTTAAAATTTCATCAATATTGACCATTTTTTCAACGTTCGACTAGTCCGGGGTCATCGTTTTTCATCAGAAAATTGATTTTTTGGACTCTACCAAAAATGAATCAAAATGTCATTTGGATCGGGCCTCATGTTGAATAACCACTTTTTAAACCCTCACAGTGACCAAAATTGCCATTTTTACAGAGTTTTGCTTACTCAAAATCTTCAATTTTGACCAATTTCAGGCACAGAAATGACTTTAAACACACTTATTTTAGTTGAAAAAGTAATAACTCACATCCAACCGTCATTTAAAGTCAAAAGATTAAATGTTAAAATTTCATCAATATTGACCATTTTTTCAATGTTCGACTGGTCCGGGGTCATCGTTTTTCATCAGAAAATGGATTTTTTGGACTCTACCAAAAATGATTCAAAATGTCATTTGGATCGGGCCTCATGTTGAATAACCACTTTTTAAACCCTCATAGTGACCAAAACTGCCATTTTTACAGAGTTTTGCTTACTCAAAATCTTCAATTTTGACCAATTTCAGGCACAGAAATGACTTTAAACACACTTATTTTAGTTGAAAAAGTAATAACTCACATCCAACCATCATGTAAAGTCAAAAGATTATATGTTAAAATTTCATCAATATTGACCATTTTTTCAACGTTCGACTGGTCCGGGGTCATCGTTTTTCATCAGAAAATTGATTTTTTGGATTTTACCAAAAATGATTCAAAATGTCATTTGGATCGGGCCTCATGTTGAATAACCACTTTTTAAACCCTCACAGTGACCAAAATTGCCATTTTTACAGAGTTTTGCTTACTCAAAATCTTCAATTTTGACCAATTTCAGGCACAGAAATGACTTTAAACACACTTATTTTAGTTGAAAAAGTAATAACTCACATCCAACCGTCATTTAAAGTCAAAAGATTAAATGTTAAAATGTCATCAATATTGACCATTTTTTCAACGTTCGACTGGTCCGGGGTCATCGTTTTTCATCAGAAAATTGATTTTTTGGACTCTACCAAAAATAATTCAAAATGTCATTTGGATCTGGCCTCATGTTGAATAACCACTTTTTAAACCCTCACAGTGACCAAAACTGCCATTTTTACAGAGTTTTGCTTACTCAAAATCTTCAATTTTGACCAATTTCAGGCACAGAAATGACTTTAAACACACTTATTTTAGTTGAAAAAGTAATAACTCACATCCAACCGTCATTTAAAGTCAAAAGATTAAATATTAATATTTCATCAATATTGACCATTTTTTCAACGTTCGACTGGTCCGGGGTCATCGTTTTTCATCAGAAAATTGATTTTTTGGACTCTACCAAAAATGATTCAAAATGTCATTTGGACCGGGCCTCATGTTGAATAACCACTTTTTAAACCCTCACATTGACCAAAATTGCCATTTTTACAGAGTTTTGCTTACTCAAAATCTTCAATTTTGACCAATTTCAGGCACAGAAATGACTTTAAACACACTTATTTTAGTTGAAAAAGTAATAACTCACATCCAACCGTCATTTAAAGTCAAAAGATTAAATGTTAAAATTTCATCAATATTGACCATTTTTTCAACGTTCGACTGGTCCGGGGTCATCGTTTTTCATCAGAAAATTGCTTTTTTGGACTCTACCAAAAATGATTCAAAATGTCATTTGGATCGGGCCTCATGTTGAATAACCACTTTTTAAACCCTCACAGTGACCAAAACTGCAATTTTTACAGAGTTTTGCTTACTCAAAATCTTCAATTTTGACCAATTTCAGGCACAGAAATGACTTTAAACACACTTATTTTAGTTGAAAAAGTAATAACTCACATCCAACCGTCATTTAAAGTCAAAAGATTAAATATTAAAATTTCATTAATATTGACCATTTTTTCAACGTTCGACTGGTCCGGGGTCATCGTTTTTCATCAGAAAATGGATTTTTTGGACTCTACCAAAAATGATTCAAAATGTCATTTGGATCGGGCCTCATGTTGAATAACCACTTTTTAAACCCTCACAGTGACCAAAATTGCCATTTTTACAGAGTTTTGCTTACTCAAAATCTTCAATTTTGACCAATTTCAGGCACAGAAATGACTTTAAACACACTTATTTTAGTTGAAAAAGTAATAACTCACATCCAACCGTCATTTAAAGTCAAAAGATTAAATGTTAAAATTTCATCAATATTGACCATTTTTTCAACGTTCGACTGGTCCGGGGTCATCGTTTTTCATCAGAAAATTGATTTTTTGGACTCTACCAAAAATAATTCAAAATGTCATTTGGATCGGGCCTCATGTTGAATAACCACTTTTTAAACCCTCACAGTGACCAAAACTGCCATTTTTACAGAGTTTTGCTTACTCAAAATCTTAAATTTTGACCAATTTCAGGCACAGAAATGACTTTAAACACACTTATTTTAGTTGAAAAAGTAATAACTCACATCCAACCGTCATTTAAAGTCAAAAGATTAAATATCAATATTTCATCAATATTGACCATTTTTTCAACGTTCGACTGGTCCGGGGTCATCGTTTTTCATCAGAAAATTGATTTTTTGGACTCTACCAAAAATGATTCAAAATGTCATTTGGACCGGGCCTCATGTTGAATAACCACTTTTTAAACCCTCACAGTGACCAAAATTGCCATTTTTACAGAGTTTTGCTTACTCAAAATCTTCAATTTTGACCAATTTCAGGCACAGAAATGACTTTAAACACACTTATTTTAGTTGAAAAAGTAATAACTCACATCCAACCGTCATTTAAAGTCAAAAGATTAAATGTTAAAATTTCATCAATATTGACCATTTTTTCAACGTTCGACTGGTCCGGGGTCATCGTTTTTCATCAGAAAATTGATTTTTTGGACTCTACCAAAAATGATTCAAAATGTCATTTGGATCAGGCCTCATGTTGAATAACCACTTTTTAAACCCTCACAGTGACCAAAACTGCCATTTTTACAGAGTTTTGCTTACTCAAAATCTTCAATTTTGACCAATTTCAGGCACAGAAATGACTTTAAACACACTTATTTTAGTTGAAAAAGTAATAACTCACATCCAACCGTCATTTAAAGTCAAAAGATTAAATGTTAAAATTCCATCAATATTGACCATTTTTTCAATGTTCGACTGGTCCGGGGTCATCGTTTTTCATCAGAAAATTGATTTTTTGGACTCTACCAAAAATGATTCAAAATGTCATTTGGATCGGGCCTCATGTTGAATAACCACTTTTTAAACCCTCATAGTGACCAAAACTGCCATTTTTACAGAGTTTTGCTTACTCAAAATCTTCAATTTTGACCAATTTCAGGCACAGAAATGACTTTAAACACACTTATTTTAGTTGAAAAAGTAATAACTCACATCCAACCATCATGTAAAGTCAAAAGATTATATGTTAAAATTTCATCAATATTGACCATTTTTTCAACGTTCGACTGGTCCGGGGTCATCGTTTTTCATCAGAAAATTGATTTTTTGGACTCTACCAAAAATGATTCAAAATGTCATTTGGATCGGGCCTCATGTTGAATAACCACTTTTTAAACCCTCACAGTGACCAAAATTGCCATTTTTACAGAGTTTTGCTTACTCAAAATCTTCAATTTTGACCAATTTCAGGCACAGAAATGACTTTAAACACACTTATTTTAGTTGAAAAAGTAATAACTCACATCCAACCGTCATTTAAAGTCAAAAGATTAAATGTTAAAATTTCATCAATATTGACCATTTTTTCAACGTTCGACTGGTCCGGGGTCATCGTTTTTCATCAGAAAATTGATTTTTTGGACTCTACCAACAATAATTCAAAATGTCATTTGGATCTGGCCTCATGTTGAATAACCACTTTTTAAACCCTCACAGTGACCAAAACTGCCATTTTTACAGAGTTTTGCTTACTCAAAATCTTCAATTTTGACCAATTTCAGGCACAGAAATGACTTTAAACACACTTATTTTAGTTGAAAAAGTAATAACTCACATCCAACCGTCATTTAAAGTCAAAAGATTAAATATTAATATTTCATCAATATTGACCATTTTTTCAACGTTCGACTGGTCCGGGGTCATCGTTTTTCATCAGAAAATTGATTTTTTGGACTCTACCAAAAATGATTCAAAATGTCATTTGGACCGGGCCTCATGTTGAATAACCACTTTTTAAACCCTCACAGTGACCAAAATTGCCATTTTTACAGAGTTTTGCTTACTCAAAATCTTCAATTTTGACCAATTTCAGGCACAGAAATGACTTTAAACACACTTATTTTAGTTGAAAAAGTAATAACTCACATCCAACCGTCATTTAAAGTCAAAAGATTAAATGTTAAAATTTCATCAATATTGACCATTTTTTCAACGTTCGACTGGTCCGGGGTCATCGTTTTTCATCAGAAAATTGATTTTTTGGACTCTACCAAAAATGATTCAAAATGTCATTTGGATCAGGCCTCATGTTAAATAACCACTTTTTAAACCCTCACAGTGACCAAAACTGCCATTTTTACAGAGTTTTGCTTACTCAAAATCTTCAATTTTGACCAATTTCAGGCACAGAAATGACTTTAAACACACTTATTTTAGTTGAAAAAGTAATAACTCACATCCAACCGTCATTTAAAGTCAAAAGATTAAATGTTAAAATTTCATCAATATTGACCATTTTTTCAACGTTCGACTGGTCCGGGGTCATCGTTTTTCATCAGAAAATTGCTTTTTTGGACTCTACCAAAAATGATTCAAAATGTCATTTGGATCGGGCCTCATGTTGAATAACCACTTTTTAAACCCTCACAGTGACCAAAACTGCAATTTTTACAGAGTTTTGCTTACTCAAAATCTTCAATTTTGACCAATTTCAGGCACAGAAATGACTTTAAACACACTTATTTTAGTTGAAAAAGTAATAACTCACATCCAACCGTCATTTAAAGTCAAAAGATTAAATATCAATATTTCATCAATATTGACCATTTTTTCAACGTTCGACTGGTCCGGGGTCATCGTTTTTCATCAGAAAATTGATTTTTTGGACTCTACCAAAAATGATTCAAAATGTCATTTGGACCGGGCCTCATGTTGAATAACCACTTTTTAAACCCTCACAGTGACCAAAATTGCCATTTTTACAGAGTTTTGCTTACTCAAAATCTTCAATTTTGACCAATTTCAGGCACAGAAATGACTTTAAACACACTTATTTTAGTTGAAAAAGTAATAACTCACATCCAACTGTCATTTAAAGTCAAAAGATTAAATGTTAAAATTTCATCAATATTGACCATTTTTTCAACGTTCGACTGGTCCGGGGTCATCGTTTTTCATCAGAAAATTGCTTTTTTGGACTCTACCAAAAATGATTCAAAATGTCATTTGGATCGGGCCTCATGTTGAATAACCACTTTTTAAACCCTCACAGTGACCAAAACTGCAATTTTTACAGAGTTTTGCTTACTCAAAATCTTCAATTTTGACCAATTTCAGGCACAGAAATGACTTTAAACACACTTATTTTAGTTGAAAAAGTAATAACTCACATCCAACCGTCATTTAAAGTCAAAAGATTAAATATTAAAATTTCATTAATATTGACCAT
The DNA here is from genome assembly GCF_964263255.1 of Lissotriton vulgaris. Lineage (NCBI taxonomy): Eukaryota > Metazoa > Chordata > Amphibia > Caudata > Salamandridae > Lissotriton > Lissotriton vulgaris. Next base: position 1,018,499 of record NW_028246230.1, on the reverse strand, counting down.
TTTTTCAACGTTCGACTGGTCCGGGGTCATCGTTTTTCATCAGAAAATGGATTTTTTGGACTCTACCAAAAATGATTCAAAATGTCATTTGGATCGGGCCTCATGTTGAATAACCACTTTTTAAACCCTCACAGTGACCAAAATTGCCATTTTTACAGAGTTTTGCTTACTCAAAATCTTCAATTTTGACCAATTTCAGGCACAGAAATGACTTTAAACACACTTATTTTAGTTGAAAAAGTAATAACTCACATCCAACCGTCATTTAAAGTCAAAAGATTAAATGTTAAAATTTCATCAATATTGACCATTTTTTCAACGTTCGACTGGTCCGGGGTCATCGTTTTTCATCAGAAAATTGATTTTTTGGACTCTACCAAAAATAATTCAAAATGTCATTTGGATCGGGCCTCATGTTGAATAACCACTTTTTAAACCCTCACAGTGACCAAAACTGCCATTTTTACAGAGTTTTGCTTACTCAAAATCTTCAATTTTGACCAATTTCAGGCACAGAAATGACTTTAAACACACTTATTTTAGTTGAAAAAGTAATAACTCACATCCAACCGTCATTTAAAGTCAAAAGATTAAATATCAATATTTCATCAATATTGACCATTTTTTCAACGTTCGACTGGTCCGGGGTCATCGTTTTTCATCAGAAAATTGATTTTTTGGACTCTACCAAAAATGATTCAAAATGTCATTTGGATCGGGCCTCATGTTGAATAACCACTTTTTAAACCCTCACAGTGACCAAAATTGCCATTTTTACAGAGTTTTGCTTACTCAAAATCTTCAATTTTGACCAATTTCAGGCACAGAAATGACTTTAAACACACTTATTTTAGTTGAAAAAGTAATAACTCACATCCAACCGTCATTTAAAGTCAAAAGATTAAATGTTAAAATTTCATCAATATTGACCATTTTTTCAACGTTCGACTGGTCCGGGGTCATCGTTTTTCATCAGAAAATTGATTTTTTGGACTCTACCAAAAATAATTCAAAATGTCATTTGGATCTGGCCTCATGTTGAATAACCACTTTTTAAACCCTCACAGTGACCAAAACTGCCATTTTTACAGAGTTTTGCTTACTCAAAATCTTCAATTTTGACCAATTTCAGGCACAGAAATGACTTTAAACACACTTATTTTAGTTGAAAAAGTAATAACTCACATCCAACCGTCATTTAAAGTCAAAAGATTAAATATTAATATTTCATCAATATTGACCATTTTTTCAACGTTCGACTGGTCCGGGGTCATCGTTTTTCATCAGAAAATTTATTTTTTGGACTCTACCAAAAATGATTCAAAATGTCATTTGGACCGGGCCTCATGTTGAATAACCACTTTTTAAACCCTCACAGTGACCAAAATTGCCATTTTTACAGAGTTTTGCTTACTCAAAATCTTCAATTTTGACCAATTTCAGGCACAGAAATGACTTTAAACACACTTATTTTAGTTGAAAAAGTAATAACTCACATCCAACCGTCATTTAAAGTCAAAAGATTAAATGTTAAAATTTCATCAATATTGACCATTTTTTCAACGTTCGACTGGTCCGGGGTCATCGTTTTTCATCAGAAAATTGATTTTTTGGACTCTACCAAAAATGATTCAAAATGTCATTTGGATCAGGCCTCATGTTGAATAACCACTTTTTAAACCCTCACAGTGACCAAAACTGCCATTTTTACAGAGTTTTGCTTACTCAAAATCTTCAATTTTGACCAATTTCAGGCACAGAAATGACTTTAAACACACTTATTTTAGTTGAAAAAGTAATAACTCACATCCAACCGTCATTTAAAGTCAAAAGATTAAATGTTAAAATTTCATCAATATTGACCATTTTTTCAACGTTCGACTGGTCCGGGGTCATCGTTTTTCATCAGAAAATTGCTTTTTTGGACTCTACCAAAAATGATTCAAAATGTCATTTGGATCGGGCCTCATGTTGAATAACCACTTTTTAAACCCTCACAGTGACCAAAACTGCAATTTTTACAGAGTTTTGCTTACTCAAAATCTTCAATTTTGACCAATTTCAGGCACAGAAATGACTTTAAACACACTTATTTTAGTTGAAAAAGTAATAACTCACATCCAACCGTCATTTAAAGTCAAAAGATTAAATATTACAATTTCATTAATATTGACCATTTTTTCAACGTTCGACTGGTCCGGGGTCATCGTTTTTCATCAGAAAATGGATTTTTTGGACTCTACCAAAAATGATTCAAAATGTCATTTGGATCGGGCCTCATGTTGAATAACCACTTTTTAAACCCTCACAGTGACCAAAATTGCCATTTTTACAGAGTTTTGCTTACTCAAAATCTTCAATTTTGACCAATTTCAGGCACAGAAATGACTTTAAACACACTTATTTTAGTTGAAAAAGTAATAACTCACATCCAACCGTCATTTAAAGTCAAAAGATTAAATGTTAAAATTTCATCAATATTGACCATTTTTTCAACGTTCGACTGGTCCGGGGTCATCGTTTTTCATCAGAAAATTGATTTTTTGGACTCTACCAAAAATAATTCAAAATGTCATTTGGATCGGGCCTCATGTTGAATAACCACTTTTTAAACCCTCACAGTGACCAAAACTGCCATTTTTACAGAGTTTTGCTTACTCAAAATCTTCAATTTTGACCAATTTCAGGCACAGAAATGACTTTAAACACACTTATTTTAGTTGAAAAAGTAATAACTCACATCCAACCGTCATTTAAAGTCAAAAGATTAAATATCAATATTTCATCAATATTGACCATTTTTTCAACGTTCGACTGGTCCGGGGTCATCGTTTTTCATCAGAAAATTGATTTTTTGGACTCTACCAAAAATGATTCAAAATGTCATTTGGACCGGGCCTCATGTTGAATAACCACTTTTTAAACCCTCACAGTGACCAAAATTGCCATTTTTACAGAGTTTTGCTTACTCAAAATCTTCAATTTTGACCAATTTCAGGCACAGAAATGACTTTAAACACACTTATTTTAGTTGAAAAAGTAATAACTCACATCCAACCGTCATTTAAAGTCAAAAGATTAAATGTTAAAATTTCATCAATATTGACCATTTTTTCAACGTTCGACTGGTCCGGGGTCATCGTTTTTCATCAGAAAATTGATTTTTTGGACTCTACCAAAAATGATTCAAAATGTCATTTGGATCAGGCCTCATGTTGAATAACCACTTTTTAAACCCTCACAGTGACCAAAACTGCCATTTTTACAGAGTTTTGCTTACTCAAAATCTTCAATTTTGACCAATTTCAGGCACAGAAATGACTTTAAACACACTTATTTTAGTTGAAAAAGTAATAACTCACATCCAACCGTCATTTAAAGTCAAAAGATTAAATGTTAAAATTCCATCAATATTGACCATTTTTTCAATGTTCGACTGGTCCGGGGTCATCGTTTTTCATCAGAAAATGGATTTTTTGGACTCTACCAAAAATGATTCAAAATGTCATTTGGATCGGGCCTCATGTTGAATAACCACTTTTTAAACCCTCATAGTGACCAAAACTGCCATTTTTACAGAGTTTTGCTTACTCAAAATCTTCAATTTTGACCAATTTCAGGCACAGAAATGACTTTAAACACACTTATTTTAGTTGAAAAAGTAATAACTCACATCCAACCATCATGTAAAGTCAAAAGATTATATGTTAAAATTTCATCAATATTGACCATTTTTTCAACGTTCGACTGGTCCGGGGTCATCGTTTTTCATCAGAAAATTGATTTTTTGGACTCTACCAAAAATGATTCAAAATGTCATTTGGATCGGGCCTCATGTTGAATAACCACTTTTTAAACCCTCACAGTGACCAAAATTGCCATTTTTACAGAGTTTTGCTTACTCAAAATCTTCAATTTTGACCAATTTCAGGCACAGAAATGACTTTAAACACACTTATTTTAGTTGAAAAAGTAATAACTCACATCCAACCGTCATTTAAAGTCAAAAGATTAAATGTTAAAATTTCATCAATATTGACCATTTTTTCAACGTTCGACTGGTCCGGGGTCATCGTTTTTCATCAGAAAATTGATTTTTTGGACTCTACCAAAAATAATTCAAAATGTCATTTGGATCTGGCCTCATGTTGAATAACCACTTTTTAAACCCTCACAGTGACCAAAATTGCCATTTTTACAGAGTTTTGCTTACTCAAAATCTTCAATTTTGACCAATTTCAGGCACAGAAATGACTTTAAACACACTTATTTTAGTTGAAAAAGTAATAACTCACATCCAACCGTCATTTAAAGTCAAAAGATTAAATATCAATATTTCATCAATATTGACCATTTTTTCAACGTTCGACTGGTCCGGGGTCATCGTTTTTCATCAGAAAATTGATTTTTTGGACTCTACCAAAAATGATTCAAAATGTCATTTGGACCGGGCCTCATGTTGAATAACCACTTTTTAAACCCTCACAGTGACCAAAATTGCCATTTTTACAGAGTTTTGCTTACTCAAAATCTTCAATTTTGACCAATTTCAGGCACAGAAATGACTTTAAACACACTTATTTTAGTTGAAAAAGTAATAACTCACATCCAACTGTCATTTAAAGTCAAAAGATTAAATGTTAAAATTTCATCAATATTGACCATTTTTTCAACGTTCGACTGGTCCGGGGTCATCGTTTTTCATCAGAAAATTGATTTTTTGGACTCTACCAAAAATGATTCAAAATGTCATTTGGATCAGGCCTCATGTTGAATAACCACTTTTTAAACCCTCACAGTGACCAAAACTGCCATTTTTACAGAGTTTTGCTTACTCAAAATCTTCAATTTTGACCAATTTCAGGCACAGAAATGACTTTAAACACACTTATTTTAGTTGAAAAAGTAATAACTCACATCCAACCGTCATTTAAAGTCAAAAGATTAAATGTTAAAATTTCATCAATATTGACCATTTTTTCAACGTTCGACTGGTCCGGGGTCATCGTTTTTCATCAGAAAATTGATTTTTTGGACTCTACCAAAAATGATTCAAAATGTCATTTGGATCGGGCCTCATGTTGAATAACCACTTTTTAAACCCTCACAGTGACCAAAACTGCAATTTTTACAGAGTTTTGCTTACTCAAAATCTTCAATTTTGACCAATTTCAGGCACAGAAATGACTTTAAACACACTTATTTTAGTTGAAAAAGTAATAACTCACATCCAACCGTCATTTAAAGTCAAAAGATTAAATATTAAAATTTCATCAATATTGACCATTTTTTCAACGTTCGACTGGTCCGGGGTCATCGTTTTTCATCAGAAAATTGATTTTTTGGACTCTACCAAAAATAATTCAAAATGTCATTTGGATCGGGCCTCATGTTGAATAACCACTTTTTAAACCCTCACAGTGACCAAAACTGCCATTTTTACAGAGTTTTGCTTACTCAAAATCTTCAATTTTGACCAATTTCAGGCACAGAAATGACTTTAAACACACTTATTTTAGTTGAAAAAGTAATAACTCACATCCAACCGTCATTTAAAGTCAAAAGATTAAATATCAATATTTCATCAATATTGACCATTTTTTCAACGTTCGACTGGTCCGGGGTCATCGTTTTTCATCAGAAAATTGATTTTTTGGACTCTACCAAAAATAATTCAAAATGTCATTTGGATCGGGCATCATGTTGAATAACCACTTTTTAAACCCTCACAGTGACCAAAACTGCCATTTTTACAGAGTTTTGCTTACTCAAAATCTTCAATTTTGACCAATTTCAGGCACAGAAATGACTTTAAACACACTTATTTTAGTTGAAAAAGTAATAACTCACATCCAACCGTCATTTAAAGTCAAAAGATTAAATGTTAAAATTTCATCAATATTGACCATTTTTTCAACGTTCGACTGGTCCGGGGTCATCGTTTTTCATCAGAAAATTGATTTTTTGGACTCTACCAAAAATGATTCAAAATGTCATTTGGATCAGGCCTCATGTTGAATAACCACTTTTTAAACCCTCACAGTGACCAAAACTGCCATTTTTACAGAGTTTTGCTTACTCAAAATCTTCAATTTTGACCAATTTCAGGCACAGAAATGACTTTAAACACACTTATTTTAGTTGAAAAAGTAATAACTCACATCCAACCGTCATTTAAAGTCAAAAGATTAAATGTTAAAATTTCATCAATATTGACCATTTTTTCAACGTTCGACTGGTCCGGGGTCATCGTTTTTCATCAGAAAATTGATTTTTTGGACTCTACCAAAAATGATTCAAAATGTCATTTGGATCGGGCCTCATGTTGAATAACCACTTTTTAAACCCTCACAGTGACCAAAACTGCAATTTTTACAGAGTTTTGCTTACTCAAAATCTTCAATTTTGACCAATTTCAGGCACAGAAATGACTTTAAACACACTTATTTTAGTTGAAAAAGTAATAACTCACATCCAACCGTCATTTAAAGTCAAAAGATTAAATATTAAAATTTCATCAATATTGACCATTTTTTCAACGTTCGACTGGTCCGGGGTCATCGTTTTTCATCAGAAAATTGATTTTTTGGACTCTACCAAAAATGATTCAAAATGTCATTTGGATCGGGCCTCATGTTGAATAACCACTTTTTAAACCCTCACAGTGACCAAAATTGCCATTTTTACAGAGTTTTGCTTACTCAAAATCTTCAATTTTGACCAATTTCAGGCACAGAAATGACTTTAAACACACTTATTTTAGTTGAAAAAGTAATAACTCACATCCAACCGTCATTTAAAGTCAAAAGATTAAATGTTAAAATTTCATCAATATTGACCATTTTTTCAACGTTCGACTGGTCCGGGGTCATCGTTTTTCATCAGAATATTGATTTTTTGGACTCTACCAAAAATGATTCAAAATGTCATTTGGATCGGGCCTCATGTTGAATAACCACTTTTTAAACCCTCACAGTGACCAAAACTGCAATTTTTACAGAGTTTTGCTTACTCAAAATCTTCAATTTTGACCAATTTCAGGCACAGAAATGACTTTAAACACACTTATTTTAGTTGAAAAAGTAATAACTCACATCCAACCGTCATTTAAAGTCAAAAGATTAAATGTTAAAATTTCATCAATATTGACCATTTTTTCAACGTTCGACTGGTCCGGGGTCATCGTTTTTCATCAGAATATTGATTTTTTGGACTCTACCAAAAATAATTCAAAATGTCATTTGGATCTGGCCTCATGTTGAATAACCACTTTTTAAACCCTCACAGTGACCAAAACTGCCATTTTTACAGAGTTTTGCTTACTCAAAATCTTCAATTTTGACCAATTTCAGGCACAGAAATGACTTTAAACACACTTATTTTAGTTGAAAAAGTAATAACTCACATCCAACCGTCATTTAAAGTCAAAAGATTAAATATTAATATTTCATCAATATTGACCATTTTTTCAACGTTCGACTGGTCCGGGGTCATCGTTTTTCATCAGAAAATTGCTTTTTTGGACTCTACCAAAAATGATTCAAAATGTCATTTGGATCGGGCCTCATGTTGAATAACCACTTTTTAAACCCTCACAGTGACCAAAACTGCAATTTTTACAGAGTTTTGCTTACTCAAAATCTTCAATTTTGACCAATTTCAGGCACAGAAATGACTTTAAACACACTTATTTTAGTTGAAAAAGTAATAACTCACATCCAACCGTCATTTAAAGTCAAAAGATTAAATATTAAAATTTCATCAATATTGACCATTTTTTCAACGTTCGACTGGTCCGGGGTCATCGTTTTTCATCAGAAAATTGATTTTTTGGACTCTACCAAAAATGATTCAAAATGTCATTTGGATCGGGCCTCATGTTGAATAACCACTTTTTAAACCCTCACAGTGACCAAAATTGCCATTTTTACAGAGTTTTGCTTACTCAAAATCTTCAATTTTGACCAATTTCAGGCACAGAAATGACTTTAAACACACTTATTTTAGTTGAAAAAGTAATAACTCACATCCAACCGTCATTTAAAGTCAAAAGATTAAATGTTAAAATTTCATCAATATTGACCATTTTTTCAACGTTCGACTGGTCCGGGGTCATCGTTTTTCATCAGAATATTGATTTTTTGGACTCTACCAAAAATGATTCAAAATGTCATTTGGATCGGGCCTCATGTTGAATAACCACTTTTTAAACCCTCACAGTGACCAAAACTGCAATTTTTACAGAGTTTTGCTTACTCAAAATCTTCAATTTTGACCAATTTCAGGCACAGAAATGACTTTAAACACACTTATTTTAGTTGAAAAAGTAATAACTCACATCCAACCGTCATTTAAAGTCAAAAGATTAAATGTTAAAATTTCATCAATATTGACCATTTTTTCAACGTTCGACTGGTCCGGGGTCATCGTTTTTCATCAGAATATTGATTTTTTGGACTCTACCAAAAATAATTCAAAATGTCATTTGGATCTGGCCTCATGTTGAATAACCACTTTTTAAACCCTCACAGTGACCAAAACTGCCATTTTTACAGAGTTTTGCTTACTCAAAATCTTCAATTTTGACCAATTTCAGGCACAGAAATGACTTTAAACACACTTATTTTAGTTGAAAAAGTAATAACTCACATCCAACCGTCATTTAAAGTCAAAAGATTAAATATTAATATTTCATCAATATTGACCATTTTTTCAACGTTCGACTGGTCCGGGGTCATCGTTTTTCATCAGAAAATTGCTTTTTTGGACTCTACCAAAAATGATTCAAAATGTCATTTGGATCGGGCCTCATGTTGAATAACCACTTTTTAAACCCTCACAGTGACCAAAACTGCAATTTTTACAGAGTTTTGCTTACTCAAAATCTTCAATTTTGACCAATTTCAGGCACAGAAATGACTTTAAACACACTTATTTTAGTTGAAAAAGTAATAACTCACATCCAACCGTCATTTAAAGTCAAAAGATTAAATGTTAAAATTTCATCAATATTGACCATTTTTTCAACGTTCGACTGGTCCGGGGTCATCGTTTTTCATCAGAAAATTGATTTTTTGGACTCTACCAAAAATGATTCAAAATGTCATTTGGATCAGGCCTCATGTTGAATAACCACTTTTTAAACCCTCACAGTGACCAAAATTGCCATTTTTACAGAGTTTTGCTTACTCAAAATCTTCAATTTTGACCAATTTCAGGCACAGAAATGACTTTAAACACACTTATTTTAGTTGAAAAAGTAATAACTCACATCCAACCGTCATTTAAAGTCAAAAGATTAAATGTTAAAATTTCATCAATATTGACCATTTTTTCAACGTTCGACTGGTCCGGGGTCATCGTTTTTCATCAGAAAATTGATTTTTTGGACTCTACCAAAAATAATTCAAAATGTCATTTGGATCTGGCCTCATGTTGAATAACCACTTTTTAAACCCTCACAGTGACCAAAATTGCCATTTTTACAGAGTTTTGCTTACTCAAAATCTTCAATTTTGACCAATTTCAGGCACAGAAATGACTTTAAACACACTTATTTTAGTTGAAAAAGTAATAACTCACATCCAACCGTCATTTAAAGTCAAAAGATTAAATATCAATATTTCATCAATATTGACCATTTTTTCAACGTTCGACTGGTCCGGGGTCATCGTTTTTCATCAGAAAATTGATTTTTTGGACTCTACCAAAAATGATTCAAAATGTCATTTGGACCGGGCCTCATGTTGAATAACCACTTTTTAAACCCTCACAGTGACCAAAATTGCCATTTTTACAGAGTTTTGCTTACTCAAAATCTTCAATTTTGACCAATTTCAGGCACAGAAATGACTTTAAACACACTTATTTTAGTTGAAAAAGTAATAACTCACATCCAACTGTCATTTAAAGTCAAAAGATTAAATGTTAAAATTTCATCAATATTGACCATTTTTTCAACGTTCGACTGGTCCGGGGTCATCGTTTTTCATCAGAAAATTGATTTTTTGGACTCTACCAAAAATGATTCAAAATGTCATTTGGATCAGGCCTCATGTTGAATAACCACTTTTTAAACCCTCACAGTGACCAAAACTGCCATTTTTACAGAGTTTTGCTTACTCAAAATCTTCAATTTTGACCAATTTCAGGCACAGAAATGACTTTAAACACACTTATTTTAGTTGAAAAAGTAATAACTCACATCCAACCGTCATTTAAAGTCAAAAGATTAAATGTTAAAATTTCATCAATATTGACCATTTTTTCAACGTTCGACTGGTCCGGGGTCATCGTTTTTCATCAGAAAATTGATTTTTTGGACTCTACCAAAAATGATTCAAAATGTCATTTGGATCGGGCCTCATGTTGAATAACCACTTTTTAAACCCTCACAGTGACCAAAACTGCAATTTTTACAGAGTTTTGCTTACTCAAAATCTTCAATTTTGACCAATTTCAGGCACAGAAATGACTTTAAACACACTTATTTTAGTTGAAAAAGTAATAACTCACATCCAACCGTCATTTAAAGTCAAAAGATTAAATATTAAAATTTCATCAATATTGACCATTTTTTCAACGTTCGACTGGTCCGGGGTCATCGTTTTTCATCAGAAAATTGATTTTTTGGACTCTACCAAAAATAATTCAAAATGTCATTTGGATCGGGCCTCATGTTGAATAACCACTTTTTAAACCCTCACAGTGACCAAAACTGCCATTTTTACAGAGTTTTGCTTACTCAAAATCTTCAATTTTGACCAATTTCAGGCACAGAAATGACTTTAAACACACTTATTTTAGTTGAAAAAGTAATAACTCACATCCAACCGTCATTTAAAGTCAAAAGATTAAATATCAATATTTCATCAATATTGACCATTTTTTCAACGTTCGACTGGTCCGGGGTCATCGTTTTTCATCAGAAAATTGATTTTTTGGACTCTACCAAAAATAATTCAAAATGTCATTTGGATCGGGCATCATGTTGAATAACCACTTTTTAAACCCTCACAGTGACCAAAACTGCCATTTTTACAGAGTTTTGCTTACTCAAAATCTTCAATTTTGACCAATTTCAGGCACAGAAATGACTTTAAACACACTTATTTTAGTTGAAAAAGTAATAACTCACATCCAACCGTCATTTAAAGTCAAAAGATTAAATGTTAAAATTTCATCAATATTGACCATTTTTTCAACGTTCGACTGGTCCGGGGTCATCGTTTTTCATCAGAAAATTGATTTTTTGGACTCTACCAAAAATGATTCAAAATGTCATTTGGATCAGGCCTCATGTTGAATAACCACTTTTTAAACCCTCACAGTGACCAAAACTGCCATTTTTACAGAGTTTTGCTTACTCAAAATCTTCAATTTTGACCAATTTCAGGCACAGAAATGACTTTAAACACACTTATTTTAGTTGAAAAAGTAATAACTCACATCCAACCGTCATTTAAAGTCAAAAGATTAAATGTTAAAATTTCATCAATATTGACCATTTTTTCAACGTTCGACTGGTCCGGGGTCATCGTTTTTCATCAGAAAATTGATTTTTTGGACTCTACCAAAAATGATTCAAAATGTCATTTGGATCGGGCCTCATGTTGAATAACCACTTTTTAAACCCTCACAGTGACCAAAATTGCCATTTTTACAGAGTTTTGCTTACTCAAAATCTTCAATTTTGACCAATTTCAGGCACAGAAATGACTTTAAACACACTTATTTTAGTTGAAAAAGTAATAACTCACATCCAACCGTCATTTAAAGTCAAAAGATTAAATGTTAAAATTTCATCAATATTGACCATTTTTTCAACGTTCGACTGGTCCGGGGTCATCGTTTTTCATCAGAATATTGATTTTTTGGACTCTACCAAAAATGATTCAAAATGTCATTTGGATCGGGCCTCATGTTGAATAACCACTTTTTAAACCCTCACAGTGACCAAAACTGCAATTTTTACAGAGTTTTGCTTACTCAAAATCTTCAATTTTGACCAATTTCAGGCACAGAAATGACTTTAAACACACTTATTTTAGTTGAAAAAGTAATAACTCACATCCAACCGTCATTTAAAGTCAAAAGATTAAATGTTAAAATTTCATCAATATTGACCATTTTTTCAACGTTCGACTGGTCCGGGGTCATCGTTTTTCATCAGAATATTGATTTTTTGGACTCTACCAAAAATAATTCAAAATGTCATTTGGATCTGGCCTCATGTTGAATAACCACTTTTTAAACCCTCACAGTGACCAAAACTGCCATTTTTACAGAGTTTTGCTTACTCAAAATCTTCAATTTTGACCAATTTCAGGCACAGAAATGACTTTAAACACACTTATTTTAGTTGAAAAAGTAATAACTCACATCCAACCGTCATTTAAAGTCAAAAGATTAAATATTAATATTTCATCAATATTGACCATTTTTTCAACGTTCGACTGGTCCGGGGTCATCGTTTTTCATCAGAAAATTGCTTTTTTGGACTCTACCAAAAATGATTCAAAATGTCATTTGGATCGGGCCTCATGTTGAATAACCACTTTTTAAACCCTCACAGTGACCAAAACTGCAATTTTTACAGAGTTTTGCTTACTCAAAATCTTCAATTTTGACCAATTTCAGGCACAGAAATGACTTTAAACACACTTATTTTAGTTGAAAAAGTAATAACTCACATCCAACCGTCATTTAAAGTCAAAAGATTAAATATTAAAATTTCATCAATATTGACCATTTTTTCAACGTTCGACTGGTCCGGGGTCATCGTTTTTCATCAGAAAATTGATTTTTTGGACTCTACCAAAAATGATTCAAAATGTCATTTGGATCGGGCCTCATGTTGAATAACCACTTTTTAAACCCTCACAGTGACCAAAATTGCCATTTTTACAGAGTTTTGCTTACTCAAAATCTTCAATTTTGACCAATTTCAGGCACAGAAATGACTTTAAACACACTTATTTTAGTTGAAAAAGTAATAACTCACATCCAACCGTCATTTAAAGTCAAAAGATTAAATGTTAAAATTTCATCAATATTGACCATTTTTTCAACGTTCGACTGGTCCGGGGTCATCGTTTTTCATCAGAATATTGATTTTTTGGACTCTACCAAAAATGATTCAAAATGTCATTTGGATCGGGCCTCATGTTGAATAACCACTTTTTAAACCCTCACAGTGACCAAAACTGCAATTTTTACAGAGTTTTGCTTACTCAAAATCTTCAATTTTGACCAATTTCAGGCACAGAAATGACTTTAAACACACTTATTTTAGTTGAAAAAGTAATAACTCACATCCAACCGTCATTTAAAGTCAAAAGATTAAATGTTAAAATTTCATCAATATTGACCATTTTTTCAACGTTCGACTGGTCCGGGGTCATCGTTTTTCATCAGAATATTGATTTTTTGGACTCTACCAAAAATAATTCAAAATGTCATTTGGATCTGGCCTCATGTTGAATAACCACTTTTTAAACCCTCACAGTGACCAAAACTGCCATTTTTACAGAGTTTTGCTTACTCAAAATCTTCAATTTTGACCAATTTCAGGCACAGAAATGACTTTAAACACACTTATTTTAGTTGAAAAAGTAATAACTCACATCCAACCGTCATTTAAAGTCAAAAGATTAAATATTAATATTTCATCAATATTGACCATTTTTTCAACGTTCGACTGGTCCGGGGTCATCGTTTTTCATCAGAAAATTGCTTTTTTGGACTCTACCAAAAATGATTCAAAATGTCATTTGGATCGGGCCTCATGTTGAATAACCACTTTTTAAACCCTCACAGTGACCAAAACTGCAATTTTTACAGAGTTTTGCTTACTCAAAATCTTCAATTTTGACCAATTTCAGGCACAGAAATGACTTTAAACACACTTATTTTAGTTGAAAAAGTAATAACTCACATCCAACCGTCATTTAAAGTCAAAAGATTAAATGTTAAAATTTCATCAATATTGACCATTTTTTCAACGTTCGACTGGTCCGGGGTCATCGTTTTTCATCAGAAAATTGATTTTTTGGACTCTACCAAAAATGATTCAAAATGTCATTTGGATCAGGCCTCATGTTGAATAACCACTTTTTAAACCCTCACAGTGACCAAAATTGCCATTTTTACAGAGTTTTGCTTACTCAAAATCTTCAATTTTGACCAATTTCAGGCACAGAAATGACTTTAAACACACTTATTTTAGTTGAAAAAGTAATAACTCACATCCAACCGTCATTTAAAGTCAAAAGATTAAATGTTAAAATTTCATCAATATTGACCATTTTTTCAACGTTCGACTGGTCCGGGGTCATCGTTTTTCATCAGAAAATTGATTTTTTGGACTCTACCAAAAATAATTCAAAATGTCATTTGGATCTGGCCTCATGTTGAATAACCACTTTTTAAACCCTCACAGTGACCAAAATTGCCATTTTTACAGAGTTTTGCTTACTCAAAATCTTCAATTTTGACCAATTTCAGGCACAGAAATGACTTTAAACACACTTATTTTAGTTGAAAAAGTAATAACTCACATCCAACCGTCATTTAAAGTCAAAAGATTAAATATCAATATTTCATCAATATTGACCATTTTTTCAACGTTCGACTGGTCCGGGGTCATCGTTTTTCATCAGAAAATTGATTTTTTGGACTCTACCAAAAATGATTCAAAATGTCATTTGGACCGGGCCTCATGTTGAATAACCACTTTTTAAACCCTCACAGTGACCAAAATTGCCATTTTTACAGAGTTTTGCTTACTCAAAATCTTCAATTTTGACCAATTTCAGGCACAGAAATGACTTTAAACACACTTATTTTAGTTGAAAAAGTAATAACTCACATCCAACTGTCATTTAAAGTCAAAAGATTAAATGTTAAAATTTCATCAATATTGACCATTTTTTCAACGTTCGACTGGTCCGGGGTCATCGTTTTTCATCAGAAAATTGATTTTTTGGACTCTACCAAAAATGATTCAAAATGTCATTTGGATCAGGCCTCATGTTGAATAACCACTTTTTAAACCCTCACAGTGACCAAAACTGCCATTTTTACAGAGTTTTGCTTACTCAAAATCTTCAATTTTGACCAATTTCAGGCACAGAAATGACTTTAAACACACTTATTTTAGTTGAAAAAGTAATAACTCACATCCAACCGTCATTTAAAGTCAAAAGATTAAATGTTAAAATTTCATCAATATTGACCATTTTTTCAACGTTCGACTGGTCCGGGGTCATCGTTTTTCATCAGAAAATTGATTTTTTGGACTCTACCAAAAATGATTCAAAATGTCATTTGGATCGGGCCTCATGTTGAATAACCACTTTTTAAACCCTCACAGTGACCAAAACTGCAATTTTTACAGAGTTTTGCTTACTCAAAATCTTCAATTTTGACCAATTTCAGGCACAGAAATGACTTTAAACACACTTATTTTAGTTGAAAAAGTAATAACTCACATCCAACCGTCATTTAAAGTCAAAAGATTAAATATTAAAATTTCATCAATATTGACCATTTTTTCAACGTTCGACTGGTCCGGGGTCATCGTTTTTCATCAGAAAATTGATTTTTTGGACTCTACCAAAAATAATTCAAAATGTCATTTGGATCGGGCCTCATGTTGAATAACCACTTTTTAAACCCTCACAGTGACCAAAACTGCCATTTTTACAGAGTTTTGCTTACTCAAAATCTTCAATTTTGACCAATTTCAGGCACAGAAATGACTTTAAACACACTTATTTTAGTTGAAAAAGTAATAACTCACATCCAACCGTCATTTAAAGTCAAAAGATTAAATATCAATATTTCATCAATATTGACCATTTTTTCAACGTTCGACTGGTCCGGGGTCATCGTTTTTCATCAGAAAATTGATTTTTTGGACTCTACCAAAAATAATTCAAAATGTCATTTGGATCGGGCATCATGTTGAATAACCACTTTTTAAACCCTCACAGTGACCAAAACTGCCATTTTTACAGAGTTTTGCTTACTCAAAATCTTCAATTTTGACCAATTTCAGGCACAGAAATGACTTTAAACACACTTATTTTAGTTGAAAAAGTAATAACTCACATCCAACCGTCATTTAAAGTCAAAAGATTAAATGTTAAAATTTCATCAATATTGACCATTTTTTCAACGTTCGACTGGTCCGGGGTCATCGTTTTTCATCAGAAAATTGATTTTTTGGACTCTACCAAAAATGATTCAAAATGTCATTTGGATCAGGCCTCATGTTGAATAACCACTTTTTAAACCCTCACAGTGACCAAAACTGCCATTTTTACAGAGTTTTGCTTACTCAAAATCTTCAATTTTGACCAATTTCAGGCACAGAAATGACTTTAAACACACTTATTTTAGTTGAAAAAGTAATAACTCACATCCAACCGTCATTTAAAGTCAAAAGATTAAATGTTAAAATTTCATCAATATTGACCATTTTTTCAACGTTCGACTGGTCCGGGGTCATCGTTTTTCATCAGAAAATTGATTTTTTGGACTCTACCAAAAATGATTCAAAATGTCATTTGGATCGGGCCTCATGTTGAATAACCACTTTTTAAACCCTCACAGTGACCAAAACTGCAATTTTTACAGAGTTTTGCTTACTCAAAATCTTCAATTTTGACCAATTTCAGGCACAGAAATGACTTTAAACACACTTATTTTAGTTGAAAAAGTAATAACTCACATCCAACCGTCATTTAAAGTCAAAAGATTAAATATTAAAATTTCATCAATATTGACCATTTTTTCAACGTTCGACTGGTCCGGGGTCATCGTTTTTCATCAGAAAATTGATTTTTTGGACTCTACCAAAAATGATTCAAAATGTCATTTGGATCGGGCCTCATGTTGAATAACCACTTTTTAAACCCTCACAGTGACCAAAATTGCCATTTTTACAGAGTTTTGCTTACTCAAAATCTTCAATTTTGACCAATTTCAGGCACAGAAATGACTTTAAACACACTTATTTTAGTTGAAAAAGTAATAACTCACATCCAACCGTCATTTAAAGTCAAAAGATTAAATGTTAAAATTTCATCAATATTGACCATTTTTTCAACGTTCGACTGGTCCGGGGTCATCGTTTTTCATCAGAATATTGATTTTTTGGACTCTACCAAAAATGATTCAAAATGTCATTTGGATCGGGCCTCATGTTGAATAACCACTTTTTAAACCCTCACAGTGACCAAAACTGCAATTTTTACAGAGTTTTGCTTACTCAAAATCTTCAATTTTGACCAATTTCAGGCACAGAAATGACTTTAAACACACTTATTTTAGTTGAAAAAGTAATAACTCACATCCAACCGTCATTTAAAGTCAAAAGATTAAATGTTAAAATTTCATCAATATTGACCATTTTTTCAACGTTCGACTGGTCCGGGGTCATCGTTTTTCATCAGAATATTGATTTTTTGGACTCTACCAAAAATAATTCAAAATGTCATTTGGATCTGGCCTCATGTTGAATAACCACTTTTTAAACCCTCACAGTGACCAAAACTGCCATTTTTACAGAGTTTTGCTTACTCAAAATCTTCAATTTTGACCAATTTCAGGCACAGAAATGACTTTAAACACACTTATTTTAGTTGAAAAAGTAATAACTCACATCCAACCGTCATTTAAAGTCAAAAGATTAAATATTAATATTTCATCAATATTGACCATTTTTTCAACGTTCGACTGGTCCGGGGTCATCGTTTTTCATCAGAAAATTGCTTTTTTGGACTCTACCAAAAATGATTCAAAATGTCATTTGGATCGGGCCTCATGTTGAATAACCACTTTTTAAACCCTCACAGTGACCAAAACTGCAATTTTTACAGAGTTTTGCTTACTCAAAATCTTCAATTTTGACCAATTTCAGGCACAGAAATGACTTTAAACACACTTATTTTAGTTGAAAAAGTAATAACTCACATCCAACCGTCATTTAAAGTCAAAAGATTAAATATTAAAATTTCATCAATATTGACCATTTTTTCAACGTTCGACTGGTCCGGGGTCATCGTTTTTCATCAGAAAATTGATTTTTTGGACTCTACCAAAAATGATTCAAAATGTCATTTGGATCGGGCCTCATGTTGAATAACCACTTTTTAAACCCTCACAGTGACCAAAATTGCCATTTTTACAGAGTTTTGCTTACTCAAAATCTTCAATTTTGACCAATTTCAGGCACAGAAATGACTTTAAACACACTTATTTTAGTTGAAAAAGTAATAACTCACATCCAACCGTCATTTAAAGTCAAAAGATTAAATGTTAAAATTTCATCAATATTGACCATTTTTTCAACGTTCGACTGGTCCGGGGTCATCGTTTTTCATCAGAATATTGATTTTTTGGACTCTACCAAAAATGATTCAAAATGTCATTTGGATCGGGCCTCATGTTGAATAACCACTTTTTAAACCCTCACAGTGACCAAAACTGCAATTTTTACAGAGTTTTGCTTACTCAAAATCTTCAATTTTGACCAATTTCAGGCACAGAAATGACTTTAAACACACTTATTTTAGTTGAAAAAGTAATAACTCACATCCAACCGTCATTTAAAGTCAAAAGATTAAATGTTAAAATTTCATCAATATTGACCATTTTTTCAACGTTCGACTGGTCCGGGGTCATCGTTTTTCATCAGAATATTGATTTTTTGGACTCTACCAAAAATAATTCAAAATGTCATTTGGATCTGGCCTCATGTTGAATAACCACTTTTTAAACCCTCACAGTGACCAAAACTGCCATTTTTACAGAGTTTTGCTTACTCAAAATCTTCAATTTTGACCAATTTCAGGCACAGAAATGACTTTAAACACACTTATTTTAGTTGAAAAAGTAATAACTCACATCCAACCGTCATTTAAAGTCAAAAGATTAAATATTAATATTTCATCAATATTGACCATTTTTTCAACGTTCGACTGGTCCGGGGTCATCGTTTTTCATCAGAAAATTGCTTTTTTGGACTCTACCAAAAATGATTCAAAATGTCATTTGGATCGGGCCTCATGTTGAATAACCACTTTTTAAACCCTCACAGTGACCAAAACTGCAATTTTTACAGAGTTTTGCTTACTCAAAATCTTCAATTTTGACCAATTTCAGGCACAGAAATGACTTTAAACACACTTATTTTAGTTGAAAAAGTAATAACTCACATCCAACCGTCATTTAAAGTCAAAAGATTAAATGTTAAAATTTCATCAATATTGACCATTTTTTCAACGTTCGACTGGTCCGGGGTCATCGTTTTTCATCAGAAAATTGATTTTTTGGACTCTACCAAAAATGATTCAAAATGTCATTTGGATCAGGCCTCATGTTGAATAACCACTTTTTAAACCCTCACAGTGACCAAAACTGCCATTTTTACAGAGTTTTGCTTACTCAAAATCTTCAATTTTGACCAATTTCAGGCACAGAAATGACTTTAAACACACTTATTTTAGTTGAAAAAGTAATAACTCACATCCAACCGTCATTTAAAGTCAAAAGATTAAATATTAAAATTTCATCAATATTGACCATTTTTTCAACGTTCGACTGGTCCGGGGTCATCGTTTTTCATCAGAAAATTGATTTCTTGGACTCTACCAAAAATGATTCAAAATGTCATTTGGATCGGGCCTCATGTTGAATAACCACTTTTTAAACCCTCACAGTGACCAAAATTGCTATTTTTACAGAGTTTTGCTTACTCAAAATCTTCAATTTTGACCAATTTCAGGCACAGAAATGACTTTAAACACACTTATTTTAGTTGCAAAAGTAATAACTCACATCCAACCGTCATTGAAAGTCAAAAGATTAAATGTTAAAATTTCATCAATATTGACCATTTTTTCAACGTTCGACTGGTCCGGGGTAATCGTTTTTCATCAGAAAATGGATTTTTTGGACTCTACCAAAAATGATTCAAAATGTCATTTGGATCGGGCCTCATGTTGAATAACCACTTTTTAAACCCTCACGGTGACCAAAATTGCCATTTTTACAGAGTTTTGCTTACTCAAAATCTTCAATTTTGACCAATTTCAGGCACAGAAATGACTTTAAACACACTTCTTTTAGTTGAAAAAGTAATAACTCACATCCAACCGTCATTTAAAGTCAAAAGATTAAATGTTAAAATTTCATCAATATTGACCATTTTTTCAACGTTCGACTGGTCCGGGGTCATCGTTTTTCATCAGAAAATTGATTTTTTGGACTCTACCAAAAATGATTCAAAATGTCATTTAGATCGGGCCTCATGTTGAATAACCACTTTTTAAACCCTCACAGTGACCAAAATTGCCATTTTTACAGAGTTTTGCTTACTCAAAATCTTCAATTTTGACCAATTTCAGGCACAGAAATGACTTTAAACACACTTATTTTAGTTGAAAAAGTAATAACTCACATCCAACCGTCATTTAAAGTCAAAAGATTAAATGTTAAAATTTCATCAATATTGACCATTTTTTCAACGTTCGACTGGTCCGGGGTTATCGTTTTTCATCAGAAAATTGATTTTTTGGACTCTACCAAAAATGATTCAAAATGTCATTTGGATCGGGCCTCATGTTGAATAACCACTTTTTAAACCCTCACAGTGACCAAAATTGCCATTTTTACAGAGTTTTGCTTACTCAAAATCTTCAATTTTGACCAATTTCAGGCACAGAAATGACTTTAAACACACTTATTTTAGTTGAAAAAGTAATAACTCACATCCAACCGTCATTTAAAGTCAAAAGATTAAATGTTAAAATTTCATCAATATTGACCATTTTTTCAACGTTCGACTGGTCCGGGGTCATCGTTTTTCATCAGAAAATTGATTTTTTGGACTCTACCAAAAATGATTCAAAATGTCATTTGGATCAGGCCTCATGTTGAATAACCACTTTTTAAACCCTCACAGTGACCAAAACTGCCATTTTTACAGAGTTTTGCTTACTCAAAATCTTCAATTTTGACCAATTTCAGGCACAGAAATGACTTTAAACACACTTATTTTAGTTGAAAAAGTAATAACTCACATCCAACCGTCATTTAAAGTCAAAAGATTAAATGTTAAAATTTCATCAATATTGACAATTTTTTCAACGTTCGACTGGTCCGGGGTCATCGTTTTTCATCAGAAAATTGCTTTTTTGGACTCTACCAAAAATGATTCAAAATGTCATTTGGATCGGGCCTCATGTTGAATAACCACTTTTTAAACCCTCACAGTGACCAAAACTGCAATTTTTACAGAGTTTTGCTTACTCAAAATCTTCAATTTTGACCAATTTCAGGCACAGAAATGACTTTAAACACACTTATTTTAGTTGAAAAAGTAATAACTCACATCCAACCGTCATTTAAAGTCAAAAGATTAAATATTAAAATTTCATTAATATTGACCATTTTTTCAACGTTCGACTGGTCCGGGGTCATCGTTTTTCATCAGAAAATGGATTTTTTGGACTCTACCAAAAATGATTCAAAATGTCATTTGGATCGGGCCTCATGTTGAATAACCACTTTTTAAACCCTCACAGTGACCAAAATTGCCATTTTTACAGAGTTTTGCTTACTCAAAATCTTCAATTTTGACCAATTTCAGGCACAGAAATGACTTTAAACACACTTATTTTAGTTGAAAAAGTAATAACTCACATCCAACCGTCATTTAAAGTCAAAAGATTAAATGTTAAAATTTCATCAATATTGACCATTTTTTCAACGTTCGACTGGTCCGGGGTCATCGTTTTTCATCAGAAAATTGATTTTTTGGACTCTACCAAAAATAATTCAAAATGTCATTTGGATCGGGCCTCATGTTGAATAACCACTTTTTAAACCCTCACAGTGACCAAAACTGCCATTTTTACAGAGTTTTGCTTACTCAAAATCTTCAATTTTGACCAATTTCAGGCACAGAAATGACTTTAAACACACTTATTTTAGTTGAAAAAGTAATAACTCACATCCAACCGTCATTTAAAGTCAAAAGATTAAATATCAATATTTCATCAATATTGACCATTTTTTCAACGTTCGACTGGTCCGGGGTCATCGTTTTTCATCAGAAAATTGATTTTTTGGACTCTACCAAAAATGATTCAAAATGTCATTTGGACCGGGCCTCATGTTGAATAACCACTTTTTAAACCCTCACAGTGACCAAAATTGCCATTTTTACAGAGTTTTGCTTACTCAAAATCTTCAATTTTGACCAATTTCAGGCACAGAAATGACTTTAAACACACTTATTTTAGTTGAAAAAGTAATAACTCACATCCAACCGTCATTTAAAGTCAAAAGATTAAATGTTAAAATTTCATCAATATTGACCATTTTTTCAACGTTCGACTGGTCCGGGGTCATCGTTTTTCATCAGAAAATTGATTTTTTGGACTCTACCAAAAATGATTCAAAATGTCATTTGGATCAGGCCTCATGTTGAATAACCACTTTTTAAACCCTCACAGTGACCAAAACTGCCATTTTTACAGAGTTTTGCTTACTCAAAATCTTCAATTTTGACCAATTTCACGCACAGAAATGACTTTAAACACACTTATTTTAGTTGAAAAAGTAATAACTCACATCCAACCGTCATTTAAAGTCAAAAGATTAAATGTTAAAATTCCATCAATATTGACCATTTTTTCAATGTTCGACTGGTCCGGGGTCATCGTTTTTCATCAGAAAATGGATTTTTTGGACTCTACCAAAAATGATTCAAAATGTCATTTGGATCGGGCCTCATGTTGAATAACCACTTTTTAAACCCTCATAGTGACCAAAACTGCCATTTTTACAGAGTTTTGCTTACTCAAAATCTTCAATTTTGACCAATTTCAGGCACAGAAATGACTTTAAACACACTTATTTTAGTTGAAAAAGTAATAACTCACATCCAACCATCATGTAAAGTCAAAAGATTATATGTTAAAATTTCATCAATATTGACCATTTTTTCAACGTTCGACTGGTCCGGGGTCATCGTTTTTCATCAGAAAATTGATTTTTTGGACTCTACCAAAAATGATTCAAAATGTCATTTGGATCGGGCCTCATGTTGAATAACCACTTTTTAAACCCTCACAGTGACCAAAATTGCCATTTTTACAGAGTTTTGCTTACTCAAAATCTTCAATTTTGACCAATTTCAGGCACAGAAATGACTTTAAACACACTTATTTTAGTTGAAAAAGTAATAACTCACATCCAACCGTCATTTAAAGTCAAAAGATTAAATGTTAAAATTTCATCAATATTGACCATTTTTTCAACGTTCGACTGGTCCGGGGTCATCGTTTTTCATCAGAAAATTGATTTTTTGGACTCTACCAAAAATAATTCAAAATGTCATTTGGATCTGGCCTCATGTTGAATAACCACTTTTTAAACCCTCACAGTGACCAAAACTGCCATTTTTACAGAGTTTTGCTTACTCAAAATCTTCAATTTTGACCAATTTCAGGCACAGAAATGACTTTAAACACACTTATTTTAGTTGAAAAAGTAATAACTCACATCCAACCGTCATTTAAAGTCAAAAGATTAAATGTTAAAATTTCATCAATATTGACCATTTTTTCAACGTTCGACTGGTCCGGGGTCATCGTTTTTCATCAGAAAATTGATTTTTTGGACTCTACCAAAAATGATTCAAAATGTCATTTGGATCAGGCCTCATGTTGAATAACCACTTTTTAAACCCTCACAGTGACCAAAACTGCCATTTTTACAGAGTTTTGCTTACTCAAAATCTTCAATTTTGACCAATTTCAGGCACAGAAATGACTTTAAACACACTTATTTTAGTTGAAAAAGTAATAACTCACATCCAACCGTCATTTAAAGTCAAAAGATTAAATGTTAAAATTTCATAAATATTGACCATTTTTTCAACGTTCGACTGGTCCGGGGTCATCGTTTTTCATCAGAAAATTGCTTTTTTGGACTCTACCAAAAATGATTCAAAATGTCATTTGGATCGGGCCTCATGTTGAATAACCACTTTTTAAACCCTCACAGTGACCAAAACTGCAATTTCTACAGAGTTTTGCTTACTCAAAATCTTCAATTTTGACCAATTTCAGGCACAGAAATGACTTTAAACACACTTATTTTAGTTGAAAAAGTAATAACTCACATCCAACCGTCATTTAAAGTCAAAAGATTAAATATCAATATTTCATCAATATTGACCATTTTTTCAACGTTCGACTGGTCCGGGGTCATCGTTTTTCATCAGAAAATTGATTTTTTGGACTCTACCAAAAATGATTCAAAATGTCATTTGGACCGGGCCTCATGTTGAATAACCACTTTTTAAACCCTCACAGTGACCAAAATTGCCATTTTTACAGAGTTTTGCTTACTCAAAATCTTCAATTTTGACCAATTTCAGGCACAGAAATGACTTTAAACACACTTATTTTAGTTGAAAAAGTAATAACTCACATCCAACTGTCATTTAAAGTCAAAAGATTAAATGTTAAAATTTCATCAATATTGACCATTTTTTCAACGTTCGACTGGTCCGGGGTCATCGTTTTTCATCAGAAAATTGATTTTTTGGACTCTACCAAAAATGATTCAAAATGTCATTTGGATCAGGCCTCATGTTGAATAACCACTTTTTAAACCCTCACAGTGACCAAAACTGCCATTTTTACAGAGTTTTGCTTACTCAAAATCTTCAATTTTGACCAATTTCAGGCACAGAAATGACTTTAAACACACTTATTTTAGTTGAAAAAGTAATAACTCACATCCAACCGTCATTTAAAGTCAAAAGATTAAATGTTAAAATTTCATCAATATTGACCATTTTTTCAACGTTCGACTGGTCCGGGGTCATCGTTTTTCATCAGAAAATTGATTTTTTGGACTCTACCAAAAATGATTCAAAATGTCATTTGGATCGGGCCTCATGTTGAATAACCACTTTTTAAACCCTCACAGTGACCAAAACTGCAATTTTTACAGAGTTTTGCTTACTCAAAATCTTCAATTTTGACCAATTTCAGGCACAGAAATGACTTTAAACACACTTATTTTAGTTGAAAAAGTAATAACTCACATCCAACCGTCATTTAAAGTCAAAAGATTAAATATTAAAATTTCATCAATATTGACCATTTTTTCAACGTTCGACTGGTCCGGGGTCATCGTTTTTCATCAGAAAATTGATTTTTTGGACTCTACCAAAAATAATTCAAAATGTCATTTGGATCGGGCCTCATGTTGAATAACCACTTTTTAAACCCTCACAGTGACCAAAACTGCCATTTTTACAGAGTTTTGCTTACTCAAAATCTTCAATTTTGACCAATTTCAGGCACAGAAATGACTTTAAACACACTTATTTTAGTTGAAAAAGTAATAACTCACATCCAACCGTCATTTAAAGTCAAAAGATTAAATATCAATATTTCATCAATATTGACCATTTTTTCAACGTTCGACTGGTCCGGGGTCATCGTTTTTCATCAGAAAATTGATTTTTTGGACTCTACCAAAAATGATTCAAAATGTCATTTGGATCAGGCCTCATGTTGAATAACCACTTTTTAAACCCTCACAGTGACCAAAACTGCCATTTTTACAGAGTTTTGCTTACTCAAAATCTTCAATTTTGACCAATTTCAGGCACAGAAATGACTTTAAACACACTTATTTTAGTTGAAAAAGTAATAACTCACATCCAACCGTCATTTAAAGTCAAAAGATTAAATGTTAAAATTTCATCAATATTGACCATTTTTTCAACGTTCGACTGGTCCGGGGTCATCGTTTTTCATCAGAAAATTGATTTTTTGGACTCTACCAAAAATGATTCAAAATGTCATTTGGATCGGGCCTCATGTTGAATAACCACTTTTTAAACCCTCACAGTGACCAAAACTGCAATTTTTACAGAGTTTTGCTTACTCAAAATCTTCAATTTTGACCAATTTCAGGCACAGAAATGACTTTAAACACACTTATTTTAGTTGAAAAAGTAATAACTCACATCCAACCGTCATTTAAAGTCAAAAGATTAAATATTAAAATTTCATCAATATTGACCATTTTTTCAACGTTCGACTGGTCCGGGGTCATCGTTTTTCATCAGAAAATTGATTTTTTGGACTCTACCAAAAATGATTCAAAATGTCATTTGGATCGGGCCTCATGTTGAATAACCACTTTTTAAACCCTCACAGTGACCAAAATTGCCATTTTTACAGAGTTTTGCTTACTCAAAATCTTCAATTTTGACCAATTTCAGGCACAGAAATGACTTTAAACACACTTATTTTAGTTGAAAAAGTAATAACTCACATCCAACCGTCATTTAAAGTCAAAAGATTAAATGTTAAAATTTCATCAATATTGACCATTTTTTCAACGTTCGACTGGTCCGGGGTCATCGTTTTTCATCAGAATATTGATTTTTTGGACTCTACCAAAAATGATTCAAAATGTCATTTGGATCGGGCCTCATGTTGAATAACCACTTTTTAAACCCTCACAGTGACCAAAACTGCAATTTTTACAGAGTTTTGCTTACTCAAAATCTTCAATTTTGACCAATTTCAGGCACAGAAATGACTTTAAACACACTTATTTTAGTTGAAAAAGTAATAACTCACATCCAACCGTCATTTAAAGTCAAAAGATTAAATGTTAAAATTTCATCAATATTGACCATTTTTTCAACGTTCGACTGGTCCGGGGTCATCGTTTTTCATCAGAATATTGATTTTTTGGACTCTACCAAAAATAATTCAAAATGTCATTTGGATCTGGCCTCATGTTGAATAACCACTTTTTAAACCCTCACAGTGACCAAAACTGCCATTTTTACAGAGTTTTGCTTACTCAAAATCTTCAATTTTGACCAATTTCAGGCACAGAAATGACTTTAAACACACTTATTTTAGTTGAAAAAGTAATAACTCACATCCAACCGTCATTTAAAGTCAAAAGATTAAATATTAATATTTCATCAATATTGACCATTTTTTCAACGTTCGACTGGTCCGGGGTCATCGTTTTTCATCAGAAAATTGATTTTTTGGACTCTACCAAAAATGATTCAAAATGTCATTTGGACCGGGCCTCATGTTGAATAACCACTTTTTAAACCCTCACAGTGACCAAAACTGCCATTTTTACAGAGTTTTGCTTACTCAAAATCTTCAATTTTGACCAATTTCAGGCACAGAAATGACTTTAAACACACTTATTTTAGTTGAAAAAGTAATAACTCACATCCAACCGTCATTTAAAGTCAAAAGATTAAATGTTAAAATTTCATCAATATTGACCATTTTTTCAACGTTCGACTGGTCCGGGGTCATCGTTTTTCATCAGAAAATTGCTTTTTTGGACTCTACCAAAAATGATTCAAAATGTCATTTGGATCGGGCCTCATGTTGAATAACCACTTTTTAAACGCTCACAGTGACCAAAACTGCAATTTTTACAGAGTTTTGCTTACTCAAAATCTTCAATTTTGACCAATTTCAGGCACAGAAATGACTTTAAATACACTTATTTTAGTTGAAAAAGTAATAACTCACATCCAACCGTCATTTAAAGTCAAAAGATTAAATGTTAAAATTTCATCAATATTGACCATTTTTTCAACGTTCGACTGGTCCGGGGTCATCGTTTTTCATCAGAAAATTGATTTTTTGGACTCTACCAAAAATGATTCAAAATGTCATTTGGATCAGGCCTCATGTTGAATAACCACTTTTTAAACCCTCACAGTGACCAAAACTGCCATTTTTACAGAGTTTTGCTTACTCAAAATCTTCAATTTTGACCAATTTCAGGCACAGAAATGACTTTAAACACACTTATTTTAGTTGAAAAAGTAATAACTCACATCCAACCGTCATTTAAAGTCAAAAGATTAAATATTAAAATTTCATCAATATTGACCATTTTTTCAACGTTCGACTGGTCCGGGGTCATCGTTTTTCATCAGAAAATTGATTTCTTGGACTCTACCAAAAATGATTCAAAATGTCATTTGGATCGGGCCTCATGTTGAATAACCACTTTTTAAACCCTCACAGTGACCAAAATTGCTATTTTTACAGAGTTTTGCTTACTCAAAATCTTCAATTTTGACCAATTTCAGGCACAGAAATGACTTTAAACACACTTATTTTAGTTGCAAAAGTAATAACTCACATCCAACCGTCATTGAAAGTCAAAAGATTAAATGTTAAAATTTCATCAATATTGACCATTTTTTCAACGTTCGACTGGTCCGGGGTAATCGTTTTTCATCAGAAAATGGATTTTTTGGACTCTACCAAAAATGATTCAAAATGTCATTTGGATCGGGCCTCATGTTGAATAACCACTTTTTAAACCCTCACGGTGACCAAAATTGCCATTTTTACAGAGTTTTGCTTACTCAAAATCTTCAATTTTGACCAATTTCAGGCACAGAAATGACTTTAAACACACTTCTTTTAGTTGAAAAAGTAATAACTCACATCCAACCGTCATTTAAAGTCAAAAGATTAAATGTTAAAATTTCATCAATATTGACCATTTTTTCAACGTTCGACTGGTCCGGGGTCATCGTTTTTCATCAGAAAATTGATTTTTTGGACTCTACCAAAAATGATTCAAAATGTCATTTAGATCGGGCCTCATGTTGAATAACCACTTTTTAAACCCTCACAGTGACCAAAATTGCCATTTTTACAGAGTTTTGCTTACTCAAAATCTTCAATTTTGACCAATTTCAGGCACAGAAATGACTTTAAACACACTTATTTTAGTTGAAAAAGTAATAACTCACATCCAACCGTCATTTAAAGTCAAAAGATTAAATGTTAAAATTTCATCAATATTGACCATTTTTTCAACGTTCGACTGGTCCGGGGTTATCGTTTTTCATCAGAAAATTGATTTTTTGGACTCTACCAAAAATGATTCAAAATGTCATTTGGATCGGGCCTCATGTTGAATAACCACTTTTTAAACCCTCACAGTGACCAAAATTGCCATTTTTACAGAGTTTTGCTTACTCAAAATCTTCAATTTTGACCAATTTCAGGCACAGAAATGACTTTAAACACACTTATTTTAGTTGAAAAAGTAATAACTCACATCCAACCGTCATTTAAAGTCAAAAGATTAAATGTTAAAATTTCATCAATATTGACCAGTTTTTTCAACGTTCGACTGGTCCGGGGTCATCGTTTTTCATCAGAAAATGGATTTTTTGGACTCTACCAAAAATGATTCAAAATGTCATTTGGATCAGGCCTCATGTTGAATAACCACTTTTTAAAACCTCACAGTGACCAAAACTGCCATTTTTACAGAGTTTTGCTTACTCAAAATCTTCAATTTTGACCAATTTCAGGCACAGAAATGACTTTAAACACACTTGTTTTAGTTGAAAAAGTAATAACTCACATCCAACCGTCATTTAAAGTCAAAAGATTAAATGTTAAAATTTCATCAATATTGACCATTTTTTCAACGTTCGACTGGTCCGGGGTCATCGTTTTTCATCAGAAAATTGATTTTTTGGACTCTACCAAAAATGATTCAAAATGTCATTTGGATCGGGCCTCATGTTGAATAACCACTTTTTAAACCCTCACAGTGACCAAAATTGCCATTTTTACAGAGTTTTGCTTACTCAAAATCTTCAATTTTGACCAATTTCAAGGACAGAAATGACTTTAAACACACCTATTTTAGTTGAAAAAGTAATAACTCACATCCAACCGTCATTTAAAGTCAAAAGATTAAATGTTAAAATTTCATCAATATTGACCATTTTTTCAACGTTCGACTTGTCCGGGGGTCATCGTTTTTCATCAGAAAATTGATTTTTTGGACTCTACCAAAAATGATTCAAAATGTCATTTGGATCGGGCCTCATGTTGAATAACCACTTTTTAAACCCTCACAGTGACCAAAATTGCCATTTTTACAGAGTTTTGCTTACTCAAAATCTTCAATTTTGACCAATTTCAGGCACAGAAATGACTTTAAACACACTTATTTTAGTTGAAAAAGTAATAACTCACATCCAACCGTCATTTAAAGTCAAAAGATTAAATGTTAAAATTTCATCAATATTGACCATTTTTTCAACGTTCGACTGGTCCGGGGTCATCGTTTTTCATCAGAAAATGGATTTTTTGGACTCTACCAAAAATGATTCAAAATGTCATTTGGATCAGGCCTCATGTTGAATAACCACTTTTTAAACCCTCACAGTGACCAAAACTGCCATTTTTACCGAGTTTTGCTTACTCAAAACCTTCAATTTTGACCAATTTCAGGCACAGAAATGACTTTAAACACACTTATTTTAGTTGAAAAAGTAATAACTCACATCCAACCGCCATTTAAAGTCAAAAGATTAAATGTTAAAATTTCATCAATATTGACCATTTTTTCAACGTTCGACTGGTCCGGGGTCATCGTTTTTCATCAGAAAATTGATTTTTTCGACTCTACCAAAAATGATTCAAAATGTCATTTGGATCGGGCCTCATATTGAATAACCACTTTTTAAACCCTCACAGTGACCAAAACTGCCATTTTTACAGAGTTTTGCTTACTCAAAATCTTCAATTTTGACCAATTTCAGGCACAGAAATGACTTTAAACACACTTATTTTAGTTGAAAAAGTAATAACTGACATCCAACCGTCATTTAAAGTCAAAAGATTAAATGTTAAAATTTCATCAATATTGACCATTTTTTCAACGTTCGACTGGTCCGGGGTCATCGTTTTTCATCAGAAAATTGATTTTTTGGACTCTACCAAAAATAATTCAAAATGTCATTTGGATCGGGCCTCATGTTGAATAACCACTTTTTAAACCCTCACAGTGACCAAAATTGCCATTTTTACAGAGTTTTGCTTACTCAAAATCTTCAATTTTGACCAATTTCAGGCACAGAAATGACTTTAAACACACTTATTTTAGTTGAAAAAGTAATAACTCACATCCAACCGTCATTTAAAGTCAAAAGATTAAATGTTAAAATTTCATCAATATTGACCATTTTTTCAACGTTCGACTGGTCCGGGGTCATCGTTTTTCATCAGAAAATTGATTTTTTGGACTCTACCAAAAATAATTCAAAATGTCATTTGGATCTGGCCTCATGTTGAATAACCACTTTTTAAACCCTCACAGTGACCAAAACTGCCATTTTTACAGAGTTTTGCTTACTCAAAATCTTCAATTTTGACCAATTTCAGGCACAGAAATGACTTTAAACACACTTATTTTAGTTGAAAAAGTAATAACTCACATCCAACCATCATTTAAAGTCAAAAGATTAAATATTAATATTTCATCAATATTGACCATTTTTTCAACGTTCGACTGGTCCGGGGTCATCGTTTTTCATCAGAAAATTGATTTTTTGGACTCTACCAAAAATGATTCAAAATGTCATTTGGACCGGGCCTCATGTTGAATAACCACTTTTTAAACCCTCACAGTGACCAAAACTGCCATTTTTACAGAGTTTTGCTTACTCAAAATCTTCAATTTTGACCAATTTCAGGCACAGAAATGACTTTAAACACACTTATTTTAGTTGAAAAAGTAAAAACTCACATCCAACCGTCATTTAAAGTCAAAAGATTAAATGTTAAAATTTCATCAATATTGACCATTTTTTCAACGTTCGACTGGTCCGGGGTCATCGTTTTTCATCAGAAAATTGCTTTTTTGGACTCTACCAAAAATGATTCAAAATGTCATTTGGATCGGGCCTCATGTTGAATAACCACTTTTTAAACCCTCACAGTGACCAAAACTGCAATTTTTACAGAGTTTTGCTTACTCAAAATCTTCAATTTTGACCAATTTCAGGCATAGAAATGACTTTAAACACACTTATTTTAGTTGAAAAAGTAATAACTCACATCCAACCGTCATTTAAAGTCAAAAGATTAAATGTTAAAATTTCATCAATATTGACCATTTTTTCAACGTTCGACTGGTCCGGGGTCATCGTTTTTCATCAGAAAATGGATTTTTTGGACTCTACCAAAAATGATTCAAAATGTCATTTGGATCAGGCCTCATGTTGAATAACCACTTTTTAAACCCTCACAGTGACCAAAACTGCCATTTTTACAGAGTTTTGCTTACTCAAAATCTTCAATTTTGACCAATTTCAGGCACAGAAATGACTTTAAACACACTTATTTTAGTTGAAAAAGTAATAACTCACATCCAACCGCCATTTAAAGTCAAAAGATTAAATGTTAAAATTTCATCAATATTGACCATTTTTTCAACGTTCGACTGGTCCGGGGTCATCGTTTTTCATCAGAAAATTGATTTTTTGGACTCTACCAAAAATGATTCAAAATGTCATTTGGATCGGGCCTCATGTTGAATAACCACTTTTTAAACCCTCACAGTGACCAAAACTGCCATTTTTACAGAGTTTTGCTTACTCAAAATCTTCAATTTTGACCAATTTCAGGCACAGAAATGACTTTAAACACACTTATTTTAGTTGAAAAAGTAATAACTCACATCCAACCGTCATTTAAAGTCAAAAGATTAAATGTTAAAATTTCATCAATATTGACCATTTTTTCAACGTTCGACTAGTCCGGGGTCATCGTTTTTCATCAGAAAATTGATTTTTTGGACTCTACCAAAAATGAATCAAAATGTCATTTGGATCGGGCCTCATGTTGAATAACCACTTTTTAAACCCTCACAGTGACCAAAATTGCCATTTTTACAGAGTTTTGCTTACTCAAAATCTTCAATTTTGACCAATTTCAGGCACAGAAATGACTTTAAACACACTTATTTTAGTTGAAAAAGTAATAACTCACATCCAACCGTCATTTAAAGTCAAAAGATTAAATGTTAAAATTTCATCAATATTGACCATTTTTTCAATGTTCGACTGGTCCGGGGTCATCGTTTTTCATCAGAAAATGGATTTTTTGGACTCTACCAAAAATGATTCAAAATGTCATTTGGATCGGGCCTCATGTTGAATAACCACTTTTTAAACCCTCATAGTGACCAAAACTGCCATTTTTACAGAGTTTTGCTTACTCAAAATCTTCAATTTTGACCAATTTCAGGCACAGAAATGACTTTAAACACACTTATTTTAGTTGAAAAAGTAATAACTCACATCCAACCATCATGTAAAGTCAAAAGATTATATGTTAAAATTTCATCAATATTGACCATTTTTTCAACGTTCGACTGGTCCGGGGTCATCGTTTTTCATCAGAAAATTGATTTTTTGGATTTTACCAAAAATGATTCAAAATGTCATTTGGATCGGGCCTCATGTTGAATAACCACTTTTTAAACCCTCACAGTGACCAAAATTGCCATTTTTACAGAGTTTTGCTTACTCAAAATCTTCAATTTTGACCAATTTCAGGCACAGAAATGACTTTAAACACACTTATTTTAGTTGAAAAAGTAATAACTCACATCCAACCGTCATTTAAAGTCAAAAGATTAAATGTTAAAATGTCATCAATATTGACCATTTTTTCAACGTTCGACTGGTCCGGGGTCATCGTTTTTCATCAGAAAATTGATTTTTTGGACTCTACCAAAAATAATTCAAAATGTCATTTGGATCTGGCCTCATGTTGAATAACCACTTTTTAAACCCTCACAGTGACCAAAACTGCCATTTTTACAGAGTTTTGCTTACTCAAAATCTTCAATTTTGACCAATTTCAGGCACAGAAATGACTTTAAACACACTTATTTTAGTTGAAAAAGTAATAACTCACATCCAACCGTCATTTAAAGTCAAAAGATTAAATATTAATATTTCATCAATATTGACCATTTTTTCAACGTTCGACTGGTCCGGGGTCATCGTTTTTCATCAGAAAATTGATTTTTTGGACTCTACCAAAAATGATTCAAAATGTCATTTGGACCGGGCCTCATGTTGAATAACCACTTTTTAAACCCTCACATCGACCAAAATTGCCATTTTTACAGAGTTTTGCTTACTCAAAATCTTCAATTTTGACCAATTTCAGGCACAGAAATGACTTTAAACACACTTATTTTAGTTGAAAAAGTAATAACTCACATCCAACCGTCATTTAAAGTCAAAAGATTAAATGTTAAAATTTCATTAATATTGACCATTTTTTCAACGTTCGACTGGTCCGGGGTCATCGTTTTTCATCAGAAAATGGATTTTTTGGACTCTACCAAAAATGATTCAAAATGTCATTTGGATCGGGCCTCATGTTGAATAACCACTTTTTAAACCCTCACAGTGACCAAAATTGCCATTTTTACAGAGTTTTGCTTACTCAAAATCTTCAATTTTGACCAATTTCAGGCACAGAAATGACTTTAAACACACTTATTTTAGTTGAAAAAGTAATAACTCACATCCAACCGTCATTTAAAGTCAAAAGATTAAATGTTAAAATTTCATCAATATTGACCATTTTTTCAACGTTCGACTGGTCCGGGGTCATCGTTTTTCATCAGAAAATTGATTTTTTGGACTCTACCAAAAATAATTCAAAATGTCATTTGGATCGGGCCTCATGTTGAATAACCACTTTTTAAACCCTCACAGTGACCAAAACTGCCATTTTTACAGAGTTTTGCTTACTCAAAATCTTAAATTTTGACCAATTTCAGGCACAGAAATGACTTTAAACACACTTATTTTAGTTGAAAAAGTAATAACTCACATCCAACCGTCATTTAAAGTCAAAAGATTAAATATCAATATTTCATCAATATTGACCATTTTTTCAACGTTCGACTGGTCCGGGGTCATCGTTTTTCATCAGAAAATTGATTTTTTGGACTCTACCAAAAATGATTCAAAATGTCATTTGGACCGGGCCTCATGTTGAATAACCACTTTTTAAACCCTCACAGTGACCAAAATTGCCATTTTTACAGAGTTTTGCTTACTCAAAATCTTCAATTTTGACCAATTTCAGGCACAGAAATGACTTTAAACACACTTATTTTAGTTGAAAAAGTAATAACTCACATCCAACCGTCATTTAAAGTCAAAAGATTAAATGTTAAAATTTCATCAATATTGACCATTTTTTCAACGTTCGACTGGTCCGGGGTCATCGTTTTTCATCAGAAAATTGATTTTTTGGACTCTACCAAAAATGATTCAAAATGTCATTTGGATCGGGCCTCATGTTGAATAACCACTTTTTAAACCCTCACAGTGACCAAAATTGCCATTTTTACAGAGTTTTGCTTACTCAAAATCTTCAATTTTGACCAATTTCAGGCACAGAAATGACTTTAAACACACTTATTTTAGTTGAAAAAGTAATAACTCACATCCAACCGTCATTTAAAGTCAAAAGATTAAATGTTAAAATTTCATCAATATTGACCATTTTTTCAACGTTCGACTGGTCCGGGGTCATCGTTTTTCATCAGAAAATTGATTTTTTGGACTCTACCAACAATAATTCAAAATGTCATTTGGATCTGGCCTCATGTTGAATAACCACTTTTTAAACCCTCACAGTGACCAAAACTGCCATTTTTACAGAGTTTTGCTTACTCAAAATCTTCAATTTTGACCAATTTCAGGCACAGAAATGACTTTAAACACACTTATTTTAGTTGAAAAAGTAATAACTCACATCCAACCGTCATTTAAAGTCAAAAGATTAAATATTAATATTTCATCAATATTGACCATTTTTTCAACGTTCGACTGGTCCGGGGTCATCGTTTTTCATCAGAAAATTGATTTTTTGGACTCTACCAAAAATGATTCAAAATGTCATTTGGACCGGGCCTCATGTTGAATAACCACTTTTTAAACCCTCACAGTGACCAAAATTGCCATTTTTACAGAGTTTTGCTTACTCAAAATCTTCAATTTTGACCAATTTCAGGCACAGAAATGACTTTAAACACACTTATTTTAGTTGAAAAAGTAATAACTCACATCCAACCGTCATTTAAAGTCAAAAGATTAAATGTTAAAATTTCATCAATATTGACCATTTTTTCAACGTTCGACTGGTCCGGGGTCATCGTTTTTCATCAGAAAATTGATTTTTTGGACTCTACCAAAAATGATTCAAAATGTCATTTGGATCAGGCCTCATGTTAAATAACCACTTTTTAAACCCTCACAGTGACCAAAACTGCCATTTTTACAGAGTTTTGCTTACTCAAAATCTTCAATTTTGACCAATTTCAGGCACAGAAATGACTTTAAACACACTTATTTTAGTTGAAAAAGTAATAACTCACATCCAACCGTCATTTAAAGTCAAAAGATTAAATGTTAAAATTTCATCAATATTGACCATTTTTTCAACGTTCGACTGGTCCGGGGTCATCGTTTTTCATCAGAAAATTGCTTTTTTGGACTCTACCAAAAATGATTCAAAATGTCATTTGGACCGGGCCTCATGTTGAATAACCACTTTTTAAACCCTCACAGTGACCAAAATTGCCATTTTTACAGAGTTTTGCTTACTCAAAATCTTCAATTTTGACCAATTTCAGGCACAGAAATGACTTTAAACACACTTATTTTAGTTGAAAAAGTAATAACTCACATCCAACCGTCATTTAAAGTCAAAAGATTAAATGTTAAAATTTCATCAATATTGACCATTTTTTCAACGTTCGACTGGTCCGGGGTCATCGTTTTTCATCAGAAAATTGATTTTTTGGACTCTACCAAAAATGATTCAAAATGTCATTTGGATCGGGCCTCATGTTGAATAACCACTTTTTAAACCCTCACAGTGACCAAAATTGCCATTTTTACAGAGTTTTGCTTACTCAAAATCTTCAATTTTGACCAATTTCAGGCACAGAAATGACTTTAAACACACTTATTTTAGTTGAAAAAGTAATAACTCACATCCAACCGTCATTTAAAGTCAAAAGATTAAATGTTAAAATTTCATCAATATTGACCATTTTTTCAACGTTCGACTGGTCCGGGGTCATCGTTTTTCATCAGAAAATTGATTTTTTGGACTCTACCAACAATAATTCAAAATGTCATTTGGATCTGGCCTCATGTTGAATAACCACTTTTTAAACCCTCACAGTGACCAAAACTGCCATTTTTACAGAGTTTTGCTTACTCAAAATCTTCAATTTTGACCAATTTCAGGCACAGAAATGACTTTAAACACACTTATTTTAGTTGAAAAAGTAATAACTCACATCCAACCGTCATTTAAAGTCAAAAGATTAAATATTAATATTTCATCAATATTGACCATTTTTTCAACGTTCGACTGGTCCGGGGTCATCGTTTTTCATCAGAAAATTGATTTTTTGGACTCTACCAAAAATGATTCAAAATGTCATTTGGACCGGGCCTCATGTTGAATAACCACTTTTTAAACCCTCACAGTGACCAAAATTGCCATTTTTACAGAGTTTTGCTTACTCAAAATCTTCAATTTTGACCAATTTCAGGCACAGAAATGACTTTAAACACACTTATTTTAGTTGAAAAAGTAATAACTCACATCCAACCGTCATTTAAAGTCAAAAGATTAAATGTTAAAATCTCATCAATATTGACCATTTTTTCAACGTTCGACTGGTCCGGGGTCATCGTTTTTCATCAGAAAATTGATTTTTTGGACTCTACCAAAAATGATTCAAAATGTCATTTGGATCAGGCCTCATGTTAAATAACCACTTTTTAAACCCTCACAGTGACCAAAACTGCCATTTTTACAGAGTTTTGCTTACTCAAAATCTTCAATTTTGACCAATTTCAGGCACAGAAATGACTTTAAACACACTTATTTTAGTTGAAAAAGTAATAACTCACATCCAACCGTCATTTAAAGTCAAAAGATTAAATGTTAAAATTTCATCAATATTGACCATTTTTTCAACGTTCGACTGGTCCGGGGTCATCGTTTTTCATCAGAAAATTGCTTTTTTGGACTCTACCAAAAATGATTCAAAATGTCATTTGGATCGGGCCTCATGTTGAATAACCACTTTTTAAACCCTCACAGTGACCAAAACTGCAATTTTTACAGAGTTTTGCTTACTCAAAATCTTCAATTTTGACCAATTTCAGGCACAGAAATGACTTTAAACACACTTATTTTAGTTGAAAAAGTAATAACTCACATCCAACCGTCATTTAAAGTCAAAAGATTAAATATCAATATTTCATCAATATTGACCATTTTTTCAACGTTCGACTGGTCCGGGGTCATCGTTTTTCATCAGAAAATTGATTTTTTGGACTCTACCAAAAATGATTCAAAATGTCATTTGGACCGGGCCTCATGTTGAATAACCACTTTTTAAACCCTCACAGTGACCAAAATTGCCATTTTTACAGAGTTTTGCTTACTCAAAATCTTCAATTTTGACCAATTTCAGGCACAGAAATGACTTTAAACACACTTATTTTAGTTGAAAAAGTAATAACTCACATCCAACTGTCATTTAAAGTCAAAAGATTAAATGTTAAAATTTCATCAATATTGACCATTTTTTCAACGTTCGACTGGTCCGGGGTCATCGTTTTTCATCAGAAAATTGCTTTTTTGGACTCTACCAAAAATGATTCAAAATGTCATTTGGATCGGGCCTCATGTTGAATAACCACTTTTTAAACCCTCACAGTGACCAAAATTGCCATTTTTACAGAGTTTTGCTTACTCAAAATCTTCAATTTTGACCAATTTCAGGCACAGAAATGACTTTAAACACACTTATTTTAGTTGAAAAAGTAATAACTCACATCCAACCGTCATTTAAAGTCAAAAGATTAAATGTTAAAATTTCATCAATATTGACCATTTTTTCAACGTTCGACTGGTCCGGGGTCATCGTTTTTCATCAGAAAATTGATTTTTTGGACTCTACCAAAAATAATTCAAAATGTCATTTGGATCGGGCCTCATGTTGAATAACCACTTTTTAAACCCTCACAGTGACCAAAACTGCCATTTTTACAGAGTTTTGCTTACTCAAAATCTTCAATTTTGACCAATTTCAGGCACAGAAATGACTTTAAACACACTTATTTTAGTTGAAAAAGTAATAACTCACATCCAACCGTCATTTAAAGTCAAAAGATTAAATATCAATATTTCATCAATATTGACCATTTTTTCAACGTTCGACTGGTCCGGGGTCATCGTTTTTCATCAGAA
This sequence comes from Lissotriton vulgaris, assembly GCF_964263255.1. Lineage (NCBI taxonomy): Eukaryota > Metazoa > Chordata > Amphibia > Caudata > Salamandridae > Lissotriton > Lissotriton vulgaris. Next base: position 979,266 of record NW_028246230.1, on the reverse strand, counting down.
AATTGATTTTTTGGACTCTACCAAAAATGATTCAAAATGTCATTTGGATCGGGCCTCATGTTGAATAACCACTTTTTAAACCCTCACAGTGACCAAAATTGCCATTTTTACAGAGTTTTGCTTACTCAAAATCTTCAATTTTGACCAATTTCAGGCACAGAAATGACTTTAAACACACTTATTTTAGTTGAAAAAGTAATAACTCACATCCAACCGTCATTTAAAGTCAAAAGATTAAATGTTAAAATTTCATCAATATTGACCATTTTTTCAACGTTCGACTGGTCCGGGGTCATCGTTTTTCATCAGAAAATTGATTTTTTGGACTCTACCAAAAATAATTCAAAATGTCATTTGGATCTGGCCTCATGTTGAATAACCACTTTTTAAACCCTCACAGTGACCAAAACTGCCATTTTTACAGAGTTTTGCTTACTCAAAATCTTCAATTTTGACCAATTTCAGGCACAGAAATGACTTTAAACACACTTATTTTAGTTGAAAAAGTAATAACTCACATCCAACCGTCATTTAAAGTCAAAAGATTAAATATTAATATTTCATCAATATTGACCATTTTTTCAACGTTCGACTGGTCCGGGGTCATCGTTTTTCATCAGAAAATTGATTTTTTGGACTCTACCAAAAATGATTCAAAATGTCATTTGGACCGGGCCTCATGTTGAATAACCACTTTTTAAACCCTCACAGTGACCAAAATTGCCATTTTTACAGAGTTTTGCTTACTCAAAATCTTCAATTTTGACCAATTTCAGGCACAGAAATGACTTTAAACACACTTATTTTAGTTGAAAAAGTAATAACTCACATCCAACCGTCATTTAAAGTCAAAAGATTAAATGTTAAAATTTCATCAATATTGACCATTTTTTCAACGTTCGACTGGTCCGGGGTCATCGTTTTTCATCAGAAAATTGATTTTTTGGACTCTACCAAAAATGATTCAAAATGTCATTTGGATCAGGCCTCATGTTGAATAACCACTTTTTAAACCCTCACAGTGACCAAAACTGCCATTTTTACAGAGTTTTGCTTACTCAAAATCTTCAATTTTGACCAATTTCAGGCACAGAAATGACTTTAAACACACTTATTTTAGTTGAAAAAGTAATAACTCACATCCAACCGTCATTTAAAGTCAAAAGATTAAATGTTAAAATTTCATCAATATTGACCATTTTTTCAACGTTCGACTGGTCCGGGGTCATCGTTTTTCATCAGAAAATTGCTTTTTTGGACTCTACCAAAAATGATTCAAAATGTCATTTGGATCGGGCCTCATGTTGAATAACCACTTTTTAAACCCTCACAGTGACCAAAACTGCAATTTTTACAGAGTTTTGCTTACTCAAAATCTTCAATTTTGACCAATTTCAGGCACAGAAATGACTTTAAACACACTTATTTTAGTTGAAAAAGTAATAACTCACATCCAACCGTCATTTAAAGTCAAAAGATTAAATATTAAAATTTCATTAATATTGACCATTTTTTCAACGTTCGACTGGTCCGGGGTCATCGTTTTTCATCAGAAAATGGATTTTTTGGACTCTACCAAAAATGATTCAAAATGTCATTTGGATCGGGCCTCATGTTGAATAACCACTTTTTAAACCCTCACAGTGACCAAAATTGCCATTTTTACAGAGTTTTGCTTACTCAAAATCTTCAATTTTGACCAATTTCAGGCACAGAAATGACTTTAAACACACTTATTTTAGTTGAAAAAGTAATAACTCACATCCAACCGTCATTTAAAGTCAAAAGATTAAATGTTAAAATTTCATCAATATTGACCATTTTTTCAACGTTCGACTGGTCCGGGGTCATCGTTTTTCATCAGAAAATTGATTTTTTGGACTCTACCAAAAATAATTCAAAATGTCATTTGGATCGGGCCTCATGTTGAATAACCACTTTTTAAACCCTCACAGTGACCAAAACTGCCATTTTTACAGAGTTTTGCTTACTCAAAATCTTCAATTTTGACCAATTTCAGGCACAGAAATGACTTTAAACACACTTATTTTAGTTGAAAAAGTAATAACTCACATCCAACCGTCATTTAAAGTCAAAAGATTAAATATCAATATTTCATCAATATTGACCATTTTTTCAACGTTCGACTGGTCCGGGGTCATCGTTTTTCATCAGAAAATTGATTTTTTGGACTCTACCAAAAATGATTCAAAATGTCATTTGGACCGGGCCTCATGTTGAATAACCACTTTTTAAACCCTCACAGTGACCAAAATTGCCATTTTTACAGAGTTTTGCTTACTCAAAATCTTCAATTTTGACCAATTTCAGGCACAGAAATGACTTTAAACACACTTATTTTAGTTGAAAAAGTAATAACTCACATCCAACCGTCATTTAAAGTCAAAAGATTAAATGTTAAAATTTCATCAATATTGACCATTTTTTCAACGTTCGACTGGTCCGGGGTCATCGTTTTTCATCAGAAAATTGATTTTTTGGACTCTACCAAAAATGATTCAAAATGTCATTTGGATCAGGCCTCATGTTGAATAACCACTTTTTAAACCCTCACAGTGACCAAAACTGCCATTTTTACAGAGTTTTGCTTACTCAAAATCTTCAATTTTGACCAATTTCAGGCACAGAAATGACTTTAAACACACTTATTTTAGTTGAAAAAGTAATAACTCACATCCAACCGTCATTTAAAGTCAAAAGATTAAATGTTAAAATTCCATCAATATTGACCATTTTTTCAATGTTCGACTGGTCCGGGGTCATCGTTTTTCATCAGAAAATGGATTTTTTGGACTCTACCAAAAATGATTCAAAATGTCATTTGGATCGGGCCTCATGTTGAATAACCACTTTTTAAACCCTCATAGTGACCAAAACTGCCATTTTTACAGAGTTTTGCTTACTCAAAATCTTCAATTTTGACCAATTTCAGGCACAGAAATGACTTTAAACACACTTATTTTAGTTGAAAAAGTAATAACTCACATCCAACCATCATGTAAAGTCAAAAGATTATATGTTAAAATTTCATCAATATTGACCATTTTTTCAACGTTCGACTGGTCCGGGGTCATCGTTTTTCATCAGAAAATTGATTTTTTGGACTCTACCAAAAATGATTCAAAATGTCATTTGGATCGGGCCTCATGTTGAATAACCACTTTTTAAACCCTCACAGTGACCAAAATTGCCATTTTTACAGAGTTTTGCTTACTCAAAATCTTCAATTTTGACCAATTTCAGGCACAGAAATGACTTTAAACACACTTATTTTAGTTGAAAAAGTAATAACTCACATCCAACCGTCATTTAAAGTCAAAAGATTAAATGTTAAAATTTCATCAATATTGACCATTTTTTCAACGTTCGACTGGTCCGGGGTCATCGTTTTTCATCAGAAAATTGATTTTTTGGACTCTACCAAAAATAATTCAAAATGTCATTTGGATCTGGCCTCATGTTGAATAACCACTTTTTAAACCCTCACAGTGACCAAAATTGCCATTTTTACAGAGTTTTGCTTACTCAAAATCTTCAATTTTGACCAATTTCAGGCACAGAAATGACTTTAAACACACTTATTTTAGTTGAAAAAGTAATAACTCACATCCAACCGTCATTTAAAGTCAAAAGATTAAATATCAATATTTCATCAATATTGACCATTTTTTCAACGTTCGACTGGTCCGGGGTCATCGTTTTTCATCAGAAAATTGATTTTTTGGACTCTACCAAAAATGATTCAAAATGTCATTTGGACCGGGCCTCATGTTGAATAACCACTTTTTAAACCCTCACAGTGACCAAAATTGCCATTTTTACAGAGTTTTGCTTACTCAAAATCTTCAATTTTGACCAATTTCAGGCACAGAAATGACTTTAAACACACTTATTTTAGTTGAAAAAGTAATAACTCACATCCAACTGTCATTTAAAGTCAAAAGATTAAATGTTAAAATTTCATCAATATTGACCATTTTTTCAACGTTCGACTGGTCCGGGGTCATCGTTTTTCATCAGAAAATTGATTTTTTGGACTCTACCAAAAATAATTCAAAATGTCATTTGGATCAGGCCTCATGTTGAATAACCACTTTTTAAACCCTCACAGTGACCAAAACTGCCATTTTTACAGAGTTTTGCTTACTCAAAATCTTCAATTTTGACCAATTTCAGGCACAGAAATGACTTTAAACACACTTATTTTAGTTGAAAAAGTAATAACTCACATCCAACCGTCATTTAAAGTCAAAAGATTAAATATCAATATTTCATCAATATTGACCATTTTTTCAACGTTCGACTGGTCCGGGGTCATCGTTTTTCATCAGAAAATTGATTTTTTGGACTCTACCAAAAATAATTCAAAATGTCATTTGGATCGGGCCTCATGTTGAATAACCACTTTTTAAACCCTCACAGTGACCAAAACTGCCATTTTTACAGAGTTTTGCTTACTCAAAATCTTCAATTTTGACCAATTTCAGGCACAGAAATGACTTTAAACACACTTATTTTAGTTGAAAAAGTAATAACTCACATCCAACCGTCATTTAAAGTCAAAAGATTAAATGTTAAAATTTCATCAATATTGACCATTTTTTCAACGTTCGACTGGTCCGGGGTCATCGTTTTTCATCAGAAAATTGATTTTTTGGACTCTACCAAAAATGATTCAAAATGTCATTTGGATCAGGCCTCATGTTGAATAACCACTTTTTAAACCCTCACAGTGACCAAAACTGCCATTTTTACAGAGTTTTGCTTACTCAAAATCTTCAATTTTGACCAATTTCAGGCACAGAAATGACTTTAAACACACTTATTTTAGTTGAAAAAGTAATAACTCACATCCAACCGTCATTTAAAGTCAAAAGATTAAATGTTAAAATTTCATCAATATTGACCATTTTTTCAACGTTCGACTGGTCCGGGGTCATCGTTTTTCATCAGAAAATTGATTTTTTGGACTCTACCAAAAATGATTCAAAATGTCATTTGGATCGGGCCTCATGTTGAATAACCACTTTTTAAACCCTCACAGTGACCAAAACTGCAATTTTTACAGAGTTTTGCTTACTCAAAATCTTCAATTTTGACCAATTTCAGGCACAGAAATGACTTTAAACACACTTATTTTAGTTGAAAAAGTAATAACTCACATCCAACCGTCATTTAAAGTCAAAAGATTAAATATTAAAATTTCATCAATATTGACCATTTTTTCAACGTTCGACTGGTCCGGGGTCATCGTTTTTCATCAGAAAATTGATTTTTTGGACTCTACCAAAAATGATTCAAAATGTCATTTGGATCGGGCCTCATGTTGAATAACCACTTTTTAAACCCTCACAGTGACCAAAATTGCCATTTTTACAGAGTTTTGCTTACTCAAAATCTTCAATTTTGACCAATTTCAGGCACAGAAATGACTTTAAACACACTTATTTTAGTTGAAAAAGTAATAACTCACATCCAACCGTCATTTAAAGTCAAAAGATTAAATGTTAAAATTTCATCAATATTGACCATTTTTTCAACGTTCGACTGGTCCGGGGTCATCGTTTTTCATCAGAATATTGATTTTTTGGACTCTACCAAAAATGATTCAAAATGTCATTTGGATCGGGCCTCATGTTGAATAACCACTTTTTAAACCCTCACAGTGACCAAAACTGCAATTTTTACAGAGTTTTGCTTACTCAAAATCTTCAATTTTGACCAATTTCAGGCACAGAAATGACTTTAAACACACTTATTTTAGTTGAAAAAGTAATAACTCACATCCAACCGTCATTTAAAGTCAAAAGATTAAATGTTAAAATTTCATCAATATTGACCATTTTTTCAACGTTCGACTGGTCCGGGGTCATCGTTTTTCATCAGAATATTGATTTTTTGGACTCTACCAAAAATAATTCAAAATGTCATTTGGATCGGGCCTCATGTTGAATAACCACTTTTTAAACCCTCACAGTGACCAAAACTGCCATTTTTACAGAGTTTTGCTTACTCAAAATCTTCAATTTTGACCAATTTCAGGCACAGAAATGACTTTAAACACACTTATTTTAGTTGAAAAAGTAATAACTCACATCCAACCGTCATTTAAAGTCAAAAGATTAAATATCAATATTTCATCAATATTGACCATTTTTTCAACGTTCGACTGGTCCGGGGTCATCGTTTTTCATCAGAAAATTGATTTTTTGGACTCTACCAAAAATAATTCAAAATGTCATTTGGATCGGGCCTCATGTTGAATAACCACTTTTTAAACCCTCACAGTGACCAAAACTGCCATTTTTACAGAGTTTTGCTTACTCAAAATCTTCAATTTTGACCAATTTCAGGCACAGAAATGACTTTAAACACACTTATTTTAGTTGAAAAAGTAATAACTCACATCCAACCGTCATTTAAAGTCAAAAGATTAAATGTTAAAATTTCATCAATATTGACCATTTTTTCAACGTTCGACTGGTCCGGGGTCATCGTTTTTCATCAGAAAATTGATTTTTTGGACTCTACCAAAAATGATTCAAAATGTCATTTGGATCAGGCCTCATGTTGAATAACCACTTTTTAAACCCTCACAGTGACCAAAACTGCCATTTTTACAGAGTTTTGCTTACTCAAAATCTTCAATTTTGACCAATTTCAGGCACAGAAATGACTTTAAACACACTTATTTTAGTTGAAAAAGTAATAACTCACATCCAACCGTCATTTAAAGTCAAAAGATTAAATGTTAAAATTTCATCAATATTGACCATTTTTTCAACGTTCGACTGGTCCGGGGTCATCGTTTTTCATCAGAAAATTGATTTTTTGGACTCTACCAAAAATGATTCAAAATGTCATTTGGATCGGGCCTCATGTTGAATAACCACTTTTTAAACCCTCACAGTGACCAAAACTGCAATTTTTACAGAGTTTTGCTTACTCAAAATCTTCAATTTTGACCAATTTCAGGCACAGAAATGACTTTAAACACACTTATTTTAGTTGAAAAAGTAATAACTCACATCCAACCGTCATTTAAAGTCAAAAGATTAAATATTAAAATTTCATCAATATTGACCATTTTTTCAACGTTCGACTGGTCCGGGGTCATCGTTTTTCATCAGAAAATTGATTTTTTGGACTCTACCAAAAATGATTCAAAATGTCATTTGGATCGGGCCTCATGTTGAATAACCACTTTTTAAACCCTCACAGTGACCAAAATTGCCATTTTTACAGAGTTTTGCTTACTCAAAATCTTCAATTTTGACCAATTTCAGGCACAGAAATGACTTTAAACACACTTATTTTAGTTGAAAAAGTAATAACTCACATCCAACCGTCATTTAAAGTCAAAAGATTAAATGTTAAAATTTCATCAATATTGACCATTTTTTCAACGTTCGACTGGTCCGGGGTCATCGTTTTTCATCAGAATATTGATTTTTTGGACTCTACCAAAAATGATTCAAAATGTCATTTGGATCGGGCCTCATGTTGAATAACCACTTTTTAAACCCTCACAGTGACCAAAACTGCAATTTTTACAGAGTTTTGCTTACTCAAAATCTTCAATTTTGACCAATTTCAGGCACAGAAATGACTTTAAACACACTTATTTTAGTTGAAAAAGTAATAACTCACATCCAACCGTCATTTAAAGTCAAAAGATTAAATGTTAAAATTTCATCAATATTGACCATTTTTTCAACGTTCGACTGGTCCGGGGTCATCGTTTTTCATCAGAATATTGATTTTTTGGACTCTACCAAAAATAATTCAAAATGTCATTTGGATCTGGCCTCATGTTGAATAACCACTTTTTAAACCCTCACAGTGACCAAAACTGCCATTTTTACAGAGTTTTGCTTACTCAAAATCTTCAATTTTGACCAATTTCAGGCACAGAAATGACTTTAAACACACTTATTTTAGTTGAAAAAGTAATAACTCACATCCAACCGTCATTTAAAGTCAAAAGATTAAATATTAATATTTTATCAATATTGACCATTTTTTCAACGTTCGACTGGTCCGGGGTCATCGTTTTTCATCAGAAAATTGCTTTTTTGGACTCTACCAAAAATGATTCAAAATGTCATTTGGATCGGGCCTCATGTTGAATAACCACTTTTTAAACCCTCACAGTGACCAAAACTGCAATTTTTACAGAGTTTTGCTTACTCAAAATCTTCAATTTTGACCAATTTCAGGCACAGAAATGACTTTAAACACACTTATTTTAGTTGAAAAAGTAATAACTCACATCCAACCGTCATTTAAAGTCAAAAGATTAAATATTAAAATTTCATCAATATTGACCATTTTTTCAACGTTCGACTGGTCCGGGGTCATCGTTTTTCATCAGAAAATTGATTTTTTGGACTCTACCAAAAATGATTCAAAATGTCATTTGGATCGGGCCTCATGTTGAATAACCACTTTTTAAACCCTCACAGTGACCAAAATTGCCATTTTTACAGAGTTTTGCTTACTCAAAATCTTCAATTTTGACCAATTTCAGGCACAGAAATGACTTTAAACACACTTATTTTAGTTGAAAAAGTAATAACTCACATCCAACCGTCATTTAAAGTCAAAAGATTAAATGTTAAAATTTCATCAATATTGACCATTTTTTCAACGTTCGACTGGTCCGGGGTCATCGTTTTTCATCAGAATATTGATTTTTTGGACTCTACCAAAAATGATTCAAAATGTCATTTGGATCGGGCCTCATGTTGAATAACCACTTTTTAAACCCTCACAGTGACCAAAACTGCAATTTTTACAGAGTTTTGCTTACTCAAAATCTTCAATTTTGACCAATTTCAGGCACAGAAATGACTTTAAACACACTTATTTTAGTTGAAAAAGTAATAACTCACATCCAACCGTCATTTAAAGTCAAAAGATTAAATGTTAAAATTTCATCAATATTGACCATTTTTTCAACGTTCGACTGGTCCGGGGTCATCGTTTTTCATCAGAATATTGATTTTTTGGACTCTACCAAAAATAATTCAAAATGTAATTTGGATCTGGCCTCATGTTGAATAACCACTTTTTAAACCCTCACAGTGACCAAAACTGCCATTTTTACAGAGTTTTGCTTACTCAAAATCTTCAATTTTGACCAATTTCAGGCACAGAAATGACTTTAAACACACTTATTTTAGTTGAAAAAGTAATAACTCACATCCAACCGTCATTTAAAGTCAAAAGAATAAATATTAATATTTCATCAATATTGACCATTTTTTCAACGTTCGACTGGTCCGGGGTCATCGTTTTTCATCAGAAAATTGCTTTTTTGGACTCTACCAAAAATGATTCAAAATGTCATTTGGATCGGGCCTCATGTTGAATAACCACTTTTTAAACCCTCACAGTGACCAAAACTGCAATTTTTACAGAGTTTTGCTTACTCAAAATCTTCAATTTTGACCAATTTCAGGCACAGAAATGACTTTAAACACACTTATTTTAGTTGAAAAAGTAATAACTCACATCCAACCGTCATTTAAAGTCAAAAGATTAAATGTTAAAATTTCATCAATATTGACCATTTTTTCAACGTTCGACTGGTCCGGGGTCATCGTTTTTCATCAGAAAATTGATTTTTTGGACTCTACCAAAAATGATTCAAAATGTCATTTGGATCAGGCCTCATGTTGAATAACCACTTTTTAAACCCTCACAGTGACCAAAACTGCCATTTTTACAGAGTTTTGCTTACTCAAAATCTTCAATTTTGACCAATTTCAGGCACAGAAATGACTTTAAACACACTTATTTTAGTTGAAAAAGTAATAACTCACATCCAACCGTCATTTAAAGTCAAAAGATTAAATATTAAAATTTCATCAATATTGACCATTTTTTCAACGTTCGACTGGTCCGGGGTCATCGTTTTTCATCAGAAAATTGATTTCTTGGACTCTACCAAAAATGATTCAAAATGTCATTTGGATCGGGCCTCATGTTGAATAACCACTTTTTAAACCCTCACAGTGACCAAAATTGCTATTTTTACAGAGTTTTGCTTACTCAAAATCTTCAATTTTGACCAATTTCAGGCACAGAAATGACTTTAAACACACTTATTTTAGTTGCAAAAGTAATAACTCACATCCAACCGTCATTGAAAGTCAAAAGATTAAATGTTAAAATTTCATCAATATTGACCATTTTTTCAACGTTCGACTGGTCCGGGGTAATCGTTTTTCATCAGAAAATGGATTTTTTGGACTCTACCAAAAATGATTCAAAATGTCATTTGGATCGGGCCTCATGTTGAATAACCACTTTTTAAACCCTCACGGTGACCAAAATTGCCATTTTTACAGAGTTTTGCTTACTCAAAATCTTCAATTTTGACCAATTTCAGGCACAGAAATGACTTTAAACACACTTCTTTTAGTTGAAAAAGTAATAACTCACATCCAACCGTCATTTAAAGTCAAAAGATTAAATGTTAAAATTTCATCAATATTGACCATTTTTTCAACGTTCGACTGGTCCGGGGTCATCGTTTTTCATCAGAAAATTGATTTTTTGGACTCTACCAAAAATGATTCAAAATGTCATTTAGATCGGGCCTCATGTTGAATAACCACTTTTTAAACCCTCACAGTGACCAAAATTGTCATTTTTACAGAGTTTTGCTTACTCAAAATCTTCAATTTTGACCAATTTCAGGCACAGAAATGACTTTAAACACACTTATTTTAGTTGAAAAAGTAATAACTCACATCCAACCGTCATTTAAAGTCAAAAGATTAAATGTTAAAATTTCATCAATATTGACCATTTTTTCAACGTTCGACTGGTCCGGGGTTATCGTTTTTCATCAGAAAATTGATTTTTTGGACTCTACCAAAAATGATTCAAAATGTCATTTGGATCGGGCCTCATGTTGAATAACCACTTTTTAAACCCTCACAGTGACCAAAATTGCCATTTTTACAGAGTTTTGCTTACTCAAAATCTTCAATTTTGACCAATTTCAGGCACAGAAATGACTTTAAACACACTTATTTTAGTTGAAAAAGTAATAACTCACATCCAACCGTCATTTAAAGTCAAAAGATTAAATGTTAAAATTTCATCAATATTGACCATTTTTTCAACGTTCGACTGGTCCGGGGTCATCGTTTTTCATCAGAAAATTGATTTTTTGGACTCTACCAAAAATGATTCAAAATGTCATTTGGATCAGGCCTCATGTTGAATAACCACTTTTTAAACCCTCACAGTGACCAAAACTGCCATTTTTACAGAGTTTTGCTTACTCAAAATCTTCAATTTTGACCAATTTCAGGCACAGAAATGACTTTAAACACACTTATTTTAGTTGAAAAAGTAATAACTCACATCCAACCGTCATTTAAAGTCAAAAGATTAAATGTTAAAATTTCATCAATATTGACCATTTTTTCAACGTTCGACTGGTCCGGGGTCATCGTTTTTCATCAGAAAATTGCTTTTTTGGACTCTACCAAAAATGATTCAAAATGTCATTTGGATCGGGCCTCATGTTGAATAACCACTTTTTAAACCCTCACAGTGACCAAAACTGCAATTTTTACAGAGTTTTGCTTACTCAAAATCTTCAATTTTGACCAATTTCAGGCACAGAAATGACTTTAAACACACTTATTTTAGTTGAAAAAGTAATAACTCACATCCAACCGTCATTTAAAGTCAAAAGATTAAATATTAAAATTTCATTAATATTGACCATTTTTTCAACGTTCGACTGGTCCGGGGTCATCGTTTTTCATCAGAAAATGGATTTTTTGGACTCTACCAAAAATGATTCAAAATGTCATTTGGATCGGGCCTCATGTTGAATAACCACTTTTTAAACCCTCACAGTGACCAAAATTGCCATTTTTACAGAGTTTTGCTTACTCAAAATCTTCAATTTTGACCAATTTCAGGCACAGAAATGACTTTAAACACACTTATTTTAGTTGAAAAAGTAATAACTCACATCCAACCGTCATTTAAAGTCAAAAGATTAAATGTTAAAATTTCATCAATATTGACCATTTTTTCAACGTTCGACTGGTCCGGGGTCATCGTTTTTCATCAGAAAATTGATTTTTTGGACTCTACCAAAAATAATTCAAAATGTCATTTGGATCGGGCCTCATGTTGAATAACCACTTTTTAAACCCTCACAGTGACCAAAACTGCCATTTTTACAGAGTTTTGCTTACTCAAAATCTTCAATTTTGACCAATTTCAGGCACAGAAATGACTTTAAACACACTTATTTTAGTTGAAAAAGTAATAACTCACATCCAACCGTCATTTAAAGTCAAAAGATTAAATATCAATATTTCATCAATATTGACCATTTTTTCAACGTTCGACTGGTCCGGGGTCATCGTTTTTCATCAGAAAATTGATTTTTTGGACTCTACCAAAAATGATTCAAAATGTCATTTGGACCGGGCCTCATGTTGAATAACCACTTTTTAAACCCTCACAGTGACCAAAATTGCCATTTTTACAGAGTTTTGCTTACTCAAAATCTTCAATTTTGACCAATTTCAGGCACAGAAATGACTTTAAACACACTTATTTTAGTTGAAAAAGTAATAACTCACATCCAACCGTCATTTAAAGTCAAAAGATTAAATGTTAAAATTTCATCAATATTGACCATTTTTTCAACGTTCGACTGGTCCGGGGTCATCGTTTTTCATCAGAAAATTGATTTTTTGGACTCTACCAAAAATGATTCAAAATGTCATTTGGATCAGGCCTCATGTTGAATAACCACTTTTTAAACCCTCACAGTGACCAAAACTGCCATTTTTACAGAGTTTTGCTTACTCAAAATCTTCAATTTTGACCAATTTCACGCACAGAAATGACTTTAAACACACTTATTTTAGTTGAAAAAGTAATAACTCACATCCAACCGTCATTTAAAGTCAAAAGATTAAATGTTAAAATTCCATCAATATTGACCATTTTTTCAATGTTCGACTGGTCCGGGGTCATCGTTTTTCATCAGAAAATGGATTTTTTGGACTCTACCAAAAATGATTCAAAATGTCATTTGGATCGGGCCTCATGTTGAATAACCACTTTTTAAACCCTCATAGTGACCAAAACTGCCATTTTTACAGAGTTTTGCTTACTCAAAATCTTCAATTTTGACCAATTTCAGGCACAGAAATGACTTTAAACACACTTATTTTAGTTGAAAAAGTAATAACTCACATCCAACCATCATGTAAAGTCAAAAGATTATATGTTAAAATTTCATCAATATTGACCATTTTTTCAACGTTCGACTGGTCCGGGGTCATCGTTTTTCATCAGAAAATTGATTTTTTGGACTCTACCAAAAATGATTCAAAATGTCATTTGGATCGGGCCTCATGTTGAATAACCACTTTTTAAACCCTCACAGTGACCAAAATTGCCATTTTTACAGAGTTTTGCTTACTCAAAATCTTCAATTTTGACCAATTTCAGGCACAGAAATGACTTTAAACACACTTATTTTAGTTGAAAAAGTAATAACTCACATCCAACCGTCATTTAAAGTCAAAAGATTAAATGTTAAAATTTCATCAATATTGACCATTTTTTCAACGTTCGACTGGTCCGGGGTCATCGTTTTTCATCAGAAAATTGATTTTTTGGACTCTACCAAAAATAATTCAAAATGTCATTTGGATCTGGCCTCATGTTGAATAACCACTTTTTAAACCCTCACAGTGACCAAAACTGCCATTTTTACAGAGTTTTGCTTACTCAAAATCTTCAATTTTGACCAATTTCAGGCACAGAAATGACTTTAAACACACTTATTTTAGTTGAAAAAGTAATAACTCACATCCAACCGTCATTTAAAGTCAAAAGATTAAATGTTAAAATTTCATCAATATTGACCATTTTTTCAACGTTCGACTGGTCCGGGGTCATCGTTTTTCATCAGAAAATTGATTTTTTGGACTCTACCAAAAATGATTCAAAATGTCATTTGGATCAGGCCTCATGTTGAATAACCACTTTTTAAACCCTCACAGTGACCAAAACTGCCATTTTTACAGAGTTTTGCTTACTCAAAATCTTCAATTTTGACCAATTTCAGGCACAGAAATGACTTTAAACACACTTATTTTAGTTGAAAAAGTAATAACTCACATCCAACCGTCATTTAAAGTCAAAAGATTAAATGTTAAAATTTCATAAATATTGACCATTTTTTCAACGTTCGACTGGTCCGGGGTCATCGTTTTTCATCAGAAAATTGCTTTTTTGGACTCTACCAAAAATGATTCAAAATGTCATTTGGATCGGGCCTCATGTTGAATAACCACTTTTTAAACCCTCACAGTGACCAAAACTGCAATTTCTACAGAGTTTTGCTTACTCAAAATCTTCAATTTTGACCAATTTCAGGCACAGAAATGACTTTAAACACACTTATTTTAGTTGAAAAAGTAATAACTCACATCCAACCGTCATTTAAAGTCAAAAGATTAAATATCAATATTTCATCAATATTGACCATTTTTTCAACGTTCGACTGGTCCGGGGTCATCGTTTTTCATCAGAAAATTGATTTTTTGGACTCTACCAAAAATGATTCAAAATGTCATTTGGACCGGGCCTCATGTTGAATAACCACTTTTTAAACCCTCACAGTGACCAAAATTGCCATTTTTACAGAGTTTTGCTTACTCAAAATCTTCAATTTTGACCAATTTCAGGCACAGAAATGACTTTAAACACACTTATTTTAGTTGAAAAAGTAATAACTCACATCCAACTGTCATTTAAAGTCAAAAGATTAAATGTTAAAATTTCATCAATATTGACCATTTTTTCAACGTTCGACTGGTCCGGGGTCATCGTTTTTCATCAGAAAATTGATTTTTTGGACTCTACCAAAAATGATTCAAAATGTCATTTGGATCAGGCCTCATGTTGAATAACCACTTTTTAAACCCTCACAGTGACCAAAACTGCCATTTTTACAGAGTTTTGCTTACTCAAAATCTTCAATTTTGACCAATTTCAGGCACAGAAATGACTTTAAACACACTTATTTTAGTTGAAAAAGTAATAACTCACATCCAACCGTCATTTAAAGTCAAAAGATTAAATGTTAAAATTTCATCAATATTGACCATTTTTTCAACGTTCGACTGGTCCGGGGTCATCGTTTTTCATCAGAAAATTGATTTTTTGGACTCTACCAAAAATGATTCAAAATGTCATTTGGATCGGGCCTCATGTTGAATAACCACTTTTTAAACCCTCACAGTGACCAAAACTGCAATTTTTACAGAGTTTTGCTTACTCAAAATCTTCAATTTTGACCAATTTCAGGCACAGAAATGACTTTAAACACACTTATTTTAGTTGAAAAAGTAATAACTCACATCCAACCGTCATTTAAAGTCAAAAGATTAAATATTAAAATTTCATCAATATTGACCATTTTTTCAACGTTCGACTGGTCCGGGGTCATCGTTTTTCATCAGAAAATTGATTTTTTGGACTCTACCAAAAATAATTCAAAATGTCATTTGGATCGGGCCTCATGTTGAATAACCACTTTTTAAACCCTCACAGTGACCAAAACTGCCATTTTTACAGAGTTTTGCTTACTCAAAATCTTCAATTTTGACCAATTTCAGGCACAGAAATGACTTTAAACACACTTATTTTAGTTGAAAAAGTAATAACTCACATCCAACCGTCATTTAAAGTCAAAAGATTAAATATCAATATTTCATCAATATTGACCATTTTTTCAACGTTCGACTGGTCCGGGGTCATCGTTTTTCATCAGAAAATTGATTTTTTGGACTCTACCAAAAATAATTCAAAATGTCATTTGGATCGGGCCTCATGTTGAATAACCACTTTTTAAACCCTCACAGTGACCAAAACTGCCATTTTTACAGAGTTTTGCTTACTCAAAATCTTCAATTTTGACCAATTTCAGGCACAGAAATGACTTTAAACACACTTATTTTAGTTGAAAAAGTAATAACTCACATCCAACCGTCATTTAAAGTCAAAAGATTAAATGTTAAAATTTCATCAATATTGACCATTTTTTCAACGTTCGACTGGTCCGGGGTCATCGTTTTTCATCAGAAAATTGATTTTTTGGACTCTACCAAAAATGATTTAAAATGTCATTTGGATCAGGCCTCATGTTGAATAACCACTTTTTAAACCCTCACAGTGACCAAAACTGCCATTTTTACAGAGTTTTGCTTACTCAAAATCTTCAATTTTGACCAATTTCAGGCACAGAAATGACTTTAAACACACTTATTTTAGTTGAAAAAGTAATAACTCACATCCAACCGTCATTTAAAGTCAAAAGATTAAATGTTAAAATTTCATCAATATTGACCATTTTTTCAACGTTCGACTGGTCCGGGGTCATCGTTTTTCATCAGAAAATTGATTTTTTGGACTCTACCAAAAATGATTCAAAATGTCATTTGGATCGGGCCTCATGTTGAATAACCACTTTTTAAACCCTCACAGTGACCAAAACTGCAATTTTTACAGAGTTTTGCTTACTCAAAATCTTCAATTTTGACCAATTTCAGGCACAGAAATGACTTTAAACACACTTATTTTAGTTGAAAAAGTAATAACTCACATCCAACCGTCATTTAAAGTCAAAAGATTAAATATTAAAATTTCATCAATATTGACCATTTTTTCAACGTTCGACTGGTCCGGGGTCATCGTTTTTCATCAGAAAATTGATTTTTTGGACTCTACCAAAAATGATTCAAAATGTCATTTGGATCGGGCCTCATGTTGAATAACCACTTTTTAAACCCTCACAGTGACCAAAATTGCCATTTTTACAGAGTTTTGCTTACTCAAAATCTTCAATTTTGACCAATTTCAGGCACAGAAATGACTTTAAACACACTTATTTTAGTTGAAAAAGTAATAACTCACATCCAACCGTCATTTAAAGTCAAAAGATTAAATGTTAAAATTTCATCAATATTGACCATTTTTTCAACGTTCGACTGGTCCGGGGTCATCGTTTTTCATCAGAATATTGATTTTTTGGACTCTACCAAAAATGATTCAAAATGTCATTTGGATCGGGCCTCATGTTGAATAACCACTTTTTAAACCCTCACAGTGACCAAAACTGCAATTTTTACAGAGTTTTGCTTACTCAAAATCTTCAATTTTGACCAATTTCAGGCACAGAAATGACTTTAAACACACTTATTTTAGTTGAAAAAGTAATAACTCACATCCAACCGTCATTTAAAGTCAAAAGATTAAATGTTAAAATTTCATCAATATTGACCATTTTTTCAACGTTCGACTGGTCCGGGGTCATCGTTTTTCATCAGAATATTGATTTTTTGGACTCTACCAAAAATAATTCAAAATGTCATTTGGATCTGGCCTCATGTTGAATAACCACTTTTTAAACCCTCACAGTGACCAAAACTGCCATTTTTACAGAGTTTTGCTTACTCAAAATCTTCAATTTTGACCAATTTCAGGCACAGAAATGACTTTAAACACACTTATTTTAGTTGAAAAAGTAATAACTCACATCCAACCGTCATTTAAAGTCAAAAGATTAAATATTAATATTTCATCAATATTGACCATTTTTTCAACGTTCGACTGGTCCGGGGTCATCGTTTTTCATCAGAAAATTGATTTTTTGGACTCTACCAAAAATGATTCAAAATGTCATTTGGACCGGGCCTCATGTTGAATAACCACTTTTTAAACCCTCACAGTGACCAAAACTGCCATTTTTACAGAGTTTTGCTTACTCAAAATCTTCAATTTTGACCAATTTCAGGCACAGAAATGACTTTAAACACACTTATTTTAGTTGAAAAAGTAATAACTCACATCCAACCGTCATTTAAAGTCAAAAGATTAAATGTTAAAATTTCATCAATATTGACCATTTTTTCAACGTTCGACTGGTCCGGGGTCATCGTTTTTCATCAGAAAATTGCTTTTTTGGACTCTACCAAAAATGATTCAAAATGTCATTTGGATCGGGCCTCATGTTGAATAACCACTTTTTAAACCCTCACAGTGACCAAAACTGCAATTTTTACAGAGTTTTGCTTACTCAAAATCTTCATTTTTGACCAATTTCAGGCACAGAAATGACTTTAAACACACTTATTTTAGTTGAAAAAGTAATAACTCACATCCAACCGTCATTTAAAGTCAAAAGATTAAATGTTAAAATTTCATCAATATTGACCATTTTTTCAACGTTCGACTGGTCCGGGGTCATCGTTTTTCATCAGAAAATTGATTTTTTGGACTCTACCAAAAATGATTCAAAATGTCATTTGGATCAGGCCTCATGTTGAATAACCACTTTTTAAACCCTCACAGTGACCAAAACTGCAATTTTTACAGAGTTTTGCTTACTCAAAATCTTCAATTTTGACCAATTTCAGGCACAGAAATGACTTTAAACACACTTATTTTAGTTGAAAAAGTAATAACTCACATCCAACCGTCATTTAAAGTCAAAAGATTAAATATTAAAATTTCATCAATATTGACCATTTTTTCAACGTTCGACTGGTCCGGGGTCATCGTTTTTCATCAGAAAATTGATTTTTTGGACTCTACCAAAAATGATTCAAAATGTCATTTGGATCAGGCCTCATGTTGAATAACCACTTTTTAAACCCTCACAGTGACCAAAACTGCCATTTTTACAGAGTTTTGCTTACTCAAAATCTTCAATTTTGACCAATTTCAGGCACAGAAATGACTTTAAACACACTTATTTTAGTTGAAAAAGTAATAACTCACATCCAACCGTCATTTAAAGTCAAAAGATTAAATGTTAAAATTTCATCAATATTGACCATTTTTTCAACGTTCGACTGGTCCGGGGTCATCGTTTTTCATCAGAAAATTGATTTTTTGGACTCTACCAAAAATGATTCAAAATGTCATTTGGATCGGGCCTCATGTTGAATAACCACTTTTTAAACCCTCACAGTGACCAAAACTGCAATTTTTACAGAGTTTTGCTTACTCAAAATCTTCAATTTTGACCAATTTCAGGCACAGAAATGACTTTAAACACACTTATTTTAGTTGAAAAAGTAATAACTCACATCCAACCGTCATTTAAAGTCAAAAGATTAAATATTAAAATTTCATCAATATTGACCATTTTTTCAACGTTCGACTGGTCCGGGGTCATCGTTTTTCATCAGAAAATTGATTTTTTGGACTCTACCAAAAATGATTCAAAATGTCATTTGGATCGGGCCTCATGTTGAATAACCACTTTTTAAACCCTCACAGTGACCAAAATTGCCATTTTTACAGAGTTTTGCTTACTCAAAATCTTCAATTTTGACCAATTTCAGGCACAGAAATGACTTTAAACACACTTATTTTAGTTGAAAAAGTAATAACTCACATCCAACCGTCATTTAAAGTCAAAAGATTAAATGTTAAAATTTCATCAATATTGACCATTTTTTCAACGTTCGACTGGTCCGGGGTCATCGTTTTTCATCAGAATATTGATTTTTTGGACTCTACCAAAAATGATTCAAAATGTCATTTGGATCGGGCCTCATGTTGAATAACCACTTTTTAAACCCTCACAGTGACCAAAACTGCAATTTTTACAGAGTTTTGCTTACTCAAAATCTTCAATTTTGACCAATTTCAGGCACAGAAATGACTTTAAACACACTTATTTTAGTTGAAAAAGTAATAACTCACATCCAACCGTCATTTAAAGTCAAAAGATTAAATGTTAAAATTTCATCAATATTGACCATTTTTTCAACGTTCGACTGGTCCGGGGTCATCGTTTTTCATCAGAATATTGATTTTTTGGACTCTACCAAAAATAATTCAAAATGTCATTTGGATCTGGCCTCATGTTGAATAACCACTTTTTAAACCCTCACAGTGACCAAAACTGCCATTTTTACAGAGTTTTGCTTACTCAAAATCTTCAATTTTGACCAATTTCAGGCACAGAAATGACTTTAAACACACTTATTTTAGTTGAAAAAGTAATAACTCACATCCAACCGTCATTTAAAGTCAAAAGATTAAATATTAATATTTCATCAATATTGACCATTTTTTCAACGTTCGACTGGTCCGGGGTCATCGTTTTTCATCAGAAAATTGATTTTTTGGACTCTACCAAAAATGATTCAAAATGTCATTTGGACCGGGCCTCATGTTGAATAACCACTTTTTAAACCCTCACAGTGACCAAAACTGCCATTTTTACAGAGTTTTGCTTACTCAAAATCTTCAATTTTGACCAATTTCAGGCACAGAAATGACTTTAAACACACTTATTTTAGTTGAAAAAGTAATAACTCACATCCAACCGTCATTTAAAGTCAAAAGATTAAATGTTAAAATTTCATCAATATTGACCATTTTTTCAACGTTCGACTGGTCCGGGGTCATCGTTTTTCATCAGAAAATTGCTTTTTTGGACTCTACCAAAAATGATTCAAAATGTCATTTGGATCGGGCCTCATGTTGAATAACCACTTTTTAAACCCTCACAGTGACCAAAACTGCAATTTTTACAGAGTTTTGCTTACTCAAAATCTTCAATTTTGACCAATTTCAGGCACAGAAATGACTTTAAACACACTTATTTTAGTTGAAAAAGTAATAACTCACATCCAACCGTCATTTAAAGTCAAAAGATTAAATGTTAAAATTTCATCAATATTGACCATTTTTTCAACGTTCGACTGGTCCGGGGTTATCGTTTTTCATCAGAAAATTGATTTTTTGGACTCTACCAAAAATGATTCAAAATGTCATTTGGATCGGGCCTCATGTTGAATAACCACTTTTTAAACCCTCACAGTGACCAAAATTGCCATTTTTACAGAGTTTTGCTTACTCAAAATCTTCAATTTTGACCAATTTCAGGCACAGAAATGACTTTAAACACACTTATTTTAGTTGAAAAAGTAATAACTCACATCCAACCGTCATTTAAAGTCAAAAGATTAAATGTTAAAATTTCATCAATATTGACCAGTTTTTTCAACGTTCGACTGGTCCGGGGTCATCGTTTTTCATCAGAAAATGGATTTTTTGGACTCTACCAAAAATGATTCAAAATGTCATTTGGATCAGGCCTCATGTTGAATAACCACTTTTTAAAACCTCACAGTGACCAAAACTGCCATTTTTACAGAGTTTTGCTTACTCAAAATCTTCAATTTTGACCAATTTCAGGCACAGAAATGACTTTAAACACACTTGTTTTAGTTGAAAAAGTAATAACTCACATCCAACCGTCATTTAAAGTCAAAAGATTAAATGTTAAAATTTCATCAATATTGACCATTTTTTCAACGTTCGACTGGTCCGGGGTCATCGTTTTTCATCAGAAAATTGATTTTTTGGACTCTACCAAAAATGATTCAAAATGTCATTTGGATCGGGCCTCATGTTGAATAACCACTTTTTAAACCCTCACAGTGACCAAAATTGCCATTTTTACAGAGTTTTGCTTACTCAAAATCTTCAATTTTGACCAATTTCAAGGACAGAAATGACTTTAAACACACCTATTTTAGTTGAAAAAGTAATAACTCACATCCAACCGTCATTTAAAGTCAAAAGATTAAATGTTAAAATTTCATCAATATTGACCATTTTTTCAACGTTCGACTTGTCCGGGGGTCATCGTTTTTCATCAGAAAATTGATTTTTTGGACTCTACCAAAAATGATTCAAAATGTCATTTGGATCGGGCCTCATGTTGAATAACCACTTTTTAAACCCTCACAGTGACCAAAATTGCCATTTTTACAGAGTTTTGCTTACTCAAAATCTTCAATTTTGACCAATTTCAGGCACAGAAATGACTTTAAACACACTTATTTTAGTTGAAAAAGTAATAACTCACATCCAACCGTCATTTAAAGTCAAAAGATTAAATGTTAAAATTTCATCAATATTGACCATTTTTTCAACGTTCGACTGGTCCGGGGTCATCGTTTTTCATCAGAAAATGGATTTTTTGGACTCTACCAAAAATGATTCAAAATGTCATTTGGATCAGGCCTCATGTTGAATAACCACTTTTTAAACCCTCACAGTGACCAAAACTGCCATTTTTACAGAGTTTTGCTTACTCAAAACCTTCAATTTTGACCAATTTCAGGCACAGAAATGACTTTAAACACACTTATTTTAGTTGAAAAAGTAATAACTCACATCCAACCGCCATTTAAAGTCAAAAGATTAAATGTTAAAATTTCATCAATATTGACCATTTTTTCAACGTTCGACTGGTCCGGGGTCATCGTTTTTCATCAGAAAATTGATTTTTTCGACTCTACCAAAAATGATTCAAAATGTCATTTGGATCGGGCCTCATATTGAATAACCACTTTTTAAACCCTCACAGTGACCAAAACTGCCATTTTTACAGAGTTTTGCTTACTCAAAATCTTCAATTTTGACCAATTTCAGGCACAGAAATGACTTTAAACACACTTATTTTAGTTGAAAAAGTAATAACTGACATCCAACCGTCATTTAAAGTCAAAAGATTAAATGTTAAAATTTCATCAATATTGACCATTTTTTCAACGTTCGACTGGTCCGGGGTCATCGTTTTTCATCAGAAAATTGATTTTTTGGACTCTACCAAAAATAATTCAAAATGTCATTTGGATCGGGCCTCATGTTGAATAACCACTTTTTAAACCCTCACAGTGACCAAAATTGCCATTTTTACAGAGTTTTGCTTACTCAAAATCTTCAATTTTGACCAATTTCAGGCACAGAAATGACTTTAAACACACTTATTTTAGTTGAAAAAGTAATAACTCACATCCAACCGTCATTTAAAGTCAAAAGATTAAATGTTAAAATTTCATCAATATTGACCATTTTTTCAACGTTCGACTGGTCCGGGGTCATCGTTTTTCATCAGAAAATTGATTTTTTGGACTCTACCAAAAATAATTCAAAATGTCATTTGGATCTGGCCTCATGTTGAATAACCACTTTTTAAACCCTCACAGTGACCAAAATTGCCATTTTTACAGAGTTTTGCTTACTCAAAATCTTCAATTTTGACCAATTTCAGGCACAGAAATGACTTTAAACACACTTATTTTAGTTGAAAAAGTAATAACTCACATCCAACCGTCATTTAAAGTCAAAAGATTAAATGTTAAAATTTCATCAATATTGACCATTTTTTCAACGTTCGACTGGTCCGGGGTCATCGTTTTTCATCAGAAAATTGATTTTTTGGACTCTACCAAAAATGATTCAAAATGTCATTTGGATCAGGCCTCATGTTGAATAACCACTTTTTAAACCCTCACAGTGACCAAAACTGCCATTTTTACAGAGTTTTGCTTACTCAAAATCTTCAATTTTGACCAATTTCAGGCACAGAAATGACTTTAAACACACTTATTTTAGTTGAAAAAGTAATAACTCACATCCAACCGTCATTTAAAGTCAAAAGATTAAATGTTAAAATTCCATCAATATTGACCATTTTTTCAATGTTCGACTGGTCCGGGGTCATCGTTTTTCATCAGAAAATGGATTTTTTGGACTCTACCAAAAATGATTCAAAATGTCATTTGGATCGGGCCTCATGTTGAATAACCACTTTTTAAACCCTCATAGTGACCAAAACTGCCATTTTTACAGAGTTTTGCTTACTCAAAATCTTCAATTTTGACCAATTTCAGGCACAGAAATGACTTTAAACACACTTATTTTAGTTGAAAAAGTAATAACTCACATCCAACCATCATGTAAAGTCAAAAGATTATATGTTAAAATTTCATCAATATTGACCATTTTTTCAACGTTCGACTGGTCCGGGGTCATCGTTTTTCATCAGAAAATTGATTTTTTGGACTCTACCAAAAATGATTCAAAATGTCATTTGGATCGGGCCTCATGTTGAATAACCACTTTTTAAACCCTCACAGTGACCAAAATTGCCATTTTTACAGAGTTTTGCTTACTCAAAATCTTCAATTTTGACCAATTTCAGGCACAGAAATGACTTTAAACACACTTATTTTAGTTGAAAAAGTAATAACTCACATCCAACCGTCATTTAAAGTCAAAAGATTAAATGTTAAAATTTCATCAATATTGACCATTTTTTCAACGTTCGACTGGTCCGGGGTCATCGTTTTTCATCAGAAAATTGATTTTTTGGACTCTACCAAAAATAATTCAAAATGTCATTTGGATCTGGCCTCATGTTGAATAACCACTTTTTAAACCCTCACAGTGACCAAAATTGCCATTTTTACAGAGTTTTGCTTACTCAAAATCTTCAATTTTGACCAATTTCAGGCACAGAAATGACTTTAAACACACTTATTTTAGTTGAAAAAGTAATAACTCACATCCAACCGTCATTTAAAGTCAAAAGATTAAATATCAATATTTCATCAATATTGACCATTTTTTCAACGTTCGACTGGTCCGGGGTCATCGTTTTTCATCAGAAAATTGATTTTTTGGACTCTACCAAAAATGATTCAAAATGTCATTTGGACCGGGCCTCATGTTGAATAACCACTTTTTAAACCCTCACAGTGACCAAAATTGCCATTTTTACAGAGTTTTGCTTACTCAAAATCTTCAATTTTGACCAATTTCAGGCACAGAAATGACTTTAAACACACTTATTTTAGTTGAAAAAGTAATAACTCACATCCAACTGTCATTTAAAGTCAAAAGATTAAATGTTAAAATTTCATCAATATTGACCATTTTTTCAACGTTCGACTGGTCCGGGGTCATCGTTTTTCATCAGAAAATTGATTTTTTGGACTCTACCAAAAATAATTCAAAATGTCATTTGGATCAGGCCTCATGTTGAATAACCACTTTTTAAACCCTCACAGTGACCAAAACTGCCATTTTTACAGAGTTTTGCTTACTCAAAATCTTCAATTTTGACCAATTTCAGGCACAGAAATGACTTTAAACACACTTATTTTAGTTGAAAAAGTAATAACTCACATCCAACCGTCATTTAAAGTCAAAAGATTAAATATCAATATTTCATCAATATTGACCATTTTTTCAACGTTCGACTGGTCCGGGGTCATCGTTTTTCATCAGAAAATTGATTTTTTGGACTCTACCAAAAATAATTCAAAATGTCATTTGGATCGGGCCTCATGTTGAATAACCACTTTTTAAACCCTCACAGTGACCAAAACTGCCATTTTTACAGAGTTTTGCTTACTCAAAATCTTCAATTTTGACCAATTTCAGGCACAGAAATGACTTTAAACACACTTATTTTAGTTGAAAAAGTAATAACTCACATCCAACCGTCATTTAAAGTCAAAAGATTAAATGTTAAAATTTCATCAATATTGACCATTTTTTCAACGTTCGACTGGTCCGGGGTCATCGTTTTTCATCAGAAAATTGATTTTTTGGACTCTACCAAAAATGATTCAAAATGTCATTTGGATCAGGCCTCATGTTGAATAACCACTTTTTAAACCCTCACAGTGACCAAAACTGCCATTTTTACAGAGTTTTGCTTACTCAAAATCTTCAATTTTGACCAATTTCAGGCACAGAAATGACTTTAAACACACTTATTTTAGTTGAAAAAGTAATAACTCACATCCAACCGTCATTTAAAGTCAAAAGATTAAATGTTAAAATTTCATCAATATTGACCATTTTTTCAACGTTCGACTGGTCCGGGGTCATCGTTTTTCATCAGAAAATTGATTTTTTGGACTCTACCAAAAATGATTCAAAATGTCATTTGGATCGGGCCTCATGTTGAATAACCACTTTTTAAACCCTCACAGTGACCAAAACTGCAATTTTTACAGAGTTTTGGTTACTCAAAATCTTCAATTTTGACCAATTTCAGGCACAGAAATGACTTTAAACACACTTATTTTAGTTGAAAAAGTAATAACTCACATCCAACCGTCATTTAAAGTCAAAAGATTAAATATTAAAATTTCATCAATATTGACCATTTTTTCAACGTTCGACTGGTCCGGGGTCATCGTTTTTCATCAGAAAATTGATTTTTTGGACTCTACCAAAAATGATTCAAAATGTCATTTGGATCGGGCCTCATGTTGAATAACCACTTTTTAAACCCTCACAGTGACCAAAATTGCCATTTTTACAGAGTTTTGCTTACTCAAAATCTTCAATTTTGACCAATTTCAGGCACAGAAATGACTTTAAACACACTTATTTTAGTTGAAAAAGTAATAACTCACATCCAACCGTCATTTAAAGTCAAAAGATTAAATGTTAAAATTTCATCAATATTGACCATTTTTTCAACGTTCGACTGGTCCGGGGTCATCGTTTTTCATCAGAATATTGATTTTTTGGACTCTACCAAAAATGATTCAAAATGTCATTTGGATCGGGCCTCATGTTGAATAACCACTTTTTAAACCCTCACAGTGACCAAAACTGCAATTTTTACAGAGTTTTGCTTACTCAAAATCTTCAATTTTGACCAATTTCAGGCACAGAAATGACTTTAAACACACTTATTTTAGTTGAAAAAGTAATAACTCACATCCAACCGTCATTTAAAGTCAAAAGATTAAATGTTAAAATTTCATCAATATTGACCATTTTTTCAACGTTCGACTGGTCCGGGGTCATCGTTTTTCATCAGAATATTGATTTTTTGGACTCTACCAAAAATAATTCAAAATGTCATTTGGATCGGGCCTCATGTTGAATAACCACTTTTTAAACCCTCACAGTGACCAAAACTGCCATTTTTACAGAGTTTTGCTTACTCAAAATCTTCAATTTTGACCAATTTCAGGCACAGAAATGACTTTAAACACACTTATTTTAGTTGAAAAAGTAATAACTCACATCCAACCGTCATTTAAAGTCAAAAGATTAAATATCAATATTTCATCAATATTGACCATTTTTTCAACGTTCGACTGGTCCGGGGTCATCGTTTTTCATCAGAAAATTGATTTTTTGGACTCTACCAAAAATAATTCAAAATGTCATTTGGATCGGGCCTCATGTTGAATAACCACTTTTTAAACCCTCACAGTGACCAAAACTGCCATTTTTACAGAGTTTTGCTTACTCAAAATCTTCAATTTTGACCAATTTCAGGCACAGAAATGACTTTAAACACACTTATTTTAGTTGAAAAAGTAATAACTCACATCCAACCGTCATTTAAAGTCAAAAGATTAAATGTTAAAATTTCATCAATATTGACCATTTTTTCAACGTTCGACTGGTCCGGGGTCATCGTTTTTCATCAGAAAATTGATTTTTTGGACTCTACCAAAAATGATTCAAAATGTCATTTGGATCAGGCCTCATGTTGAATAACCACTTTTTAAACCCTCACAGTGACCAAAACTGCCATTTTTACAGAGTTTTGCTTACTCAAAATCTTCAATTTTGACCAATTTCAGGCACAGAAATGACTTTAAACACACTTATTTTAGTTGAAAAAGTAATAACTCACATCCAACCGTCATTTAAAGTCAAAAGATTAAATGTTAAAATTTCATCAATATTGACCATTTTTTCAACGTTCGACTGGTCCGGGGTCATCGTTTTTCATCAGAAAATTGATTTTTTGGACTCTACCAAAAATGATTCAAAATGTCATTTGGATCGGGCCTCATGTTGAATAACCACTTTTTAAACCCTCACAGTGACCAAAACTGCAATTTTTACAGAGTTTTGCTTACTCAAAATCTTCAATTTTGACCAATTTCAGGCACAGAAATGACTTTAAACACACTTATTTTAGTTGAAAAAGTAATAACTCACATCCAACCGTCATTTAAAGTCAAAAGATTAAATATTAAAATTTCATCAATATTGACCATTTTTTCAACGTTCGACTGGTCCGGGGTCATCGTTTTTCATCAGAAAATTGATTTTTTGGACTCTACCAAAAATGATTCAAAATGTCATTTGGATCGGGCCTCATGTTGAATAACCACTTTTTAAACCCTCACAGTGACCAAAATTGCCATTTTTACAGAGTTTTGCTTACTCAAAATCTTCAATTTTGACCAATTTCAGGCACAGAAATGACTTTAAACACACTTATTTTAGTTGAAAAAGTAATAACTCACATCCAACCGTCATTTAAAGTCAAAAGATTAAATGTTAAAATTTCATCAATATTGACCATTTTTTCAACGTTCGACTGGTCCGGGGTCATCGTTTTTCATCAGAATATTGATTTTTTGGACTCTACCAAAAATGATTCAAAATGTCATTTGGATCGGGCCTCATGTTGAATAACCACTTTTTAAACCCTCACAGTGACCAAAACTGCAATTTTTACAGAGTTTTGCTTACTCAAAATCTTCAATTTTGACCAATTTCAGGCACAGAAATGACTTTAAACACACTTATTTTAGTTGAAAAAGTAATAACTCACATCCAACCGTCATTTAAAGTCAAAAGATTAAATGTTAAAATTTCATCAATATTGACCATTTTTTCAACGTTCGACTGGTCCGGGGTCATCGTTTTTCATCAGAATATTGATTTTTTGGACTCTACCAAAAATAATTCAAAATGTCATTTGGATCTGGCCTCATGTTGAATAACCACTTTTTAAACCCTCACAGTGACCAAAACTGCCATTTTTACAGAGTTTTGCTTACTCAAAATCTTCAATTTTGACCAATTTCAGGCACAGAAATGACTTTAAACACACTTATTTTAGTTGAAAAAGTAATAACTCACATCCAACCGTCATTTAAAGTCAAAAGATTAAATATTAATATTTCATCAATATTGACCATTTTTTCAACGTTCGACTGGTCCGGGGTCATCGTTTTTCATCAGAAAATTGCTTTTTTGGACTCTACCAAAAATGATTCAAAATGTCATTTGGATCGGGCCTCATGTTGAATAACCACTTTTTAAACCCTCACAGTGACCAAAACTGCAATTTTTACAGAGTTTTGCTTACTCAAAATCTTCAATTTTGACCAATTTCAGGCACAGAAATGACTTTAAACACACTTATTTTAGTTGAAAAAGTAATAACTCACATCCAACCGTCATTTAAAGTCAAAAGATTAAATATTAAAATTTCATCAATATTGACCATTTTTTCAACGTTCGACTGGTCCGGGGTCATCGTTTTTCATCAGAAAATTGATTTTTTGGACTCTACCAAAAATGATTCAAAATGTCATTTGGATCGGGCCTCATGTTGAATAACCACTTTTTAAACCCTCACAGTGACCAAAATTGCCATTTTTACAGAGTTTTGCTTACTCAAAATCTTCAATTTTGACCAATTTCAGGCACAGAAATGACTTTAAACACACTTATTTTAGTTGAAAAAGTAATAACTCACATCCAACCGTCATTTAAAGTCAAAAGATTAAATGTTAAAATTTCATCAATATTGACCATTTTTTCAACGTTCGACTGGTCCGGGGTCATCGTTTTTCATCAGAATATTGATTTTTTGGACTCTACCAAAAATGATTCAAAATGTCATTTGGATCGGGCCTCATGTTGAATAACCACTTTTTAAACCCTCACAGTGACCAAAACTGCAATTTTTACAGAGTTTTGCTTACTCAAAATCTTCAATTTTGACCAATTTCAGGCACAGAAATGACTTTAAACACACTTATTTTAGTTGAAAAAGTAATAACTCACATCCAACCGTCATTTAAAGTCAAAAGATTAAATGTTAAAATTTCATCAATATTGACCATTTTTTCAACGTTCGACTGGTCCGGGGTCATCGTTTTTCATCAGAATATTGATTTTTTGGACTCTACCAAAAATAATTCAAAATGTAATTTGGATCTGGCCTCATGTTGAATAACCACTTTTTAAACCCTCACAGTGACCAAAACTGCCATTTTTACAGAGTTTTGCTTACTCAAAATCTTCAATTTTGACCAATTTCAGGCACAGAAATGACTTTAAACACACTTATTTTAGTTGAAAAAGTAATAACTCACATCCAACCGTCATTTAAAGTCAAAAGAATAAATATTAATATTTCATCAATATTGACCATTTTTTCAACGTTCGACTGGTCCGGGGTCATCGTTTTTCATCAGAAAATTGCTTTTTTGGACTCTACCAAAAATGATTCAAAATGTCATTTGGATCGGGCCTCATGTTGAATAACCACTTTTTAAACCCTCACAGTGACCAAAACTGCAATTTTTACAGAGTTTTGCTTACTCAAAATCTTCAATTTTGACCAATTTCAGGCACAGAAATGACTTTAAACACACTTATTTTAGTTGAAAAAGTAATAACTCACATCCAACCGTCATTTAAAGTCAAAAGATTAAATGTTAAAATTTCATCAATATTGACCATTTTTTCAACGTTCGACTGGTCCGGGGTCATCGTTTTTCATCAGAAAATTGATTTTTTGGACTCTACCAAAAATGATTCAAAATGTCATTTGGATCAGGCCTCATGTTGAATAACCACTTTTTAAACCCTCACAGTGACCAAAACTGCCATTTTTACAGAGTTTTGCTTACTCAAAATCTTCAATTTTGACCAATTTCAGGCACAGAAATGACTTTAAACACACTTATTTTAGTTGAAAAAGTAATAACTCACATCCAACCGTCATTTAAAGTCAAAAGATTAAATATTAAAATTTCATCAATATTGACCATTTTTTCAACGTTCGACTGGTCCGGGGTCATCGTTTTTCATCAGAAAATTGATTTCTTGGACTCTACCAAAAATGATTCAAAATGTCATTTGGATCGGGCCTCATGTTGAATAACCACTTTTTAAACCCTCACAGTGACCAAAATTGCTATTTTTACAGAGTTTTGCTTACTCAAAATCTTCAATTTTGACCAATTTCAGGCACAGAAATGACTTTAAACACACTTATTTTAGTTGCAAAAGTAATAACTCACATCCAACCGTCATTGAAAGTCAAAAGATTAAATGTTAAAATTTCATCAATATTGACCATTTTTTCAACGTTCGACTGGTCCGGGGTAATCGTTTTTCATCAGAAAATGGATTTTTTGGACTCTACCAAAAATGATTCAAAATGTCATTTGGATCGGGCCTCATGTTGAATAACCACTTTTTAAACCCTCACGGTGACCAAAATTGCCATTTTTACAGAGTTTTGCTTACTCAAAATCTTCAATTTTGACCAATTTCAGGCACAGAAATGACTTTAAACACACTTCTTTTAGTTGAAAAAGTAATAACTCACATCCAACCGTCATTTAAAGTCAAAAGATTAAATGTTAAAATTTCATCAATATTGACCATTTTTTCAACGTTCGACTGGTCCGGGGTCATCGTTTTTCATCAGAAAATTGATTTTTTGGACTCTACCAAAAATGATTCAAAATGTCATTTAGATCGGGCCTCATGTTGAATAACCACTTTTTAAACCCTCACAGTGACCAAAATTGTCATTTTTACAGAGTTTTGCTTACTCAAAATCTTCAATTTTGACCAATTTCAGGCACAGAAATGACTTTAAACACACTTATTTTAGTTGAAAAAGTAATAACTCACATCCAACCGTCATTTAAAGTCAAAAGATTAAATGTTAAAATTTCATCAATATTGACCATTTTTTCAACGTTCGACTGGTCCGGGGTTATCGTTTTTCATCAGAAAATTGATTTTTTGGACTCTACCAAAAATGATTCAAAATGTCATTTGGATCGGGCCTCATGTTGAATAACCACTTTTTAAACCCTCACAGTGACCAAAATTGCCATTTTTACAGAGTTTTGCTTACTCAAAATCTTCAATTTTGACCAATTTCAGGCACAGAAATGACTTTAAACACACTTATTTTAGTTGAAAAAGTAATAACTCACATCCAACCGTCATTTAAAGTCAAAAGATTAAATGTTAAAATTTCATCAATATTGACCATTTTTTCAACGTTCGACTGGTCCGGGGTCATCGTTTTTCATCAGAAAATTGATTTTTTGGACTCTACCAAAAATGATTCAAAATGTCATTTGGATCAGGCCTCATGTTGAATAACCACTTTTTAAACCCTCACAGTGACCAAAACTGCCATTTTTACAGAGTTTTGCTTACTCAAAATCTTCAATTTTGACCAATTTCAGGCACAGAAATGACTTTAAACACACTTATTTTAGTTGAAAAAGTAATAACTCACATCCAACCGTCATTTAAAGTCAAAAGATTAAATGTTAAAATTTCATCAATATTGACCATTTTTTCAACGTTCGACTGGTCCGGGGTCATCGTTTTTCATCAGAAAATTGCTTTTTTGGACTCTACCAAAAATGATTCAAAATGTCATTTGGATCGGGCCTCATGTTGAATAACCACTTTTTAAACCCTCACAGTGACCAAAACTGCAATTTTTACAGAGTTTTGCTTACTCAAAATCTTCAATTTTGACCAATTTCAGGCACAGAAATGACTTTAAACACACTTATTTTAGTTGAAAAAGTAATAACTCACATCCAACCGTCATTTAAAGTCAAAAGATTAAATATTAAAATTTCATTAATATTGACCATTTTTTCAACGTTCGACTGGTCCGGGGTCATCGTTTTTCATCAGAAAATGGATTTTTTGGACTCTACCAAAAATGATTCAAAATGTCATTTGGATCGGGCCTCATGTTGAATAACCACTTTTTAAACCCTCACAGTGACCAAAATTGCCATTTTTACAGAGTTTTGCTTACTCAAAATCTTCAATTTTGACCAATTTCAGGCACAGAAATGACTTTAAACACACTTATTTTAGTTGAAAAAGTAATAACTCACATCCAACCGTCATTTAAAGTCAAAAGATTAAATGTTAAAATTTCATCAATATTGACCATTTTTTCAACGTTCGACTGGTCCGGGGTCATCGTTTTTCATCAGAAAATTGATTTTTTGGACTCTACCAAAAATAATTCAAAATGTCATTTGGATCGGGCCTCATGTTGAATAACCACTTTTTAAACCCTCACAGTGACCAAAACTGCCATTTTTACAGAGTTTTGCTTACTCAAAATCTTCAATTTTGACCAATTTCAGGCACAGAAATGACTTTAAACACACTTATTTTAGTTGAAAAAGTAATAACTCACATCCAACCGTCATTTAAAGTCAAAAGATTAAATATCAATATTTCATCAATATTGACCATTTTTTCAACGTTCGACTGGTCCGGGGTCATCGTTTTTCATCAGAAAATTGATTTTTTGGACTCTACCAAAAATGATTCAAAATGTCATTTGGACCGGGCCTCATGTTGAATAACCACTTTTTAAACCCTCACAGTGACCAAAATTGCCATTTTTACAGAGTTTTGCTTACTCAAAATCTTCAATTTTGACCAATTTCAGGCACAGAAATGACTTTAAACACACTTATTTTAGTTGAAAAAGTAATAACTCACATCCAACCGTCATTTAAAGTCAAAAGATTAAATGTTAAAATTTCATCAATATTGACCATTTTTTCAACGTTCGACTGGTCCGGGGTCATCGTTTTTCATCAGAAAATTGATTTTTTGGACTCTACCAAAAATGATTCAAAATGTCATTTGGATCAGGCCTCATGTTGAATAACCACTTTTTAAACCCTCACAGTGACCAAAACTGCCATTTTTACAGAGTTTTGCTTACTCAAAATCTTCAATTTTGACCAATTTCACGCACAGAAATGACTTTAAACACACTTATTTTAGTTGAAAAAGTAATAACTCACATCCAACCGTCATTTAAAGTCAAAAGATTAAATGTTAAAATTCCATCAATATTGACCATTTTTTCAATGTTCGACTGGTCCGGGGTCATCGTTTTTCATCAGAAAATGGATTTTTTGGACTCTACCAAAAATGATTCAAAATGTCATTTGGATCGGGCCTCATGTTGAATAACCACTTTTTAAACCCTCATAGTGACCAAAACTGCCATTTTTACAGAGTTTTGCTTACTCAAAATCTTCAATTTTGACCAATTTCAGGCACAGAAATGACTTTAAACACACTTATTTTAGTTGAAAAAGTAATAACTCACATCCAACCATCATGTAAAGTCAAAAGATTATATGTTAAAATTTCATCAATATTGACCATTTTTTCAACGTTCGACTGGTCCGGGGTCATCGTTTTTCATCAGAAAATTGATTTTTTGGACTCTACCAAAAATGATTCAAAATGTCATTTGGATCGGGCCTCATGTTGAATAACCACTTTTTAAACCCTCACAGTGACCAAAATTGCCATTTTTACAGAGTTTTGCTTACTCAAAATCTTCAATTTTGACCAATTTCAGGCACAGAAATGACTTTAAACACACTTATTTTAGTTGAAAAAGTAATAACTCACATCCAACCGTCATTTAAAGTCAAAAGATTAAATGTTAAAATTTCATCAATATTGACCATTTTTTCAACGTTCGACTGGTCCGGGGTCATCGTTTTTCATCAGAAAATTGATTTTTTGGACTCTACCAAAAATAATTCAAAATGTCATTTGGATCTGGCCTCATGTTGAATAACCACTTTTTAAACCCTCACAGTGACCAAAACTGCCATTTTTACAGAGTTTTGCTTACTCAAAATCTTCAATTTTGACCAATTTCAGGCACAGAAATGACTTTAAACACACTTATTTTAGTTGAAAAAGTAATAACTCACATCCAACCGTCATTTAAAGTCAAAAGATTAAATGTTAAAATTTCATCAATATTGACCATTTTTTCAACGTTCGACTGGTCCGGGGTCATCGTTTTTCATCAGAAAATTGATTTTTTGGACTCTACCAAAAATGATTCAAAATGTCATTTGGATCAGGCCTCATGTTGAATAACCACTTTTTAAACCCTCACAGTGACCAAAACTGCCATTTTTACAGAGTTTTGCTTACTCAAAATCTTCAATTTTGACCAATTTCAGGCACAGAAATGACTTTAAACACACTTATTTTAGTTGAAAAAGTAATAACTCACATCCAACCGTCATTTAAAGTCAAAAGATTAAATGTTAAAATTTCATAAATATTGACCATTTTTTCAACGTTCGACTGGTCCGGGGTCATCGTTTTTCATCAGAAAATTGCTTTTTTGGACTCTACCAAAAATGATTCAAAATGTCATTTGGATCGGGCCTCATGTTGAATAACCACTTTTTAAACCCTCACAGTGACCAAAACTGCAATTTCTACAGAGTTTTGCTTACTCAAAATCTTCAATTTTGACCAATTTCAGGCACAGAAATGACTTTAAACACACTTATTTTAGTTGAAAAAGTAATAACTCACATCCAACCGTCATTTAAAGTCAAAAGATTAAATAT
The DNA here is from genome assembly GCF_964263255.1 of Lissotriton vulgaris. Classification (NCBI taxonomy): domain Eukaryota; kingdom Metazoa; phylum Chordata; class Amphibia; order Caudata; family Salamandridae; genus Lissotriton; species Lissotriton vulgaris. Next base: position 943,879 of record NW_028246230.1, on the reverse strand, counting down.
CAATATTTCATCAATATTGACCATTTTTTCAACGTTCGACTGGTCCGGGGTCATCGTTTTTCATCAGAAAATTGATTTTTTGGACTCTACCAAAAATGATTCAAAATGTCATTTGGACCGGGCCTCATGTTGAATAACCACTTTTTAAACCCTCACAGTGACCAAAATTGCCATTTTTACAGAGTTTTGCTTACTCAAAATCTTCAATTTTGACCAATTTCAGGCACAGAAATGACTTTAAACACACTTATTTTAGTTGAAAAAGTAATAACTCACATCCAACTGTCATTTAAAGTCAAAAGATTAAATGTTAAAATTTCATCAATATTGACCATTTTTTCAACGTTCGACTGGTCCGGGGTCATCGTTTTTCATCAGAAAATTGATTTTTTGGACTCTACCAAAAATGATTCAAAATGTCATTTGGATCAGGCCTCATGTTGAATAACCACTTTTTAAACCCTCACAGTGACCAAAACTGCCATTTTTACAGAGTTTTGCTTACTCAAAATCTTCAATTTTGACCAATTTCAGGCACAGAAATGACTTTAAACACACTTATTTTAGTTGAAAAAGTAATAACTCACATCCAACCGTCATTTAAAGTCAAAAGATTAAATGTTAAAATTTCATCAATATTGACCATTTTTTCAACGTTCGACTGGTCCGGGGTCATCGTTTTTCATCAGAAAATTGATTTTTTGGACTCTACCAAAAATGATTCAAAATGTCATTTGGATCGGGCCTCATGTTGAATAACCACTTTTTAAACCCTCACAGTGACCAAAACTGCAATTTTTACAGAGTTTTGCTTACTCAAAATCTTCAATTTTGACCAATTTCAGGCACAGAAATGACTTTAAACACACTTATTTTAGTTGAAAAAGTAATAACTCACATCCAACCGTCATTTAAAGTCAAAAGATTAAATATTAAAATTTCATCAATATTGACCATTTTTTCAACGTTCGACTGGTCCGGGGTCATCGTTTTTCATCAGAAAATTGATTTTTTGGACTCTACCAAAAATAATTCAAAATGTCATTTGGATCGGGCCTCATGTTGAATAACCACTTTTTAAACCCTCACAGTGACCAAAACTGCCATTTTTACAGAGTTTTGCTTACTCAAAATCTTCAATTTTGACCAATTTCAGGCACAGAAATGACTTTAAACACACTTATTTTAGTTGAAAAAGTAATAACTCACATCCAACCGTCATTTAAAGTCAAAAGATTAAATATCAATATTTCATCAATATTGACCATTTTTTCAACGTTCGACTGGTCCGGGGTCATCGTTTTTCATCAGAAAATTGATTTTTTGGACTCTACCAAAAATAATTCAAAATGTCATTTGGATCGGGCCTCATGTTGAATAACCACTTTTTAAACCCTCACAGTGACCAAAACTGCCATTTTTACAGAGTTTTGCTTACTCAAAATCTTCAATTTTGACCAATTTCAGGCACAGAAATGACTTTAAACACACTTATTTTAGTTGAAAAAGTAATAACTCACATCCAACCGTCATTTAAAGTCAAAAGATTAAATGTTAAAATTTCATCAATATTGACCATTTTTTCAACGTTCGACTGGTCCGGGGTCATCGTTTTTCATCAGAAAATTGATTTTTTGGACTCTACCAAAAATGATTCAAAATGTCATTTGGATCAGGCCTCATGTTGAATAACCACTTTTTAAACCCTCACAGTGACCAAAACTGCCATTTTTACAGAGTTTTGCTTACTCAAAATCTTCAATTTTGACCAATTTCAGGCACAGAAATGACTTTAAACACACTTATTTTAGTTGAAAAAGTAATAACTCACATCCAACCGTCATTTAAAGTCAAAAGATTAAATGTTAAAATTTCATCAATATTGACCATTTTTTCAACGTTCGACTGGTCCGGGGTCATCGTTTTTCATCAGAAAATTGATTTTTTGGACTCTACCAAAAATGATTCAAAATGTCATTTGGATCGGGCCTCATGTTGAATAACCACTTTTTAAACCCTCACAGTGACCAAAACTGCAATTTTTACAGAGTTTTGCTTACTCAAAATCTTCAATTTTGACCAATTTCAGGCACAGAAATGACTTTAAACACACTTATTTTAGTTGAAAAAGTAATAACTCACATCCAACCGTCATTTAAAGTCAAAAGATTAAATATTAAAATTTCATCAATATTGACCATTTTTTCAACGTTCGACTGGTCCGGGGTCATCGTTTTTCATCAGAAAATTGATTTTTTGGACTCTACCAAAAATGATTCAAAATGTCATTTGGATCGGGCCTCATGTTGAATAACCACTTTTTAAACCCTCACAGTGACCAAAATTGCCATTTTTACAGAGTTTTGCTTACTCAAAATCTTCAATTTTGACCAATTTCAGGCACAGAAATGACTTTAAACACACTTATTTTAGTTGAAAAAGTAATAACTCACATCCAACCGTCATTTAAAGTCAAAAGATTAAATGTTAAAATTTCATCAATATTGACCATTTTTTCAACGTTCGACTGGTCCGGGGTCATCGTTTTTCATCAGAATATTGATTTTTTGGACTCTACCAAAAATGATTCAAAATGTCATTTGGATCGGGCCTCATGTTGAATAACCACTTTTTAAACCCTCACAGTGACCAAAACTGCAATTTTTACAGAGTTTTGCTTACTCAAAATCTTCAATTTTGACCAATTTCAGGCACAGAAATGACTTTAAACACACTTATTTTAGTTGAAAAAGTAATAACTCACATCCAACCGTCATTTAAAGTCAAAAGATTAAATGTTAAAATTTCATCAATATTGACCATTTTTTCAACGTTCGACTGGTCCGGGGTCATCGTTTTTCATCAGAATATTGATTTTTTGGACTCTACCAAAAATAATTCAAAATGTCATTTGGATCTGGCCTCATGTTGAATAACCACTTTTTAAACCCTCACAGTGACCAAAACTGCCATTTTTACAGAGTTTTGCTTACTCAAAATCTTCAATTTTGACCAATTTCAGGCACAGAAATGACTTTAAACACACTTATTTTAGTTGAAAAAGTAATAACTCACATCCAACCGTCATTTAAAGTCAAAAGATTAAATATTAATATTTCATCAATATTGACCATTTTTTCAACGTTCGACTGGTCCGGGGTCATCGTTTTTCATCAGAAAATTGATTTTTTGGACTCTACCAAAAATGATTCAAAATGTCATTTGGACCGGGCCTCATGTTGAATAACCACTTTTTAAACCCTCACAGTGACCAAAACTGCCATTTTTACAGAGTTTTGCTTACTCAAAATCTTCAATTTTGACCAATTTCAGGCACAGAAATGACTTTAAACACACTTATTTTAGTTGAAAAAGTAATAACTCACATCCAACCGTCATTTAAAGTCAAAAGATTAAATGTTAAAATTTCATCAATATTGACCATTTTTTCAACGTTCGACTGGTCCGGGGTCATCGTTTTTCATCAGAAAATTGCTTTTTTGGACTCTACCAAAAATGATTCAAAATGTCATTTGGATCGGGCCTCATGTTGAATAACCACTTTTTAAACCCTCACAGTGACCAAAACTGCAATTTTTACAGAGTTTTGCTTACTCAAAATCTTCAATTTTGACCAATTTCAGGCACAGAAATGACTTTAAACACACTTATTTTAGTTGAAAAAGTAATAACTCACATCCAACCGTCATTTAAAGTCAAAAGATTAAATGTTAAAATTTCATCAATATTGACCATTTTTTCAACGTTCGACTGGTCCGGGGTCATCGTTTTTCATCAGAAAATTGATTTTTTGGACTCTACCAAAAATGATTCAAAATGTCATTTGGATCAGGCCTCATGTTGAATAACCACTTTTTAAACCCTCACAGTGACCAAAACTGCAATTTTTACAGAGTTTTGCTTACTCAAAATCTTCAATTTTGACCAATTTCAGGCACAGAAATGACTTTAAACACACTTATTTTAGTTGAAAAAGTAATAACTCACATCCAACCGTCATTTAAAGTCAAAAGATTAAATATTAAAATTTCATCAATATTGACCATTTTTTCAACGTTCGACTGGTCCGGGGTCATCGTTTTTCATCAGAAAATTGATTTTTTGGACTCTACCAAAAATGATTCAAAATGTCATTTGGATCAGGCCTCATGTTGAATAACCACTTTTTAAACCCTCACAGTGACCAAAACTGCCATTTTTACAGAGTTTTGCTTACTCAAAATCTTCAATTTTGACCAATTTCAGGCACAGAAATGACTTTAAACACACTTATTTTAGTTGAAAAAGTAATAACTCACATCCAACCGTCATTTAAAGTCAAAAGATTAAATGTTAAAATTTCATCAATATTGACCATTTTTTCAACGTTCGACTGGTCCGGGGTCATCGTTTTTCATCAGAAAATTGATTTTTTGGACTCTACCAAAAATGATTCAAAATGTCATTTGGATCGGGCCTCATGTTGAATAACCACTTTTTAAACCCTCACAGTGACCAAAACTGCAATTTTTACAGAGTTTTGCTTACTCAAAATCTTCAATTTTGACCAATTTCAGGCACAGAAATGACTTTAAACACACTTATTTTAGTTGAAAAAGTAATAACTCACATCCAACCGTCATTTAAAGTCAAAAGATTAAATATTAAAATTTCATCAATATTGACCATTTTTTCAACGTTCGACTGGTCCGGGGTCATCGTTTTTCATCAGAAAATTGATTTTTTGGACTCTACCAAAAATGATTCAAAATGTCATTTGGATCGGGCCTCATGTTGAATAACCACTTTTTAAACCCTCACAGTGACCAAAATTGCCATTTTTACAGAGTTTTGCTTACTCAAAATCTTCAATTTTGACCAATTTCAGGCACAGAAATGACTTTAAACACACTTATTTTAGTTGAAAAAGTAATAACTCACATCCAACCGTCATTTAAAGTCAAAAGATTAAATGTTAAAATTTCATCAATATTGACCATTTTTTCAACGTTCGACTGGTCCGGGGTCATCGTTTTTCATCAGAATATTGATTTTTTGGACTCTACCAAAAATGATTCAAAATGTCATTTGGATCGGGCCTCATGTTGAATAACCACTTTTTAAACCCTCACAGTGACCAAAACTGCAATTTTTACAGAGTTTTGCTTACTCAAAATCTTCAATTTTGACCAATTTCAGGCACAGAAATGATTTTAAACACACTTATTTTAGTTGAAAAAGTAATAACTCACATCCAACCGTCATTTAAAGTCAAAAGATTAAATGTTAAAATTTCATCAATATTGACCATTTTTTCAACGTTCGACTGGTCCGGGGTCATCGTTTTTCATCAGAATATTGATTTTTTGGACTCTACCAAAAATAATTCAAAATGTCATTTGGATCTGGCCTCATGTTGAATAACCACTTTTTAAACCCTCACAGTGACCAAAACTGCCATTTTTACAGAGTTTTGCTTACTCAAAATCTTCAATTTTGACCAATTTCAGGCACAGAAATGACTTTAAACACACTTATTTTAGTTGAAAAAGTAATAACTCACATCCAACCGTCATTTAAAGTCAAAAGATTAAATATTAATATTTCATCAATATTGACCATTTTTTCAACGTTCGACTGGTCCGGGGTCATCGTTTTTCATCAGAAAATTGATTTTTTGGACTCTACCAAAAATGATTCAAAATGTCATTTGGACCGGGCCTCATGTTGAATAACCACTTTTTAAACCCTCACAGTGACCAAAACTGCCATTTTTACAGAGTTTTGCTTACTCAAAATCTTCAATTTTGACCAATTTCAGGCACAGAAATGACTTTAAACACACTTATTTTAGTTGAAAAAGTAATAACTCACATCCAACCGTCATTTAAAGTCAAAAGATTAAATGTTAAAATTTCATCAATATTGACCATTTTTTCAACGTTCGACTGGTCCGGGGTCATCGTTTTTCATCAGAAAATTGCTTTTTTGGACTCTACCAAAAATGATTCAAAATGTCATTTGGATCGGGCCTCATGTTGAATAACCACTTTTTAAACCCTCACAGTGACCAAAACTGCAATTTTTACAGAGTTTTGCTTACTCAAAATCTTCAATTTTGACCAATTTCAGGCACAGAAATGACTTTAAACACACTTATTTTAGTTGAAAAAGTAATAACTCACATCCAACCGTCATTTAAAGTCAAAAGATTAAATGTTAAAATTTCATCAATATTGACCATTTTTTCAACGTTCGACTGGTCCGGGGTCATCGTTTTTCATCAGAAAATTGATTTTTTGGACTCTACCAAAAATGATTCAAAATGTCATTTGGATCAGGCCTCATGTTGAATAACCACTTTTTAAACCCTCACAGTGACCAAAACTGCCATTTTTACAGAGTTTTGCTTACTCAAAATCTTCAATTTTGACCAATTTCAGGCACAGAAATGACTTTAAACACACTTATTTTAGTTGAAAAAGTAATAACTCACATCCAACCGTCATTTAAAGTCAAAAGATTAAATGTTAAAATTTCATCAATATTGACCATTTTTTCAACGTTCGACTGGTCCGGGGTCATCGTTTTTCATCAGAAAATTGATTTTTTGGACTCTACCAAAAATGATTCAAAATGTCATTTGGATCGGGCCTCATGTTGAATAACCACTTTTTAAACCCTCACGGTGACCAAAATTGCCATTTTTACAGAGTTTTGCTTACTCAAAATCTTCAATTTTGACCAATTTCAGGCACAGAAATGACTTTAAACACACTTCTTTTAGTTGAAAAAGTAATAACTCACATCCAACCGTCATTTAAAGTCAAAAGATTAAATGTTAAAATTTCATCAATATTGACCATTTTTTCAACGTTCGACTGGTCCGGGGTCATCGTTTTTCATCAGAAAATTGATTTTTTGGACTCTACCAAAAATGATTCAAAATGTCATTTAGATCGGGCCTCATGTTGAATAACCACTTTTTAAACCCTCACAGTGACCAAAATTGCCATTTTTACAGAGTTTTGCTTACTCAAAATCTTCAATTTTGACCAATTTCAGGCACAGAAATGACTTTAAACACACTTATTTTAGTTGAAAAAGTAATAACTCACATCCAACCGTCATTTAAAGTCAAAAGATTAAATGTTAAAATTTCATCAATATTGACCATTTTTTCAACGTTCGACTGGTCCGGGGTTATCGTTTTTCATCAGAAAATTGATTTTTTGGACTCTACCAAAAATGATTCAAAATGTCATTTGGATCGGGCCTCATGTTGAATAACCACTTTTTAAACCCTCACAGTGACCAAAATTGCCATTTTTACAGAGTTTTGCTTACTCAAAATCTTCAATTTTGACCAATTTCAGGCACAGAAATGACTTTAAACACACTTATTTTAGTTGAAAAAGTAATAACTCACATCCAACCGTCATTTAAAGTCAAAAGATTAAATGTTAAAATTTCATCAATATTGACCAGTTTTTTCAACGTTCGACTGGTCCGGGGTCATCGTTTTTCATCAGAAAATGGATTTTTTGGACTCTACCAAAAATGATTCAAAATGTCATTTGGATCAGGCCTCATGTTGAATAACCACTTTTTAAAACCTCACAGTGACCAAAACTGCCATTTTTACAGAGTTTTGCTTACTCAAAATCTTCAATTTTGACCAATTTCAGGCACAGAAATGACTTTAAACACACTTGTTTTAGTTGAAAAAGTAATAACTCACATCCAACCGTCATTTAAAGTCAAAAGATTAAATGTTAAAATTTCATCAATATTGACCATTTTTTCAACGTTCGACTGGTCCGGGGTCATCGTTTTTCATCAGAAAATTGATTTTTTGGACTCTACCAAAAATGATTCAAAATGTCATTTGGATCGGGCCTCATGTTGAATAACCACTTTTTAAACCCTCACAGTGACCAAAATTGCCATTTTTACAGAGTTTTGCTTACTCAAAATCTTCAATTTTGACCAATTTCAAGGACAGAAATGACTTTAAACACACCTATTTTAGTTGAAAAAGTAATAACTCACATCCAACCGTCATTTAAAGTCAAAAGATTAAATGTTAAAATTTCATCAATATTGACCATTTTTTCAACGTTCGACTTGTCCGGGGGTCATCGTTTTTCATCAGAAAATTGATTTTTTGGACTCTACCAAAAATGATTCAAAATGTCATTTGGATCGGGCCTCATGTTGAATAACCACTTTTTAAACCCTCACAGTGACCAAAATTGCCATTTTTACAGAGTTTTGCTTACTCAAAATCTTCAATTTTGACCAATTTCAGGCACAGAAATGACTTTAAACACACTTATTTTAGTTGAAAAAGTAATAACTCACATCCAACCGTCATTTAAAGTCAAAAGATTAAATGTTAAAATTTCATCAATATTGACCATTTTTTCAACGTTCGACTGGTCCGGGGTCATCGTTTTTCATCAGAAAATGGATTTTTTGGACTCTACCAAAAATGATTCAAAATGTCATTTGGATCAGGCCTCATGTTGAATAACCACTTTTTAAACCCTCACAGTGACCAAAACTGCCATTTTTACAGAGTTTTGCTTACTCAAAACCTTCAATTTTGACCAATTTCAGGCACAGAAATGACTTTAAACACACTTATTTTAGTTGAAAAAGTAATAACTCACATCCAACCGCCATTTAAAGTCAAAAGATTAAATGTTAAAATTTCATCAATATTGACCATTTTTTCAACGTTCGACTGGTCCGGGGTCATCGTTTTTCATCAGAAAATTGATTTTTTCGACTCTACCAAAAATGATTCAAAATGTCATTTGGATCGGGCCTCATATTGAATAACCACTTTTTAAACCCTCACAGTGACCAAAACTGCCATTTTTACAGAGTTTTGCTTACTCAAAATCTTCAATTTTGACCAATTTCAGGCACAGAAATGACTTTAAACACACTTATTTTAGTTGAAAAAGTAATAACTGACATCCAACCGTCATTTAAAGTCAAAAGATTAAATGTTAAAATTTCATCAATATTGACCATTTTTTCAACGTTCGACTGGTCCGGGGTCATCGTTTTTCATCAGAAAATTGATTTTTTGGACTCTACCAAAAATAATTCAAAATGTCATTTGGATCGGGCCTCATGTTGAATAACCACTTTTTAAACCCTCACAGTGACCAAAATTGCCATTTTTACAGAGTTTTGCTTACTCAAAATCTTCAATTTTGACCAATTTCAGGCACAGAAATGACTTTAAACACACTTATTTTAGTTGAAAAAGTAATAACTCACATCCAACCGTCATTTAAAGTCAAAAGATTAAATGTTAAAATTTCATCAATATTGACCATTTTTTCAACGTTCGACTGGTCCGGGGTCATCGTTTTTCATCAGAAAATTGATTTTTTGGACTCTACCAAAAATAATTCAAAATGTCATTTGGATCTGGCCTCATGTTGAATAACCACTTTTTAAACCCTCACAGTGACCAAAACTGCCATTTTTACAGAGTTTTGCTTACTCAAAATCTTCAATTTTGACCAATTTCAGGCACAGAAATGACTTTAAACACACTTATTTTAGTTGAAAAAGTAATAACTCACATCCAACCATCATTTAAAGTCAAAAGATTAAATATTAATATTTCATCAATATTGACCATTTTTTCAACGTTCGACTGGTCCGGGGTCATCGTTTTTCATCAGAAAATTGATTTTTTGGACTCTACCAAAAATGATTCAAAATGTCATTTGGACCGGGCCTCATGTTGAATAACCACTTTTTAAACCCTCACAGTGACCAAAACTGCCATTTTTACAGAGTTTTGCTTACTCAAAATCTTCAATTTTGACCAATTTCAGGCACAGAAATGACTTTAAACACACTTATTTTAGTTGAAAAAGTAAAAACTCACATCCAACCGTCATTTAAAGTCAAAAGATTAAATGTTAAAATTTCATCAATATTGACCATTTTTTCAACGTTCGACTGGTCCGGGGTCATCGTTTTTCATCAGAAAATTGCTTTTTTGGACTCTACCAAAAATGATTCAAAATGTCATTTGGATCGGGCCTCATGTTGAATAACCACTTTTTAAACCCTCACAGTGACCAAAACTGCAATTTTTACAGAGTTTTGCTTACTCAAAATCTTCAATTTTGACCAATTTCAGGCATAGAAATGACTTTAAACACACTTATTTTAGTTGAAAAAGTAATAACTCACATCCAACCGTCATTTAAAGTCAAAAGATTAAATGTTAAAATTTCATCAATATTGACCATTTTTTCAACGTTCGACTGGTCCGGGGTCATCGTTTTTCATCAGAAAATTGATTTTTTGGACTCTACCAAAAATGATTCAAAATGTCATTTGGATCAGGCCTCATGTTGAATAACCACTTTTTAAACCCTCACAGTGACCAAAACTGCCATTTTTACAGAGTTTTGCTTACTCAAAATCTTCAATTTTGACCAATTTCAGGCACAGAAATGACTTTAAACACACTTATTTTAGTTGAAAAAGTAATAACTCACATCCAACCGTCATTTAAAGTCAAAAGATTAAATGTTAAAATTTCATCAATATTGACCATTTTTTCAACGTTCGACTGGTCCGGGGTAATCGTTTTTCATCAGAAAATGGATTTTTTGGACTCTACCAAAAATGATTCAAAATGTCATTTGGATCGGGCCTCATGTTGAATAACCACTTTTTAAACCCTCACGGTGACCAAAATTGCCATTTTTACAGAGTTTTGCTTACTCAAAATCTTCAATTTTGACCAATTTCAGGCACAGAAATGACTTTAAACACACTTATTTCAGTTGAAAAAGTAATAACTCACATCCAACCGTCATTTAAAGTCAAAAGATTAAATGTTAAAATTTCATCAATATTGACCATTTTTTCAACGTTCGACTGGTCCGGGGTCATCGTTTTTCATCAGAAAATTGATTTTTTGGACTCTACCAAAAATGATTCAAAATGTCATTTGGATCGGGCCTCATGTTGAATAACCACTTTTTAAACCCTCACGGTGACCAAAATTGCCATTTTTACAGAGTTTTGCTTACTCAAAATCTTCAATTTTGACCAATTTCATGCACAGAAATGACTTTAAACACACTTATTGTAGTTGAAAAAGCAATAACTCACATCCAACCGTCATTTAAAGTCAAAAGATTAAATGTTAAAATGTCATCAATATTGACCACTTTTTTCAACGTTCAACTGGTCCGGGGTCATCGTTTTTCATCAGAAAATTGATTTTTTTTGGACTCTACCAAAAATGATTCAAAATGTCATTTGGATCGGGCCTCATGTTGAATAACCAGTTTTTTAAACCCTCACAGCGACCAAAATTGCCATTTTTACAGAGTTTTGCTTACTCAAAATCTTCAATTTTGACCAATTTCAGGCACAGAAATGACTTTAAACACACTTATTTTAGTTGCAAAAGTAATAACTCACATCCAACCGTCATTTAAAGTCAAAAGATTAAATGTTAAAATTTCATCAATATTGACCATTTTTTCAACGTTCGACTGGTCCGGGGTAATCGTTTTTCATCAGAAAATGGATTTTTTGGACTCTACCAAAAATGATTCAAAATGTCATTTGGATCGGGCCTCATGTTGAATAACCACTTTTTAAACCCTCACGGTGACCAAAATTGCCATTTTTACAGAGTTTTGCTTACTCAAAATCTTCAATTTTGACCAATTTCAGGCACAGAAATGACTTTAAACACACTTATTTTAGTTGAAAAAGTAATAACTCACATCCAACCGTCATTTAAAGTCAAAAGATTAAATGTTAAAATTTCATCAATATTGACCATTTTTTCAACGTTCGACTGGTCCGGGGTCATCGTTTTTCATCAGAAAATTGATTTTTTGGACTCTACCAAAAATGATTCAAAATGTCATTTGGATCGGGCCTCATGTAGAATAACCACTTTTTAAACCCTCACAGTGACCAAAATTGCCATTTTTACAGAGTTTTGCTTACTCAAAATCTTCAATTTTGACCAATTTCAGGCACAGAAATGACTTTAAACACACTTATTTTAGTTGAAAAAGTAATAACTCACATCCAACCGTCATTTAAAGTCAAAAGATTAAATGTTAAAATTTCATCAATATTGACCATTTTTTCAACGTTCGACTGGTCCGGGGTTATCGTTTTTCATCAGAAAATTGATTTTTTGGACTCTACCAAAAATGATTCAAAATGTCATTTGGATCGGGCCTCATGTTGAATAACCACTTTTTAAACCCTCACAGTGACCAAAATTGCCATTTTTACAGAGTTTTGCTTACTCAAAATCTTCAATTTTGACCAATTTCAGGCACAGAAATGACTTTAAACACACTTATTTTAGTTGAAAAAGTAATAACTCACATCCAACCGTCATTTAAAGTCAAAAGATTAAATGTTAAAATTTCATCAATATTGACCATTTTTTCAACGTTCGACTGGTCCGGGGTCATCGTTTTTCATCAGAATATTGATTTTTTGGACTCTACCAAAAATAATTCAAAATGTCATTTGGATCTGGCCTCATGTTGAATAACCACTTTTTAAACCCTCACAGTGACCAAAACTGCCATTTTTACAGAGTTTTGCTTACTCAAAATCTTCAATTTTGACCAATTTCAGGCACAGAAATGACTTTAAACACACTTATTTTAGTTGAAAAAGTAATAACTCACATCCAACCGTCATTTAAAGTCAAAAGATTAAATATTAATATTTCATCAATATTGACCATTTTTTCAACGTTCGACTGGTCCGGGGTCATCGTTTTTCATCAGAAAATTGATTTTTTGGACTCTACCAAAAATGATTCAAAATGTCATTTGGACCGGGCCTCATGTTGAATAACCACTTTTTAAACCCTCACAGTGACCAAAACTGCCATTTTTACAGAGTTTTGCTTACTCAAAATCTTCAATTTTGACCAATTTCAGGCACAGAAATGACTTTAAACACACTTATTTTAGTTGAAAAAGTAATAACTCACATCCAACCGCCATTTAAAGTCAAAAGATTAAATGTTAAAATTTCATCAATATTGACCATTTTTTCAACGTTCGACTGGTCCGGGGTCATCGTTTTTCATCAGAAAATTGATTTTTTGGACTCTACCAAAAATGATTCAAAATGTCATTTGGATCGGGCCTCATGTTGAATAACCACTTTTTAAACCCTCACAGTGACCAAAACTGCCATTTTTACAGAGTTTTGCTTACTCAAAATCTTCAATTTTGACTAATTTCAGGCACAGAAATGACTTTAAACACACTTATTTTAGTTGAAAAAGTAATAACTCACATCCAACCGTCATTTAAAGTCAAAAGATTAAATGTTAAAATTTCATCAATATTGACCATTTTTTCAACGTTCGACTGGTCCGGGGTCATCGTTTTTCATCAGAAAATTGATTTTTTGGACTCTACCAAAAATGAATCAAAATGTCATTTGGATCGGGCCTCATGTTGAATAACCACTTTTTAAACCCTCACAGTGACCAAAATTGCCATTTTTACAGAGTTTTGCTTACTCAAAATCTTCAATTTTGACCAATTTCAGGCACAGAAATGACTTTAAACACACTTATTTTAGTTGAAAAAGTAATAACTCACATCCAACCGTCATTTAAAGTCAAAAGATTAAATGTTAAAATTTCATCAATATTGACCATTTTTTCAATGTTCGACTGGTCCGGGGTCATCGTTTTTCATCAGAAAATGGATTTTTTGGACTCTACCAAAAATGATTCAAAATGTCATTTGGATCGGGCCTCATGTTGAATAACCACTTTTTAAACCCTCATAGTGACCAAAACTGCCATTTTTACAGAGTTTTGCTTACTCAAAATCTTCAATTTTGACCAATTTCAGGCACAGAAATGACTTTAAACACACTTATTTTAGTTGAAAAAGTAATAACTCACATCCAACCATCATGTAAAGTCAAAAGATTATATGTTAAAATTTCATCAATATTGACCATTTTTTCAACGTTCGACTGGTCCGGGGTCATCGTTTTTCATCAGAAAATTGATTTTTTGGACTCTACCAAAAATGATTCAAAATGTCATTTGGATCGGGCCTCATGTTGAATAACCACTTTTTAAACCCTCACAGTGACCAAAATTGCCATTTTTACAGAGTTTTGCTTACTCAAAATCTTCAATTTTGACCAATTTCAGGCACAGAAATGACTTTAAACACACTTATTTTAGTTGAAAAAGTAATAACTCACATCCAACCGTCATTTAAAGTCAAAAGATTAAATGTTAAAATTTCATCAATATTGACCATTTTTTCAACGTTCGACTGGTCCGGGGTCATCGTTTTTCATCAGAATATTGATTTTTTGGACTCTACCAAAAATAATTCAAAATGTCATTTGGATCTGGCCTCATGTTGAATAACCACTTTTTAAACCCTCACAGTGACCAAAACTGCCATTTTTACAGAGTTTTGCTTACTCAAAATCTTCAATTTTGACCAATTTCAGGCACAGAAATGACTTTAAACACACTTATTTTAGTTGAAAAAGTAATAACTCACATCCAACCGTCATTTAAAGTCAAAAGATTAAATATTAATATTTCATCAATATTGACCATTTTTTCAACGTTCGACTGGTCCGGGGTCATCGTTTTTCATCAGAAAATTGATTTTTTGGACTCTACCAAAAATGATTCAAAATGTCATTTGGACCGGGCCTCATGTTGAATAACCACTTTTTAAACCCTCACAGTGACCAAAACTGCCATTTTTACAGAGTTTTGCTTACTCAAAATCTTCAATTTTGACCAATTTCAGGCACAGAAATGACTTTAAACACACTTATTTTAGTTGAAAAAGTAATAACTCACATCCAACCGCCATTTAAAGTCAAAAGATTAAATGTTAAAATTTCATCAATATTGACCATTTTTTCAACGTTCGACTGGTCCGGGGTCATCGTTTTTCATCAGAAAATTGATTTTTTGGACTCTACCAAAAATGATTCAAAATGTCATTTGGATCGGGCCTCATGTTGAATAACCACTTTTTAAACCCTCACAGTGACCAAAACTGCCATTTTTACAGAGTTTTGCTTACTCAAAATCTTCAATTTTGACCAATTTCAGGCACAGAAATGACTTTAAACACACTTATTTTAGTTGAAAAAGTAATAACTCACATCCAACCGTCATTTAAAGTCAAAAGATTAAATGTTAAAATTTCATCAATATTGACCATTTTTTCAACGTTCGACTGGTCCGGGGTCATCGTTTTTCATCAGAAAATTGATTTTTTGGACTCTACCAAAAATGAATCAAAATGTCATTTGGATCGGGCCTCATGTTGAATAACCACTTTTTAAACCCTCACAGTGACCAAAATTGCCATTTTTACAGAGTTTTGCTTACTCAAAATCTTCAATTTTGACCAATTTCAGGCACAGAAATGACTTTAAACACACTTATTTTAGTTGAAAAAGTAATAACTCACATCCAACCGTCATTTAAAGTCAAAAGATTAAATGTTAAAATTTCATCAATATTGACCATTTTTTCAATGTTCGACTGGTCCGGGGTCATCGTTTTTCATCAGAAAATGGATTTTTTGGACTCTACCAAAAATGATTCAAAATGTCATTTGGATCGGGCCTCATGTTGAATAACCACTTTTTAAACCCTCATAGTGACCAAAACTGCCATTTTTACAGAGTTTTGCTTACTCAAAATCTTCAATTTTGACCAATTTCAGGCACAGAAATGACTTTAAACACACTTATTTTAGTTGAAAAAGTAATAACTCACATCCAACCATCATGTAAAGTCAAAAGATTATATGTTAAAATTTCATCAATATTGACCATTTTTTCAACGTTCGACTGGTCCGGGGTCATCGTTTTTCATCAGAAAATTGATTTTTTGGACTCTACCAAAAATGATTCAAAATGTCATTTGGATCGGGCCTCATGTTGAATAACCACTTTTTAAACCCTCACAGTGACCAAAATTGCCATTTTTACAGAGTTTTGCTTACTCAAAATCTTCAATTTTGACCAATTTCAGGCACAGAAATGACTTTAAACACACTTATTTTAGTTGAAAAAGTAATAACTCACATCCAACCGTCATTTAAAGTCAAAAGATCAAATGTTAAAATTTCATCAATATTGACCATTTTTTCAACGTTCGACTGGTCCGGGGTCATCGTTTTTCATCAGAAAATTGATTTTTTGGACTCTACCAAAAATAATTCAAAATGTCATTTGGATCTGGCCTCATGTTGAATAACCACTTTTTAAACCCTCACAGTGACCAAAACTGCCATTTTTACAGAGTTTTGCTTACTCAAAATCTTCAATTTTAACCAATTTCAGGCACAGAAATGACTTTAAACACACTTATTTTAGTTGAAAAAGTAATAACTCACATCCAACCGTCATTTAAAGTCAAAAGATTAAATGTTAAAATTTCATCAATATTGACCATTTTTTCAACGTTCGACTGGTCCGGGGTCATCGTTTTTCATCAGAAAATTGATTTTTTGGACTCTACCAAAAATGATTCAAAATGTCATTTGGATCAGGCCTCATGTTGAATAACCACTTTTTAAACCCTCACAGTGACCAAAACTGCCATTTTTACAGAGTTTTGCTTACTCAAAATCTTCAATTTTGACCAATTTCAGGCACAGAAATGACTTTAAACACACTTATTTTAGTTGAAAAAGTAATAACTCACATCCAACCGTCATTTAAAGTCAAAAGATTAAATGTTAAAATTTCATCAATATTGACCATTTTTTCAACGTTCGACTGGTCCGGGGTCATCGTTTTTCATCAGAAAATTGCTTTTTTGGACTCTACCAAAAATGATTCAAAATGTCATTTGGATCGGGCCTCATGTTGAATAACCACTTTTTAAACCCTCACAGTGACCAAAACTGCAATTTTTACAGAGTTTTGCTTACTCAAAATCTTCAATTTTGACCAATTTCAGGCACAGAAATGACTTTAAACACACTTATTTTAGTTGAAAAAGTAATAACTCACATCCAACCGTCATTTAAAGTCAAAAGATTAAATATTAAAATTTCATTAATATTGACCATTTTTTCAACGTTCGACTGGTCCGGGGTCATCGTTTTTCATCAGAAAATTGATTTTTTGGACTCAACCAAAAATGATTCAAAATGTCATTTGGATCGGGCCTCATGTTGAATAACCACTTTTTAAACCCTCACAGTGACCAAAATTGCCATTTTTACAGAGTTTTGCTTACTCAAAATCTTCAATTTTGACCAATTTCAGGCACAGAAATGACTTTAAACACACTTATTTTAGTTGAAAAAGTAATAACTCACATCCAACCGTCATTTAAAGTCAAAAGATTAAATGTTAAAATTTCATCAATATTGACCATTTTTTCAACGTTCGACTGGTCCGGGGTCATCGTTTTTCATCAGAAAATTGATTTTTTGGACTCTACCAAAAATAATTCAAAATGTCATTTGGATCGGGCCTCATGTTGAATAACCACTTTTTAAACCCTCACAGTGACCAAAACTGCCATTTTTACAGAGTTTTGCTTACTCAAAATCTTCAATTTTGACCAATTTCAGGCACAGAAATGACTTTAAACACACTTATTTTAGTTGAAAAAGTAATAACTCACATCCAACCGTCATTTAAAGTCAAAAGATTAAATATCAATATTTCATCAATATTGACCATTTTTTCAACGTTCGACTGGTCCGGGGTCATCGTTTTTCATCAGAAAATTGATTTTTTGGACTCTACCAAAAATGATTCAAAATGTCATTTGGACCGGGCCTCATGTTGAATAACCACTTTTTAAACCCTCACAGTGACCAAAATTGCCATTTTTACAGAGTTTTGCTTGCTCAAAATCTTCAATTTTGACCAATTTCAGGCACAGAAATGACTTTAAACACACTTATTTTAGTTGAAAAAGTAATAACTCACATCCAACCGTCATTTAAAGTCAAAAGATTAAATGTTAAAATTTCATCAATATTGACCATTTTTTCAACGTTCGACTGGTCCGGGGTTATCGTTTTTCATCAGAAAATTGATTTTTTGGACTCTACCAAAAATGATTCAAAATGTCATTTGGATCGGGCCTCATGTTGAATAACCACTTTTTAAACCCTCACAGTGACCAAAATTGCCATTTTTACAGAGTTTTGCTTACTCAAAATCTTCAATTTTGACCAATTTCAGGCACAGAAATGACTTTAAACACACTTATTTTAGTTGAAAAAGTAATAACTCACATCCAACCGTCATTTAAAGTCAAAAGATTAAATGTTAAAATTTCATCAATATTGACCATTTTTTCAACGTTCGACTGGTCCGGGGTCATCGTTTTTCATCAGAATATTGATTTTTTGGACTCTACCAAAAATAATTCAAAATGTCATTTGGATCTGGCCTCATGTTGAATAACCACTTTTTAAACCCTCACAGTGACCAAAACTGCCATTTTTACAGAGTTTTGCTTACTCAAAATCTTCAATTTTGACCAATTTCAGGCACAGAAATGACTTTAAACACACTTATTTTAGTTGAAAAAGTAATAACTCACATCCAACCGTCATTTAAAGTCAAAAGATTAAATATTAATATTTCATCAATATTGACCATTTTTTCAACGTTCGACTGGTCCGGGGTCATCGTTTTTCATCAGAAAATTGATTTTTTGGACTCTACCAAAAATGATTCAAAATGTCATTTGGACCGGGCCTCATGTTGAATAACCACTTTTTAAACCCTCACAGTGACCAAAACTGCCATTTTTACAGAGTTTTGCTTACTCAAAATCTTCAATTTTGACCAATTTCAGGCACAGAAATGACTTTAAACACACTTATTTTAGTTGAAAAAGTAATAACTCACATCCAACCGCCATTTAAAGTCAAAAGATTAAATGTTAAAATTTCATCAATATTGACCATTTTTTCAACGTTCGACTGGTCCGGGGTCATCGTTTTTCATCAGAAAATTGATTTTTTGGACTCTACCAAAAATGATTCAAAATGTCATTTGGATCGGGCCTCATGTTTAATAACCACTTTTTAAACCCTCACAGTGACCAAAACTGCCATTTTTACAGAGTTTTGCTTACTCAAAATCTTCAATTTTGACCAATTTCAGGCACAGAAATGACTTTAAACACACTTATTTTAGTTGAAAAAGTAATAACTCACATCCAACCGTCATTTAAAGTCAAAAGATTAAATGTTAAAATTTCATCAATATTGACCATTTTTTCAACGTTCGACTGGTCCGGGGTCATCGTTTTTCATCAGAAAATTGATTTTTTGGACTCTACCAAAAATGAATCAAAATGTCATTTGGATCGGGCCTCATGTTGAATAACCACTTTTTAAACCCTCACAGTGACCAAAATTGCCATTTTTACAGAGTTTTGCTTACTCAAAATCTTCAATTTTGACCAATTTCAGGCACAGAAATGACTTTAAACACACTTATTTTAGTTGAAAAAGTAATAACTCACATCCAACCGTCATTTAAAGTCAAAAGATTAAATGTTAAAATTTCATCAATATTGACCATTTTTTCAATGTTCGACTGGTCCGGGGTCATCGTTTTTCATCAGAAAATGGATTTTTTGGACTCTACCAAAAATGATTCAAAATGTCATTTGGATCGGGCCTCATGTTGAATAACCACTTTTTAAACCCTCATAGTGACCAAAACTGCCATTTTTACAGAGTTTTGCTTACTCAAAATCTTCAATTTTGACCAATTTCAGGCACAGAAATGACTTTAAACACACTTATTTTAGTTGAAAAAGTAATAACTCACATCCAACCATCATGTAAAGTCAAAAGATTATATGTTAAAATTTCATCAATATTGACCATTTTTTCAACGTTCGACTGGTCCGGGGTCATCGTTTTTCATCAGAAAATTGATTTTTTGGACTCTACCAAAAATGATTCAAAATGTCATTTGGATCGGGCCTCATGTTGAATAACCACTTTTTAAACCCTCACAGTGACCAAAATTGCCATTTTTACAGAGTTTTGCTTACTCAAAATCTTCAATTTTGACCAATTTCAGGCACAGAAATGACTTTAAACACACTTATTTTAGTTGAAAAAGTAATAACTCACATCCAACCGTCATTTAAAGTCAAAAGATCAAATGTTAAAATTTCATCAATATTGACCATTTTTTCAACGTTCGACTGGTCCGGGGTCATCGTTTTTCATCAGAAAATTGATTTTTTGGACTCTACCAAAAATAATTCAAAATGTCATTTGGATCTGGCCTCATGTTGAATAACCACTTTTTAAACCCTCACAGTGACCAAAACTGCCATTTTTACAGAGTTTTGCTTACTCAAAATCTTCAATTTTGACCAATTTAAGGCACAGAAATGACTTTAAACACACTTATTTTAGTTGAAAAAGTAATAACTCACATCCAACCGTCATTTAAAGTGAAAAGATTAAATATTAAAATGTCATCAATATTGACCATTTTTTGAACGTTCGACTGGTCCGGGGTCATCGTTTTTCATCAGAAAATTGATTTTTTGGACTCTACCAAAAATGATTCAAAATGTCATTTGGATCGGGCCTCATGTTGAATAACCACTTTTTAAACCCTCACAGTGACCAAAACTGCAATTTTTACAGAGTTTTGCTTACTCAAAATCTTCAATTTTGACCAATTTCAGGCACAGAAATGACTTTAAACACACTTATTTTAGTTGAAAAAGTAATAACTCACATCCAACCGTCATTTAAAGTCAAAAGATTAAATATTAAAATTTCATCAATATTGACCATTTTTTCAACGTTCGACTGGTCCGGGGTCATCGTTTTTCATCAGAAAATTGATTTTTTGGACTCTACCAAAAATAATTCAAAATGTCATTTGGATCGGGCCTCATGTTGAATAACCACTTTTTAAACCCTCACAGTGACCAAAACTGCCATTTTTACAGAGTTTTGCTTACTCAAAATCTTCAATTTTGACCAATTTCAGGCACAGAAATGACTTTAAACACACTTATTTTAGTTGAAAAAGTAATAACTCACATCCAACCGTCATTTAAAGTCAAAAGATTAAATATCAATATTTCATCAATATTGACCATTTTTTCAACGTTCGACTGGTCCGGGGTCATCGTTTTTCATCAGAAAATTGATTTTTTGGACTCTACCAAAAATAATTCAAAATGTCATTTGGATCGGGCCTCATGTTGAATAACCACTTTTTAAACCCTCACAGTGACCAAAACTGCCATTTTTACAGAGTTTTGCTTACTCAAAATCTTCAATTTTGACCAATTTCAGGCACAGAAATGACTTTAAACACACTTATTTTAGTTGAAAAAGTAATAACTCACATCCAACCGTCATTTAAAGTCAAAAGATTAAATGTTAAAATTTCATCAATATTGACCATTTTTTCAACGTTCGACTGGTCCGGGGTCATCGTTTTTCATCAGAAAATTGATTTTTTGGACTCTACCAAAAATGATTCAAAATGTCATTTGGATCAGGCCTCATGTTGAATAACCACTTTTTAAACCCTCACAGTGACCAAAACTGCCATTTTTACAGAGTTTTGCTTACTCAAAATCTTCAATTTTGACCAATTTCAGGCACAGAAATGACTTTAAACACACTTATTTTAGTTGAAAAAGTAATAACTCACATCCAACCGTCATTTAAAGTCAAAAGATTAAATGTTAAAATTTCATCAATATTGACCATTTTTTCAACGTTCGACTGGTCCGGGGTCATCGTTTTTCATCAGAAAATTGATTTTTTGGACTCTACCAAAAATGATTCAAAATGTCATTTGGATCGGGCCTCATGTTGAATAACCACTTTTTAAACCCTCACAGTGACCAAAACTGCAATTTTTACAGAGTTTTGCTTACTCAAAATCTTCAATTTTGACCAATTTCAGGCACAGAAATGACTTTAAACACACTTATTTTAGTTGAAAAAGTAATAACTCACATCCAACCGTCATTTAAAGTCAAAAGATTAAATATTAAAATTTCATCAATATTGACCATTTTTTCAACGTTCGACTGGTCCGGGGTCATCGTTTTTCATCAGAAAATTGATTTTTTGGACTCTACCAAAAATGATTCAAAATGTCATTTGGATCGGGCCTCATGTTGAATAACCACTTTTTAAACCCTCACAGTGACCAAAATTGCCATTTTTACAGAGTTTTGCTTACTCAAAATCTTCAATTTTGACCAATTTCAGGCACAGAAATAACTTTAAACACACTTATTTTAGTTGAAAAAGTAATAACTCACATCCAACCGTCATTTAAAGTGAAAAGATTAAATATTAAAATTTCATCAATATTGACCATTTTTTCAATGTTAGACTGGTCCGGGGTCATTGTTTTTCATCAGAAAATTGATTTTTTTGGACTCTACCAAAAATGATTCAAAATGTCATTTGGATCGGGCCTCATGTTGAATAACCCCTTTTTAAACCCTCACAGTGACCAAAATTGCCATTTTTACAGAGTTTTGCTTACTCAAAATCTTCAATTTTGACCAATTTCAGGCACAGAAATGACTTTAAACACACTTATTTTAGTTGAAAAAGTAATAACTCACATCCAACCGCCATTTAAAGTCAAAAGATTAAATGTTAAAATTTCATCAATATTGACCATTTTTTCAACGTTCGACTGGTCCGGGGTCATCGTTTTTCATCAGAAAATTGATTTTTTGGACTCTACCAAAAATGATTCAAAATGTCATTTGGATCGGGCCTCATGTTGAATAACCACTTTTTAAACCCTCACAGTGACCAAAACTGCCATTTTTACAGAGTTTTGCTTACTCAAAATCTTCAATTTTGACCAATTTCAGGCACAGAAATGACTTTAAACACACTTATTTTAGTTGAAAAAGTAATAACTCACATCCAACCGTCATTTAAAGTCAAAAGATTAAATGTTAAAATTTCATCAATATTGACCATTTTTTCAACGTTCGACTGGTCCGGGGTCATCGTTTTTCATCAGAAAATTGATTTTTTGGACTCTACCAAAAATGAATCAAAATGTCATTTGGATCGGGCCTCATGTTGAATAACCACTTTTTAAACCCTCACAGTGACCAAAATTGCCATTTTTACAGAGTTTTGCTTACTCAAAATCTTCAATTTTGACCAATTTCAGGCACAGAAATGACTTTAAACACACTTATTTTAGTTGAAAAAGTAATAACTCACATCCAACCGTCATTTAAAGTCAAAAGATTAAATGTTAAAATTTCATCAATATTGACCATTTTTTCAATGTTCGACTGGTCCGGGGTCATCGTTTTTCATCAGAAAATGGATTTTTTGGACTCTACCAAAAATGATTCAAAATGTCATTTGGATCGGGCCTCATGTTGAATAACCACTTTTTAAACCCTCATAGTGACCAAAACTGCCATTTTTACAGAGTTTTGCTTACTCAAAATCTTCAATTTTGACCAATTTCAGGCACAGAAATGACTTTAAACACACTTATTTTAGTTGAAAAAGTAATAACTCACATCCAACCATCATGTAAAGTCAAAAGATTATATGTTAAAATTTCATCAATATTGACCATTTTTTCAACGTTCGACTGGTCCGGGGTCATCGTTTTTCATCAGAAAATTGATTTTTTGGACTCTACCAAAAATGATTCAAAATGTCATTTGGATCGGGCCTCATGTTGAATAACCACTTTTTAAACCCTCACAGTGACCAAAATTGCCATTTTTACAGAGTTTTGCTTACTCAAAATCTTCAATTTTGACCAATTTCAGGCACAGAAATGACTTTAAACACACTTATTTTAGTTGAAAAAGTAATAACTCACATCCAACCGTCATTTAAAGTCAAAAGATCAAATGTTAAAATTTCATCAATATTGACCATTTTTTCAACGTTCGACTGGTCCGGGGTCATCGTTTTTCATCAGAAAATTGATTTTTTGGACTCTACCAAAAATAATTCAAAATGTCATTTGGATCTGGCCTCATGTTGAATAACCACTTTTTAAACCCTCACAGTGACCAAAACTGCCATTTTTACAGAGTTTTGCTTACTCAAAATCTTCAATTTTGACCAATTTAAGGCACAGAAATGACTTTAAACACACTTATTTTAGTTGAAAAAGTAATAACTCACATCCAACCGTCATTTAAAGTGAAAAGATTAAATATTAAAATGTCATCAATATTGACCATTTTTTGAACGTTCGACTGGTCCGGGGTCATCGTTTTTCATCAGAAAATTGATTTTTTGGACTCTACCAAAAATGATTCAAAATGTCATTTGGATCGGGCCTCATGTTGAATAACCACTTTTTAAACCCTCACAGTGACCAAAACTGCAATTTTTACAGAGTTTTGCTTACTCAAAATCTTCAATTTTGACCAATTTCAGGCACAGAAATGACTTTAAACACACTTATTTTAGTTGAAAAAGTAATAACTCACATCCAACCGTCATTTAAAGTCAAAAGATTAAATATTAAAATTTCATCAATATTGACCATTTTTTCAACGTTCGACTGGTCCGGGGTCATCGTTTTTCATCAGAAAATTGATTTTTTGGACTCTACCAAAAATAATTCAAAATGTCATTTGGATCGGGCCTCATGTTGAATAACCACTTTTTAAACCCTCACAGTGACCAAAACTGCCATTTTTACAGAGTTTTGCTTACTCAAAATCTTCAATTTTGACCAATTTCAGGCACAGAAATGACTTTAAACACACTTATTTTAGTTGAAAAAGTAATAACTCACATCCAACCGTCATTTAAAGTCAAAAGATTAAATATCAATATTTCATCAATATTGACCATTTTTTCAACGTTCGACTGGTCCGGGGTCATCGTTTTTCATCAGAAAATTGATTTTTTGGACTCTACCAAAAATAATTCAAAATGTCATTTGGATCGGGCCTCATGTTGAATAACCACTTTTTAAACCCTCACAGTGACCAAAACTGCCATTTTTACAGAGTTTTGCTTACTCAAAATCTTCAATTTTGACCAATTTCAGGCACAGAAATGACTTTAAACACACTTATTTTAGTTGAAAAAGTAATAACTCACATCCAACCGTCATTTAAAGTCAAAAGATTAAATGTTAAAATTTCATCAATATTGACCATTTTTTCAACGTTCGACTGGTCCGGGGTCATCGTTTTTCATCAGAAAATTGATTTTTTGGACTCTACCAAAAATGATTCAAAATGTCATTTGGATCAGGCCTCATGTTGAATAACCACTTTTTAAACCCTCACAGTGACCAAAACTGCCATTTTTACAGAGTTTTGCTTACTCAAAATCTTCAATTTTGACCAATTTCAGGCACAGAAATGACTTTAAACACACTTATTTTAGTTGAAAAAGTAATAACTCACATCCAACCGTCATTTAAAGTCAAAAGATTAAATGTTAAAATTTCATCAATATTGACCATTTTTTCAACGTTCGACTGGTCCGGGGTCATCGTTTTTCATCAGAAAATTGATTTTTTGGACTCTACCAAAAATGATTCAAAATGTCATTTGGATCGGGCCTCATGTTGAATAACCACTTTTTAAACCCTCACAGTGACCAAAACTGCAATTTTTACAGAGTTTTGCTTACTCAAAATCTTCAATTTTGACCAATTTCAGGCACAGAAATGACTTTAAACACACTTATTTTAGTTGAAAAAGTAATAACTCACATCCAACCGTCATTTAAAGTCAAAAGATTAAATATTAAAATTTCATCAATATTGACCATTTTTTCAACGTTCGACTGGTCCGGGGTCATCGTTTTTCATCAGAAAATTGATTTTTTGGACTCTACCAAAAATGATTCAAAATGTCATTTGGATCGGGCCTCATGTTGAATAACCACTTTTTAAACCCTCACAGTGACCAAAATTGCCATTTTTACAGAGTTTTGCTTACTCAAAATCTTCAATTTTGACCAATTTCAGGCACAGAAATGACTTTAAACACACTTATTTTAGTTGAAAAAGTAATAACTCACATCCAACCGTCATTTAAAGTCAAAAGATTAAATGTTAAAATTTCATCAATATTGACCATTTTTTCAACGTTCGACTGGTCCGGGGTCATCGTTTTTCATCAGAATATTGATTTTTTGGACTCTACCAAAAATGATTCAAAATGTCATTTGGATCGGGCCTCATGTTGAATAACCACTTTTTAAACCCTCACAGTGACCAAAACTGCAATTTTTACAGAGTTTTGCTTACTCAAAATCTTCAATTTTGACCAATTTCAGGCACAGAAATGACTTTAAACACACTTATTTTAGTTGAAAAAGTAATAACTCACATCCAACCGTCATTTAAAGTCAAAAGATTAAATGTTAAAATTTCATCAATATTGACCATTTTTTCAACGTTCGACTGGTCCGGGGTCATCGTTTTTCATCAGAATATTGATTTTTTGGACTCTACCAAAAATAATTCAAAATGTCATTTGGATCTGGCCTCATGTTGAATAACCACTTTTTAAACCCTCACAGTGACCAAAACTGCCATTTTTACAGAGTTTTGCTTACTCAAAATCTTCAATTTTGACCAATTTCAGGCACAGAAATGACTTTAAACACACTTATTTTAGTTGAAAAAGTAATAACTCACATCCAACCGTCATTTAAAGTCAAAAGATTAAATATTAATATTTCATCAATATTGACCATTTTTTCAACGTTCGACTGGTCCGGGGTCATCGTTTTTCATCAGAAAATTGCTTTTTTGGACTCTACCAAAAATGATTCAAAATGTCATTTGGATCGGGCCTCATGTTGAATAACCACTTTTTAAACCCTCACAGTGACCAAAACTGCAATTTTTACAGAGTTTTGCTTACTCAAAATCTTCAATTTTGACCAATTTCAGGCACAGAAATGACTTTAAACACACTTATTTTAGTTGAAAAAGTAATAACTCACATCCAACCGTCATTTAAAGTCAAAAGATTAAATATTAAAATTTCATCAATATTGACCATTTTTTCAACGTTCGACTGGTCCGGGGTCATCGTTTTTCATCAGAAAATTGATTTTTTGGACTCTACCAAAAATGATTCAAAATGTCATTTGGATCGGGCCTCATGTTGAATAACCACTTTTTAAACCCTCACAGTGACCAAAATTGCCATTTTTACAGAGTTTTGCTTACTCAAAATCTTCAATTTTGACCAATTTCAGGCACAGAAATGACTTTAAACACACTTATTTTAGTTGAAAAAGTAATAACTCACATCCAACCGTCATTTAAAGTCAAAAGATTAAATGTTAAAATTTCATCAATATTGACCATTTTTTCAACGTTCGACTGGTCCGGGGTCATCGTTTTTCATCAGAATATTGATTTTTTGGACTCTACCAAAAATGATTCAAAATGTCATTTGGATCGGGCCTCATGTTGAATAACCACTTTTTAAACCCTCACAGTGACCAAAACTGCAATTTTTACAGAGTTTTGCTTACTCAAAATCTTCAATTTTGACCAATTTCAGGCACAGAAATGACTTTAAACACACTTATTTTAGTTGAAAAAGTAATAACTCACATCCAACCGTCATTTAAAGTCAAAAGATTAAATGTTAAAATTTCATCAATATTGACCATTTTTTCAACGTTCGACTGGTCCGGGGTCATCGTTTTTCATCAGAATATTGATTTTTTGGACTCTACCAAAAATAATTCAAAATGTCATTTGGATCTGGCCTCATGTTGAATAACCACTTTTTAAACCCTCACAGTGACCAAAACTGCCATTTTTACAGAGTTTTGCTTACTCAAAATCTTCAATTTTGACCAATTTCAGGCACAGAAATGACTTTAAACACACTTATTTTAGTTGAAAAAGTAATAACTCACATCCAAACGTCATTTAAAGTCAAAAGATTAAATATTAATATTTCATCAATATTGACCATTTTTTCAACGTTCGACTGGTCCGGGGTCATCGTTTTTCATCAGAAAATTGCTTTTTTGGACTCTACCAAAAATGATTCAAAATGTCATTTGGATCGGGCCTCATGTTGAATAACCACTTTTTAAACCCTCACAGTGACCAAAACTGCAATTTTTACAGAGTTTTGCTTACTCAAAATCTTCAATTTTGACCAATTTCAGGCACAGAAATGACTTTAAACACACTTATTTTAGTTGAAAAAGTAATAACTCACATCCAACCGTCATTTAAAGTCAAAAGATTAAATGTTAAAATTTCATCAATATTGACCATTTTTTCAACGTTCGACTGGTCCGGGGTCATCGTTTTTCATCAGAAAATTGATTTTTTGGACTCTACCAAAAATGATTCAAAATGTCATTTGGATCAGGCCTCATGTTGAATAACCACTTTTTAAACCCTCACAGTGACCAAAACTGCCATTTTTACAGAGTTTTGCTTACTCAAAATCTTCAATTTTGACCAATTTCAGGCACAGAAATGACTTTAAACACACTTATTTTAGTTGAAAAAGTAATAACTCACATCCAACCGTCATTTAAAGTCAAAAGATTAAATATTAAAATTTCATCAATATTGACCATTTTTTCAACGTTCGACTGGTCCGGGGTCATCGTTTTTCATCAGAAAATTGATTTCTTGGACTCTACCAAAAATGATTCAAAATGTCATTTGGATCGGGCCTCATGTTGAATAACCACTTTTTAAACCCTCACAGTGACCAAAATTGCTATTTTTACAGAGTTTTGCTTACTCAAAATCTTCAATTTTGACCAATTTCAGGCACAGAAATGACTTTAAACACACTTATTTTAGTTGCAAAAGTAATAACTCACATCCAACCGTCATTGAAAGTCAAAAGATTAAATGTTAAAATTTCATCAATATTGACCATTTTTTCAACGTTCGACTGGTCCGGGGTAATCGTTTTTCATCAGAAAATTGATTTTTTGGACTCTACCAAAAATGATTCAAAATGTCATTTAGATCGGGCCTCATGTTGAATAACCACTTTTTAAACCCTCACAGTGACCAAAATTGCCATTTTTACAGAGTTTTGCTTACTCAAAATCTTCAATTTTGACCAATTTCAGGCACAGAAATGACTTTAAACACACTTATTTTAGTTGAAAAAGTAATAACTCACATCCAACCGTCATTTAAAGTCAAAAGATTAAATGTTAAAATTTCATCAATATTGACCATTTTTTCAACGTTCGACTGGTCCGGGGTTATCGTTTTTCATCAGAAAATTGATTTTTTGGACTCTACCAAAAATGATTCAAAATGTCATTTGGATCGGGCCTCATGTTGAATAACCACTTTTTAAACCCTCACAGTGACCAAAATTGCCATTTTTACAGAGTTTTGCTTACTCAAAATCTTCAATTTTGACCAATTTCAGGCACAGAAATGACTTTAAACACACTTATTTTAGTTGAAAAAGTAATAACTCACATCCAACCGTCATTTAAAGTCAAAAGATTAAATGTTAAAATTTCATCAATATTGACCATTTTTTCAACGTTCGACTGGTCCGGGGTCATCGTTTTTCATCAGAAAATTGATTTTTTGGACTCTACCAAAAATGATTCAAAATGTCATTTGGATCAGGCCTCATGTTGAATAACCACTTTTTAAACCCTCACAGTGACCAAAACTGCCATTTTTACAGAGTTTTGCTTACTCAAAATCTTCAATTTTGACCAATTTCAGGCACAGAAATGACTTTAAACACACTTATTTTAGTTGAAAAAGTAATAACTCACATCCAACCGTCATTTAAAGTCAAAAGATTAAATGTTAAAATTTCATCAATATTGACCATTTTTTCAACGTTCGACTGGTCCGGGGTCATCGTTTTTCATCAGAAAATTGCTTTTTTGGACTCTACCAAAAATGATTCAAAATGTCATTTGGATCGGGCCTCATGTTGAATAACCACTTTTTAAACCCTCACAGTGACCATAACTGCAATTTTTACAGAGTTTTGCTTACTCAAAATCTTCAATTTTGACCAATTTCAGGCACAGAAATGACTTTAAACACACTTATTTTAGTTGAAAAAGTAATAACTCACATCCAACCGTCATTTAAAGTCAAAAGATTAAATATTAAAATTTCATTAATATTGACCATTTTTTCAACGTTCGACTGGTCCGGGGTCATCGTTTTTCATCAGAAAATGGATTTTTTGGACTCTACCAAAAATGATTCAAAATGTCATTTGGATCGGGCCTCATGTTGAATAACCACTTTTTAAACCCTCACAGTGACCAAAATTGCCATTTTTACAGAGTTTTGCTTACTCAAAATCTTCAATTTTGACCAATTTCAGGCACAGAAATGACTTTAAACACACTTATTTTAGTTGAAAAAGTAATAACTCACATCCAACCGTCATTTAAAGTCAAAAGATTAAATGTTAAAATTTCATCAATATTGACCATTTTTTCAACGTTCGACTGGTCCGGGGTCATCGTTTTTCATCAGAAAATTGATTTTTTGGACTCTACCAAAAATAATTCAAAATGTCATTTGGATCGGGCCTCATGTTGAATAACCACTTTTTAAACCCTCACAGTGACCAAAACTGCCATTTTTACAGAGTTTTGCTTACTCAAAATCTTCAATTTTGACCAATTTCAGGCACAGAAATGACTTTAAACACACTTATTTTAGTTGAAAAAGTAATAACTCACATCCAACCGTCATTTAAAGTCAAAAGATTAAATATCAATATTTCATCAATATTGACCATTTTTTCAACGTTCGACTGGTCCGGGGTCATCGTTTTTCATCAGAAAATTGATTTTTTGGACTCTACCAAAAATGATTCAAAATGTCATTTGGACCGGGCCTCATGTTGAATAACCACTTTTTAAACCCTCACAGTGACCAAAATTGCCATTTTTACAGAGTTTTGCTTACTCAAAATCTTCAATTTTGACCAATTTCAGGCACAGAAATGACTTTAAACACACTTATTTTAGTTGAAAAAGTAATAACTCACATCCAACCGTCATTTAAAGTCAAAAGATTAAATGTTAAAATTTCATCAATATTGACCATTTTTTCAACGTTCGACTGGTCCGGGGTCATCGTTTTTCATCAGAAAATTGATTTTTTGGACTCTACCAAAAATGATTCAAAATGTCATTTGGATCAGGCCTCATGTTGAATAACCACTTTTTAAACCCTCACAGTGACCAAAACTGCCATTTTTACAGAGTTTTGCTTACTCAAAATCTTCAATTTTGACCAATTTCACGCACAGAAATGACTTTAAACACACTTATTTTAGTTGAAAAAGTAATAACTCACATCCAACCGTCATTTAAAGTCAAAAGATTAAATGTTAAAATTCCATCAATATTGACCATTTTTTCAATGTTCGACTGGTCCGGGGTCATCGTTTTTCATCAGAAAATGGATTTTTTGGACTCTACCAAAAATGATTCAAAATGTCATTTGGATCGGGCCTCATGTTGAATAACCACTTTTTAAACCCTCATAGTGACCAAAACTGCCATTTTTACAGAGTTTTGCTTACTCAAAATCTTCAATTTTGACCAATTTCAGGCACAGAAATGACTTTAAACACACTTATTTTAGTTGAAAAAGTAATAACTCACATCCAACCATCATGTAAAGTCAAAAGATTATATGTTAAAATTTCATCAATATTGACCATTTTTTCAACGTTCGACTGGTCCGGGGTCATCGTTTTTCATCAGAAAATTGATTTTTTGGACTCTACCAAAAATGATTCAAAATGTCATTTGGATCGGGCCTCATGTTGAATAACCACTTTTTAAACCCTCACAGTGACCAAAATTGCCATTTTTACAGAGTTTTGCTTACTCAAAATCTTCAATTTTGACCAATTTCAGGCACAGAAATGACTTTAAACACACTTATTTTAGTTGAAAAAGTAATAACTCACATCCAACCGTCATTTAAAGTCAAAAGATTAAATGTTAAAATTTCATCAATATTGACCATTTTTTCAACGTTCGACTGGTCCGGGGTCATCGTTTTTCATCAGAAAATTGATTTTTTGGACTCTACCAAAAATAATTCAAAATGTCATTTGGATCTGGCCTCATGTTGAATAACCACTTTTTAAACCCTCACAGTGACCAAAACTGCCATTTTTACAGAGTTTTGCTTACTCAAAATCTTCAATTTTGACCAATTTCAGGCACAGAAATGACTTTAAACACACTTATTTTAGTTGAAAAAGTAATAACTCACATCCAACCGTCATTTAAAGTCAAAAGATTAAATGTTAAAATTTCATCAATATTGACCATTTTTTCAACGTTCGACTGGTCCGGGGTCATCGTTTTTCATCAGAAAATTGATTTTTTGGACTCTACCAAAAATGATTCAAAATGTCATTTGGATCAGGCCTCATGTTGAATAACCACTTTTTAAACCCTCACAGTGACCAAAACTGCCATTTTTACAGAGTTTTGCTTACTCAAAATCTTCAATTTTGACCAATTTCAGGCACAGAAATGACTTTAAACACACTTATTTTAGTTGAAAAAGTAATAACTCACATCCAACCGTCATTTAAAGTCAAAAGATTAAATGTTAAAATTTCATAAATATTGACCATTTTTTCAACGTTCGACTGGTCCGGGGTCATCGTTTTTCATCAGAAAATTGCTTTTTTGGACTCTACCAAAAATGATTCAAAATGTCATTTGGATCGGGCCTCATGTTGAATAACCACTTTTTAAACCCTCACAGTGACCAAAACTGCAATTTCTACAGAGTTTTGCTTACTCAAAATCTTCAATTTTGACCAATTTCAGGCACAGAAATGACTTTAAACACACTTATTTTAGTTGAAAAAGTAATAACTCACATCCAACCGTCATTTAAAGTCAAAAGATTAAATATCAATATTTCATCAATATTGACCATTTTTTCAACGTTCGACTGGTCCGGGGTCATCGTTTTTCATCAGAAAATTGATTTTTTGGACTCTACCAAAAATGATTCAAAATGTCATTTGGACCGGGCCTCATGTTGAATAACCACTTTTTAAACCCTCACAGTGACCAAAATTGCCATTTTTACAGAGTTTTGCTTACTCAAAATCTTCAATTTTGACCAATTTCAGGCACAGAAATGACTTTAAACACACTTATTTTAGTTGAAAAAGTAATAACTCACATCCAACTGTCATTTAAAGTCAAAAGATTAAATGTTAAAATTTCATCAATATTGACCATTTTTTCAACGTTCGACTGGTCCGGGGTCATCGTTTTTCATCAGAAAATTGATTTTTTGGACTCTACCAAAAATGATTCAAAATGTCATTTGGATCAGGCCTCATGTTGAATAACCACTTTTTAAACCCTCACAGTGACCAAAACTGCCATTTTTACAGAGTTTTGCTTACTCAAAATCTTCAATTTTGACCAATTTCAGGCACAGAAATGACTTTAAACACACTTATTTTAGTTGAAAAAGTAATAACTCACATCCAACCGTCATTTAAAGTCAAAAGATTAAATGTTAAAATTTCATCAATATTGACCATTTTTTCAACGTTCGACTGGTCCGGGGTCATCGTTTTTCATCAGAAAATTGATTTTTTGGACTCTACCAAAAATGATTCAAAATGTCATTTGGATCGGGCCTCATGTTGAATAACCACTTTTTAAACCCTCACAGTGACCAAAATTGCCATTTTTACAGAGTTTTGCTTGCTCAAAATCTTCAATTTTGACCAATTTCAGGCACAGAAATGACTTTAAACACACTTATTTTAGTTGAAAAAGTAATAACTCACATCCAACCGTCATTTAAAGTCAAAAGATTAAATGTTAAAATTTCATCAATATTGACCATTTTTTCAACGTTCGACTGGTCCGGGGTCATCGTTTTTCATCAGAAAATTGATTTTTTGGACTCTACCAAAAATGATTCAAAATGTCATTTGGATCAGGCCTCATGTTGAATAACCACTTTTTAAACCCTCACAGTGACCAAAACTGCCATTTTTACAGAGTTTTGCTTACTCAAAATCTTCAATTTTGACCAATTTCAGGCACAGAAATGACTTTAAACACACTTATTTTAGTTGAAAAAGTAATAACTCACATCCAACCGTCATTTAAAGTCAAAAGATTAAATGTTAAAATTTCATCAATATTGACCATTTTTTCAACGTTCGACTGGTCCGGGGTCATCGTTTTTCATCAGAAAATTGCTTTTTTGGACTCTACCAAAAATGATTCAAAATGTCATTTGGATCGGGCCTCATGTTGAATAACCACTTTTTAAACCCTCACAGTGACCAAAACTGCAATTTTTACAGAGTTTTGCTTACTCAAAATCTTCAATTTTGACCAATTTCAGGCACAGAAATGACTTTAAACACACTTATTTTAGTTGAAAAAGTAATAACTCACATCCAACCGTCATTTAAAGTCAAAAGATTAAATATCAATATTTCATCAATATTGACCATTTTTTCAACGTTCGACTGGTCCGGGGTCATCGTTTTTCATCAGAAAATTGATTTTTTGGACTCTACCAAAAATGATTCAAAATGTCATTTGGACCGGGCCTCATGTTGAATAACCACTTTTTAAACCCTCACAGTGACCAAAATTGCCATTTTTACAGAGTTTTGCTTACTCAAAATCTTCAATTTTGACCAATTTCAGGCACAGAAATGACTTTAAACACACTTATTTTAGTTGAAAAAGTAATAACTCACATCCAACCGTCATTTAAAGTCAAAAGATTAAATGTTAAAATTTCATCAATATTGACCATTTTTTCAACGTTCGACTGGTCCGGGGTCATCGTTTTTCATCAGAAAATTGATTTTTTGGACTCTACCAAAAATGATTCAAAATGTCATTTGGATCAGGCCTCATGTTGAATAACCACTTTTTAAACCCTCACAGTGACCAAAACTGCCATTTTTACAGAGTTTTGCTTACTCAAAATCTTCAATTTTGACCAATTTCAGGCACAGAAATGACTTTAAACACACTTATTTTAGTTGAAAAAGTAATAACTCACATCCAACCGTCATTTAAAGTCAAAAGATTAAATGTTAAAATTTCATCAATATTGACCATTTTTTCAACGTTCGACTGGTCCGGGGTCATCGTTTTTCATCAGAAAATTGATTTTTTGGACTCTACCAAAAATGATTCAAAATGTCATTTGGATCGGGCCTCATGTTGAATAACCACTTTTTAAACCCTCACAGTGACCAAAACTGCAATTTTTACAGAGTTTTGCTTACTCAAAATCTTCAATTTTGACCAATTTCAGGCACAGAAATGACTTTAAACACACTTATTTTAGTTGAAAAAGTAATAACTCACATCCAACCGTCATTTAAAGTCAAAAGATTAAATATTAAAATTTCATCAATATTGACCATTTTTTCAACGTTCGACTGGTCCGGGGTCATCGTTTTTCATCAGAAAATTGATTTTTTGGACTCTACCAAAAATAATTCAAAATGTCATTTGGATCGGGCCTCATGTTGAATAACCACTTTTTAAACCCTCACAGTGACCAAAACTGCCATTTTTACAGAGTTTTGCTTACTCAAAATCTTCAATTTTGACCAATTTCAGGCACAGAAATGACTTTAAACACACTTATTTTAGTTGAAAAAGTAATAACTCACATCCAACCGTCATTTAAAGTCAAAAGATTAAATATCAATATTTCATCAATATTGACCATTTTTTCAACGTTCGACTGGTCCGGGGTCATCGTTTTTCATCAGAAAATTGATTTTTTGGACTCTACCAAAAATGATTCAAAATGTCATTTGGACCGGGCCTCATGTTGAATAACCACTTTTTAAACCCTCACAGTGACCAAAATTGCCATTTTTACAGAGTTTTGCTTACTCAAAATCTTCAATTTTGACCAATTTCAGGCACAGAAATGACTTTAAACACACTTATTTTAGTTGAAAAAGTAATAACTCACATCCAACCGTCATTTAAAGTCAAAAGATTAAATGTTAAAATTTCATCAATATTGACCATTTTTTCAACGTTCGACTGGTCCGGGGTCATCGTTTTTCATCAGAAAATTGATTTTTTGGACTCTACCAAAAATGATTCAAAATGTCATTTGGATCAGGCCTCATGTTGAATAACCACTTTTTAAACCCTCACAGTGACCAAAACTGCCATTTTTACAGAGTTTTGCTTACTCAAAATCTTCAATTTTGACCAATTTCAGGCACAGAAATGACTTTAAACACACTTATTTTAGTTGAAAAAGTAATAACTCACATCCAACCGTCATTTAAAGTCAAAAGATTAAATGTTAAAATTTCATCAATATTGACCATTTTTTCAACGTTCGACTGGTCCGGGGTCATCGTTTTTCATCAGAAAATTGATTTTTTGGACTCTACCAAAAATGATTCAAAATGTCATTTGGATCGGGCCTCATGTTGAATAACCACTTTTTAAACCCTCACAGTGACCAAAACTGCAATTTTTACAGAGTTTTGCTTACTCAAAATCTTCAATTTTGACCAATTTCAGGCACAGAAATGACTTTAAACACACTTATTTTAGTTGAAAAAGTAATAACTCACATCCAACCGTCATTTAAAGTCAAAAGATTAAATGTTAAAATTTCATCAATATTGACCATTTTTTCAACGTTCGACTGGTCCGGGGTCATCGTTTTTCATCAGAATATTGATTTTTTGGACTCTACCAAAAATAATTCAAAATGTCATTTGGATCTGGCCTCATGTTGAATAACCACTTTTTAAACCCTCACAGTGACCAAAACTGCCATTTTTACAGAGTTTTGCTTACTCAAAATCTTCAATTTTGACCAATTTCAGGCACAGAAATGACTTTAAACACACTTATTTTAGTTGAAAAAGTAATAACTCACATCCAACCGTCATTTAAAGTCAAAAGATTAAATATTAATATTTCATCAATATTGACCATTTTTTCAACGTTCGACTGGTCCGGGGTCATCGTTTTTCATCAGAAAATTGATTTTTTGGACTCTACCAAAAATGATTCAAAATGTCATTTGGATCGGGCCTCATGTTGAATAACCACTTTTTAAACCCTCACAGTGACCAAAATTGCCATTTTTACAGAGTTTTGCTTACTCAAAATCTTCAATTTTGACCAATTTCAGGCACAGAAATGACTTTAAACACACTTATTTTAGTTGAAAAAGTAATAACTCACATCCAACCGTCATTTAAAGTCAAAAGATTAAATGTTAAAATTTCATCAATATTGACCATTTTTTCAACGTTCGACTGGTCCGGGGTCATCGTTTTTCATCAGAATATTGATTTTTTGGACTCTACCAAAAATGATTCAAAATGTCATTTGGATCGGGCCTCAT
Organism: Lissotriton vulgaris; assembly: GCF_964263255.1. NCBI lineage: Eukaryota > Metazoa > Chordata > Amphibia > Caudata > Salamandridae > Lissotriton > Lissotriton vulgaris. The sequence goes on along the minus strand of NW_028246230.1, from coordinate 906,424 downwards.
GTTGAATAACCACTTTTTAAACCCTCACAGTGACCAAAACTGCAATTTTTACAGAGTTTTGCTTACTCAAAATCTTCAATTTTGACCAATTTCAGGCACAGAAATGACTTTAAACACACTTATTTTAGTTGAAAAAGTAATAACTCACATCCAACCGTCATTTAAAGTCAAAAGATTAAATGTTAAAATTTCATCAATATTGACCATTTTTTCAACGTTCGACTGGTCCGGGGTCATCGTTTTTCATCAGAATATTGATTTTTTGGACTCTACCAAAAATAATTCAAAATGTCATTTGGATCTGGCCTCATGTTGAATAACCACTTTTTAAACCCTCACAGTGACCAAAACTGCCATTTTTACAGAGTTTTGCTTACTCAAAATCTTCAATTTTGACCAATTTCAGGCACAGAAATGACTTTAAACACACTTATTTTAGTTGAAAAAGTAATAACTCACATCCAAACGTCATTTAAAGTCAAAAGATTAAATATTAATATTTCATCAATATTGACCATTTTTTCAACGTTCGACTGGTCCGGGGTCATCGTTTTTCATCAGAAAATTGCTTTTTTGGACTCTACCAAAAATGATTCAAAATGTCATTTGGATCGGGCCTCATGTTGAATAACCACTTTTTAAACCCTCACAGTGACCAAAACTGCAATTTTTACAGAGTTTTGCTTACTCAAAATCTTCAATTTTGACCAATTTCAGGCACAGAAATGACTTTAAACACACTTATTTTAGTTGAAAAAGTAATAACTCACATCCAACCGTCATTTAAAGTCAAAAGATTAAATGTTAAAATTTCATCAATATTGACCATTTTTTCAACGTTCGACTGGTCCGGGGTCATCGTTTTTCATCAGAAAATTGATTTTTTGGACTCTACCAAAAATGATTCAAAATGTCATTTGGATCAGGCCTCATGTTGAATAACCACTTTTTAAACCCTCACAGTGACCAAAACTGCCATTTTTACAGAGTTTTGCTTACTCAAAATCTTCAATTTTGACCAATTTCAGGCACAGAAATGACTTTAAACACACTTATTTTAGTTGAAAAAGTAATAACTCACATCCAACCGTCATTTAAAGTCAAAAGATTAAATATTAAAATGTCATCAATATTGACCATTTTTTCAACGTTCGACTGGTCCGGGGTCATCGTTTTTCATCAGAAAATTGATTTCTTGGACTCTACCAAAAATGATTCAAAATGTCATTTGGATCGGGCCTCATGTTGAATAACCACTTTTTAAACCCTCACAGTGACCAAAATTGCTATTTTTACAGAGTTTTGCTTACTCAAAATCTTCAATTTTGACCAATTTCAGGCACAGAAATGACTTTAAACACACTTATTTTAGTTGCAAAAGTAATAACTCACATCCAACCGTCATTGAAAGTCAAAAGATTAAATGTTAAAATTTCATCAATATTGACCATTTTTTCAACGTTCGACTGGTCCGGGGTAATCGTTTTTCATCAGAAAATTGATTTTTTGGACTCTACCAAAAATGATTCAAAATGTCATTTAGATCGGGCCTCATGTTGAATAACCACTTTTTAAACCCTCACAGTGACCAAAATTGCCATTTTTACAGAGTTTTGCTTACTCAAAATCTTCAATTTTGACCAATTTCAGGCACAGAAATGACTTTAAACACACTTATTTTAGTTGAAAAAGTAATAACTCACATCCAACCGTCATTTAAAGTCAAAAGATTAAATGTTAAAATTTCATCAATATTGACCATTTTTTCAACGTTCGACTGGTCCGGGGTTATCGTTTTTCATCAGAAAATTGATTTTTTGGACTCTACCAAAAATGATTCAAAATGTCATTTGGATCGGGCCTCATGTTGAATAACCACTTTTTAAACCCTCACAGTGACCAAAATTGCCATTTTTACAGAGTTTTGCTTACTCAAAATCTTCAATTTTGACCAATTTCAGGCACAGAAATGACTTTAAACACACTTATTTTAGTTGAAAAAGTAATAACTCACATCCAACCGTCATTTAAAGTCAAAAGATTAAATGTTAAAATTTCATCAATATTGACCATTTTTTCAACGTTCGACTGGTCCGGGGTCATCGTTTTTCATCAGAAAATTGATTTTTTGGACTCTACCAAAAATGATTCAAAATGTCATTTGGATCAGGCCTCATGTTGAATAACCACTTTTTAAACCCTCACAGTGACCAAAACTGCCATTTTTACAGAGTTTTGCTTACTCAAAATCTTCAATTTTGACCAATTTCAGGCACAGAAATGACTTTAAACACACTTATTTTAGTTGAAAAAGTAATAACTCACATCCAACCGTCATTTAAAGTCAAAAGATTAAATGTTAAAATTTCATCAATATTGACCATTTTTTCAACGTTCGACTGGTCCGGGGTCATCGTTTTTCATCAGAAAATTGCTTTTTTGGACTCTACCAAAAATGATTCAAAATGTCATTTGGATCGGGCCTCATGTTGAATAACCACTTTTTAAACCCTCACAGTGACCAAAACTGCAATTTTTACAGAGTTTTGCTTACTCAAAATCTTCAATTTTGACCAATTTCAGGCACAGAAATGACTTTAAACACACTTATTTTAGTTGAAAAAGTAATAACTCACATCCAACCGTCATTTAAAGTCAAAAGATTAAATATTAAAATTTCATTAATATTGACCATTTTTTCAACGTTCGACTGGTCCGGGGTCATCGTTTTTCATCAGAAAATGGATTTTTTGGACTCTACCAAAAATGATTCAAAATGTCATTTGGATCGGGCCTCATGTTGAATAACCACTTTTTAAACCCTCACAGTGACCAAAATTGCCATTTTTACAGAGTTTTGCTTACTCAAAATCTTCAATTTTGACCAATTTCAGGCACAGAAATGACTTTAAACACACTTATTTTAGTTGAAAAAGTAATAACTCACATCCAACCGTCATTTAAAGTCAAAAGATTAAATGTTAAAATTTCATCAATATTGACCATTTTTTCAACGTTCGACTGGTCCGGGGTCATCGTTTTTCATCAGAAAATTGATTTTTTGGACTCTACCAAAAATAATTCAAAATGTCATTTGGATCGGGCCTCATGTTGAATAACCACTTTTTAAACCCTCACAGTGACCAAAACTGCCATTTTTACAGAGTTTTGCTTACTCAAAATCTTCAATTTTGACCAATTTCAGGCACAGAAATGACTTTAAACACACTTATTTTAGTTGAAAAAGTAATAACTCACATCCAACCGTCATTTAAAGTCAAAAGATTAAATATCAATATTTCATCAATATTGACCATTTTTTCAACGTTCGACTGGTCCGGGGTCATCGTTTTTCATCAGAAAATTGATTTTTTGGACTCTACCAAAAATGATTCAAAATGTCATTTGGACCGGGCCTCATGTTGAATAACCACTTTTTAAACCCTCACAGTGACCAAAATTGCCATTTTTACAGAGTTTTGCTTACTCAAAATCTTCAATTTTGACCAATTTCAGGCACAGAAATGACTTTAAACACACTTATTTTAGTTGAAAAAGTAATAACTCACATCCAACCGTCATTTAAAGTCAAAAGATTAAATGTTAAAATTTCATCAATATTGACCATTTTTTCAACGTTCGACTGGTCCGGGGTCATCGTTTTTCATCAGAAAATTGATTTTTTGGACTCTACCAAAAATGATTCAAAATGTCATTTGGATCAGGCCTCATGTTGAATAACCACTTTTTAAACCCTCACAGTGACCAAAACTGCCATTTTTACAGAGTTTTGCTTACTCAAAATCTTCAATTTTGACCAATTTCACGCACAGAAATGACTTTAAACACACTTATTTTAGTTGAAAAAGTAATAACTCACATCCAACCGTCATTTAAAGTCAAAAGATTAAATGTTAAAATTCCATCAATATTGACCATTTTTTCAATGTTCGACTGGTCCGGGGTCATCGTTTTTCATCAGAAAATGGATTTTTTGGACTCTACCAAAAATGATTCAAAATGTCATTTGGATCGGGCCTCATGTTGAATAACCACTTTTTAAACCCTCATAGTGACCAAAACTGCCATTTTTACAGAGTTTTGCTTACTCAAAATCTTCAATTTTGACCAATTTCAGGAACAGAAATGACTTTAAACACACTTATTTTAGTTGAAAAAGTAATAACTCACATCCAACCATCATGTAAAGTCAAAAGATTATATGTTAAAATTTCATCAATATTGACCATTTTTTCAACGTTCGACTGGTCCGGGGTCATCGTTTTTCATCAGAAAATTGATTTTTTGGACTCTACCAAAAATGATTCAAAATGTCATTTGGATCGGGCCTCATGTTGAATAACCACTTTTTAAACCCTCACAGTGACCAAAATTGCCATTTTTACAGAGTTTTGCTTACTCAAAATCTTCAATTTTGACCAATTTCAGGCACAGAAATGACTTTAAACACACTTATTTTAGTTGAAAAAGTAATAACTCACATCCAACCGTCATTTAAAGTCAAAAGATTAAATGTTAAAATTTCATCAATATTGACCATTTTTTCAACGTTCGACTGGTCCGGGGTCATCGTTTTTCATCAGAAAATTGATTTTTTGGACTCTACCAAAAATAATTCAAAATGTCATTTGGATCTGGCCTCATGTTGAATAACCACTTTTTAAACCCTCACAGTGACCAAAACTGCCATTTTTACAGAGTTTTGCTTACTCAAAATCTTCAATTTTGACCAATTTCAGGCACAGAAATGACTTTAAACACACTTATTTTAGTTGAAAAAGTAATAACTCACATCCAACCGTCATTTAAAGTCAAAAGATTAAATGTTAAAATTTCATCAATATTGACCATTTTTTCAACGTTCGACTGGTCCGGGGTCATCGTTTTTCATCAGAAAATTGATTTTTTGGACTCTACCAAAAATGATTCAAAATGTCATTTGGATCAGGCCTCATGTTGAATAACCACTTTTTAAACCCTCACAGTGACCAAAACTGCCATTTTTACAGAGTTTTGCTTACTCAAAATCTTCAATTTTGACCAATTTCAGGCACAGAAATGACTTTAAACACACTTATTTTAGTTGAAAAAGTAATAACTCACATCCAACCGTCATTTAAAGTCAAAAGATTAAATGTTAAAATTTCATAAATATTGACCATTTTTTCAACGTTCGACTGGTCCGGGGTCATCGTTTTTCATCAGAAAATTGCTTTTTTGGACTCTACCAAAAATGATTCAAAATGTCATTTGGATCGGGCCTCATGTTGAATAACCACTTTTTAAACCCTCACAGTGACCAAAACTGCAATTTCTACAGAGTTTTGCTTACTCAAAATCTTCAATTTTGACCAATTTCAGGCACAGAAATGACTTTAAACACACTTATTTTAGTTGAAAAAGTAATAACTCACATCCAACCGTCATTTAAAGTCAAAAGATTAAATATCAATATTTCATCAATATTGACCATTTTTTCAACGTTCGACTGGTCCGGGGTCATCGTTTTTCATCAGAAAATTGATTTTTTGGACTCTACCAAAAATGATTCAAAATGTCATTTGGACCGGGCCTCATGTTGAATAACCACTTTTTAAACCCTCACAGTGACCAAAATTGCCATTTTTACAGAGTTTTGCTTACTCAAAATCTTCAATTTTGACCAATTTCAGGCACAGAAATGACTTTAAACACACTTATTTTAGTTGAAAAAGTAATAACTCACATCCAACTGTCATTTAAAGTCAAAAGATTAAATGTTAAAATTTCATCAATATTGACCATTTTTTCAACGTTCGACTGGTCCGGGGTCATCGTTTTTCATCAGAAAATTGATTTTTTGGACTCTACCAAAAATGATTCAAAATGTCATTTGGATCAGGCCTCATGTTGAATAACCACTTTTTAAACCCTCACAGTGACCAAAACTGCCATTTTTACAGAGTTTTGCTTACTCAAAATCTTCAATTTTGACCAATTTCAGGCACAGAAATGACTTTAAACACACTTATTTTAGTTGAAAAAGTAATAACTCACATCCAACCGTCATTTAAAGTCAAAAGATTAAATGTTAAAATTTCATCAATATTGACCATTTTTTCAACGTTCGACTGGTCCGGGGTCATCGTTTTTCATCAGAAAATTGATTTTTTGGACTCTACCAAAAATGATTCAAAATGTCATTTGGATCGGGCCTCATGTTGAATAACCACTTTTTAAACCCTCACAGTGACCAAAACTGCAATTTTTACAGAGTTTTGCTTACTCAAAATCTTCAATTTTGACCAATTTCAGGCACAGAAATGACTTTAAACACACTTATTTTAGTTGAAAAAGTAATAACTCACATCCAACCGTCATTTAAAGTCAAAAGATTAAATATTAAAATTTCATCAATATTGACCATTTTTTCAACGTTCGACTGGTCCGGGGTCATCGTTTTTCATCAGAAAATTGATTTTTTGGACTCTACCAAAAATAATTCAAAATGTCATTTGGATCGGGCCTCATGTTGAATAACCACTTTTTAAACCCTCACAGTGACCAAAACTGCCATTTTTACAGAGTTTTGCTTACTCAAAATCTTCAATTTTGACCAATTTCAGGCACAGAAATGACTTTAAACACACTTATTTTAGTTGAAAAAGTAATAACTCACATCCAACCGTCATTTAAAGTCAAAAGATTAAATATCAATATTTCATCAATATTGACCATTTTTTCAACGTTCGACTGGTCCGGGGTCATCGTTTTTCATCAGAAAATTGATTTTTTGGACTCTACCAAAAATAATTCAAAATGTCATTTGGATCGGGCCTCATGTTGAATAACCACTTTTTAAACCCTCACAGTGACCAAAACTGCCATTTTTACAGAGTTTTGCTTACTCAAAATCTTCAATTTTGACCAATTTCAGGCACAGAAATGACTTTAAACACACTTATTTTAGTTGAAAAAGTAATAACTCACATCCAACCGTCATTTAAAGTCAAAAGATTAAATGTTAAAATTTCATCAATATTGACCATTTTTTCAACGTTCGACTGGTCCGGGGTCATCGTTTTTCATCAGAAAATTGATTTTTTGGACTCTACCAAAAATGATTCAAAATGTCATTTGGATCAGGCCTCATGTTGAATAACCACTTTTTAAACCCTCACAGTGACCAAAACTGCCATTTTTACAGAGTTTTGCTTACTCAAAATCTTCAATTTTGACCAATTTCAGGCACAGAAATGACTTTAAACACACTTATTTTAGTTGAAAAAGTAATAACTCACATCCAACCGTCATTTAAAGTCAAAAGATTAAATGTTAAAATTTCATCAATATTGACCATTTTTTCAACGTTCGACTGGTCCGGGGTCATCGTTTTTCATCAGAAAATTGATTTTTTGGACTCTACCAAAAATGATTCAAAATGTCATTTGGATCGGGCCTCATGTTGAATAACCACTTTTTAAACCCTCACAGTGACCAAAACTGCAATTTTTACAGAGTTTTGCTTACTCAAAATCTTCAATTTTGACCAATTTCAGGCACAGAAATGACTTTAAACACACTTATTTTAGTTGAAAAAGTAATAACTCACATCCAACCGTCATTTAAAGTCAAAAGATTAAATATTAAAATTTCATCAATATTGACCATTTTTTCAACGTTCGACTGGTCCGGGGTCATCGTTTTTCATCAGAAAATTGATTTTTTGGACTCTACCAAAAATGATTCAAAATGTCATTTGGATCGGGCCTCATGTTGAATAACCACTTTTTAAACCCTCACAGTGACCAAAATTGCCATTTTTACAGAGTTTTGCTTACTCAAAATCTTCAATTTTGACCAATTTCAGGCACAGAAATGACTTTAAACACACTTATTTTAGTTGAAAAAGTAATAACTCACATCCAACCGTCATTTAAAGTCAAAAGATTAAATGTTAAAATTTCATCAATATTGACCATTTTTTCAACGTTCGACTGGTCCGGGGTCATCGTTTTTCATCAGAATATTGATTTTTTGGACTCTACCAAAAATGATTCAAAATGTCATTTGGATCGGGCCTCATGTTGAATAACCACTTTTTAAACCCTCACAGTGACCAAAACTGCAATTTTTACAGAGTTTTGCTTACTCAAAATCTTCAATTTTGACCAATTTCAGGCACAGAAATGACTTTAAACACACTTATTTTAGTTGAAAAAGTAATAACTCACATCCAACCGTCATTTAAAGTCAAAAGATTAAATGTTAAAATTTCATCAATATTGACCATTTTTTCAACGTTCGACTGGTCCGGGGTCATCGTTTTTCATCAGAATATTGATTTTTTGGACTCTACCAAAAATAATTCAAAATGTCATTTGGATCTGGCCTCATGTTGAATAACCACTTTTTAAACCCTCACAGTGACCAAAACTGCCATTTTTACAGAGTTTTGCTTACTCAAAATCTTCAATTTTGACCAATTTCAGGCACAGAAATGACTTTAAACACACTTATTTTAGTTGAAAAAGTAATAACTCACATCCAACCGTCATTTAAAGTCAAAAGATTAAATATTAATATTTCATCAATATTGACCATTTTTTCAACGTTCGACTGGTCCGGGGTCATCGTTTTTCATCAGAAAATTGATTTTTTGGACTCTACCAAAAATGATTCAAAATGTCATTTGGACCGGGCCTCATGTTGAATAACCACTTTTTAAACCCTCACAGTGACCAAAACTGCCATTTTTACAGAGTTTTGCTTACTCAAAATCTTCAATTTTGACCAATTTCAGGCACAGAAATGACTTTAAACACACTTATTTTAGTTGAAAAAGTAATAACTCACATCCAACCGTCATTTAAAGTCAAAAGATTAAATGTTAAAATTTCATCAATATTGACCATTTTTTCAACGTTCGACTGGTCCGGGGTCATCGTTTTTCATCAGAAAATTGCTTTTTTGGACTCTACCAAAAATGATTCAAAATGTCATTTGGATCGGGCCTCATGTTGAATAACCACTTTTTAAACCCTCACAGTGACCAAAACTGCAATTTTTACAGAGTTTTGCTTACTCAAAATCTTCAATTTTGACCAATTTCAGGCACAGAAATGACTTTAAACACACTTATTTTAGTTGAAAAAGTAATAACTCACATCCAACCGTCATTTAAAGTCAAAAGATTAAATGTTAAAATTTCATCAATATTGACCATTTTTTCAACGTTCGACTGGTCCGGGGTCATCGTTTTTCATCAGAAAATTGATTTTTTGGACTCTACCAAAAATGATTCAAAATGTCATTTGGATCAGGCCTCATGTTGAATAACCACTTTTTAAACCCTCACAGTGACCAAAACTGCCATTTTTACAGAGTTTTGCTTACTCAAAATCTTTAATTTTGACCAATTTCAGGCACAGAAATGACTTTAAACACACTTATTTTAGTTGAAAAAGTAATAACTCACATCCAACCGTCATTTAAAGTCAAAAGATTAAATATTAAAATTTCATCAATATTGACCATTTTTTCAACGTTCGACTGGTCCGGGGTCATCGTTTTTCATCAGAAAATTGATTTCTTGGACTCTACCAAAAATGATTCAAAATGTCATTTGGATCGGGCCTCATGTTGAATAACCACTTTTTAAACCCTCACAGTGACCAAAATTGCTATTTTTACAGAGTTTTGCTTACTCAAAATCTTCAATTTTGACCAATTTCAGGCACAGAAATGACTTTAAACACACTTATTTTAGTTGCAAAAGTAATAACTCACATCCAACCGTCATTGAAAGTCAAAAGATTAAATGTTAAAATTTCATCAATATTGACCATTTTTTCAACGTTCGACTGGTCCGGGGTAATCGTTTTTCATCAGAAAATGGATTTTTTGGACTCTACCAAAAATGATTCAAAATGTCATTTGGATCGGGCCTCATGTTGAATAACCACTTTTTAAACCCTCACGGTGACCAAAATTGCCATTTTTACAGAGTTTTGCTTACTCAAAATCTTCAATTTTGACCAATTTCAGGCACAGAAATGACTTTAAACACACTTCTTTTAGTTGAAAAAGTAATAACTCACATCCAACCGTCATTTAAAGTCAAAAGATTAAATGTTAAAATTTCATCAATATTGACCATTTTTTCAACGTTCGACTGGTCCGGGGTCATCGTTTTTCATCAGAAAATTGATTTTTTGGACTCTACCAAAAATGATTCAAAATGTCATTTAGATCGGGCCTCATGTTGAATAACCACTTTTTAAACCCTCACAGTGACCAAAATTGCCATTTTTACAGAGTTTTGCTTACTCAAAATCTTCAATTTTGACCAATTTCAGGCACAGAAATGACTTTAAACACACTTATTTTAGTTGAAAAAGTAATAACTCACATCCAACCGTCATTTAAAGTCAAAAGATTAAATGTTAAAATTTCATCAATATTGACCATTTTTTCAACGTTCGACTGGTCCGGGGTTATCGTTTTTCATCAGAAAATTGATTTTTTGGACTCTACCAAAAATGATTCAAAATGTCATTTGGATCGGGCCTCATGTTGAATAACCACTTTTTAAACCCTCACAGTGACCAAAATTGCCATTTTTACAGAGTTTTGCTTACTCAAAATCTTCAATTTTGACCAATTTCAGGCACAGAAATGACTTTAAACACACTTATTTTAGTTGAAAAAGTAATAACTCACATCCAACCGTCATTTAAAGTCAAAAGATTAAATGTTAAAATTTCATCAATATTGACCAGTTTTTTCAACGTTCGACTGGTCCGGGGTCATCGTTTTTCATCAGAAAATGGATTTTTTGGACTCTACCAAAAATGATTCAAAATGTCATTTGGATCAGGCCTCATGTTGAATAACCACTTTTTAAAACCTCACAGTGACCAAAACTGCCATTTTTACAGAGTTTTGCTTACTCAAAATCTTCAATTTTGACCAATTTCAGGCACAGAAATGACTTTAAACACACTTGTTTTAGTTGAAAAAGTAATAACTCACATCCAACCGTCATTTAAAGTCAAAAGATTAAATGTTAAAATTTCATCAATATTGACCATTTTTTCAACGTTCGACTGGTCCGGGGTCATCGTTTTTCATCAGAAAATTGATTTTTTGGACTCTACCAAAAATGATTCAAAATGTCATTTGGATCGGGCCTCATGTTGAATAACCACTTTTTAAACCCTCACAGTGACCAAAATTGCCATTTTTACAGAGTTTTGCTTACTCAAAATCTTCAATTTTGACCAATTTCAAGGACAGAAATGACTTTAAACACACCTATTTTAGTTGAAAAAGTAATAACTCACATCCAACCGTCATTTAAAGTCAAAAGATTAAATGTTAAAATTTCATCAATATTGACCATTTTTTCAACGTTCGACTTGTCCGGGGGTCATCGTTTTTCATCAGAAAATTGATTTTTTGGACTCTACCAAAAATGATTCAAAATGTCATTTGGATCGGGCCTCATGTTGAATAACCACTTTTTAAACCCTCACAGTGACCAAAATTGCCATTTTTACAGAGTTTTGCTTACTCAAAATCTTCAATTTTGACCAATTTCAGGCACAGAAATGACTTTAAACACACTTATTTTAGTTGAAAAAGTAATAACTCACATCCAACCGTCATTTAAAGTCAAAAGATTAAATGTTAAAATTTCATCAATATTGACCATTTTTTCAACGTTCGACTGGTCCGGGGTCATCGTTTTTCATCAGAAAATGGATTTTTTGGACTCTACCAAAAATGATTCAAAATGTCATTTGGATCAGGCCTCATGTTGAATAACCACTTTTTAAACCCTCACAGTGACCAAAACTGCCATTTTTACAGAGTTTTGCTTACTCAAAACCTTCAATTTTGACCAATTTCAGGCACAGAAATGACTTTAAACACACTTATTTTAGTTGAAAAAGTAATAACTCACATCCAACCGCCATTTAAAGTCAAAAGATTAAATGTTAAAATTTCATCAATATTGACCATTTTTTCAACGTTCGACTGGTCCGGGGTCATCGTTTTTCATCAGAAAATTGATTTTTTCGACTCTACCAAAAATGATTCAAAATGTCATTTGGATCGGGCCTCATATTGAATAACCACTTTTTAAACCCTCACAGTGACCAAAACTGCCATTTTTACAGAGTTTTGCTTACTCAAAATCTTCAATTTTGACCAATTTCAGGCACAGAAATGACTTTAAACACACTTATTTTAGTTGAAAAAGTAATAACTCACATCCAACCGTCATTTAAAGTCAAAAGATTAAATGTTAAAATTTCATCAATATTGACCATTTTTTCAACGTTCGACTGGTCCGGGGTTATCGTTTTTCATCAGAAAATTGATTTTTTGGACTCTACCAAAAATGATTCAAAATGTCATTTGGATCGGGCCTCATGTTGAATAACCACTTTTTAAACCCTCACAGTGACCAAAATTGCCATTTTTACAGAGTTTTGCTTACTCAAAATCTTCAATTTTGACCAATTTCAGGCACAGAAATGACTTTAAACACACTTATTTTAGTTGAAAAAGTAATAACTCACATCCAACCGTCATTTAAAGTCAAAAGATTAAATGTTAAAATTTCATCAATATTGACCATTTTTTCAACGTTCGACTGGTCCGGGGTCATCGTTTTTCATCAGAAAATTGATTTTTTGGACTCTACCAAAAATGATTCAAAATGTCATTTGGATCAGGCCTCATGTTGAATAACCACTTTTTAAACCCTCACAGTGACCAAAACTGCCATTTTTACAGAGTTTTGCTTACTCAAAATCTTCAATTTTGACCAATTTCAGGCACAGAAATGACTTTAAACACACTTATTTTAGTTGAAAAAGTAATAACTCACATCCAACCGTCATTTAAAGTCAAAAGATTAAATGTTAAAATTTCATCAATATTGACCATTTTTTCAACGTTCGACTGGTCCGGGGTCATCGTTTTTCATCAGAAAATTGATTTTTTGGACTCTACCAAAAATGATTCAAAATGTCATTTGGATCGGGCCTCATGTTGAATAACCACTTTTTAAACCCTCACAGTGACCAAAACTGCAATTTTTACAGAGTTTTGCTTACTCAAAATCTTCAATTTTGACCAATTTCAGGCACAGAAATGACTTTAAACACACTTATTTTAGTTGAAAAAGTAATAACTCACATCCAACCGTCATTTAAAGTCAAAAGATTAAATATTAAAATTTCATCAATATTGACCATTTTTTCAACGTTCGACTGGTCCGGGGTCATCGTTTTTCATCAGAAAATTGATTTTTTGGACTCTACCAAAAATGATTCAAAATGTCATTTGGATCGGGCCTCATGTTGAATAACCACTTTTTAAACCCTCACAGTGACCAAAATTGCCATTTTTACAGAGTTTTGCTTACTCAAAATCTTCAATTTTGACCAATTTCAGGCACAGAAATGACTTTAAACACACTTATTTTAGTTGAAAAAGTAATAACTCACATCCAACCGTCATTTAAAGTCAAAAGATTAAATGTTAAAATTTCATCAATATTGACCATTTTTTCAACGTTCGACTGGTCCGGGGTCATCGTTTTTCATCAGAATATTGATTTTTTGGACTCTACCAAAAATGATTCAAAATGTCATTTAGATCGGGCCTCATGTTGAATAACCACTTTTTAAACCCTCACAGTGACCAAAATTGCCATTTTTACAGAGTTTTGCTTACTCAAAATCTTCAATTTTGACAAATTTCAGGCACAGAAATGACTTTAAACACACTTATTTTAGTTGAAAAAGTAATAACTCACATCCAACCGTCATTTAAAGTCAAAAGATTAAATGTTAAAATTTCATCAATATTGACCATTTTTTCAACGTTCGACTGGTCCGGGGTTATCGTTTTTCATCAGAAAATTGATTTTTTGGACTCTACCAAAAATGATTCAAAATGTCATTTGGATCGGGCCTCATGTTGAATAACCACTTTTTAAACCCTCACAGTGACCAAAATTGCCATTTTTACAGAGTTTTGCTTACTCAAAATCTTCAATTTTGACCAATTTCAGGCACAGAAATGACTTTAAACACACTTATTTTAGTTGAAAAAGTAATAACTCACATCCAACCGTCATTTAAAGTCAAAAGATTAAATGTTAAAATTTCATCAATATTGACCAGTTTTTTCAACGTTCGACTGGTCCGGGGTCATCGTTTTTCATCAGAAAATGGATTTTTTGGACTCTACCAAAAATGATTCAAAATGTCATTTGGATCAGGCCTCATGTTGAATAACCACTTTTTAAAACCTCACAGTGACCAAAACTGCCATTTTTACAGAGTTTTGCTTACTCAAAATCTTCAATTTTGACCAATTTCAGGCACAGAAATGACTTTAAACACACTTGTTTTAGTTGAAAAAGTAATAACTCACATCCAACCGTCATTTAAAGTCAAAAGATTAAATGTTAAAATTTCATCAATATTGACCATTTTTTCAACGTTCGACTGGTCCGGGGTCATCGTTTTTCATCAGAAAATTGATTTTTTGGACTCTACCAAAAATGATTCAAAATGTCATTTGGATCGGGCCTCATGTTGAATAACCACTTTTTAAACCCTCACAGTGACCAAAATTGCCATTTTTACAGAGTTTTGCTTACTCAAAATCTTCAATTTTGACCAATTTCAAGGACAGAAATGACTTTAAACACACCTATTTTAGTTGAAAAAGTAATAACTCACATCCAACCGTCATTTAAAGTCAAAAGATTAAATGTTAAAATTTCATCAATATTGACCATTTTTTCAACGTTCGACTTGTCCGGGGGTCATCGTTTTTCATCAGAAAATTGATTTTTTGGACTCTACCAAAAATGATTCAAAATGTCATTTGGATCGGGCCTCATGTTGAATAACCACTTTTTAAACCCTCACAGTGACCAAAATTGCCATTTTTACAGAGTTTTGCTTACTCAAAATCTTCAATTTTGACCAATTTCAGGCACAGAAATGACTTTAAACACACTTATTTTAGTTGAAAAAGTAATAACTCACATCCAACCGTCATTTAAAGTCAAAAGATTAAATGTTAAAATTTCATCAATATTGACCATTTTTTCAACGTTCGACTGGTCCGGGGTCATCGTTTTTCATCAGAAAATGGATTTTTTGGACTCTACCAAAAATGATTCAAAATGTCATTTGGATCAGGCCTCATGTTGAATAACCACTTTTTAAACCCTCACAGTGACCAAAACTGCCATTTTTACAGAGTTTTGCTTACTCAAAACCTTCAATTTTGACCAATTTCAGGCACAGAAATGACTTTAAACACACTTATTTTAGTTGAAAAAGTAATAACTCACATCCAACCGCCATTTAAAGTCAAAAGATTAAATGTTAAAATTTCATCAATATTGACCATTTTTTCAACGTTCGACTGGTCCGGGGTCATCGTTTTTCATCAGAAAATTGATTTTTTCGACTCTACCAAAAATGATTCAAAATGTCATTTGGATCGGGCCTCATATTGAATAACCACTTTTTAAACCCTCACAGTGACCAAAACTGCCATTTTTACAGAGTTTTGCTTACTCAAAATCTTCAATTTTGACCAATTTCAGGCACAGAAATGACTTTAAACACACTTATTTTAGTTGAAAAAGTAATAACTCACATCCAACCGTCATTTAAAGTCAAAAGATTAAATGTTAAAATTTCATCAATATTGACCATTTTTTCAACGTTCGACTGGTCCGGGGTTATCGTTTTTCATCAGAAAATTGATTTTTTGGACTCTACCAAAAATGATTCAAAATGTCATTTGGATCGGGCCTCATGTTGAATAACCACTTTTTAAACCCTCACAGTGACCAAAATTGCCATTTTTACAGAGTTTTGCTTACTCAAAATCTTCAATTTTGACCAATTTCAGGCACAGAAATGACTTTAAACACACTTATTTTAGTTGAAAAAGTAATAACTCACATCCAACCGTCATTTAAAGTCAAAAGATTAAATGTTAAAATTTCATCAATATTGACCATTTTTTCAACGTTCGACTGGTCCGGGGTCATCGTTTTTCATCAGAAAATTGATTTTTTGGACTCTACCAAAAATGATTCAAAATGTCATTTGGATCAGGCCTCATGTTGAATAACCACTTTTTAAACCCTCACAGTGACCAAAACTGCCATTTTTACAGAGTTTTGCTTACTCAAAATCTTCAATTTTGACCAATTTCAGGCACAGAAATGACTTTAAACACACTTATTTTAGTTGAAAAAGTAATAACTCACATCCAACCGTCATTTAAAGTCAAAAGATTAAATGTTAAAATTTCATCAATATTGACCATTTTTTCAACGTTCGACTGGTCCGGGGTCATCGTTTTTCATCAGAAAATTGATTTTTTGGACTCTACCAAAAATGATTCAAAATGTCATTTGGATCGGGCCTCATGTTGAATAACCACTTTTTAAACCCTCACAGTGACCAAAACTGCAATTTTTACAGAGTTTTGCTTACTCAAAATCTTCAATTTTGACCAATTTCAGGCACAGAAATGACTTTAAACACACTTATTTTAGTTGAAAAAGTAATAACTCACATCCAACCGTCATTTAAAGTCAAAAGATTAAATATTAAAATTTCATCAATATTGACCATTTTTTCAACGTTCGACTGGTCCGGGGTCATCGTTTTTCATCAGAAAATTGATTTTTTGGACTCTACCAAAAATGATTCAAAATGTCATTTGGATCGGGCCTCATGTTGAATAACCACTTTTTAAACCCTCACAGTGACCAAAATTGCCATTTTTACAGAGTTTTGCTTACTCAAAATCTTCAATTTTGACCAATTTCAGGCACAGAAATGACTTTAAACACACTTATTTTAGTTGAAAAAGTAATAACTCACATCCAACCGTCATTTAAAGTCAAAAGATTAAATGTTAAAATTTCATCAATATTGACCATTTTTTCAACGTTCGACTGGTCCGGGGTCATCGTTTTTCATCAGAATATTGATTTTTTGGACTCTACCAAAAATGATTCAAAATGTCATTTGGATCGGGCCTCATGTTGAATAACCACTTTTTAAACCCTCACAGTGACCAAAACTGCAATTTTTACAGAGTTTTGCTTACTCAAAATCTTCAATTTTGACCAATTTCAGGCACAGAAATGACTTTAAACACACTTATTTTAGTTGAAAAAGTAATAACTCACATCCAACCGTCATTTAAAGTCAAAAGATTAAATGTTAAAATTTCATCAATATTGACCATTTTTTCAACGTTCGACTGGTCCGGGGTCATCGTTTTTCATCAGAATATTGATTTTTTGGACTCTACCAAAAATAATTCAAAATGTCATTTGGATCTGGCCTCATGTTGAATAACCACTTTTTAAACCCTCACAGTGACCAAAACTGCCATTTTTACAGAGTTTTGCTTACTCAAAATCTTCAATTTTGACCAATTTCAGGCACAGAAATGACTTTAAACACACTTATTTTAGTTGAAAAAGTAATAACTCACATCCAACCGTCATTTAAAGTCAAAAGATTAAATATTAATATTTCATCAATATTGACCATTTTTTCAACGTTCGACTGGTCCGGGGTCATCGTTTTTCATCAGAAAATTGATTTTTTGGACTCTACCAAAAATGATTCAAAATGTCATTTGGACCGGGCCTCATGTTGAATAACCACTTTTTAAACCCTCACAGTGACCAAAACTGCCATTTTTACAGAGTTTTGCTTACTCAAAATCTTCAATTTTGACCAATTTCAGGCACAGAAATGACTTTAAACACACTTATTTTAGTTGAAAAAGTAATAACTCACATCCAACCGTCATTTAAAGTCAAAAGATTAAATGTTAAAATTTCATCAATATTGACCATTTTTTCAACGTTCGACTGGTCCGGGGTCATCGTTTTTCATCAGAAAATTGCTTTTTTGGACTCTACCAAAAATGATTCAAAATGTCATTTGGATCGGGCCTCATGTTGAATAACCACTTTTTAAACCCTCACAGTGACCAAAACTGCAATTTTTACAGAGTTTTGCTTACTCAAAATCTTCAATTTTGACCAATTTCAGGCACAGAAATGACTTTAAACACACTTATTTTAGTTGAAAAAGTAATAACTCACATCCAACCGTCATTTAAAGTCAAAAGATTAAATGTTAAAATTTCATCAATATTGACCATTTTTTCAACGTTCGACTGGTCCGGGGTCATCGTTTTTCATCAGAAAATTGATTTTTTGGACTCTACCAAAAATGATTCAAAATGTCATTTGGATCAGGCCTCATGTTGAATAACCACTTTTTAAACCCTCACAGTGACCAAAACTGCCATTTTTACAGAGTTTTGCTTACTCAAAATCTTTAATTTTGACCAATTTCAGGCACAGAAATGACTTTAAACACACTTATTTTAGTTGAAAAAGTAATAACTCACATCCAACCGTCATTTAAAGTCAAAAGATTAAATATTAAAATTTCATCAATATTGACCATTTTTTCAACGTTCGACTGGTCCGGGGTCATCGTTTTTCATCAGAAAATTGATTTCTTGGACTCTACCAAAAATGATTCAAAATGTCATTTGGATCGGGCCTCATGTTGAATAACCACTTTTTAAACCCTCACAGTGACCAAAATTGCTATTTTTACAGAGTTTTGCTTACTCAAAATCTTCAATTTTGACCAATTTCAGGCACAGAAATGACTTTAAACACACTTATTTTAGTTGCAAAAGTAATAACTCACATCCAACCGTCATTGAAAGTCAAAAGATTAAATGTTAAAATTTCATCAATATTGACCATTTTTTCAACGTTCGACTGGTCCGGGGTAATCGTTTTTCATCAGAAAATGGATTTTTTGGACTCTACCAAAAATGATTCAAAATGTCATTTGGATCGGGCCTCATGTTGAATAACCACTTTTTAAACCCTCACGGTGACCAAAATTGCCATTTTTACAGAGTTTTGCTTACTCAAAATCTTCAATTTTGACCAATTTCAGGCACAGAAATGACTTTAAACACACTTCTTTTAGTTGAAAAAGTAATAACTCACATCCAACCGTCATTTAAAGTCAAAAGATTAAATGTTAAAATTTCATCAATATTGACCATTTTTTCAACGTTCGACTGGTCCGGGGTCATCGTTTTTCATCAGAAAATTGATTTTTTGGACTCTACCAAAAATGATTCAAAATGTCATTTAGATCGGGCCTCATGTTGAATAACCACTTTTTAAACCCTCACAGTGACCAAAATTGCCATTTTTACAGAGTTTTGCTTACTCAAAATCTTCAATTTTGACCAATTTCAGGCACAGAAATGACTTTAAACACACTTATTTTAGTTGAAAAAGTAATAACTCACATCCAACCGTCATTTAAAGTCAAAAGATTAAATGTTAAAATTTCATCAATATTGACCATTTTTTCAACGTTCGACTGGTCCGGGGTTATCGTTTTTCATCAGAAAATTGATTTTTTGGACTCTACCAAAAATGATTCAAAATGTCATTTGGATCGGGCCTCATGTTGAATAACCACTTTTTAAACCCTCACAGTGACCAAAATTGCCATTTTTACAGAGTTTTGCTTACTCAAAATCTTCAATTTTGACCAATTTCAGGCACAGAAATGACTTTAAACACACTTATTTTAGTTGAAAAAGTAATAACTCACATCCAACCGTCATTTAAAGTCAAAAGATTAAATGTTAAAATTTCATCAATATTGACCAGTTTTTTCAACGTTCGACTGGTCCGGGGTCATCGTTTTTCATCAGAAAATGGATTTTTTGGACTCTACCAAAAATGATTCAAAATGTCATTTGGATCAGGCCTCATGTTGAATAACCACTTTTTAAAACCTCACAGTGACCAAAACTGCCATTTTTACAGAGTTTTGCTTACTCAAAATCTTCAATTTTGACCAATTTCAGGCACAGAAATGACTTTAAACACACTTGTTTTAGTTGAAAAAGTAATAACTCACATCCAACCGTCATTTAAAGTCAAAAGATTAAATGTTAAAATTTCATCAATATTGACCATTTTTTCAACGTTCGACTGGTCCGGGGTCATCGTTTTTCATCAGAAAATTGATTTTTTGGACTCTACCAAAAATGATTCAAAATGTCATTTGGATCGGGCCTCATGTTGAATAACCACTTTTTAAACCCTCACAGTGACCAAAATTGCCATTTTTACAGAGTTTTGCTTACTCAAAATCTTCAATTTTGACCAATTTCAAGGACAGAAATGACTTTAAACACACCTATTTTAGTTGAAAAAGTAATAACTCACATCCAACCGTCATTTAAAGTCAAAAGATTAAATGTTAAAATTTCATCAATATTGACCATTTTTTCAACGTTCGACTTGTCCGGGGGTCATCGTTTTTCATCAGAAAATTGATTTTTTGGACTCTACCAAAAATGATTCAAAATGTCATTTGGATCGGGCCTCATGTTGAATAACCACTTTTTAAACCCTCACAGTGACCAAAATTGCCATTTTTACAGAGTTTTGCTTACTCAAAATCTTCAATTTTGACCAATTTCAGGCACAGAAATGACTTTAAACACACTTATTTTAGTTGAAAAAGTAATAACTCACATCCAACCGTCATTTAAAGTCAAAAGATTAAATGTTAAAATTTCATCAATATTGACCATTTTTTCAACGTTCGACTGGTCCGGGGTCATCGTTTTTCATCAGAAAATGGATTTTTTGGACTCTACCAAAAATGATTCAAAATGTCATTTGGATCAGGCCTCATGTTGAATAACCACTTTTTAAACCCTCACAGTGACCAAAACTGCCATTTTTACAGAGTTTTGCTTACTCAAAACCTTCAATTTTGACCAATTTCAGGCACAGAAATGACTTTAAACACACTTATTTTAGTTGAAAAAGTAATAACTCACATCCAACCGCCATTTAAAGTCAAAAGATTAAATGTTAAAATTTCATCAATATTGACCATTTTTTCAACGTTCGACTGGTCCGGGGTCATCGTTTTTCATCAGAAAATTGATTTTTTCGACTCTACCAAAAATGATTCAAAATGTCATTTGGATCGGGCCTCATATTGAATAACCACTTTTTAAACCCTCACAGTGACCAAAACTGCCATTTTTACAGAGTTTTGCTTACTCAAAATCTTCAATTTTGACCAATTTCAGGCACAGAAATGACTTTAAACACACTTATTTTAGTTGAAAAAGTAATAACTCACATCCAACCGTCATTTAAAGTCAAAAGATTAAATGTTAAAATTTCATCAATATTGACCATTTTTTCAACGTTCGACTGGTCCGGGGTTATCGTTTTTCATCAGAAAATTGATTTTTTGGACTCTACCAAAAATGATTCAAAATGTCATTTGGATCGGGCCTCATGTTGAATAACCACTTTTTAAACCCTCACAGTGACCAAAATTGCCATTTTTACAGAGTTTTGCTTACTCAAAATCTTCAATTTTGACCAATTTCAGGCACAGAAATGACTTTAAACACACTTATTTTAGTTGAAAAAGTAATAACTCACATCCAACCGTCATTTAAAGTCAAAAGATTAAATGTTAAAATTTCATCAATATTGACCATTTTTTCAACGTTCGACTGGTCCGGGGTCATCGTTTTTCATCAGAAAATTGATTTTTTGGACTCTACCAAAAATGATTCAAAATGTCATTTGGATCAGGCCTCATGTTGAATAACCACTTTTTAAACCCTCACAGTGACCAAAACTGCCATTTTTACAGAGTTTTGCTTACTCAAAATCTTCAATTTTGACCAATTTCAGGCACAGAAATGACTTTAAACACACTTATTTTAGTTGAAAAAGTAATAACTCACATCCAACCGTCATTTAAAGTCAAAAGATTAAATGTTAAAATTTCATCAATATTGACCATTTTTTCAACGTTCGACTGGTCCGGGGTCATCGTTTTTCATCAGAAAATTGCTTTTTTGGACTCTACCAAAAATGATTCAAAATGTCATTTGGATCGGGCCTCATGTTGAATAACCACTTTTTAAACCCTCACAGTGACCATAACTGCAATTTTTACAGAGTTTTGCTTACTCAAAATCTTCAATTTTGACCAATTTCAGGCACAGAAATGACTTTAAACACACTTATTTTAGTTGAAAAAGTAATAACTCACATCCAACCGTCATTTAAAGTCAAAAGATTAAATATTAAAATTTCATTAATATTGACCATTTTTTCAACGTTCGACTGGTCCGGGGTCATCGTTTTTCATCAGAAAATGGATTTTTTGGACTCTACCAAAAATGATTCAAAATGTCATTTGGATCGGGCCTCATGTTGAATAACCACTTTTTAAACCCTCACAGTGACCAAAATTGCCATTTTTACAGAGTTTTGCTTACTCAAAATCTTCAATTTTGACCAATTTCAGGCACAGAAATGACTTTAAACACACTTATTTTAGTTGAAAAAGTAATAACTCACATCCAACCGTCATTTAAAGTCAAAAGATTAAATGTTAAAATTTCATCAATATTGACCATTTTTTCAACGTTCGACTGGTCCGGGGTCATCGTTTTTCATCAGAAAATTGATTTTTTGGACTCTACCAAAAATAATTCAAAATGTCATTTGGATCGGGCCTCATGTTGAATAACCACTTTTTAAACCCTCACAGTGACCAAAACTGCCATTTTTACAGAGTTTTGCTTACTCAAAATCTTCAATTTTGACCAATTTCAGGCACAGAAATGACTTTAAACACACTTATTTTAGTTGAAAAAGTAATAACTCACATCCAACCGTCATTTAAAGTCAAAAGATTAAATATCAATATTTCATCAATATTGACCATTTTTTCAACGTTCGACTGGTCCGGGGTCATCGTTTTTCATCAGAAAATTGATTTTTTGGACTCTACCAAAAATGATTCAAAATGTCATTTGGACCGGGCCTCATGTTGAATAACCACTTTTTAAACCCTCACAGTGACCAAAATTGCCATTTTTACAGAGTTTTGCTTACTCAAAATCTTCAATTTTGACCAATTTCAGGCACAGAAATGACTTTAAACACACTTATTTTAGTTGAAAAAGTAATAACTCACATCCAACCGTCATTTAAAGTCAAAAGATTAAATGTTAAAATTTCATCAATATTGACCATTTTTTCAACGTTCGACTGGTCCGGGGTCATCGTTTTTCATCAGAAAATTGATTTTTTGGACTCTACCAAAAATGATTCAAAATGTCATTTGGATCAGGCCTCATGTTGAATAACCACTTTTTAAACCCTCACAGTGACCAAAACTGCCATTTTTACAGAGTTTTGCTTACTCAAAATCTTCAATTTTGACCAATTTCACGCACAGAAATGACTTTAAACACACTTATTTTAGTTGAAAAAGTAATAACTCACATCCAACCGTCATTTAAAGTCAAAAGATTAAATGTTAAAATTCCATCAATATTGACCATTTTTTCAATGTTCGACTGGTCCGGGGTCATCGTTTTTCATCAGAAAATGGATTTTTTGGACTCTACCAAAAATGATTCAAAATGTCATTTGGATCGGGCCTCATGTTGAATAACCACTTTTTAAACCCTCATAGTGACCAAAACTGCCATTTTTACAGAGTTTTGCTTACTCAAAATCTTCAATTTTGACCAATTTCAGGCACAGAAATGACTTTAAACACACTTATTTTAGTTGAAAAAGTAATAACTCACATCCAACCATCATGTAAAGTCAAAAGATTATATGTTAAAATTTCATCAATATTGACCATTTTTTCAACGTTCGACTGGTCCGGGGTCATCGTTTTTCATCAGAAAATTGATTTTTTGGACTCTACCAAAAATGATTCAAAATGTCATTTGGATCGGGCCTCATGTTGAATAACCACTTTTTAAACCCTCACAGTGACCAAAATTGCCATTTTTACAGAGTTTTGCTTACTCAAAATCTTCAATTTTGACCAATTTCAGGCACAGTAATGACTTTAAACACACTTATTTTAGTTGAAAAAGTAATAACTCACATCCAACCGTCATTTAAAGTCAAAAGATTAAATGTTAAAATTTCATCAATATTGACCATTTTTTCAACGTTCGACTGGTCCGGGGTCATCGTTTTTCATCAGAAAATTGATTTTTTGGACTCTACCAAAAATAATTCAAAATGTCATTTGGATCTGGCCTCATGTTGAATAACCACTTTTTAAACCCTCACAGTGACCAAAACTGCCATTTTTACAGAGTTTTGCTTACTCAAAATCTTCAATTTTGACCAATTTCAGGCACAGAAATGACTTTAAACACACTTATTTTAGTTGAAAAAGTAATAACTCACATCCAACCGTCATTTAAAGTCAAAAGATTAAATGTTAAAATTTCATCAATATTGACCATTTTTTCAACGTTCGACTGGTCCGGGGTCATCGTTTTTCATCAGAAAATTGATTTTTTGGACTCTACCAAAAATGATTCAAAATGTCATTTGGATCAGGCCTCATGTTGAATAACCACTTTTTAAACCCTCACAGTGACCAAAACTGCCATTTTTACAGAGTTTTGCTTACTCAAAATCTTCAATTTTGACCAATTTCAGGCACAGAAATGACTTTAAACACACTTATTTTAGTTGAAAAAGTAATAACTCACATCCAACCGTCATTTAAAGTCAAAAGATTAAATGTTAAAATTTCATAAATATTGACCATTTTTTCAACGTTCGACTGGTCCGGGGTCATCGTTTTTCATCAGAAAATTGCTTTTTTGGACTCTACCAAAAATGATTCAAAATGTCATTTGGATCGGGCCTCATGTTGAATAACCACTTTTTAAACCCTCACAGTGACCAAAACTGCAATTTCTACAGAGTTTTGCTTACTCAAAATCTTCAATTTTGACCAATTTCAGGCACAGAAATGACTTTAAACACACTTATTTTAGTTGAAAAAGTAATAACTCACATCCAACCGTCATTTAAAGTCAAAAGATTAAATATCAATATTTCATCAATATTGACCATTTTTTCAACGTTCGACTGGTCCGGGGTCATCGTTTTTCATCAGAAAATTGATTTTTTGGACTCTACCAAAAATGATTCAAAATGTCATTTGGACCGGGCCTCATGTTGAATAACCACTTTTTAAACCCTCACAGTGACCAAAATTGCCATTTTTACAGAGTTTTGCTTACTCAAAATCTTCAATTTTGACCAATTTCAGGCACAGAAATGACTTTAAACACACTTATTTTAGTTGAAAAAGTAATAACTCACATCCAACTGTCATTTAAAGTCAAAAGATTAAATGTTAAAATTTCATCAATATTGACCATTTTTTCAACGTTCGACTGGTCCGGGGTCATCGTTTTTCATCAGAAAATTGATTTTTTGGACTCTACCAAAAATGATTCAAAATGTCATTTGGATCAGGCCTCATGTTGAATAACCACTTTTTAAACCCTCACAGTGACCAAAACTGCCATTTTTACAGAGTTTTGCTTACTCAAAATCTTCAATTTTGACCAATTTCAGGCACAGAAATGACTTTAAACACACTTATTTTAATTGAAAAAGTAATAACTCACATCCAACCGTCATTTAAAGTCAAAAGATTAAATGTTAAAATTTCATCAATATTGACCATTTTTTCAACGTTCGACTGGTCCGGGGTCATCGTTTTTCATCAGAAAATTGATTTTTTGGACTCTACCAAAAATGATTCAAAATGTCATTTGGATCGGGCCTCATGTTGAATAACCACTTTTTAAACCCTCACAGTGACCAAAATTGCCATTTTTACAGAGTTTTGCTTGCTCAAAATCTTCAATTTTGACCAATTTCAGGCACAGAAATGACTTTAAACACACTTATTTTAGTTGAAAAAGTAATAACTCACATCCAACCGTCATTTAAAGTCAAAAGATTAAATGTTAAAATTTCATCAATATTGACCATTTTTTCAACGTTCGACTGGTCCGGGGTCATCGTTTTTCATCAGAAAATTGATTTTTTGGACTCTACCAAAAATGATTCAAAATGTCATTTGGATCAGGCCTCATGTTGAATAACCACTTTTTAAACCCTCACAGTGACCAAAACTGCCATTTTTACAGAGTTTTGCTTACTCAAAATCTTCAATTTTGACCAATTTCAGGCACAGAAATGACTTTAAACACACTTATTTTAGTTGAAAAAGTAATAACTCACATCCAACCGTCATTTAAAGTCAAAAGATTAAATGTTAAAATTTCATCAATATTGACCATTTTTTCAACGTTCGACTGGTCCGGGGTCATCGTTTTTCATCAGAAAATTGCTTTTTTGGACTCTACCAAAAATGATTCAAAATGTCATTTGGATCGGGCCTCATGTTGAATAACCACTTTTTAAACCCTCACAGTGACCAAAACTGCAATTTTTACAGAGTTTTGCTTACTCAAAATCTTCAATTTTGACCAATTTCAGGCACAGAAATGACTTTAAACACACTTATTTTAGTTGAAAAAGTAATAACTCACATCCAACCGTCATTTAAAGTCAAAAGATTAAATATCAATATTTCATCAATATTGACCATTTTTTCAACGTTCGACTGGTCCGGGGTCATCGTTTTTCATCAGAAAATTGATTTTTTGGACTCTACCAAAAATGATTCAAAATGTCATTTGGACCGGGCCTCATGTTGAATAACCACTTTTTAAACCCTCACAGTGACCAAAATTGCCATTTTTACAGAGTTTTGCTTACTCAAAATCTTCAATTTTGACCAATTTCAGGCACAGAAATGACTTTAAACACACTTATTTTAGTTGAAAAAGTAATAACTCACATCCAACCGTCATTTAAAGTCAAAAGATTAAATGTTAAAATTTCATCAATATTGACCATTTTTTCAACGTTCGACTGGTCCGGGGTCATCGTTTTTCATCAGAAAATTGATTTTTTGGACTCTACCAAAAATGATTCAAAATGTCATTTGGATCAGGCCTCATGTTGAATAACCACTTTTTAAACCCTCACAGTGACCAAAACTGCCATTTTTACAGAGTTTTGCTTACTCAAAATCTTCAATTTTGACCAATTTCAGGCACAGAAATGACTTTAAACACACTTATTTTAGTTGAAAAAGTAATAACTCACATCCAACCGTCATTTAAAGTCAAAAGATTAAATGTTAAAATTTCATCAATATTGACCATTTTTTCAACGTTCGACTGGTCCGGGGTCATCGTTTTTCATCAGAAAATTGATTTTTTGGACTCTACCAAAAATGATTCAAAATGTCATTTGGATCGGGCCTCATGTTGAATAACCACTTTTTAAACCCTCACAGTGACCAAAACTGCAATTTTTACAGAGTTTTGCTTACTCAAAATCTTCAATTTTGACCAATTTCAGGCACAGAAATGACTTTAAACACACTTATTTTAGTTGAAAAAGTAATAACTCACATCCAACCGTCATTTAAAGTCAAAAGATTAAATATTAAAATTTCATCAATATTGACCATTTTTTCAACGTTCGACTGGTCCGGGGTCATCGTTTTTCATCAGAAAATTGATTTTTTGGACTCTACCAAAAATAATTCAAAATGTCATTTGGATCGGGCCTCATGTTGAATAACCACTTTTTAAACCCTCACAGTGACCAAAACTGCCATTTTTACAGAGTTTTGCTTACTCAAAATCTTCAATTTTGACCAATTTCAGGCACAGAAATGACTTTAAACACACTTATTTTAGTTGAAAAAGTAATAACTCACATCCAACCGTCATTTAAAGTCAAAAGATTAAATATCAATATTTCATCAATATTGACCATTTTTTCAACGTTCGACTGGTCCGGGGTCATCGTTTTTCATCAGAAAATTGATTTTTTGGACTCTACCAAAAATGATTCAAAATGTCATTTGGACCGGGCCTCATGTTGAATAACCACTTTTTAAACCCTCACAGTGACCAAAATTGCCATTTTTACAGAGTTTTGCTTACTCAAAATCTTCAATTTTGACCAATTTCAGGCACAGAAATGACTTTAAACACACTTATTTTAGTTGAAAAAGTAATAACTCACATCCAACCGTCATTTAAAGTCAAAAGATTAAATGTTAAAATTTCATCAATATTGACCATTTTTTCAACGTTCGACTGGTCCGGGGTCATCGTTTTTCATCAGAAAATTGATTTTTTGGACTCTACCAAAAATGATTCAAAATGTCATTTGGATCAGGCCTCATGTTGAATAACCACTTTTTAAACCCTCACAGTGACCAAAACTGCCATTTTTACAGAGTTTTGCTTACTCAAAATCTTCAATTTTGACCAATTTCAGGCACAGAAATGACTTTAAACACACTTATTTTAGTTGAAAAAGTAATAACTCACATCCAACCGTCATTTAAAGTCAAAAGATTAAATGTTAAAATTTCATCAATATTGACCATTTTTTCAACGTTCGACTGGTCCGGGGTCATCGTTTTTCATCAGAAAATTGATTTTTTGGACTCTACCAAAAATGATTCAAAATGTCATTTGGATCGGGCCTCATGTTGAATAACCACTTTTTAAACCCTCACAGTGACCAAAACTGCAATTTTTACAGAGTTTTGCTTACTCAAAATCTTCAATTTTGACCAATTTCAGGCACAGAAATGACTTTAAACACACTTATTTTAGTTGAAAAAGTAATAACTCACATCCAACCGTCATTTAAAGTCAAAAGATTAAATGTTAAAATTTCATCAATATTGACCATTTTTTCAACGTTCGACTGGTCCGGGGTCATCGTTTTTCATCAGAATATTGATTTTTTGGACTCTACCAAAAATAATTCAAAATGTCATTTGGATCTGGCCTCATGTTGAATAACCACTTTTTAAACCCTCACAGTGACCAAAACTGCCATTTTTACAGAGTTTTGCTTACTCAAAATCTTCAATTTTGACCAATTTCAGGCACAGAAATGACTTTAAACACACTTATTTTAGTTGAAAAAGTAATAACTCACATCCAACCGTCATTTAAAGTCAAAAGATTAAATATTAATATTTCATCAATATTGACCATTTTTTCAACGTTCGACTGGTCCGGGGTCATCGTTTTTCATCAGAAAATTGATTTTTTGGACTCTACCAAAAATGATTCAAAATGTCATTTGGATCGGGCCTCATGTTGAATAACCACTTTTTAAACCCTCACAGTGACCAAAATTGCCATTTTTACAGAGTTTTGCTTACTCAAAATCTTCAATTTTGACCAATTTCAGGCACAGAAATGACTTTAAACACACTTATTTTAGTTGAAAAAGTAATAACTCACATCCAACCGTCATTTAAAGTCAAAAGATTAAATGTTAAAATTTCATCAATATTGACCATTTTTTCAACGTTCGACTGGTCCGGGGTCATCGTTTTTCATCAGAATATTGATTTTTTGGACTCTACCAAAAATGATTCAAAATGTCATTTGGATCGGGCCTCATGTTGAATAACCACTTTTTAAACCCTCACAGTGACCAAAACTGCAATTTTTACAGAGTTTTGCTTACTCAAAATCTTCAATTTTGACCAATTTCAGGCACAGAAATGACTTTAAACACACTTATTTTAGTTGAAAAAGTAATAACTCACATCCAACCGTCATTTAAAGTCAAAAGATTAAATGTTAAAATTTCATCAATATTGACCATTTTTTCAACGTTCGACTGGTCCGGGGTCATCGTTTTTCATCAGAATATTGATTTTTTGGACTCTACCAAAAATAATTCAAAATGTCATTTGGATCTGGCCTCATGTTGAATAACCACTTTTTAAACCCTCACAGTGACCAAAACTGCCATTTTTACAGAGTTTTGCTTACTCAAAATCTTCAATTTTGACCAATTTCAGGCACAGAAATGACTTTAAACACACTTATTTTAGTTGAAAAAGTAATAACTCACATCCAAACGTCATTTAAAGTCAAAAGATTAAATATTAATATTTCATCAATATTGACCATTTTTTCAACGTTCGACTGGTCCGGGGTCATCGTTTTTCATCAGAAAATTGCTTTTTTGGACTCTACCAAAAATGATTCAAAATGTCATTTGGATCGGGCCTCATGTTGAATAACCACTTTTTAAACCCTCACAGTGACCAAAACTGCAATTTTTACAGAGTTTTGCTTACTCAAAATCTTCAATTTTGACCAATTTCAGGCACAGAAATGACTTTAAACACACTTATTTTAGTTGAAAAAGTAATAACTCACATCCAACCGTCATTTAAAGTCAAAAGATTAAATGTTAAAATTTCATCAATATTGACCATTTTTTCAACGTTCGACTGGTCCGGGGTCATCGTTTTTCATCAGAAAATTGATTTTTTGGACTCTACCAAAAATGATTCAAAATGTCATTTGGATCAGGCCTCATGTTGAATAACCACTTTTTAAACCCTCACAGTGACCAAAACTGCCATTTTTACAGAGTTTTGCTTACTCAAAATCTTCAATTTTGACCAATTTCAGGCACAGAAATGACTTTAAACACACTTATTTTAGTTGAAAAAGTAATAACTCACATCCAACCGTCATTTAAAGTCAAAAGATTAAATATTAAAATGTCATCAATATTGACCATTTTTTCAACGTTCGACTGGTCCGGGGTCATCGTTTTTCATCAGAAAATTGATTTCTTGGACTCTACCAAAAATGATTCAAAATGTCATTTGGATCGGGCCTCATGTTGAATAACCACTTTTTAAACCCTCACAGTGACCAAAATTGCTATTTTTACAGAGTTTTGCTTACTCAAAATCTTCAATTTTGACCAATTTCAGGCACAGAAATGACTTTAAACACACTTATTTTAGTTGCAAAAGTAATAACTCACATCCAACCGTCATTGAAAGTCAAAAGATTAAATGTTAAAATTTCATCAATATTGACCATTTTTTCAACGTTCGACTGGTCCGGGGTAATCGTTTTTCATCAGAAAATTGATTTTTTGGACTCTACCAAAAATGATTCAAAATGTCATTTAGATCGGGCCTCATGTTGAATAACCACTTTTTAAACCCTCACAGTGACCAAAATTGCCATTTTTACAGAGTTTTGCTTACTCAAAATCTTCAATTTTGACCAATTTCAGGCACAGAAATGACTTTAAACACACTTATTTTAGTTGAAAAAGTAATAACTCACATCCAACCGTCATTTAAAGTCAAAAGATTAAATGTTAAAATTTCATCAATATTGACCATTTTTTCAACGTTCGACTGGTCCGGGGTTATCGTTTTTCATCAGAAAATTGATTTTTTGGACTCTACCAAAAATGATTCAAAATGTCATTTGGATCGGGCCTCATGTTGAATAACCACTTTTTAAACCCTCACAGTGACCAAAATTGCCATTTTTACAGAGTTTTGCTTACTCAAAATCTTCAATTTTGACCAATTTCAGGCACAGAAATGACTTTAAACACACTTATTTTAGTTGAAAAAGTAATAACTCACATCCAACCGTCATTTAAAGTCAAAAGATTAAATGTTAAAATTTCATCAATATTGACCATTTTTTCAACGTTCGACTGGTCCGGGGTCATCGTTTTTCATCAGAAAATTGATTTTTTGGACTCTACCAAAAATGATTCAAAATGTCATTTGGATCAGGCCTCATGTTGAATAACCACTTTTTAAACCCTCACAGTGACCAAAACTGCCATTTTTACAGAGTTTTGCTTACTCAAAATCTTCAATTTTGACCAATTTCAGGCACAGAAATGACTTTAAACACACTTATTTTAGTTGAAAAAGTAATAACTCACATCCAACCGTCATTTAAAGTCAAAAGATTAAATGTTAAAATTTCATCAATATTGACCATTTTTTCAACGTTCGACTGGTCCGGGGTCATCGTTTTTCATCAGAAAATTGCTTTTTTGGACTCTACCAAAAATGATTCAAAATGTCATTTGGATCGGGCCTCATGTTGAATAACCACTTTTTAAACCCTCACAGTGACCAAAACTGCAATTTTTACAGAGTTTTGCTTACTCAAAATCTTCAATTTTGACCAATTTCAGGCACAGAAATGACTTTAAACACACTTATTTTAGTTGAAAAAGTAATAACTCACATCCAACCGTCATTTAAAGTCAAAAGATTAAATATTAAAATTTCATTAATATTGACCATTTTTTCAACGTTCGACTGGTCCGGGGTCATCGTTTTTCATCAGAAAATGGATTTTTTGGACTCTACCAAAAATGATTCAAAATGTCATTTGGATCGGGCCTCATGTTGAATAACCACTTTTTAAACCCTCACAGTGACCAAAATTGCCATTTTTACAGAGTTTTGCTTACTCAAAATCTTCAATTTTGACCAATTTCAGGCACAGAAATGACTTTAAACACACTTATTTTAGTTGAAAAAGTAATAACTCACATCCAACCGTCATTTAAAGTCAAAAGATTAAATGTTAAAATTTCATCAATATTGACCATTTTTTCAACGTTCGACTGGTCCGGGGTCATCGTTTTTCATCAGAAAATTGATTTTTTGGACTCTACCAAAAATAATTCAAAATGTCATTTGGATCGGGCCTCATGTTGAATAACCACTTTTTAAACCCTCACAGTGACCAAAACTGCCATTTTTACAGAGTTTTGCTTACTCAAAATCTTCAATTTTGACCAATTTCAGGCACAGAAATGACTTTAAACACACTTATTTTAGTTGAAAAAGTAATAACTCACATCCAACCGTCATTTAAAGTCAAAAGATTAAATATCAATATTTCATCAATATTGACCATTTTTTCAACGTTCGACTGGTCCGGGGTCATCGTTTTTCATCAGAAAATTGATTTTTTGGACTCTACCAAAAATGATTCAAAATGTCATTTGGACCGGGCCTCATGTTGAATAACCACTTTTTAAACCCTCACAGTGACCAAAATTGCCATTTTTACAGAGTTTTGCTTACTCAAAATCTTCAATTTTGACCAATTTCAGGCACAGAAATGACTTTAAACACACTTATTTTAGTTGAAAAAGTAATAACTCACATCCAACCGTCATTTAAAGTCAAAAGATTAAATGTTAAAATTTCATCAATATTGACCATTTTTTCAACGTTCGACTGGTCCGGGGTCATCGTTTTTCATCAGAAAATTGATTTTTTGGACTCTACCAAAAATGATTCAAAATGTCATTTGGATCAGGCCTCATGTTGAATAACCACTTTTTAAACCCTCACAGTGACCAAAACTGCCATTTTTACAGAGTTTTGCTTACTCAAAATCTTCAATTTTGACCAATTTCACGCACAGAAATGACTTTAAACACACTTATTTTAGTTGAAAAAGTAATAACTCACATCCAACCGTCATTTAAAGTCAAAAGATTAAATGTTAAAATTCCATCAATATTGACCATTTTTTCAATGTTCGACTGGTCCGGGGTCATCGTTTTTCATCAGAAAATGGATTTTTTGGACTCTACCAAAAATGATTCAAAATGTCATTTGGATCGGGCCTCATGTTGAATAACCACTTTTTAAACCCTCATAGTGACCAAAACTGCCATTTTTACAGAGTTTTGCTTACTCAAAATCTTCAATTTTGACCAATTTCAGGCACAGAAATGACTTTAAACACACTTATTTTAGTTGAAAAAGTAATAACTCACATCCAACCATCATGTAAAGTCAAAAGATTATATGTTAAAATTTCATCAATATTGACCATTTTTTCAACGTTCGACTGGTCCGGGGTCATCGTTTTTCATCAGAAAATTGATTTTTTGGACTCTACCAAAAATGATTCAAAATGTCATTTGGATCGGGCCTCATGTTGAATAACCACTTTTTAAACCCTCACAGTGACCAAAATTGCCATTTTTACAGAGTTTTGCTTACTCAAAATCTTCAATTTTGACCAATTTCAGGCACAGAAATGACTTTAAACACACTTATTTTAGTTGAAAAAGTAATAACTCACATCCAACCGTCATTTAAAGTCAAAAGATTAAATGTTAAAATTTCATCAATATTGACCATTTTTTCAACGTTCGACTGGTCCGGGGTCATCGTTTTTCATCAGAAAATTGATTTTTTGGACTCTACCAAAAATAATTCAAAATGTCATTTGGATCTGGCCTCATGTTGAATAACCACTTTTTAAACCCTCACAGTGACCAAAACTGCCATTTTTACAGAGTTTTGCTTACTCAAAATCTTCAATTTTGACCAATTTCAGGCACAGAAATGACTTTAAACACACTTATTTTAGTTGAAAAAGTAATAACTCACATCCAACCGTCATTTAAAGTCAAAAGATTAAATGTTAAAATTTCATCAATATTGACCATTTTTTCAACGTTCGACTGGTCCGGGGTCATCGTTTTTCATCAGAAAATTGATTTTTTGGACTCTACCAAAAATGATTCAAAATGTCATTTGGATCAGGCCTCATGTTGAATAACCACTTTTTAAACCCTCACAGTGACCAAAACTGCCATTTTTACAGAGTTTTGCTTACTCAAAATCTTCAATTTTGACCAATTTCAGGCACAGAAATGACTTTAAACACACTTATTTTAGTTGAAAAAGTAATAACTCACATCCAACCGTCATTTAAAGTCAAAAGATTAAATGTTAAAATTTCATAAATATTGACCATTTTTTCAACGTTCGACTGGTCCGGGGTCATCGTTTTTCATCAGAAAATTGCTTTTTTGGACTCTACCAAAAATGATTCAAAATGTCATTTGGATCGGGCCTCATGTTGAATAACCACTTTTTAAACCCTCACAGTGACCAAAACTGCAATTTCTACAGAGTTTTGCTTACTCAAAATCTTCAATTTTGACCAATTTCAGGCACAGAAATGACTTTAAACACACTTATTTTAGTTGAAAAAGTAATAACTCACATCCAACCGTCATTTAAAGTCAAAAGATTAAATATCAATATTTCATCAATATTGACCATTTTTTCAACGTTCGACTGGTCCGGGGTCATCGTTTTTCATCAGAAAATTGATTTTTTGGACTCTACCAAAAATGATTCAAAATGTCATTTGGACCGGGCCTCATGTTGAATAACCACTTTTTAAACCCTCACAGTGACCAAAATTGCCATTTTTACAGAGTTTTGCTTACTCAAAATCTTCAATTTTGACCAATTTCAGGCACAGAAATGACTTTAAACACACTTATTTTAGTTGAAAAAGTAATAACTCACATCCAACTGTCATTTAAAGTCAAAAGATTAAATGTTAAAATTTCATCAATATTGACCATTTTTTCAACGTTCGACTGGTCCGGGGTCATCGTTTTTCATCAGAAAATTGATTTTTTGGACTCTACCAAAAATGATTCAAAATGTCATTTGGATCAGGCCTCATGTTGAATAACCACTTTTTAAACCCTCACAGTGACCAAAACTGCCATTTTTACAGAGTTTTGCTTACTCAAAATCTTCAATTTTGACCAATTTCAGGCACAGAAATGACTTTAAACACACTTATTTTAGTTGAAAAAGTAATAACTCACATCCAACCGTCATTTAAAGTCAAAAGATTAAATGTTAAAATTTCATCAATATTGACCATTTTTTCAACGTTCGACTGGTCCGGGGTCATCGTTTTTCATCAGAAAATTGATTTTTTGGACTCTACCAAAAATGATTCAAAATGTCA
This sequence comes from Lissotriton vulgaris, assembly GCF_964263255.1. NCBI lineage: Eukaryota > Metazoa > Chordata > Amphibia > Caudata > Salamandridae > Lissotriton > Lissotriton vulgaris. Next base: position 870,670 of record NW_028246230.1, on the reverse strand, counting down.
TTTGGATCGGGCCTCATGTTGAATAACCACTTTTTAAACCCTCACAGTGACCAAAACTGCAATTTTTACAGAGTTTTGCTTACTCAAAATCTTCAATTTTGACCAATTTCAGGCACAGAAATGACTTTAAACACACTTATTTTAGTTGAAAAAGTAATAACTCACATCCAACCGTCATTTAAAGTCAAAAGATTAAATATTAAAATTTCATCAATATTGACCATTTTTTCAACGTTCGACTGGTCCGGGGTCATCGTTTTTCATCAGAAAATTGATTTTTTGGACTCTACCAAAAATAATTCAAAATGTCATTTGGATCGGGCCTCATGTTGAATAACCACTTTTTAAACCCTCACAGTGACCAAAACTGCCATTTTTACAGAGTTTTGCTTACTCAAAATCTTCAATTTTGACCAATTTCAGGCACAGAAATGACTTTAAACACACTTATTTTAGTTGAAAAAGTAATAACTCACATCCAACCGTCATTTAAAGTCAAAAGATTAAATATCAATATTTCATCAATATTGACCATTTTTTCAACGTTCGACTGGTCCGGGGTCATCGTTTTTCATCAGAAAATTGATTTTTTGGACTCTACCAAAAATAATTCAAAATGTCATTTGGATCGGGCCTCATGTTGAATAACCACTTTTTAAACCCTCACAGTGACCAAAACTGCCATTTTTACAGAGTTTTGCTTACTCAAAATCTTCAATTTTGACCAATTTCAGGCACAGAAATGACTTTAAACACACTTATTTTAGTTGAAAAAGTAATAACTCACATCCAACCGTCATTTAAAGTCAAAAGATTAAATGTTAAAATTTCATCAATATTGACCATTTTTTCAACGTTCGACTGGTCCGGGGTCATCGTTTTTCATCAGAAAATTGATTTTTTGGACTCTACCAAAAATGATTCAAAATGTCATTTGGATCAGGCCTCATGTTGAATAACCACTTTTTAAACCCTCACAGTGACCAAAACTGCCATTTTTACAGAGTTTTGCTTACTCAAAATCTTCAATTTTGACCAATTTCAGGCACAGAAATGACTTTAAACACACTTATTTTAGTTGAAAAAGTAATAACTCACATCCAACCGTCATTTAAAGTCAAAAGATTAAATATTAAAATGTCATCAATATTGACCATTTTTTCAACGTTCGACTGGTCCGGGGTCATCGTTTTTCATCAGAAAATTGATTTCTTGGACTCTACCAAAAATGATTCAAAATGTCATTTGGATCGGGCCTCATGTTGAATAACCACTTTTTAAACCCTCACAGTGACCAAAATTGCTATTTTTACAGAGTTTTGCTTACTCAAAATCTTCAATTTTGACCAATTTCAGGCACAGAAATGACTTTAAACACACTTATTTTAGTTGCAAAAGTAATAACTCACATCCAACCGTCATTGAAAGTCAAAAGATTAAATGTTAAAATTTCATCAATATTGACCATTTTTTCAACGTTCGACTGGTCCGGGGTAATCGTTTTTCATCAGAAAATTGATTTTTTGGACTCTACCAAAAATGATTCAAAATGTCATTTAGATCGGGCCTCATGTTGAATAACCACTTTTTAAACCCTCACAGTGACCAAAATTGCCATTTTTACAGAGTTTTGCTTACTCAAAATCTTCAATTTTGACCAATTTCAGGCACAGAAATGACTTTAAACACACTTATTTTAGTTGAAAAAGTAATAACTCACATCCAACCGTCATTTAAAGTCAAAAGATTAAATGTTAAAATTTCATCAATATTGACCATTTTTTCAACGTTCGACTGGTCCGGGGTCATCGTTTTTCATCAGAAAATTGATTTTTTGGACTCTACCAAAAATGATTCAAAATGTCATTTGGATCAGGCCTCATGTTGAATAACCACTTTTTAAACCCTCACAGTGACCAAAACTGCCATTTTTACAGAGTTTTGCTTACTCAAAATCTTCAATTTTGACCAATTTCAGGCACAGAAATGACTTTAAACACACTTATTTTAGTTGAAAAAGTAATAACTCACATCCAACCGTCATTTAAAGTCAAAAGATTAAATGTTAAAATTTCATCAATATTGACCATTTTTTCAACGTTCGACTGGTCCGGGGTCATCGTTTTTCATCAGAAAATTGCTTTTTTGGACTCTACCAAAAATGATTCAAAATGTCATTTGGATCGGGCCTCATGTTGAATAACCACTTTTTAAACCCTCACAGTGACCAAAACTGCAATTTTTACAGAGTTTTGCTTACTCAAAATCTTCAATTTTGACCAATTTCAGGCACAGAAATGACTTTAAACACACTTATTTTAGTTGAAAAAGTAATAACTCACATCCAACCGTCATTTAAAGTCAAAAGATTAAATATTAAAATTTCATTAATATTGACCATTTTTTCAACGTTCGACTGGTCCGGGGTCATCGTTTTTCATCAGAAAATGGATTTTTTGGACTCTACCAAAAATGATTCAAAATGTCATTTGGATCGGGCCTCATGTTGAATAACCACTTTTTAAACCCTCACAGTGACCAAAATTGCCATTTTTACAGAGTTTTGCTTACTCAAAATCTTCAATTTTGACCAATTTCAGGCACAGAAATGACTTTAAACACACTTATTTTAGTTGAAAAAGTAATAACTCACATCCAACCGTCATTTAAAGTCAAAAGATTAAATGTTAAAATTTCATCAATATTGACCATTTTTTCAACGTTCGACTGGTCCGGGGTCATCGTTTTTCATCAGAAAATTGATTTTTTGGACTCTACCAAAAATAATTCAAAATGTCATTTGGATCGGGCCTCATGTTGAATAACCACTTTTTAAACCCTCACAGTGACCAAAACTGCCATTTTTACAGAGTTTTGCTTACTCAAAATCTTCAATTTTGACCAATTTCAGGCACAGAAATGACTTTAAACACACTTATTTTAGTTGAAAAAGTAATAACTCACATCCAACCGTCATTTAAAGTCAAAAGATTAAATATCAATATTTCATCAATATTGACCATTTTTTCAACGTTCGACTGGTCCGGGGTCATCGTTTTTCATCAGAAAATTGATTTTTTGGACTCTACCAAAAATGATTCAAAATGTCATTTGGACCGGGCCTCATGTTGAATAACCACTTTTTAAACCCTCACAGTGACCAAAATTGCCATTTTTACAGAGTTTTGCTTACTCAAAATCTTCAATTTTGACCAATTTCAGGCACAGAAATGACTTTAAACACACTTATTTTAGTTGAAAAAGTAATAACTCACATCCAACCGTCATTTAAAGTCAAAAGATTAAATGTTAAAATTTCATCAATATTGACCATTTTTTCAACGTTCGACTGGTCCGGGGTCATCGTTTTTCATCAGAAAATTGATTTTTTGGACTCTACCAAAAATGATTCAAAATGTCATTTGGATCAGGCCTCATGTTGAATAACCACTTTTTAAACCCTCACAGTGACCAAAACTGCCATTTTTACAGAGTTTTGCTTACTCAAAATCTTCAATTTTGACCAATTTCACGCACAGAAATGACTTTAAACACACTTATTTTAGTTGAAAAAGTAATAACTCACATCCAACCGTCATTTAAAGTCAAAAGATTAAATGTTAAAATTCCATCAATATTGACCATTTTTTCAATGTTCGACTGGTCCGGGGTCATCGTTTTTCATCAGAAAATGGATTTTTTGGACTCTACCAAAAATGATTCAAAATGTCATTTGGATCGGGCCTCATGTTGAATAACCACTTTTTAAACCCTCATAGTGACCAAAACTGCCATTTTTACAGAGTTTTGCTTACTCAAAATCTTCAATTTTGACCAATTTCAGGCACAGAAATGACTTTAAACACACTTATTTTAGTTGAAAAAGTAATAACTCACATCCAACCATCATGTAAAGTCAAAAGATTATATGTTAAAATTTCATCAATATTGACCATTTTTTCAACGTTCGACTGGTCCGGGGTCATCGTTTTTCATCAGAAAATTGATTTTTTGGACTCTACCAAAAATGATTCAAAATGTCATTTGGATCAGGCCTCATGTTGAATAACCACTTTTTAAACCCTCACAGTGACCAAAACTGCCATTTTTACAGAGTTTTGCTTACTCAAAATCTTCAATTTTGACCAATTTCAGGCACAGAAATGACTTTAAACACACTTATTTTAGTTGAAAAAGTAATAACTCACATCCAACCGTCATTTAAAGTCAAAAGATTAAATGTTAAAATTTCATAAATATTGACCATTTTTTCAACGTTCGACTGGTCCGGGGTCATCGTTTTTCATCAGAAAATTGCTTTTTTGGACTCTACCAAAAATGATTCAAAATGTCATTTGGACCGGGCCTCATGTTGAATAACCACTTTTTAAACCCTCACAGTGACCAAAATTGCCATTTTTACAGAGTTTTGCTTACTCAAAATCTTCAATTTTGACCAATTTCAGGCACAGAAATGACTTTAAACACACTTATTTTAGTTGAAAAAGTAATAACTCACATCCAACTGTCATTTAAAGTCAAAAGATTAAATGTTAAAATTTCATCAATATTGACCATTTTTTCAACGTTCGACTGGTCCGGGGTCATCGTTTTTCATCAGAAAATTGATTTTTTGGACTCTACCAAAAATGATTCAAAATGTCATTTGGATCAGGCCTCATGTTGAATAACCACTTTTTAAACCCTCACAGTGACCAAAACTGCCATTTTTACAGAGTTTTGCTTACTCAAAATCTTCAATTTTGACCAATTTCAGGCACAGAAATGACTTTAAACACACTTATTTTAGTTGAAAAAGTAATAACTCACATCCAACCGTCATTTAAAGTCAAAAGATTAAATGTTAAAATTTCATCAATATTGACCATTTTTTCAACGTTCGACTGGTCCGGGGTCATCGTTTTTCATCAGAAAATTGATTTTTTGGACTCTACCAAAAATGATTCAAAATGTCATTTGGATCGGGCCTCATGTTGAATAACCACTTTTTAAACCCTCACAGTGACCAAAACTGCAATTTTTACAGAGTTTTGCTTACTCAAAATCTTCAATTTTGACCAATTTCAGGCACAGAAATGACTTTAAACACACTTATTTTAGTTGAAAAAGTAATAACTCACATCCAACCGTCATTTAAAGTCAAAAGATTAAATATTAAAATTTCATCAATATTGACCATTTTTTCAACGTTCGACTGGTCCGGGGTCATCGTTTTTCATCAGAAAATTGATTTTTTGGACTCTACCAAAAATAATTCAAAATGTCATTTGGATCGGGCCTCATGTTGAATAACCACTTTTTAAACCCTCACAGTGACCAAAACTGCCATTTTTACAGAGTTTTGCTTACTCAAAATCTTCAATTTTGACCAATTTCAGGCACAGAAATGACTTTAAACACACTTATTTTAGTTGAAAAAGTAATAACTCACATCCAACCGTCATTTAAAGTCAAAAGATTAAATATCAATATTTCATCAATATTGACCATTTTTTCAACGTTCGACTGGTCCGGGGTCATCGTTTTTCATCAGAAAATTGATTTTTTGGACTCTACCAAAAATAATTCAAAATGTCATTTGGATCGGGCCTCATGTTGAATAACCACTTTTTAAACCCTCACAGTGACCAAAACTGCCATTTTTACAGAGTTTTGCTTACTCAAAATCTTCAATTTTGACCAATTTCAGGCACAGAAATGACTTTAAACACACTTATTTTAGTTGAAAAAGTAATAACTCACATCCAACCGTCATTTAAAGTCAAAAGATTAAATGTTAAAATTTCATCAATATTGACCATTTTTTCAACGTTCGACTGGTCCGGGGTCATCGTTTTTCATCAGAAAATTGATTTTTTGGACTCTACCAAAAATGATTCAAAATGTCATTTGGATCAGGCCTCATGTTGAATAACCACTTTTTAAACCCTCACAGTGACCAAAACTGCCATTTTTACAGAGTTTTGCTTACTCAAAATCTTCAATTTTGACCAATTTCAGGCACAGAAATGACTTTAAACACACTTATTTTAGTTGAAAAAGTAATAACTCACATCCAACCGTCATTTAAAGTCAAAAGATTAAATGTTAAAATTTCATCAATATTGACCATTTTTTCAACGTTCGACTGGTCCGGGGTCATCGTTTTTCATCAGAAAATTGATTTTTTGGACTCTACCAAAAATGATTCAAAATGTCATTTGGATCGGGCCTCATGTTGAATAACCACTTTTTAAACCCTCACAGTGACCAAAACTGCAATTTTTACAGAGTTTTGCTTACTCAAAATCTTCAATTTTGACCAATTTCAGGCACAGAAATGACTTTAAACACACTTATTTTAGTTGAAAAAGTAATAACTCACATCCAACCGTCATTTAAAGTCAAAAGATTAAATATTAAAATTTCATCAATATTGACCATTTTTTCAACGTTCGACTGGTCCGGGGTCATCGTTTTTCATCAGAAAATTGATTTTTTGGACTCTACCAAAAATGATTCAAAATGTCATTTGGATCGGGCCTCATGTTGAATAACCACTTTTTAAACCCTCACAGTGACCAAAATTGCCATTTTTACAGAGTTTTGCTTACTCAAAATCTTCAATTTTGACCAATTTCAGGCACAGAAATGACTTTAAACACACTTATTTTAGTTGAAAAAGTAATAACTCACATCCAACCGTCATTTAAAGTCAAAAGATTAAATGTTAAAATTTCATCAATATTGACCATTTTTTCAACGTTCGACTGGTCCGGGGTCATCGTTTTTCATCAGAATATTGATTTTTTGGACTCTACCAAAAATGATTCAAAATGTCATTTGGATCGGGCCTCATGTTGAATAACCACTTTTTAAACCCTCACAGTGACCAAAACTGCAATTTTTACAGAGTTTTGCTTACTCAAAATCTTCAATTTTGACCAATTTCAGGCACAGAAATGACTTTAAACACACTTATTTTAGTTGAAAAAGTAATAACTCACATCCAACCGTCATTTAAAGTCAAAAGATTAAATGTTAAAATTTCATCAATATTGACCATTTTTTCAACGTTCGACTGGTCCGGGGTCATCGTTTTTCATCAGAATATTGATTTTTTGGACTCTACCAAAAATAATTCAAAATGTCATTTGGATCTGGCCTCATGTTGAATAACCACTTTTTAAACCCTCACAGTGACCAAAACTGCCATTTTTACAGAGTTTTGCTTACTCAAAATCTTCAATTTTGACCAATTTCAGGCACAGAAATGACTTTAAACACACTTATTTTAGTTGAAAAAGTAATAACTCACATCCAACCGTCATTTAAAGTCAAAAGATTAAATATTAATATTTCATCAATATTGACCATTTTTTCAACGTTCGACTGGTCCGGGGTCATCGTTTTTCATCAGAAAATTGATTTTTTGGACTCTACCAAAAAGGATTCAAAATGTCATTTGGACCGGGCCTCATGTTGAATAACCACTTTTTAAACCCTCACAGTGACCAAAACTGCCATTTTTACAGAGTTTTGCTTACTCAAAATCTTCAATTTTGACCAATTTCAGGCACAGAAATGACTTTAAACACACTTATTTTAGTTGAAAAAGTAATAACTCACATCCAACCGTCATTTAAAGTCAAAAGATTAAATGTTAAAATTTCATCAATATTGACCATTTTTTCAACGTTCGACTGGTCCGGGGTCATCGTTTTTCATCAGAAAATTGCTTTTTTGGACTCTACCAAAAATGATTCAAAATGTCATTTGGATCGGGCCTCATGTTGAATAACCACTTTTTAAACCCTCACAGTGACCAAAACTGCAATTTTTACAGAGTTTTGCTTACTCAAAATCTTCAATTTTGACCAATTTCAGGCACAGAAATGACTTTAAACACACTTATTTTAGTTGAAAAAGTAATAACTCACATCCAACCGTCATTTAAAGTCAAAAGATTAAATGTTAAAATTTCATCAATATTGACCATTTTTTCAACGTTCGACTGGTCCGGGGTCATCGTTTTTCATCAGAAAATTGATTTTTTGGACTCTACCAAAAATGATTCAAAATGTCATTTGGATCAGGCCTCATGTTGAATAACCACTTTTTAAACCCTCACAGTGACCAAAACTGCCATTTTTACAGAGTTTTGCTTACTCAAAATCTTTAATTTTGACCAATTTCAGGCACAGAAATGACTTTAAACACACTTATTTTAGTTGAAAAAGTAATAACTCACATCCAACCGTCATTTAAAGTCAAAAGATTAAATATTAAAATTTCATCAATATTGACCATTTTTTCAACGTTCGACTGGTCCGGGGTCATCGTTTTTCATCAGAAAATTGATTTCTTGGACTCTACCAAAAATGATTCAAAATGTCATTTGGATCGGGCCTCATGTTGAATAACCACTTTTTAAACCCTCACAGTGACCAAAATTGCTATTTTTACAGAGTTTTGCTTACTCAAAATCTTCAATTTTGACCAATTTCAGGCACAGAAATGACTTTAAACACACTTATTTTAGTTGCAAAAGTAATAACTCACATCCAACCGTCATTGAAAGTCAAAAGATTAAATGTTAAAATTTCATCAATATTGACCATTTTTTCAACGTTCGACTGGTCCGGGGTAATCGTTTTTCATCAGAAAATGGATTTTTTGGACTCTACCAAAAATGATTCAAAATGTCATTTGGATCGGGCCTCATGTTGAATAACCACTTTTTAAACCCTCACGGTGACCAAAATTGCCATTTTTACAGAGTTTTGCTTACTCAAAATCTTCAATTTTGACCAATTTCAGGCACAGAAATGACTTTAAACACACTTCTTTTAGTTGAAAAAGTAATAACTCACATCCAACCGTCATTTAAAGTCAAAAGATTAAATGTTAAAATTTCATCAATATTGACCATTTTTTCAACGTTCGACTGGTCCGGGGTCATCGTTTTTCATCAGAAAATTGATTTTTTGGACTCTACCAAAAATGATTCAAAATGTCATTTAGATCGGGCCTCATGTTGAATAACCACTTTTTAAACCCTCACAGTGACCAAAATTGCCATTTTTACAGAGTTTTGCTTACTCAAAATCTTCAATTTTGACCAATTTCAGGCACAGAAATGACTTTAAACACACTTATTTTAGTTGAAAAAGTAATAACTCACATCCAACCGTCATTTAAAGTCAAAAGATTAAATGTTAAAATTTCATCAATATTGACCATTTTTTCAACGTTCGACTGGTCCGGGGTTATCGTTTTTCATCAGAAAATTGATTTTTTGGACTCTACCAAAAATGATTCAAAATGTCATTTGGATCGGGCCTCATGTTGAATAACCACTTTTTAAACCCTCACAGTGACCAAAATTGCCATTTTTACAGAGTTTTGCTTACTCAAAATCTTCAATTTTGACCAATTTCAGGCACAGAAATGACTTTAAACACACTTATTTTAGTTGAAAAAGTAATAACTCACATCCAACCGTCATTTAAAGTCAAAAGATTAAATGTTAAAATTTCATCAATATTGACCAGTTTTTTCAACGTTCGACTGGTCCGGGGTCATCGTTTTTCATCAGAAAATGGATTTTTTGGACTCTACCAAAAATGATTCAAAATGTCATTTGGATCAGGCCTCATGTTGAATAACCACTTTTTAAAACCTCACAGTGACCAAAACTGCCATTTTTACAGAGTTTTGCTTACTCAAAATCTTCAATTTTGACCAATTTCAGGCACAGAAATGACTTTAAACACACTTGTTTTAGTTGAAAAAGTAATAACTCACATCCAACCGTCATTTAAAGTCAAAAGATTAAATGTTAAAATTTCATCAATATTGACCATTTTTTCAACGTTCGACTGGTCCGGGGTCATCGTTTTTCATCAGAAAATTGATTTTTTGGACTCTACCAAAAATGATTCAAAATGTCATTTGGATCGGGCCTCATGTTGAATAACCACTTTTTAAACCCTCACAGTGACCAAAATTGCCATTTTTACAGAGTTTTGCTTACTCAAAATCTTCAATTTTGACCAATTTCAAGGACAGAAATGACTTTAAACACACCTATTTTAGTTGAAAAAGTAATAACTCACATCCAACCGTCATTTAAAGTCAAAAGATTAAATGTTAAAATTTCATCAATATTGACCATTTTTTCAACGTTCGACTTGTCCGGGGGTCATCGTTTTTCATCAGAAAATTGATTTTTTGGACTCTACCAAAAATGATTCAAAATGTCATTTGGATCGGGCCTCATGTTGAATAACCACTTTTTAAACCCTCACAGTGACCAAAATTGCCATTTTTACAGAGTTTTGCTTACTCAAAATCTTCAATTTTGACCAATTTCAGGCACAGAAATGACTTTAAACACACTTATTTTAGTTGAAAAAGTAATAACTCACATCCAACCGTCATTTAAAGTCAAAAGATTAAATGTTAAAATTTCATCAATATTGACCATTTTTTCAACGTTCGACTGGTCCGGGGTCATCGTTTTTCATCAGAAAATGGATTTTTTGGACTCTACCAAAAATGATTCAAAATGTCATTTGGATCAGGCCTCATGTTGAATAACCACTTTTTAAACCCTCACAGTGACCAAAACTGCCATTTTTACAGAGTTTTGCTTACTCAAAACCTTCAATTTTGACCAATTTCAGGCACAGAAATGACTTTAAACACACTTATTTTAGTTGAAAAAGTAATAACTCACATCCAACCGCCATTTAAAGTCAAAAGATTAAATGTTAAAATTTCATCAATATTGACCATTTTTTCAACGTTCGACTGGTCCGGGGTCATCGTTTTTCATCAGAAAATTGATTTTTTCGACTCTACCAAAAATGATTCAAAATGTCATTTGGATCGGGCCTCATATTGAATAACCACTTTTTAAACCCTCACAGTGACCAAAACTGCCATTTTTACAGAGTTTTGCTTACTCAAAATCTTCAATTTTGACCAATTTCAGGCACAGAAATGACTTTAAACACACTTATTTTAGTTGAAAAAGTAATAACTGACATCCAACCGTCATTTAAAGTCAAAAGATTAAATGTTAAAATTTCATCAATATTGACCATTTTTTCAACGTTCGACTGGTCCGGGGTCATCGTTTTTCATCAGAAAATTGATTTTTTGGACTCTACCAAAAATAATTCAAAATGTCATTTGGATCGGGCCTCATGTTGAATAACCACTTTTTAAACCCTCACAGTGACCAAAATTGCCATTTTTACAGAGTTTTGCTTACTCAAAATCTTCAATTTTGACCAATTTCAGGCACAGAAATGACTTTAAACACACTTATTTTAGTTGAAAAAGTAATAACTCACATCCAACCGTCATTTAAAGTCAAAAGATTAAATGTTAAAATTTCATCAATATTGACCATTTTTTCAACGTTCGACTGGTCCGGGGTCATCGTTTTTCATCAGAAAATTGATTTTTTGGACTCTACCAAAAATAATTCAAAATGTCATTTGGATCTGGCCTCATGTTGAATAACCACTTTTTAAACCCTCACAGTGACCAAAACTGCCATTTTTACAGAGTTTTGCTTACTCAAAATCTTCAATTTTGACCAATTTCAGGCACAGAAATGACTTTAAACACACTTATTTTAGTTGAAAAAGTAATAACTCACATCCAACCATCATTTAAAGTCAAAAGATTAAATATTAATATTTCATCAATATTGACCATTTTTTCAACGTTCGACTGGTCCGGGGTCATCGTTTTTCATCAGAAAATTGATTTTTTGGACTCTACCAAAAATGATTCAAAATGTCATTTGGACCGGGCCTCATGTTGAATAACCACTTTTTAAACCCTCACAGTGACCAAAACTGCCATTTTTACAGAGTTTTGCTTACTCAAAATCTTCAATTTTGACCAATTTCAGGCACAGAAATGACTTTAAACACACTTATTTTAGTTGAAAAAGTAATAACTCACATCCAACCGTCATTTAAAGTCAAAAGATTAAATGTTAAAATTTCATCAATATTGACCATTTTTTCAACGTTCGACTGGTCCGGGGTCATCGTTTTTCATCAGAAAATTGCTTTTTTGGACTCTACCAAAAATGATTCAAAATGTCATTTGGATCGGGCCTCATGTTGAATAACCACTTTTTAAACCCTCACAGTGACCAAAACTGCAATTTTTACAGAGTTTTGCTTACTCAAAATCTTCAATTTTGACCAATTTCAGGCATAGAAATGACTTTAAACACACTTATTTTAGTTGAAAAAGTAATAACTCACATCCAACCGTCATTTAAAGTCAAAAGATTAAATGTTAAAATTTCATCAATATTGACCATTTTTTCAACGTTCGACTGGTCCGGGGTCATCGTTTTTCATCAGAAAATTGATTTTTTGGACTCTACCAAAAATGATTCAAAATGTCATTTGGATCAGGCCTCATGTTGAATAACCACTTTTTAAACCCTCACAGTGACCAAAACTGCCATTTTTACAGAGTTTTGCTTACTCAAAATCTTCAATTTTGACCAATTTCAGGCACAGAAATGACTTTAAACACACTTATTTTAGTTGAAAAAGTAATAACTCACATCCAACCGTCATTTAAAGTCAAAAGATTAAATGTTAAAATTTCATCAATATTGACCATTTTTTCAACGTTCGACTGGTCCGGGGTAATCGTTTTTCATCAGAAAATGGATTTTTTGGACTCTACCAAAAATGATTCAAAATGTCATTTGGATCGGGCCTCATGTTGAATAACCACTTTTTAAACCCTCACGGTGACCAAAATTGCCATTTTTACAGAGTTTTGCTTACTCAAAATCTTCAATTTTGACCAATTTCAGGCACAGAAATGACTTTAAACACACTTATTTCAGTTGAAAAAGTAATAACTCACATCCAACCGTCATTTAAAGTCAAAAGATTAAATGTTAAAATTTCATCAATATTGACCATTTTTTCAACGTTCGACTGGTCCGGGGTCATCGTTTTTCATCAGAAAATTGATTTTTTGGACTCTACCAAAAATGATTCAAAATGTCATTTGGATCGGGCCTCATGTTGAATAACCACTTTTTAAACCCTCACGGTGACCAAAATTGCCATTTTTACAGAGTTTTGCTTACTCAAAATCTTCAATTTTGACCAATTTCATGCACAGAAATGACTTTAAACACACTTATTGTAGTTGAAAAAGCAATAACTCACATCCAACCGTCATTTAAAGTCAAAAGATTAAATGTTAAAATTTCATCAATATTGACCACTTTTTTCAACGTTCAACTGGTCCGGGGTCATCGTTTTTCATCAGAAAATTGATTTTTTTTGGACTCTACCAAAAATGATTCAAAATGTCATTTGGATCGGGCCTCATGTTGAATAACCAGTTTTTTAAACCCTCACAGCGACCAAAATTGCCATTTTTACAGAGTTTTGCTTACTCAAAATCTTCAATTTTGACCAATTTCAGGCACAGAAATGACTTTAAACACACTTATTTTAGTTGCAAAAGTAATAACTCACATCCAACCGTCATTTAAAGTCAAAAGATTAAATGTTAAAATTTCATCAATATTGACCATTTTTTCAACGTTCGACTGGTCCGGGGTAATCGTTTTTCATCAGAAAATGGATTTTTTGGACTCTACCAAAAATGATTCAAAATGTCATTTGGATCGGGCCTCATGTTGAATAACCACTTTTTAAACCCTCACGGTGACCAAAATTGCCATTTTTACAGAGTTTTGCTTACTCAAAATCTTCAATTTTGACCAATTTCAGGCACAGAAATGACTTTAAACACACTTATTTTAGTTGAAAAAGTAATAACTCACATCCAACCGTCATTTAAAGTCAAAAGATTAAATGTTAAAATTTCATCAATATTGACCATTTTTTCAACGTTCGACTGGTCCGGGGTCATCGTTTTTCATCAGAAAATTGATTTTTTGGACTCTACCAAAAATGATTCAAAATGTCATTTGGATCGGGCCTCATGTAGAATAACCACTTTTTAAACCCTCACAGTGACCAAAATTGCCATTTTTACAGAGTTTTGCTTACTCAAAATCTTCAATTTTGACCAATTTCAGGCACAGAAATGACTTTAAACACACTTATTTTAGTTGAAAAAGTAATAACTCACATCCAACCGTCATTTAAAGTCAAAAGATTAAATGTTAAAATTTCATCAATATTGACCATTTTTTCAACGTTCGACTGGTCCGGGGTTATCGTTTTTCATCAGAAAATTGATTTTTTGGACTCTACCAAAAATGATTCAAAATGTCATTTGGATCGGGCCTCATGTTGAATAACCACTTTTTAAACCCTCACAGTGACCAAAATTGCCATTTTTACAGAGTTTTGCTTACTCAAAATCTTCAATTTTGACCAATTTCAGGCACAGAAATGACTTTAAACACACTTATTTTAGTTGAAAAAGTAATAACTCACATCCAACCGTCATTTAAAGTCAAAAGATTAAATGTTAAAATTTCATCAATATTGACCATTTTTTCAACGTTCGACTGGTCCGGGGTCATCGTTTTTCATCAGAATATTGATTTTTTGGACTCTACCAAAAATAATTCAAAATGTCATTTGGATCTGGCCTCATGTTGAATAACCACTTTTTAAACCCTCACAGTGACCAAAACTGCCATTTTTACAGAGTTTTGCTTACTCAAAATCTTCAATTTTGACCAATTTCAGGCACAGAAATGACTTTAAACACACTTATTTTAGTTGAAAAAGTAATAACTCACATCCAACCGTCATTTAAAGTCAAAAGATTAAATATTAATATTTCATCAATATTGACCATTTTTTCAACGTTCGACTGGTCCGGGGTCATCGTTTTTCATCAGAAAATTGATTTTTTGGACTCTACCAAAAATGATTCAAAATGTCATTTGGACCGGGCCTCATGTTGAATAACCACTTTTTAAACCCTCACAGTGACCAAAACTGCCATTTTTACAGAGTTTTGCTTACTCAAAATCTTCAATTTTGACCAATTTCAGGCACAGAAATGACTTTAAACACACTTATTTTAGTTGAAAAAGTAATAACTCACATCCAACCGCCATTTAAAGTCAAAAGATTAAATGTTAAAATTTCATCAATATTGACCATTTTTTCAACGTTCGACTGGTCCGGGGTCATCGTTTTTCATCAGAAAATTGATTTTTTGGACTCTACCAAAAATGATTCAAAATGTCATTTGGATCGGGCCTCATGTTGAATAACCACTTTTTAAACCCTCACAGTGACCAAAACTGCCATTTTTACAGAGTTTTGCTTACTCAAAATCTTCAATTTTGACCAATTTCAGGCACAGAAATGACTTTAAACACACTTATTTTAGTTGAAAAAGTAATAACTCACATCCAACCGTCATTTAAAGTCAAAAGATTAAATGTTAAAATTTCATCAATATTGACCATTTTTTCAACGTTCGACTGGTCCGGGGTCATCGTTTTTCATCAGAAAATTGATTTTTTGGACTCTACCAAAAATGAATCAAAATGTCATTTGGATCGGGCCTCATGTTGAATAACCACTTTTTAAACCCTCACAGTGACCAAAATTGCCATTTTTACAGAGTTTTGCTTACTCAAAATCTTCAATTTTGACCAATTTCAGGCACAGAAATGACTTTAAACACACTTATTTTAGTTGAAAAAGTAATAACTCACATCCAACCGTCATTTAAAGTCAAAAGATTAAATGTTAAAATTTCATCAATATTGACCATTTTTTCAATGTTCGACTGGTCCGGGGTCATCGTTTTTCATCAGAAAATGGATTTTTTGGACTCTACCAAAAATGATTCAAAATGTCATTTGGATCGGGCCTCATGTTGAATAACCACTTTTTAAACCCTCATAGTGACCAAAACTGCCATTTTTACAGAGTTTTGCTTACTCAAAATCTTCAATTTTGACCAATTTCAGGCACAGAAATGACTTTAAACACACTTATTTTAGTTGAAAAAGTAATAACTCACATCCAACCATCATGTAAAGTCAAAAGATTATATGTTAAAATTTCATCAATATTGACCATTTTTTCAACGTTCGACTGGTCCGGGGTCATCGTTTTTCATCAGAAAATTGATTTTTTGGACTCTACCAAAAATGATTCAAAATGTCATTTGGATCGGGCCTCATGTTGAATAACCACTTTTTAAACCCTCACAGTGACCAAAATTGCCATTTTTACAGAGTTTTGCTTACTCAAAATCTTCAATTTTGACCAATTTCAGGCACAGAAATGACTTTAAACACACTTATTTTAGTTGAAAAAGTAATAACTCACATCCAACCGTCATTTAAAGTCAAAAGATCAAATGTTAAAATTTCATCAATATTGACCATTTTTTCAACGTTCGACTGGTCCGGGGTCATCGTTTTTCATCAGAAAATTGATTTTTTGGACTCTACCAAAAATAATTCAAAATGTCATTTGGATCTGGCCTCATGTTGAATAACCACTTTTTAAACCCTCACAGTGACCAAAACTGCCATTTTTACAGAGTTTTGCTTACTCAAAATCTTCAATTTTAACCAATTTCAGGCACAGAAATGACTTTAAACACACTTATTTTAGTTGAAAAAGTAATAACTCACATCCAACCGTCATTTAAAGTCAAAAGATTAAATGTTAAAATTTCATCAATATTGACCATTTTTTCAACGTTCGACTGGTCCGGGGTCATCGTTTTTCATCAGAAAATTGATTTTTTGGACTCTACCAAAAATGATTCAAAATGTCATTTGGATCAGGCCTCATGTTGAATAACCACTTTTTAAACCCTCACAGTGACCAAAACTGCCATTTTTACAGAGTTTTGCTTACTCAAAATCTTCAATTTTGACCAATTTCAGGCACAGAAATGACTTTAAACACACTTATTTTAGTTGAAAAAGTAATAACTCACATCCAACCGTCATTTAAAGTCAAAAGATTAAATGTTAAATTTTCATCAATATTAACCATTTTTTCAACGTTCGACTGGTCCGGGGTCATCGTTTTTCATCAGAAAATTGCTTTTTTGGACTCTACCAAAAATGATTCAAAATGTCATTTGGATCGGGCCTCATGTTGAATAACCACTTTTTAAACCCTCACAGTGACCAAAACTGCAATTTTTACAGAGTTTTGCTTACTCAAAATCTTCAATTTTGACCAATTTCAGGCACAGAAATGACTTTAAACACACTTATTTTAGTTGAAAAAGTAATAACTCACATCCAACCGTCATTTAAAGTCAAAAGATTAAATATTAAAATTTCATTAATATTGACCATTTTTTCAACGTTCGACTGGTCCGGGGTCATCGTTTTTCATCAGAAAATTGATTTTTTGGACTCAACCAAAAATGATTCAAAATGTCATTTGGATCGGGCCTCATGTTGAATAACCACTTTTTAAACCCTCACAGTGACCAAAATTGCCATTTTTACAGAGTTTTGCTTACTCAAAATCTTCAATTTTGACCAATTTCAGGCACAGAAATGACTTTAAACACACTTATTTTAGTTGAAAAAGTAATAACTCACATCCAACCGTCATTTAAAGTCAAAAGATTAAATGTTAAAATTTCATCAATATTGACCATTTTTTCAACGTGCGACTGGTCCGGGGTCATCGTTTTTCATCAGAAAATTGATTTTTTGGACTCTACCAAAAATAATTCAAAATGTCATTTGGATCGGGCCTCATGTTGAATAACCACTTTTTAAACCCTCACAGTGACCAAAACTGCCATTTTTACAGAGTTTTGCTTACTCAAAATCTTCAATTTTGACCAATTTCAGGCACAGAAATGACTTTAAACACACTTATTTTAGTTGAAAAAGTAATAACTCACATCCAACCGTCATTTAAAGTCAAAAGATTAAATATCAATATTTCATCAATATTGACCATTTTTTCAACGTTCGACTGGTCCGGGGTCATCGTTTTTCATCAGAAAATTGATTTTTTGGACTCTACCAAAAATGATTCAAAATGTCATTTGGACCGGGCCTCATGTTGAATAACCACTTTTTAAACCCTCACAGTGACCAAAATTGCCATTTTTACAGAGTTTTGCTTGCTCAAAATCTTCAATTTTGACCAATTTCAGGCACAGAAATGACTTTAAACACACTTATTTTAGTTGAAAAAGTAATAACTCACATCCAACCGTCATTTAAAGTCAAAAGATTAAATGTTAAAATTTCATCAATATTGACCATTTTTTCAACGTTCGACTGGTCCGGGGTTATCGTTTTTCATCAGAAAATTGATTTTTTGGACTCTACCAAAAATGATTCAAAATGTCATTTGGATCGGGCCTCATGTTGAATAACCACTTTTTAAACCCTCACAGTGACCAAAATTGCCATTTTTACAGAGTTTTGCTTACTCAAAATCTTCAATTTTGACCAATTTCAGGCACAGAAATGACTTTAAACACACTTATTTTAGTTGAAAAAGTAATAACTCACATCCAACCGTCATTTAAAGTCAAAAGATTAAATGTTAAAATTTCATCAATATTGACCATTTTTTCAACGTTCGACTGGTCCGGGGTCATCGTTTTTCATCAGAATATTGATTTTTTGGACTCTACCAAAAATAATTCAAAATGTCATTTGGATCTGGCCTCATGTTGAATAACCACTTTTTAAACCCTCACAGTGACCAAAACTGCCATTTTTACAGAGTTTTGCTTACTCAAAATCTTCAATTTTGACCAATTTCAGGCACAGAAATGACTTTAAACACACTTATTTTAGTTGAAAAAGTAATAACTCACATCCAACCGTCATTTAAAGTCAAAAGATTAAATATTAATATTTCATCAATATTGACCATTTTTTCAACGTTCGACTGGTCCGGGGTCATCGTTTTTCATCAGAAAATTGATTTTTTGGACTCTACCAAAAATGATTCAAAATGTCATTTGGACCGGGCCTCATGTTGAATAACCACTTTTTAAACCCTCACAGTGACCAAAACTGCCATTTTTACAGAGTTTTGCTTACTCAAAATCTTCAATTTTGACCAATTTCAGGCACAGAAATGACTTTAAACACACTTATTTTAGTTGAAAAAGTAATAACTCACATCCAACCGCCATTTAAAGTCAAAAGATTAAATGTTAAAATTTCATCAATATTGACCATTTTTTCAACGTTCGACTGGTCCGGGGTCATCGTTTTTCATCAGAAAATTGATTTTTTGGACTCTACCAAAAATGATTCAAAATGTCATTTGGATCGGGCCTCATGTTGAATAACCACTTTTTAAACCCTCACAGTGACCAAAACTGCCATTTTTACAGAGTTTTGCTTACTCAAAATCTTCAATTTTGACCAATTTCAGGCACAGAAATGACTTTAAACACACTTATTTTAGTTGAAAAAGTAATAACTCACATCCAACCGTCATTTAAAGTCAAAAGATTAAATGTTAAAATTTCATCAATATTGACCATTTTTTCAACGTTCGACTGGTCCGGGGTCATCGTTTTTCATCAGAAAATTGATTTTTTGGACTCTACCAAAAATGAATCAAAATGTCATTTGGATCGGGCCTCATGTTGAATAACCACTTTTTAAACCCTCACAGTGACCAAAATTGCCATTTTTACAGAGTTTTGCTTACTCAAAATCTTCAATTTTGACCAATTTCAGGCACAGAAATGACTTTAAACACACTTATTTTAGTTGAAAAAGTAATAACTCACATCCAACCGTCATTTAAAGTCAAAAGATTAAATGTTAAAATTTCATCAATATTGACCATTTTTTCAATGTTCGACTGGTCCGGGGTCATCGTTTTTCATCAGAAAATGGATTTTTTGGACTCTACCAAAAATGATTCAAAATGTCATTTGGATCGGGCCTCATGTTGAATAACCACTTTTTAAACCCTCATAGTGACCAAAACTGCCATTTTTACAGAGTTTTGCTTACTCAAAATCTTCAATTTTGACCAATTTCAGGCACAGAAATGACTTTAAACACACTTATTTTAGTTGAAAAAGTAATAACTCACATCCAACCATCATGTAAAGTCAAAAGATTATATGTTAAAATTTCATCAATATTGACCATTTTTTCAACGTTCGACTGGTCCGGGGTCATCGTTTTTCATCAGAAAATTGATTTTTTGGACTCTACCAAAAATGATTCAAAATGTCATTTGGATCGGGCCTCATGTTGAATAACCACTTTTTAAACCCTCACAGTGACCAAAATTGCCATTTTTACAGAGTTTTGCTTACTCAAAATCTTCAATTTTGACCAATTTCAGGCACAGAAATGACTTTAAACACACTTATTTTAGTTGAAAAAGTAATAACTCACATCCAACCGTCATTTAAAGTCAAAAGATCAAATGTTAAAATTTCATCAATATTGACCATTTTTTCAACGTTCGACTGGTCCGGGGTCATCGTTTTTCATCAGAAAATTGATTTTTTGGACTCTACCAAAAATAATTCAAAATGTCATTTGGATCTGGCCTCATGTTGAATAACCACTTTTTAAACCCTCACAGTGACCAAAACTGCCATTTTTACAGAGTTTTGCTTACTCAAAATCTTCAATTTTGACCAATTTCAGGCACAGAAATGACTTTAAACACACTTATTTTAGTTGAAAAAGTAATAACTCACATCCAACCGTCATTTAAAGTCAAAAGATTAAATATTAATATTTCATCAATATTGACCATTTTTTCAACGTTCGACTGGTCCGGGGTCATCGTTTTTCATCAGAAAATTGATTTTTTGGACTCTACCAAAAATGATTCAAAATGTCATTTGGACCGGGCCTCATGTTGAATAACCACTTTTTAAACCCTCACATTGACCAAAATTGCCATTTTTACAGAGTTTTGCTTACTCAAAATCTTCAATTTTAACCAATTTCAGGCACAGAAATGACTTTAAACACACTTATTTTAGTTGAAAAAGTAATAACTCACATCCAACCGTCATTTAAAGTCAAAAGATTAAATGTTAAAATTTCATCAATATTGACCATTTTTTCAACGTTCGACTGGTCCGGGGTCATCGTTTTTCATCAGAAAATTGGTTTTTTGGACTCTACCAAAAATGATTCAAAATGTCATTTGGATCAGGCCTCATGTTGAATAACCACTTTTTAAACCCTCACAGTGACCAAAACTGCCATTTTTACAGAGTTTTGCTTACTCAAAATCTTCAATTTTGACCAATTTCAGGCACAGAAATGACTTTAAACACACTTATTTTAGTTGAAAAAGTAATGACTCACATCCAACCGTCATTTAAAGTCAAAAGATTAAATGTTAAAATTTCATCAATATTGACCATTTTTTCAACGTTCGACTGGTCCGGGGTCATCGTTTTTCATCAGAAAATTGCTTTTTTGGACTCTACCAAAAATGATTCAAAATGTCATTTGGATCGGGCCTCATGTTGAATAACCACTTTTTAAACCCTCACAGTGACCAAAACTGCAATTTTTACAGAGTTTTGCTTACTCAAAATCTTCAATTTTGACCAATTTCAGGCACAGAAATGACTTTAAACACACTTATTTTAGTTGAAAAAGTAATAACTCACATCCAACCGTCATTTAAAGTCAAAAGATTAAATATTAAAATTTCATTAATATTGACCATTTTTTCAACGTTCGACTGGTCCGGGGTCATCGTTTTTCATCAGAAAATTGATTTTTTGGACTCAACCAAAAATGATTCAAAATGTCATTTGGATCGGGCCTCATGTTGAATAACCACTTTTTAAACCCTCACAGTGACCAAAATTGCCATTTTTACAGAGTTTTGCTTACTCAAAATCTTCAATTTTGACCAATTTCAGGCACAGAAATGACTTTAAACACACTTATTTTAGTTGAAAAAGTAATAACTCACATCCAACCGTCATTTAAAGTCAAAAGATTAAATGTTAAAATTTCATCAATATTGACCATTTTTTCAACGTTCGACTGGTCCGGGGTCATCGTTTTTCATCAGAAAATTGATTTTTTGGACTCTACCAAAAATAATTCAAAATGTCATTTGGATCGGGCCTCATGTTGAATAACCACTTTTTAAACCCTCACAGTGACCAAAACTGCCATTTTTACAGAGTTTTGCTTACTCAAAATCTTCAATTTTGACCAATTTCAGGCACAGAAATGACTTTAAACACACTTATTTTAGTTGAAAAAGTAATAACTCACATCCAACCGTCATTTAAAGTCAAAAGATTAAATATCAATATTTCATCAATATTGACCATTTTTTCAACGTTCGACTGGTTCGGGGTCATCGTTTTTCATCAGAAAATTGATTTTTTGGACTCTACCAAAAATGATTCAAAATGTCATTTGGACCGGGCCTCATGTTGAATAACCACTTTTTAAACCCTCACAGTGACCAAAATTGCCATTTTTACAGAGTTTTGCTTACTCAAAATCTTCAATTTTGACCAATTTCAGGCACAGAAATGACTTTAAACACACTTATTTTAGTTGAAAAAGTAATAACTCACATCCAACCGTCATTTAAAGTCAAAAGATTAAATGTTAAAATTTCATCAATATTGACCATTTTTTCAACGTTCGACTGGTCCGGGGTCATCGTTTTTCATCAGAAAATTGATTTTTTGGACTCTACCAAAAATGATTCAAAATGTCATTTGGATCGGGCCTCATGTTGAATAACCACTTTTTAAACCCTCACAGTGACCAAAACTGCAATTTTTACAGAGTTTTGCTTACTCAAAATCTTCAATTTTGACCAATTTCAGGCACAGAAATGACTTTAAACACACTTATTTTAGTTGAAAAAGTAATAACTCACATCCAACCGTCATTTAAAGTCAAAAGATTAAATATTAAAATTTCATCAATATTGACCATTTTTTCAACGTTCGACTGGTCCGGGGTCATCGTTTTTCATCAGAAAATTGATTTTTTGGACTCTACCAAAAATGATTCAAAATGTCATTTGGATCGGGCCTCATGTTGAATAACCACTTTTTAAACCCTCACAGTGACCAAAATTGCCATTTTTACAGAGTTTTGCTTACTCAAAATCTTCAATTTTGACCAATTTCAGGCACAGAAATGACTTTAAACACACTTATTTTAGTTGAAAAAGTAATAACTCACATCCAACCGTCATTTAAAGTCAAAAGATTAAATGTTAAAATTTCATCAATATTGACCATTTTTTCAACGTTCGACTGGTCCGGGGTCATCGTTTTTCATCAGAAAATGGATTTTTTGGACTCTACCAAAAATGATTCAAAATGTCATTTGGATCGGGCCTCATGTTGAATAACCACTTTTTAAACCCTAACAGTGACCAAAATTGCCATTTTTACAGAGTTTTGCTTACTCAAAATCTTCAATTTTGACCAATTTCATGCACAGAAATGACTTTAAACATACTTATTGTAGTTGAAAAAGCAATAACTCACATCCAACCGTCATTTAAAGTCAAAAGATTAAATGTTAAAATTTCATCAATATTGACCACTTTTTTCAACGTTCAACTGGTCCGGGGTAATCGTTTTTCATCAGAAAATTGATTTTTTGGACTCTACCAAAAATGATTCAAAATGTCATTTGGATCGGGCCTCATGTTGAATAACCACTTTTTAAACCCTCACGGTGACCAAAATTGCCATTTTTACAGAGTTTTGCTTACTCAAAATCTTCAATTTTGACCAATTTCAGGCACAGAAATGACTGTAAACACACTTATTTTAGTTGAAAAAGTAATAACTCACATCCAACCGTCATTTAAAGTCAAAAGATTAAATGTTAAAATTTCATCAATATTGACCATTTTTTCAACGTTCGACTGGTCCGGGGTCATCGTTTTTCATCAGAAAATTGATTTTTTGGACTCTACCAAAAATGATTCAAAATGTCATTTGGATCGGGCCTCATGTTGAATAACCACTTTTTAAACCCTCACAGTGACCAAAATTGCCATTTTTACAGAGTTTTGCTTACTCAAAATCTTCAATTTTGACCAATTTCAGGCACAGAAATGACTTTAAACACACTTATTTTAGTTGAAAAAGTAATAACTCACATCCAACCGTCATTTAAAGTCAAAAGATTAAATATCAATATTTCATCAATATTGACCATTTTTTCAACGTTCGACTGGTCCGGGGTCATCGTTTTTCATCAGAAAATTGATTTGTTGGACTCTACCAAAAATGATTCAAAATGTCATTTGGACCGGGCCTCATGTTGAATAACCACTTTTTAAACCCTCACAGTGACCAAAATTGCCATTTTTACAGAGTTTTGCTTACTCAAAATCTTCAATTTTGACCAATTTCAGGCACAGAAATGACTTTAAACACACTTATTTTAGTTGAAAAAGTAATAACTCACATCCAACCGTCATTTAAAGTCAAAAGATTAAATGTTAAAATTTCATCAATATTGACCATTTTTTCAACGTTCGACTGGTCCGGGGTCATCGTTTTTCATCAGAAAATTGATTTTTTGGACTCTACCAAAAATGATTCAAAATGTCATTTGGATCGGGCCTCATGTTGAATAACCACTTTTTAAACCCTCACAGTGACCAAAACTGCAATTTTTACAGAGTTTTGCTTACTCAAAATCTTCAATTTTGACCAATTTCAGGCACAGAAATGACTTTAAACACACTTATTTTAGCTGAAAAAGTAATAACTCACATCCAACCGTCATTTAAAGTCAAAAGATTAAATATTAAAATTTCATCAATATTGACCATTTTTTCAACGTTCGACTGGTCCGGGGTCATCGTTTTTCATCAGAAAATTGATTTTTTGGACTCTACCAAAAATGATTCAAAATGTCATTTGGATCGGGCCTCATGTTGAATAACCACTTTTTAAACCCTCACAGTGACCAAAATTGCCATTTTTACAGAGTTTTGCTTACTCAAAATCTTCAATTTTGACCAATTTCAGGCACAGAAATGACTTTAAACACACTTATTTTAGTTGAAAAAGTAATAACTCACATCCAACCGTCATTTAAAGTCAAAAGATTAAATGTTAAAATTTCATCAATATTGACCATTTTTTCAACGTTCGACTGGTCCGGGGTAATCGTTTTTCATCAGAAAATGGATTTTTTGGACTCTACCAAAAATGATTCAAAATGTCATTTGGATCGGGCCTCATGTTGAATAACCACTTTTTAAACCCTCACGGTGACCAAAATTGCCATTTTTACAGAGTTTTGCTTACTCAAAATCTTCAATTTTGACCAATTTCAGGCACAGAAATGACTTTAAACACACTTATTTTAGTTGAGAAAGTAATAACTCACATCCAACCGTCATTTAAAGTCAAAAGATTAAATGTTAAAATTTCATCAATATTGACCATTTTTTCAACGTTCGACTGGTCCGGGGTCATCGTTTTTCATCAGAAAATGGATTTTTTGGACTCTACCAAAAATGATTCAAAATGTCATTTGGATCGGGCCTCATGTTGAATAACCACTTTTTAAACCCTAACAGTGACCAAAATTGCCATTTTTACAGAGTTTTGCTTACTCAAAATCTTCAATTTTGACCAATTTCATGCACAGAAATGACTTTAAACACACTTATTGTAGTTGAAAAAGCAATAACTCACATCCAACCGTCATTTAAAGTCAAAAGATTAAATGTTAAAATTTCATCAATATTGACCACTTTTTTCAACGTTCAACTGGTCCGGGGTCATCGTTTTTCATCAGAAAATTGATTTTTTTTGGACTCTACCAAAAATGATTCAAAATGTCATTTGGATCGGGCCTCATGTTGAATAACCAGTTTTTTAAACCCTCACAGCGACCAAAATTGCCATTTTTACAGAGTTTTGCTTACTCAAAATCTTCAATTTTGACCAATTTCAGGCACAGAAATGACTTTAAACACACTTATTTTAGTTGCAAAAGTAATAACTCACATCCAACCGTCATTTAAAGTCAAAAGATTAAATGTTAAAATTTCATCAATATTGACCATTTTTTCAACGTTCGACTGGTCCGGGGTAATCGTTTTTCATCAGAAAATGGATTTTTTGGACTCTACCAAAAATGATTCAAAATGTCATTTGGATCGGGCCTCATGTTGAATAACCACTTTTTAAACCCTCACGGTGACCAAAATTGCCATTTTTACAGAGTTTTGCTTACTCAAAATCTTCAATTTTGACCAATTTCAGGCACAGAAATGACTTTAAACACACTTATTTTAGTTGAAAAAGTAATAACTCACATCCAACCGTCATTTAAAGTCAAAAGATTAAATGTTAAAATTTCATCAATATTGACCATTTTTTCAACGTTCGACTGGTCCGGGGTCATCGTTTTTCATCAGAAAATTGATTTTTTGGACTCTACCAAAAATGATTCAAAATGTCATTTGGATCGGGCCTCATGTTGAATAACCACTTTTTAAACCCTCACAGTGACCAAAATTGCCATTTTTACAGAGTTTTGCTTACTCAAAATCTTCAATTTTGACCAATTTCAGGCACAGAAATGACTTTAAACACACTTATATTAGTTGAAAAAGTAATAACTCACATCCAACCGTCATTTAAAGTCAAAAGATTAAATGTTAAAATTTCATCAATATTGACCATTTTTTCAACGTTCGACTGGTCCGGGGTTATCGTTTTTCATCAGAAAATTGATTTTTTGGACTCTACCAAAAATGATTCAAAATGTCATTTGGATCGGGCCTCATGTTGAATAACCACTTTTTAAACCCTCACAGTGACCAAAAGTGCCATTTTTACAGAGTTTTGCTTACTCAAAATCTTCAATTTTGACCAATTTCAGGCACAGAAATGACTTTAAACACACTTATTTTAGTTGAAAAAGTAATAACTCACATCCAACCGTCATTTAAAGTCAAAAGATTAAATGTTAAAATTTCATCAATATTGACCATTTTTTCAACGTTCGACTGGTCCGGGGTCATCGTTTTTCATCAGAAAATGGATTTTTTGGACTCTACCAAAAATGATTCAAAATGTCATTTGGATCGGGCCTCATGTTGAATAACCACTTTTTAAACCCTCACAGTGACCAAAATTGCCATTTTTACAGAGTTTTGCTTACTCAAAATCTTCAATTTTGACCAATTTCAGGCACAGAAATGACTTTAAACACACTTATTTTAGTTGAAAAAGTAATAACTCACATCCAACCGTCATTTAAAGTCAAAAGATTAAATGTTAAAATTTCATCAATATTGACCATTTTTTCAACGTTCGACTGGTCCGGGGTCATCGTTTTTCATCAGAAAATGGATTTTTTGGACTCTACCAAAAATGATTCAAAATGTCATTTGGATCAGGCCTCATGTTGAATAACCACTTTTTAAACCCTCACAGTGACCAAAACTGCCATTTTTACAGAGTTTTGCTTACTCAAAATCTTCAATTTTGACCAATTTCAGGCACAGAAATGACTTTAAACACACTTATTTTAGTTGAAAAAGTAATAACTCACATCCAACCGCCATTTAAAGTCAAAAGATTAAATGTTAAAATTTCATCAATATTGACCATTTTTTCAACGTTCGACTGGTCCGGGGTCATCGTTTTTCATCAGAAAATTGATTTTTTGGACTCTACCAAAAATGATTCAAAATGTCATTTGGATCGGGCCTCATGTTGAATAACCACTTTTTAAACCCTCACAGTGACCAAAACTGCCATTTTTACAGAGTTTTGCTTACTCAAAATCTTCAATTTTGACCAATTTCAGGCACAGAAATGACTTTAAACACACTTATTTTAGTTGAAAAAGTAATAACTCACATCCAACCGTCATTTAAAGTCAAAAGATTAAATGTTAAAATTTCATCAATATTGACCATTTTTTCAACGTTCGACTGGTCCGGGGTCATCGTTTTTCATCAGAAAATTGATTTTTTGGACTCTACCAAAAATAATTCAAAATGTCATTTGGATCTGGCCTCATGTTGAATAACCACTTTTTAAACCCTCACAGTGACCAAAACTGCCATTTTTACAGAGTTTTGCTTACTCAAAATCTTCAATTTTGACCAATTTCAGGCACAGAAATTACTTTAAACACACTTATTTTAGTTGAAAAAGTAATAACTCACATCCAACCGTCATTTAAAGTCAAAAGATTAAATATTAATATTTCATCAATATTGACCATTTTTTCAACGTTCGACTGGTCCGGGGTCATCGTTTTTCATCAGAAAATAGATTTTTTGGACTCTACCAAAAATGATTCAAAATGTCATTTGGACCGGGCCTCATGTTGAATAACCACTTTTTAAACCCTCACATTGACCAAAATTGCCATTTTTACAGAGTTTTGCTTACTCAAAATCTTCAATTTTGACCAATTTCAGGCACAGAAATGACTTTAAACACACTTATTTTAGTTGAAAAAGTAATAACTCACATCCAACCGTCATTTAAAGTCAAAAGATTAAATGTTAAAATTTCATCAATATTGACCATTTTTTCAACGTTTGACTGGTCCGGGGTCATCGTTTTTCATCAGAAAATTGCTTTTTTGGACTCTACCAAAAATGATTCAAAATGTCATTTGGATCGGGCCTCATGTTGAATAACCACTTTTTAAACCCTCACAGTGACCAAAACTGCAATTTTTACAGAGTTTTGCTTACTCAAAATCTTCAATTTTGACCAATTTCAGGCACAGAAATGACTTTAAACACACTTATTTTAGTTGAAAAAGTAATAACTCACATCCAACCATCATGTAAAGTCAAAAGATTATATGTTAAAATTTCATCAATATTGACCATTTTTTCAACGTTCGACTGGTCCGGGGTCATCGTTTTTCATCAGAAAATTGATTTTTTGGATTTTACCAAAAATGATTCAAAATGTCATTTGGATCGGGCCTCATGTTGAATAACCACTTTTTAAACCCTCACAGTGACCAAAATTGCCATTTTTACAGAGTTTTGCTTACTCAAAATCTTCAATTTTGACCAATTTCAGGCACAGAAATGACTTTAAACACACTTATTTTAGTTGAAAAAGTAATAACTCACATCCAACCGTCATTTAAAGTCAAAAGATTAAATGTTAAAATTTCATCAATATTGACCATTTTTTCAACGTTCGACTGGTCCGGGGTCATCGTTTTTCATCAGAAAATTGATTTTTTGGACTCTACCAAAAATAATTCAAAATGTCATTTGGATCTGGCCTCATGTTGAATAACCACTTTTTAAACCCTCACAGTGACCAAAACTGCCATTTTTACAGAGTTTTGCTTACTCAAAATCTTCAATTTTGACCAATTTCAGGCACAGAAATTACTTTAAACACACTTATTTTAGTTGAAAAAGTAATAACTCACATCCAACCGTCATTTAAAGTCAAAAGATTAAATATTAATATTTCATCAATATTGACCATTTTTTCAACGTTCGACTGGTCCGGGGTCATCGTTTTTCATCAGAAAATAGATTTTTTGGACTCTACCAAAAATGATTCAAAATGTCATTTGGACCGGGCCTCATGTTGAATAACCACTTTTTAAACCCTCACATTGACCAAAATTGCCATTTTTACAGAGTTTTGCTTACTCAAAATCTTCAATTTTGACCAATTTCAGGCACAGAAATGACTTTAAACACACTTATTTTAGTTGAAAAAGTAATAACTCACATCCAACCGTCATTTAAAGTCAAAAGATTAAATGTTAAAATTTCATCAATATTGACCATTTTTTCAACGTTTGACTGGTCCGGGGTCATCGTTTTTCATCAGAAAATTGCTTTTTTGGACTCTACCAAAAATGATTCAAAATGTCATTTGGATCGGGCCTCATGTTGAATAACCACTTTTTAAACCCTCACAGTGACCAAAACTGCAATTTTTACAGAGTTTTGCTTACTCAAAATCTTCAATTTTGACCAATTTCAGGCACAGAAATGACTTTAAACACACTTATTTTAGTTGAAAAAGTAATAACTCACATCCAACCGTCATTTAAAGTCAAAAGATTAAATATTAAAATTTCATTAATATTGACCATTTTTTCAACGTTCGACTGGTCCGGGGTCATCGTTTTTCATCAGAAAATGGATTTTTTGGACTCTACCAAAAATGATTCAAAATGTCATTTGGATCGGGCCTCATGTTGAATAACCACTTTTTAAACCCTCACAGTGACCAAAATTGCCATTTTTACAGAGTTTTGCTTACTCAAAATCTTCAATTTTGACCAATTTCAGGCACAGAAATGACTTTAAACACACTTATTTTAGTTGAAAAAGTAATAACTCACATCCAACCGTCATTTAAAGTCAAAAGATTAAATGTTAAAATTTAATCAATATTGACCATTTTTTCAACGTTCGACTGGTCCGGGGTCATCGTTTTTCATCAGAAAATTGATTTTTTGGACTCTACCAAAAATGATTCAAAATGTCATTTGGACCGGGCCTCATGTTGAATAACCACTTTTTAAACCCTCACAGTGACCAAAACTGCCATTTTTACAGAGTTTTGCTTACTCAAAATCTTCAATTTTAACCAATTTCAGGCACAGAAATGACTTTAAACACACTTATTTTAGTTGAAAAAGTAATAACTCACATCCAACCGTCATTTAAAGTCAAAAGATTAAATGTTAAAATTTCATCAATATTGACCATTTTTTCAACGTTCGACTGGTCCGGGGTCATCGTTTTTCATCAGAAAATTGATTTTTTGGACTCTACCAAAAATGATTCAAAATGTCATTTGGATCAGGCCTCATGTTGAATAACCACTTTTTAAACCCTCACAGTGACCAAAACTGCCATTTTTACAGAGTTTTGCTTACTCAAAATCTTCAATTTTGACCAATTTCAGGCACAGAAATGACTTTAAACACACTTATTTTAGTTGAAAAAGTAATAACTCACATCCAACCGTCATTTAAAGTCAAAAGATTAAATGTTAAAATTTCATCAATATTGACCATTTTTTCAACGTTCGACTGGTCCGGGGTCATCGTTTTTCATCAGAAAATTGCTTTTTTGGACTCTACCAAAAATGATTCAAAATGTCATTTGGATCGGGCCTCATGTTGAATAACCACTTTTTAAACCCTCACAGTGACCAAAACTGCAATTTTTACAGAGTTTTGCTTACTCAAAATCTTCAATTTTGACCAATTTCAGGCACAGAAATGACTTTAAACACACTTATTTTAGTTGAAAAAGTAATAACTCACATCCAACCGTCATTTAAAGTCAAAAGATTAAATATTAAAATTTCATTAATATTGACCATTTTTTCAACGTTCGACTGGTCCGGGGTCATCGTTTTTCATCAGAAAATTGATTTTTTGGACTCAACCAAAAATGATTCAAAATGTCATTTGGATCGGGCCTCATGTTGAATAACCACTTTTTAAACCCTCAAAGTGACCAAAATTGCCATT
This sequence comes from Lissotriton vulgaris, assembly GCF_964263255.1. NCBI lineage: Eukaryota > Metazoa > Chordata > Amphibia > Caudata > Salamandridae > Lissotriton > Lissotriton vulgaris. The sequence continues at coordinate 839,184 of NW_028246230.1, read as the reverse complement.
TTTACAGAGTTTTGCTTACTCAAAATCTTCAATTTTGACCAATTTCAGGCACAGAAATGACTTTAAACACACTTATTTTAGTTGAAAAAGTAATAACTCACATCCAACCGTCATTTAAAGTCAAAAGATTAAATGTTAAAATTTCATCAATATTGACCATTTTTTCAACGTTCGACTGGTCCGGGGTCATCGTTTTTCATCAGAAAATAGATTTTTTGGACTCTACCAAAAATAATTCAAAATGTCATTTGGATCGGGCCTCATGTTGAATAACCACTTTTTAAACCCTCACAGTGACCAAAACTGCCATTTTTACAGAGTTTTGCTTACTCAAAATCTTCAATTTTGACCAATTTCAGGCACAGAAATGACTTTAAACACACTTATTTTAGTTGAAAAAGTAATAACTCACATCCAACCGTCATTTAAAGTCAAAAGATTAAATATCAATATTTCATCAATATTGACCATTTTTTCAACGTTCGACTGGTCCGGGGTCATCGTTTTTCATCAGAAAATTGATTTTTTGGACTCTACCAAAAATGATTCAAAATGTCATTTGGACCGGGCCTCATGTTGAATAACCACTTTTTAAACCCTCACAGTGACCAGAATTGCCATTTTTACAGAGTTTTGCTTGCTCAAAATCTTCAATTTTGACCAATTTCAGGCACAGAAATGACTTTAAACACACTTATTTTAGTTGAAAAAGTAATAACTCACATCCAACCGTCATTTAAAGTCAAAAGATTAAATGTTAAAATTTCATCAATATTGACCATTTTTTCAACGTTCGACTGGTCCGGGGTTATCGTTTTTCATCAGAAAATTGATTTTTTGGACTCTACCAAAAATGATTCAAAATGTCATTTGGATCGGGCCTCATGTTGAATAACCACTTTTTAAACCCTCACAGTGACCAAAATTGCCATTTTTACAGAGTTTTGCTTACTCAAAATCTTCAATTTTGACCAATTTCAGGCACAGAAATGACTTTAAACACACTTATTTTAGTTGAAAAAGTAATAACTCACATCCAACCGTCATTTAAAGTCAAAAGATTAAATGTTAAAATTTCATCAATATTGACCATTTTTTCAACGTTCGACTGGTCCGGGGTCATCGTTTTTCATCAGAATATTGATTTTTTGGACTCTACCAAAAATAATTCAAAATGTCATTTGGATCTGGCCTCATGTTGAATAACCACTTTTTAAACCCTCACAGTGACCAAAACTGCCATTTTTACAGAGTTTTGCTTACTCAAAATCTTCAATTTTGACCAATTTCAGGCACAGAAATGACTTTAAACACACTTATTTTAGTTGAAAAAGTAATAACTCACATCCAACCGTCATTTAAAGTCAAAAGATTAAATATTAATATTTCATCAATATTGACCATTTTTTCAACGTTCGACTGGTCCGGGGTCATCGTTTTTCATCAGAAAATTGATTTTTTGGACTCTACCAAAAATGATTCAAAATGTCATTTGGACCGGGCCTCATGTTGAATAACCACTTTTTAAACCCTCACAGTGACCAAAACTGCCATTTTTACAGAGTTTTGCTTACTCAAAATCTTCAATTTTGACCAATTTCAGGCACAGAAATGACTTTAAACACACTTATTTTAGTTGAAAAAGTAATAACTCACATCCAACCGCCATTTAAAGTCAAAAGATTAAATGTTAAAATTTCATCAATATTGACCATTTTTTCAACGTTCGACTGGTCCGGGGTCATCGTTTTTCATCAGAAAATTGATTTTTTGGACTCTACCAAAAATGATTCAAAATGTCATTTGGATCGGGCCTCATGTTGAATAACCACTTTTTAAACCCTCACAGTGACCAAAACTGCCATTTTTACAGAGTTTTGCTTACTCAAAATCTTCAATTTTGACCAATTTCAGGCACAGAAATGACTTTAAACACACTTATTTTAGTTGAAAAAGTAATAACTCACATCCAACCGTCATTTAAAGTCAAAAGATTAAATGTTAAAATTTCATCAATATTGACCATTTTTTCAACGTTCGACTGGTCCGGGGTCATCGTTTTTCATCAGAAAATTGATTTTTTGGACTCTACCAAAAATGAATCAAAATGTCATTTGGATCGGGCCTCATGTTGAATAACCACTTTTTAAACCCTCACAGTGACCAAAATTGCCATTTTTACAGAGTTTTGCTTACTCAAAATCTTCAATTTTGACCAATTTCAGGCACAGAAATGACTTTAAACACACTTATTTTAGTTGAAAAAGTAATAACTCACATCCAACCGTCATTTAAAGTCAAAAGATTAAATGTTAAAATTTCATCAATATTGACCATTTTTTCAATGTTCGACTGGTCCGGGGTCATCGTTTTTCATCAGAAAATGGATTTTTTGGACTCTACCAAAAATGATTCAAAATGTCATTTGGATCGGGCCTCATGTTGAATAACCACTTTTTAAACCCTCATAGTGACCAAAACTGCCATTTTTACAGAGTTTTGCTTACTCAAAATCTTCAATTTTGACCAATTTCAGGCACAGAAATGACTTTAAACACACTTATTTTAGTTGAAAAAGTAATAACTCACATCCAACCATCATGTAAAGTCAAAAGATTATATGTTAAAATTTCATCAATATTGACCATTTTTTCAACGTTCGACTGGTCCGGGGTCATCGTTTTTCATCAGAAAATTGATTTTTTGGACTCTACCAAAAATGATTCAAAATGTCATTTGGATCGGGCCTCATGTTGAATAACCACTTTTTAAACCCTCACAGTGACCAAAATTGCCATTTTTACAGAGTTTTGCTTACTCAAAATCTTCAATTTTGACCAATTTCAGGCACAGAAATGACTTTAAACACACTTATTTTAGTTGAAAAAGTAATAACTCACATCCAACCGTCATTTAAAGTCAAAAGATCAAATGTTAAAATTTCATCAATATTGACCATTTTTTCAACGTTCGACTGGTCCGGGGTCATCGTTTTTCATCAGAAAATTGATTTTTTGGACTCTACCAAAAATAATTCAAAATGTCATTTGGATCTGGCCTCATGTTGAATAACCACTTTTTAAACCCTCACAGTGACCAAAACTGCCATTTTTACAGAGTTTTGCTTACTCAAAATCTTCAATTTTGACCAATTTCAGGCACAGAAATGACTTTAAACACACTTATTTTAGTTGAAAAAGTAATAACTCACATCCAACCGTCATTTAAAGTCAAAAGATTAAATATTAATATTTCATCAATATTGACCATTTTTTCAACGTTCGACTGGTCCGGGGTCATCGTTTTTCATCAGAAAATTGATTTTTTGGACTCTACCAAAAATGATTCAAAATGTCATTTGGACCGGGCCTCATGTTGAATAACCACTTTTTAAACCCTCACATTGACCAAAATTGCCATTTTTACAGAGTTTTGCTTACTCAAAATCTTCAATTTTAACCAATTTCAGGCACAGAAATGACTTTAAACACACTTATTTTAGTTGAAAAAGTAATAACTCACATCCAACCGTCATTTAAAGTCAAAAGATTAAATGTTAAAATTTCATCAATATTGACCATTTTTTCAACGTTCGACTGGTCCGGGGTCATCGTTTTTCATCAGAAAATTGATTTTTTGGACTCTACCAAAAATGATTCAAAATGTCATTTGGATCAGGCCTCATGTTGAATAACCACTTTTTAAACCCTCACAGTGACCAAAACTGCCATTTTTACAGAGTTTTGCTTACTCAAAATCTTCAATTTTGACCAATTTCAGGCACAGAAATGACTTTAAACACACTTATTTTAGTTGAAAAAGTAATAACTCACATCCAACCGTCATTTAAAGTCAAAAGATTAAATGTTAAAATTTCATCAATATTGACCATTTTTTCAACGTTCGACTGGTCCGGGGTCATCGTTTTTCATCAGAAAATTGCTTTTTTGGACTCTACCAAAAATGATTCAAAATGTCATTTGGATCGGGCCTCATGTTGAATAACCACTTTTTAAACCCTCACAGTGACCAAAACTGCAATTTTTACAGAGTTTTGCTTACTCAAAATCTTCAATTTTGACCAATTTCAGGCACAGAAATGACTTTAAACACACTTATTTTAGTTGAAAAAGTAATAACTCACATCCAACCGTCATTTAAAGTCAAAAGATTAAATATTAAAATTTCATTAATATTGACCATTTTTTCAACGTTCGACTGGTCCGGGGTCATCGTTTTTCATCAGAAAATTGATTTTTTGGACTCAACCAAAAATGATTCAAAATGTCATTTGGATCGGGCCTCATGTTGAATAACCACTTTTTAAACCCTCACAGTGACCAAAATTGCCATTTTTACAGAGTTTTGCTTACTCAAAATCTTCAATTTTGACCAATTTCAGGCACAGAAATGACTTTAAACACACTTATTTTAGTTGAAAAAGTAATAACTCACATCCAACCGTCATTTAAAGTCAAAAGATTAAATGTTAAAATTTCATCAATATTGACCATTTTTTCAACGTTCGAATGGTCCGGGGTCATCGTTTTTCATCAGAAAATTGATTTTTTGGACTCTACCAAAAATAATTCAAAATGTCATTTGGATCGGGCCTCATGTTGAATAACCACTTTTTAAACCCTCACAGTGACCAAAACTGCCATTTTTACAGAGTTTTGCTTACTCAAAATCTTCAATTTTGACCAATTTCAGGCACAGAAATGACTTTAAACACACTTATTTTAGTTGAAAAAGTAATAACTCACATCCAACCGTCATTTAAAGTCAAAAGATTAAATATCAATATTTCATCAATATTGACCATTTTTTCAACGTTCGACTGGTCCGGGGTCATCGTTTTTCATCAGAAAATTGATTTTTTGGACTCTACCAAAAATGATTCAAAATGTCATTTGGACCGGGCCTCATGTTGAATAACCACTTTTTAAACCCTCACAGTGACCAAAATTGCCATTTTTACAGAGTTTTGCTTACTCAAAATCTTCAATTTTGACCAATTTCAGGCACAGAAATGACTTTAAACACACTTATTTTAGTTGAAAAGTAATAACTCACATCCAACCGTCATTTAAAGTCAAAAGATTAAATGTTAAAATTTCATCAATATTGACCATTTTTTCAACGTTCGACTGGTCCGGGGTCATCGTTTTTCATCAGAAAATTGATTTTTTGGACTCTACCAAAAATGATTCAAAATGTCATTTGGATCGGGCCTCATGTTGAATAACCACTTTTTAAACCCTCACAGTGACCAAAACTGCAATTTTTACAGAGTTTTGCTTACTCAAAATCTTCAATTTTGACCAATTTCAGGCACAGAAATGACTTTAAACACACTTATTTTAGTTGAAAAAGTAATAACTCACATCCAACCGTCATTTAAAGTCAAAAGATTAAATATTAAAATTTCATCAATATTGACCATTTTTTCAACGTTCGACTGGTCCGGGGTCATCGTTTTTCATCAGAAAATTGATTTTTTGGACTCTACCAAAAATGATTCAAAATGTCATTTGGATCGGGCCTCATGTTGAATAACCACTTTTTAAACCCTCACAGTGACCAAAATTGCCATTTTTACAGAGTTTTGCTTACTCAAAATCTTCAATTTTGACCAATTTCAGGCACAGAAATGACTTTAAACACACTTATTTTAGTTGAAAAAGTAATAACTCACATCCAACCGTCATTTAAAGTCAAAAGATTAAATGTTAAAATTTCATCAATATTGACCATTTTTTCAACGTTCGACTGGTCCGGGGTAATCGTTTTTCATCAGAAAATGGATTTTTTGGACTCTACCAAAAATGATTCAAAATGTCATTTGGATCGGGCCTCATGTTGAATAACCACTTTTTAAACCCTCACGGTGACCAAAATTGCCATTTTTACAGAGTTTTGCTTACTCAAAATCTTCAATTTTGACCAATTTCAGGCACAGAAATGACTTTAAACACACTTATTTTAGTTGAAAAAGTAATAACTCACATCCAACCGTCATTTAAAGTCAAAAGATTAAATGTTAAAATTTCATCAATATTGACCATTTTTTCAACGTTCGACTGGTCCGGGGTCATCGTTTTTCATCAGAAAATGGATTTTTTGGACTCTACCAAAAATGATTCAAAATGTCATTTGGATCGGGCCTCATGTTGAATAACCACTTTTTAAACCCTAACAGTGACCAAAATTGCCATTTTTACAGAGTTTTGCTTACTCAAAATCTTCAATTTTGACCAATTTCATGCACAGAAATGACTTTAAACACACTTATTGTAGTTGAAAAAGCAATAACTCACATCCAACCGTCATTTAAAGTCAAAAGATTAAATGTTAAAATTTCATCAATATTGACCACTTTTTTCAACGTTCAACTGGTCCGGGGTAATCGTTTTTCATCAGAAAATTGATTTTTTGGACTCTACCAAAAATGATTCAAAATGTCATTTGGATCGGGCCTCATGTTGAATAACCACTTTTTAAACCCTCACGGTGACCAAAATTGCCATTTTTACAGAGTTTTGCTTACTCAAAATCTTCAATTTTGACCAATTTCAGGCACAGAAATGACTTTAAACACACTTATTTTAGTTGAAAAAGTAATAACTCACATCCAACCGTCATTTAAAGTCAAAAGATTAAATGTTAAAATTTCATCAATATTGACCATTTTTTCAACGTTCGACTGGTCCGGGGTCATCGTTTTTCATCAGAAAATTGATTTTTTGGACTCTACCAAAAATGATTCAAAATGTCATTTGGATCGGGCCTCATGTTGAATAACCACTTTTTAAACCCTCACAGTGACCAAAATTGCCATTTTTACAGAGTTTTGCTTACTCAAAATCTTCAATTTTGACCAATTTCAGGCACAGAAATGACTTTAAACACACTTATTTTAGTTGAAAAAGTAATAACTCACATCCAACCGTCATTTAAAGTCAAAAGATTAAATATCAATATTTCATCAATATTGACCATTTTTTCAACGTTCGACTGGTCCGGGGTCATCGTTTTTCATCAGAAAATTGATTTGTTGGACTCTACCAAAAATGATTCAAAATGTCATTTGGACCGGGCCTCATGTTGAATAACCACTTTTTAAACCCTCACAGTGACCAAAATTGCCATTTTTACAGAGTTTTGCTTACTCAAAATCTTCAATTTTGACCAATTTCAGGCACAGAAATGACTTTAAACACACTTATTTTAGTTGAAAAAGTAATAACTCACATCCAACCGTCATTTAAAGTCAAAAGATTAAATGTTAAAATTTCATCAATATTGACCATTTTTTCAACGTTCGACTGGTCCGGGGTCATCGTTTTTCATCAGAAAATTGATTTTTTGGACTCTACCAAAAATGATTCAAAATGTCATTTGGATCGGGCCTCATGTTGAATAACCACTTTTTAAACCCTCACAGTGACCAAAACTGCAATTTTTACAGAGTTTTGCTTACTCAAAATCTTCAATTTTGACCAATTTCAGGCACAGAAATGACTTTAAACACACTTATTTTAGCTGAAAAAGTAATAACTCACAACCAACCGTCATTTAAAGTCAAAAGATTAAATATTAAAATTTCATCAATATTGACCATTTTTTCAACGTTCGACTGGTCCGGGGTCATCGTTTTTCATCAGAAAATTGATTTTTTGGACTCTACCAAAAATGATTCAAAATGTCATTTGGATCGGGCCTCATGTTGAATAACCACTTTTTAAACCCTCACAGTGACCAAAATTGCCATTTTTACAGAGTTTTGCTTACTCAAAATCTTCAATTTTGACCAATTTCAGGCACAGAAATGACTTTAAACACACTTATTTTAGTTGAAAAAGTAATAACTCACATCCAACCGTCATTTAAAGTCAAAAGATTAAATGTTAAAATTTCATCAATATTGACCATTTTTTCAACGTTCGACTGGTCCGGGGTAATCGTTTTTCATCAGAAAATGGATTTTTTGGACTCTACCAAAAATGATTCAAAATGTCATTTGGATCGGGCCTCATGTTGAATAACCACTTTTTAAACCCTCACGGTGACCAAAATTGCCATTTTTACAGAGTTTTGCTTACTCAAAATCTTCAATTTTGACCAATTTCAGGCACAGAAATGACTTTAAACACACTTATTTTAGTTGAGAAAGTAATAACTCACATCCAACCGTCATTTAAAGTCAAAAGATTAAATGTTAAAATTTCATCAATATTGACCATTTTTTCAACGTTCGACTGGTCCGGGGTCATCGTTTTTCATCAGAAAATGGATTTTTTGGACTCTACCAAAAATGATTCAAAATGTCATTTGGATCGGGCCTCATGTTGAATAACCACTTTTTAAACCCTAACAGTGACCAAAATTGCCATTTTTACAGAGTTTTGCTTACTCAAAATCTTCAATTTTGACCAATTTCATGCACAGAAATGACTTTAAACACACTTATTGTAGTTGAAAAAGCAATAACTCACATCCAACCGTCATTTAAAGTCAAAAGATTAAATGTTAAAATTTCATCAATATTGACCACTTTTTTCAACGTTCAACTGGTCCGGGGTCATCGTTTTTCATCAGAAAATTGATTTTTTTTGGACTCTACCAAAAATGATTCAAAATGTCATTTGGATCGGGCCTCATGTTGAATAACCAGTTTTTTAAACCCTCACAGCGACCAAAATTGCCATTTTTACAGAGTTTTGCTTACTCAAAATCTTCAATTTTGACCAATTTCAGGCACAGAAATGACTTTAAACACACTTATTTTAGTTGCAAAAGTAATAACTCACATCCAACCGTCATTTAAAGTCAAAAGATTAAATGTTAAAATTTCATCAATATTGACCATTTTTTCAACGTTCGACTGGTCCGGGGTAATCGTTTTTCATCAGAAAATGGATTTTTTGGACTCTACCAAAAATGATTCAAAATGTCATTTGGATCGGGCCTCATGTTGAATAACCACTTTTTAAACCCTCACGGTGACCAAAATTGCCATTTTTACAGAGTTTTGCTTACTCAAAATCTTCAATTTTGACCAATTTCAGGCACAGAAATGACTTTAAACACACTTATTTTAGTTGAAAAAGTAATAACTCACATCCAACCGTCATTTAAAGTCAAAAGATTAAATGTTAAAATTTCATCAATATTGACCATTTTTTCAACGTTCGACTGGTCCGGGGTCATCGTTTTTCATCAGAAAATTGATTTTTTGGACTCTACCAAAAATGATTCAAAATGTCATTTGGATCGGGCCTCATGTTGAATAACCACTTTTTAAACCCTCACAGTGACCAAAATTGCCATTTTTACAGAGTTTTGCTTACTCAAAATCTTCAATTTTGACCAATTTCAGGCACAGAAATGACTTTAAACACACTTATATTAGTTGAAAAAGTAATAACTCACATCCAACCGTCATTTAAAGTCAAAAGATTAAATGTTAAAATTTCATCAATATTGACCATTTTTTCAACGTTCGACTGGTCCGGGGTTATCGTTTTTCATCAGAAAATTGATTTTTTGGACTCTACCAAAAATGATTCAAAATGTCATTTGGATCGGGCCTCATGTTGAATAACCACTTTTTAAACCCTCACAGTGACCAAAAGTGCCATTTTTACAGAGTTTTGCTTACTCAAAATCTTCAATTTTGACCAATTTCAGGCACAGAAATGACTTTAAACACACTTATTTTAGTTGAAAAAGTAATAACTCACATCCAACCGTCATTTAAAGTCAAAAGATTAAATGTTAAAATTTCATCAATATTGACCATTTTTTCAACGTTCGACTGGTCCGGGGTCATCGTTTTTCATCAGAAAATGGATTTTTTGGACTCTACCAAAAATGATTCAAAATGTCATTTGGATCAGGCCTCATGTTGAATAACCACTTTTTAAACCCTCACAGTGACCAAAACTGCCATTTTTACAGAGTTTTGCTTACTCAAAATCTTCAATTTTGACCAATTTCAGGCACAGAAATGACTTTAAACACACTTATTTTAGTTGAAAAAGTAATAACTCACATCCAACCGCCATTTAAAGTCAAAAGATTAAATGTTAAAATTTCATCAATATTGACCATTTTTTCAACGTTCGACTGGTCCGGGGTCATCGTTTTTCATCAGAAAATTGATTTTTTGGACTCTACCAAAAATGATTCAAAATGTCATTTGGATCGGGCCTCATGTTGAATAACCACTTTTTAAACCCTCACAGTGACCAAAACTGCCATTTTTACAGAGTTTTGCTTACTCAAAATCTTCAATTTTGACCAATTTCAGGCACAGAAATGACTTTAAACACACTTATTTTAGTTGAAAAAGTAATAACTCACATCCAACCGTCATTTAAAGTCAAAAGATTAAATGTTAAAATTTCATCAATATTGACCATTTTTTCAACGTTCGACTGGTCCGGGGTCATCGTTTTTCATCAGAAAATTGATTTTTTGGACTCTACCAAAAATGAATCAAAATGTCATTTGGATCGGGCCTCATGTTGAATAACCACTTTTTAAACCCTCACAGTGACCAAAATTGCCATTTTTACAGAGTTTTGCTTACTCAAAATCTTCAATTTTGACCAATTTCAGGCACAGAAATGACTTTAAACACACTTATTTTAGTTGAAAAAGTAATAACTCACATCCAACCGTCATTTAAAGTCAAAAGATTAAATGTTAAAATTTCATCAATATTGACCATTTTTTCAATGTTCGACTGGTCCGGGGTCATCGTTTTTCATCAGAAAATGGATTTTTTGGACTCTACCAAAAATGATTCAAAATGTCATTTGGATCGGGCCTCATGTTGAATAACCACTTTTTAAACCCTCATAGTGACCAAAACTGCCATTTTTACAGAGTTTTGCTTACTCAAAATCTTCAATTTTGACCAATTTCAGGCACAGAAATGACTTTAAACACACTTATTTTAGTTGAAAAAGTAATAACTCACATCCAACCATCATGTAAAGTCAAAAGATTATATGTTAAAATTTCATCAATATTGACCATTTTTTCAACGTTCGACTGGTCCGGGGTCATCGTTTTTCATCAGAAAATTGATTTTTTGGATTTTACCAAAAATGATTCAAAATGTCATTTGGATCGGGCCTCATGTTGAATAACCACTTTTTAAACCCTCACAGTGACCAAAATTGCCATTTTTACAGAGTTTTGCTTACTCAAAATCTTCAATTTTGACCAATTTCAGGCACAGAAATGACTTTAAACACACTTATTTTAGTTGAAAAAGTAATAACTCACATCCAACCGTCATTTAAAGTCAAAAGATTAAATGTTAAAATTTCATCAATATTGACCATTTTTTCAACGTTCGACTGGTCCGGGGTCATCGTTTTTCATCAGAAAATTGATTTTTTGGACTCTACCAAAAATAATTCAAAATGTCATTTGGATCTGGCCTCATGTTGAATAACCACTTTTTAAACCCTCACAGTGACCAAAACTGCCATTTTTACAGAGTTTTGCTTACTCAAAATCTTCAATTTTGACCAATTTCAGGCACAGAAATTACTTTAAACACACTTATTTTAGTTGAAAAAGTAATAACTCACATCCAACCGTCATTTAAAGTCAAAAGATTAAATATTAATATTTCATCAATATTGACCATTTTTTCAACGTTCGACTGGTCCGGGGTCATCGTTTTTCATCAGAAAATAGATTTTTTGGACTCTACCAAAAATGATTCAAAATGTCATTTGGACCGGGCCTCATGTTGAATAACCACTTTTTAAACCCTCACATTGACCAAAATTGCCATTTTTACAGAGTTTTGCTTACTCAAAATCTTCAATTTTGACCAATTTCAGGCACAGAAATGACTTTAAACACACTTATTTTAGTTGAAAAAGTAATAACTCACATCCAACCGTCATTTAAAGTCAAAAGATTAAATGTTAAAATTTCATCAATATTGACCATTTTTTCAACGTTTGACTGGTCCGGGGTCATCGTTTTTCATCAGAAAATTGCTTTTTTGGACTCTACCAAAAATGATTCAAAATGTCATTTGGATCGGGCCTCATGTTGAATAACCACTTTTTAAACCCTCACAGTGACCAAAACTGCAATTTTTACAGAGTTTTGCTTACTCAAAATCTTCAATTTTGACCAATTTCAGGCACAGAAATGACTTTAAACACACTTATTTTAGTTGAAAAAGTAATAACTCACATCCAACCATCATGTAAAGTCAAAAGATTATATGTTAAAATTTCATCAATATTGACCATTTTTTCAACGTTCGACTGGTCCGGGGTCATCGTTTTTCATCAGAAAATTGATTTTTTGGATTTTACCAAAAATGATTCAAAATGTCATTTGGATCGGGCCTCATGTTGAATAACCACTTTTTAAACCCTCACATTGACCAAAATTGCCATTTTTACAGAGTTTTGCTTACTCAAAATCTTCAATTTTGACCAATTTCAGGCACAGAAATGACTTTAAACACACTTATTTTAGTTGAAAAAGTAATAACTCACATCCAACCGTCATTTAAAGTCAAAAGATTAAATGTTAAAATTTCATCAATATTGACCATTTTTTCAACGTTCGACTGGTCCGGGGTCATCGTTTTTCATCAGAAAATTGATTTTTTGGACTCTACCAAAAATAATTCAAAATGTCATTTGGATCTGGCCTCATGTTGAATAACCACTTTTTAAACCCTCACAGTGACCAAAACTGCCATTTTTACAGAGTTTTGCTTACTCAAAATCTTCAATTTTGACCAATTTCAGGCACAGAAATTACTTTAAACACACTTATTTTAGTTGAAAAAGTAATAACTCACATCCAACCGTCATTTAAAGTCAAAAGATTAAATATTAATATTTCATCAATATTGACCATTTTTTCAACGTTCGACTGGTCCGGGGTCATCGTTTTTCATCAGAAAATAGATTTTTTGGACTCTACCAAAAATGATTCAAAATGTCATTTGGACCGGGCCTCATGTTGAATAACCACTTTTTAAACCCTCACATTGACCAAAATTGCCATTTTTACAGAGTTTTGCTTACTCAAAATCTTCAATTTTGACCAATTTCAGGCACAGAAATGACTTTAAACACACTTATTTTAGTTGAAAAAGTAATAACTCACATCCAACCGTCATTTAAAGTCAAAAGATTAAATGTTAAAATTTCATCAATATTGACCATTTTTTCAACGTTTGACTGGTCCGGGGTCATCGTTTTTCATCAGAAAATTGCTTTTTTGGACTCTACCAAAAATGATTCAAAATGTCATTTGGATCGGGCCTCATGTTGAATAACCACTTTTTAAACCCTCACAGTGACCAAAACTGCAATTTTTACAGAGTTTTGCTTACTCAAAATCTTCAATTTTGACCAATTTCAGGCACAGAAATGACTTTAAACACACTTATTTTAGTTGAAAAAGTAATAACTCACATCCAACCGTCATTTAAAGTCAAAAGATTAAATATTAAAATTTCATTAATATTGACCATTTTTTCAACGTTCGACTGGTCCGGGGTCATCGTTTTTCATCAGAAAATGGATTTTTTGGACTCTACCAAAAATGATTCAAAATGTCATTTGGATCGGGCCTCATGTTGAATAACCACTTTTTAAACCCTCACAGTGACCAAAATTGCCATTTTTACAGAGTTTTGCTTACTCAAAATCTTCAATTTTGACCAATTTCAGGCACAGAAATGACTTTAAACACACTTATTTTAGTTGAAAAAGTAATAACTCACATCCAACCGTCATTTAAAGTCAAAAGATTAAATGTTAAAATTTCATCAATATTGACCATTTTTTCAACGTTCGACTGGTCCGGGGTCATCGTTTTTCATCAGAAAATTGATTTTTTGGACTCTACCAAAAATGATTCAAAATGTCATTTGGACCGGGCCTCATGTTGAATAACCACTTTTTAAACCCTCACAGTGACCAAAATTGCCATTTTTACAGAGTTTTGCTTACTCAAAATCTTCAATTTTGACCAATTTCAGGCACAGAAATGACTTTAAACACACTTATTTTAGTTGAAAAAGTAATAACTCACATCCAACCGTCATTTAAAGTCAAAAGATTAAATGTTAAAATTTCATCAATATTGACCATTTTTTCAACGTTCGACTGGTCCGGGGTCATCGTTTTTCATCAGAAAATTGATTTTTTGGACTCTACCAAAAATGATTCAAAATGTCATTTGGATCAGGCCTCATGTTGAATAACCACTTTTTAAACCCTCACAGTGACCAAAACTGCCATTTTTACAGAGTTTTGCTTACTCAAAATCTTCAATTTTGACCAATTTCAGGCACAGAAATGACTTTAAACACACTTATTTTAGTTGAAAAAGTAATAACTCACATCCAACCATCATTTAAAATCTAAAGATTAAATGTTAAAATTCCATCAATATTGACCATTTTTTCAATGTTCGACTGGTCCGGGGTCATCGTTTTTCATCAGAAAATGGATTTTTTGGACTCTACCAAAAATGATTCAAAATGTCATTTGGATCGGGCCTCATGTTGAATAACCACTTTTTAAACCCTCATAGTGACCAAAACTGCCATTTTTACAGAGTTTTGCTTACTCAAAATCTTCAATTTTGACCAATTTCAGGCACAGAAATGACTTTAAACACACTTATTTTAGTTGAAAAAGTAATAACTCACATCCAACCATCATGTAAAGTCAAAAGATTATATGTTAAAATTTCATCAATATTGACCATTTTTTCAACGTTCGACTGGTCCGGGGTCATCGTTTTTCATCAGAAAATTGATTTTTTGGACTCTACCAAAAATGATTCAAAATGTCATTTGGATCGGGCCTCATGTTGAATAACCACTTTTTAAACCCTCACAGTGACCAAAATTGCCATTTTTACAGAGTTTTGCTTACTCAAAATCTTCAATTTTGACCAATTTCAGGCACAGAAATGACTTTAAACACACTTATTTTAGTTGAAAAAGTAATAACTCACATCCAACCGTCATTTAAAGTCAAAAGATTAAATGTTAAAATTTCATCAATATTGACCATTTTTTCAACGTTCGACTGGTCCGGGGTCATCGTTTTTCATCAGAAAATTGATTTTTTGGACTCTACCAAAAATAATTCAAAATGTCATTTGGATCTGGCCTCATGTTGAATAACCACTTTTTAAACCCTCACAGTGACCAAAACTGCCATTTTTACAGAGTTTTGCTTACTCAAAATCTTCAATTTTGACCAATTTCAGGCACAGAAATGACTTTAAACACACTTATTTTAGTTGAAAAAGTAATAACTCACATCCAACCGTCATTTAAAGTCAAAAGATTAAATATTAATATTTCATCAATATTGACCATTTTTTCAACGTTCGACTGGTCCGGGGTCATCGTTTTTCATCAGAAAATTGATTTTTTGGACTCTGCCAAAAATGATTCAAAATGTCATTTGGACCGGGCCTCATGTTGAATAACCACTTTTTAAACCCTCACAGTGACCAAAATTGCCATTTTTACAGAGTTTTGCTTACTCAAAATCTTCAATTTTGACCAATTTCAGGCACAGAAATGACTTTAAACACACTTATTTTAGTTGAAAAAGTAATAACTCACATCCAACCGTCATTTAAAGTCAAAAGATTAAATGTTAAAATTTCATCAATATTGACCATTTTTTCAACGTTCGACTGGTCCGGGGTCATCGTTTTTCATCAGAAAATTGATTTTTTGGACTCTACCAAAAATGATTCAAAATGTCATTTGGATCAGGCCTCATGTTGAATAACCACTTTTTAAACCCTCACAGTGACCAAAACTGCCATTTTTACAGAGTTTTGCTTACTCAAAATCTTCAATTTTGACCAATTTCAGGCACAGAAATGACTTTAAACACACTTATTTTAGTTGAAAAAGTAATAACTCACATCCAACCGTCATTTAAAGTCAAAAGATTAAATGTTAAAATTTCATCAATATTGACCATTTTTTCAACGTTCGACTGGTCCGGGGTCATCGTTTTTCATCAGAAAATTGCTTTTTTGGACTCTACCAAAAATGATTCAAAATGTCATTTGGATCGGGCCTCATGTTGAATAACCACTTTTTAAACCCTCACAGTGACCAAAACTGCAATTTTTACAGAGTTTTGCTTACTCAAAATCTTCAATTTTGACCAATTTCAGGCACAGAAATGACTTTAAACACACTTATTTTAGTTGAAAAAGTAATAACTCACATCCAACCGTCATTTAAAGTCAAAAGATTAAATATCAATATTTCATCAATATTGACCATTTTTTCAACGTTCGACTGGTCCGGGGTCATCGTTTTTCATCAGAAAATTGATTTTTTGGACTCTACCAAAAATGATTCAAAATGTCATTTGGACCGGGCCTCATGTTGAATAACCACTTTTTAAACCCTCACAGTGACCAAAATTGCCATTTTTACAGAGTTTTGCTTACTCAAAATCTTCAATTTTGACCAATTTCAGGCACAGAAATGACTTTAAACACACTTATTTTAGTTGAAAAAGTAATAACTCACATCCAACCGTCATTTAAAGTCAAAAGATTAAATGTTAAAATTTCATCAATATTGACCATTTTTTCAACGTTCGACTGGTCCGGGGTCATCGTTTTTCATCAGAAAATTGATTTTTTGGACTCTACCAAAAATGATTCAAAATGTCATTTGGATCAGGCCTCATGTTGAATAACCACTTTTTAAACCCTCACAGTGACCAAAACTGCCATTTTTACAGAGTTTTGCTTACTCAAAATCTTCAATTTTGACCAATTTCAGGCACAGAAATGACTTTAAACACACTTATTTTAGTTGAAAAAGTAATAACTCACATCCAACCGTCATTTAAAGTCAAAAGATTAAATGTTAAAATTTCATCAATATTGACCATTTTTTCAACGTTCGACTGGTCCGGGGTCATCGTTTTTCATCAGAAAATTGATTTTTTGGACTCTACCAAAAATGATTCAAAATGTCATTTGGATCAGGCCTCATGTTGAATAACCACTTTTTAAACCCTCACAGTGACCAAAACTGCCATTCTTACAGAGTTTTGCTTACTCAAAATCTTCAATTTTGACCAATTTCAGGCACAGAAATGACTTTAAACACACTTATTTTAGTTGAAAAAGTAATAACTCACATCCAACCGTCATTTAAAGTCAAAAGATTAAATGTTAAAATTTCATCAATATTGACCATTTTTTCAACGTTCGACTGGTCCGGGGTCATCGTTTTTCATCAGAAAATTGATTTTTTGGACTCTACCAAAAATGATTCAAAATGTCATTTGGATCAGGCCTCATGTTGAATAACCACTTTTTAAACCCTCACAGTGACCAAAACTGCCATTTTTACAGAGTTTTGCTTACTCAAAATCTTCAATTTTGACCAATTTCAGGCACAGAAATGACTTTAAACACACTTATTTTAGTTGAAAAAGTAATAACTCACATCCAACCGTCATTTAAAGTCAAAAGATTAAATGTTAAAATTTCATCAATATTGACCATTTTTTCAACGTTCGACTGGTCCGGGGTCATCGTTTTTCATCAGAAAATAGATTTTTTGGACTCTACCAAAAATGATTCAAAATGTCATTTGGACCGGGCCTCATGTTGAATAACCACTTTTTAAACCCTCACATTGACCAAAATTGCCATTTTTACAGAGTTTTGCTTACTCAAAATCTTCAATTTTGACCAATTTCAGGCACAGAAATGACTTTAAACACACTTATTTTAGTTGAAAAAGTAATAACTCACATCCAACCGTCATTTAAAGTCAAAAGATTAAATGTTAAAATTTCATCAATATTGACCATTTTTTCAACGTTTGACTGGTCCGGGGTCATCGTTTTTCATCAGAAAATTGCTTTTTTGGACTCTACCAAAAATGATTCAAAATGTCATTTGGATCGGGCCTCATGTTGAATAACCACTTTTTAAACCCTCACAGTGACCAAAACTGCAATTTTTACAGAGTTTTGCTTACTCAAAATCTTCAATTTTGACCAATTTCAGGCACAGAAATGACTTTAAACACACTTATTTTAGTTGAAAAAGTAATAACTCACATCCAACCGTCATTTAAAGTCAAAAGATTAAATATTAAAATTTCATTAATATTGACCATTTTTTCAACGTTCGACTGGTCCGGGGTCATCGTTTTTCATCAGAAAATGGATTTTTTGGACTCTACCAAAAATGATTCAAAATGTCATTTGGATCGGGCCTCATGTTGAATAACCACTTTTTAAACCCTCACAGTGACCAAAATTGCCATTTTTACAGAGTTTTGCTTACTCAAAATCTTCAATTTTGACCAATTTCAGGCACAGAAATGACTTTAAACACACTCATTTTAGTTGAAAAAGTAATAACTCACATCCAACCGTCATTTAAAGTCAAAAGATTAAATGTTAAAATTTCATCAATATTGACCATTTTTTCAACGTTCGACTGGTCCGGGGTCATCGTTTTTCATCAGAAAATTGATTTTTTGGACTCTACCAAAAATGATTCAAAATGTCATTTGGACCGGGCCTCATGTTGAATAACCACTTTTTAAACCCTCACAGTGACCAAAATTGCCATTTTTACAGAGTTTTGCTTACTCAAAATCTTCAATTTTGACCAATTTCAGGCACAGAAATGACTTTAAACACACTTATTTTAGTTGAAAAAGTAATAACTCACATCCAACCGTCATTTAAAGTCAAAAGATTAAATGTTAAAATTTCATCAATATTGACCATTTTTTCAACGTTCGACTGGTCCGGGGTCATCGTTTTTCATCAGAAAATTGATTTTTTGGACTCTACCAAAAATGATTCAAAATGTCATTTGGATCAGGCCTCATGTTGAATAACCACTTTTTAAACCCTCACAGTGACCAAAACTGCCATTTTTACAGAGTTTTGCTTACTCAAAATCTTCAATTTTGACCAATTTCAGGCACAGAAATGACTTTAAACACACTTATTTTAGTTGAAAAAGTAATAACTCACATCCAACCGTCATTTAAAGTCAAAAGATTAAATGTTAAAATTCCATCAATATTGACCATTTTTTCAATGTTCGACTGGTCCGGGGTCATCGTTTTTCATCAGAAAATGGATTTTTTGGACTCTACCAAAAATGATTCAAAATGTCATTTGGATCGGGCCTCATGTTGAATAACCACTTTTTAAACCCTCATAGTGACCAAAACTGCCATTTTTACAGAGTTTTGCTTACTCAAAATCTTCAATTTTGACCAATTTCAGGCACAGAAATGACTTTAAACACACTTATTTTAGTTGAAAAAGTAATAACTCACATCCAACCATCATGTAAAGTCAAAAGATTATATGTTAAAATTTCATCAATATTGACCATTTTTTCAACGTTCGACTGGTCCGGGGTCATCGTTTTTCATCAGAAAATTGATTTTTTGGACTCTACCAAAAATGATTCAAAATGTCATTTGGATCGGGCCTCATGTTGAATAACCACTTTTTAAACCCTCACAGTGACCAAAATTGCCATTTTTACAGAGTTTTGCTTACTCAAAATCTTCAATTTTGACCAATTTCAGGCACAGAAATGACTTTAAACACACTTATTTTAGTTGAAAAAGTAATAACTCACATCCAACCGTCATTTAAAGTCAAAAGATTAAATGTTAAAATTTCATCAATATTGACCATTTTTTCAACGTTCGACTGGTCCGGGGTCATCGTTTTTCATCAGAAAATAGATTTTTTGGACTCTACCAAAAATGATTCAAAATGTCATTTGGACCGGGCCTCATGTTGAATAACCACTTTTTAAACCCTCACATTGACCAAAATTGCCATTTTTACAGAGTTTTGCTTACTCAAAATCTTCAATTTTGACCAATTTCAGGCACAGAAATGACTTTAAACACACTTATTTTAGTTGAAAAAGTAATAACTCACATCCAACCGTCATTTAAAGTCAAAAGATTAAATGTTAAAATTTCATCAATATTGACCATTTTTTCAACGTTTGACTGGTCCGGGGTCATCGTTTTTCATCAGAAAATTGCTTTTTTGGACTCTACCAAAAATGATTCAAAATGTCATTTGGATCGGGCCTCATGTTGAATAACCACTTTTTAAACCCTCACAGTGACCAAAACTGCAATTTTTACAGAGTTTTGCTTACTCAAAATCTTCAATTTTGACCAATTTCAGGCACAGAAATGACTTTAAACACACTTATTTTAGTTGAAAAAGTAATAACTCACATCCAACCGTCATTTAAAGTCAAAAGATTAAATATTAAAATTTCATTAATATTGACCATTTTTTCAACGTTCGACTGGTCCGGGGTCATCGTTTTTCATCAGAAAATGGATTTTTTGGACTCTACCAAAAATGATTCAAAATGTCATTTGGATCGGGCCTCATGTTGAATAACCACTTTTTAAACCCTCACAGTGACCAAAATTGCCATTTTTACAGAGTTTTGCTTACTCAAAATCTTCAATTTTGACCAATTTCAGGCACAGAAATGACTTTAAACACACTTATTTTAGTTGAAAAAGTAATAACTCACATCCAACCGTCATTTAAAGTCAAAAGATTAAATGTTAAAATTTCATCAATATTGACCATTTTTTCAACGTTCGACTGGTCCGGGGTCATCGTTTTTCATCAGAAAATTGATTTTTTGGACTCTACCAAAAATGATTCAAAATGTCATTTGGACCGGGCCTCATGTTGAATAACCACTTTTTAAACCCTCACAGTGACCAAAATTGCCATTTTTACAGAGTTTTGCTTACTCAAAATCTTCAATTTTGACCAATTTCAGGCACAGAAATGACTTTAAACACACTTATTTTAGTTGAAAAAGTAATAACTCACATCCAACCGTCATTTAAAGTCAAAAGATTAAATGTTAAAATTTCATCAATATTGACCATTTTTTCAACGTTCGACTGGTCCGGGGTCATCGTTTTTCATCAGAAAATTGCTTTTTTGGACTCTACCAAAAATGATTCAAAATGTCATTTGGATCGGGCCTCATGTTGAATAACCACTTTTTAAACCCTCACAGTGACCAAAACTGCAATTTTTACAGAGTTTTGCTTACTCAAAATCTTCAATTTTGACCAATTTCAGGCACAGAAATGACTTTAAACACACTTATTTTAGTTGAAAAAGTAATAACTCACATCCAACCGTCATTTAAAGTCAAAAGATTAAATATTAAAATTTCATTAATATTGACCATTTTTTCAACGTTCGACTGGTCCGGGGTCATCGTTTTTCATCAGAAAATGGATTTTTTGGACTCTACCAAAAATGATTCAAAATGTCATTTGGATCGGGCCTCATGTTGAATAACCACTTTTTAAACCCTCACAGTGACCAAAATTGCCATTTTTACAGAGTTTTGCTTACTCAAAATCTTCAATTTTGACCAATTTCAGGCACAGAAATGACTTTAAACACACTTATTTTAGTTGAAAAAGTAATAACTCACATCCAACCGTCATTTAAAGTCAAAAGATTAAATGTTAAAATGTCATCAATATTGACCATTTTTTCAACGTTCGACTGGTCCGGGGTCATCGTTTTTCATCAGAAAATTGATTTTTTGGACTCTACCAAAAATGATTCAAAATGTCATTTGGACCGGGCCTCATGTTGAATAACCACTTTTTAAACCCTCACAGTGACCAAAATTGCCATTTTTACAGAGTTTTGCTTACTCAAAATCTTCAATTTTGACCAATTTCAGGCACAGAAATGACTTTAAACACACTTATTTTAGTTGAAAAAGTAATAACTCACATCCAACCGTCATTTAAAGTCAAAAGATTAAATGTTAAAATTTCATCAATATTGACCATTTTTTCAACGTTCGACTGGTCCGGGGTCATCGTTTTTCATCAGAAAATTGATTTTTTGGACTCTACCAAAAATGATTCAAAATGTCATTTGGATCAGGCCTCATGTTGAATAACCACTTTTTAAACCCTCACAGTGACCAAAACTGCCATTTTTACAGAGTTTTGCTTACTCAAAATCTTCAATTTTGACCAATTTCAGGCACAGAAATGACTTTAAACACACTTATTTTAGTTGAAAAAGTAATAACTCACATCCAACCGTCATTTAAAGTCAAAAGATTAAATGTTAAAATTCCATCAATATTGACCATTTTTTCAATGTTCGACTGGTCCGGGGTCATCGTTTTTCATCAGAAAATGGATTTTTTGGACTCTACCAAAAATGATTCAAAATGTCATTTGGATCGGGCCTCATGTTGAATAACCACTTTTTAAACCCTCATAGTGACCAAAACTGCCATTTTTACAGAGTTTTGCTTACTCAAAATCTTCAATTTTGACCAATTTCAGGCACAGAAATGACTTTAAACACACTTATTTTAGTTGAAAAAGTAATAACTCACATCCAACCATCATGTAAAGTCAAAAGATTATATGTTAAAATTTCATCAATATTGACCATTTTTTCAACGTTCGACTGGTCCGGGGTCATCGTTTTTCATCAGAAAATTGATTTTTTGGACTCTACCAAAAATGATTCAAAATGTCATTTGGATCGGGCCTCATGTTGAATAACCACTTTTTAAACCCTCACAGTGACCAAAATTGCCATTTTTACAGAGTTTTGCTTACTCAAAATCTTCAATTTTGACCAATTTCAGGCACAGAAATGACTTTAAACACACTTATTTTAGTTGAAAAAGTAATAACTCACATCCAACCGTCATTTAAAGTCAAAAGATTAAATGTTAAAATTTCATCAATATTGACCATTTTTTCAACGTTCGACTGGTCCGGGGTCATCGTTTTTCATCAGAAAATTGATTTTTTGGACTCTACCAAAAATAATTCAAAATGTCATTTGGATCTGGCCTCATGTTGAATAACCACTTTTTAAACCCTCACAGTGACCAAAACTGCCATTTTTACAGAGTTTTGCTTACTCAAAATCTTCAATTTTGACCAATTTCAGGCACAGAAATGACTTTAAACACACTTATTTTAGTTGAAAAAGTAATAACTCACATCCAACCGTCATTTAAAGTCAAAAGATTAAATATTAATATTTCATCAATATTGACCATTTTTTCAACGTTCGACTGGTCCGGGGTCATCGTTTTTCATCAGAAAATTGATTTTTTGGACTCTACCAAAAATGATTCAAAATGTCATTTGGACCGGGCCTCATGTTGAATAACCACTTTTTAAACCCTCACAGTGACCAAAATTGCCATTTTTACAGAGTTTTGCTTACTCAAAATCTTCAATTTTGACCAATTTCAGGCACAGAAATGACTTTAAACACACTTATTTTAGTTGAAAAAGTAATAACTCACATCCAACCGTCATTTAAAGTCAAAAGATTAAATGTTAAAATTTCATCAATATTGACCATTTTTTCAACGTTCGACTGGTCCGGGGTCATCGTTTTTCATCAGAAAATTGATTTTTTGGACTCTACCAAAAATGATTCAAAATGTCATTTGGATCAGGCCTCATGTTGAATAACCACTTTTTAAACCCTCACAGTGACCAAAACTGCCATTTTTACAGAGTTTTGCTTACTCAAAATCTTCAATTTTGACCAATTTCAGGCACAGAAATGACTTTAAACACACTTATTTTAGTTGAAAAAGTAATAACTCACATCCAACCGTCATTTAAAGTCAAAAGATTAAATGTTAAAATTTCATCAATATTGACCATTTTTTCAACATTCGACTGGTCCGGGGTCATCGTTTTTCATCAGAAAATTGCTTTTTTGGACTCTACCAAAAATGATTCAAAATGTCATTTGGATCGGGCCTCATGTTGAATAACCACTTTTTAAACCCTCACAGTGACCAAAACTGCAATTTTTACAGAGTTTTGCTTACTCAAAATCTTCAATTTTGACCAATTTCAGGCACAGAAATGACTTTAAACACACTTATTTTAGTTGAAAAAGTAATAACTCACATCCAACCGTCATTTAAAGTCAAAAGATTAAATGTTAAAATTTCATCAATATTGACCATTTTTTCAACGTTCGACTGGTCCGGGTCATCGTTTTTCATCAGAAAATTGATTTTTTGGACTCTACCAAAAATGATTCAAAATGTCATTTGGATCAGGCCTTATGTTGAATAACCACTTTTTAAACCCTCACAGTGACCAAAACTGCCATTTTTACAGAGTTTTGCTTACTCAAAATCTTCAATTTTGACCAATTTCAGGCACAGAAATGACTTTAAACACACTTATTTTAGTTGAAAAAGTAATAACTCACATCCAACCGTCATTTAAAGTCAAAAGATTAAATGTTAAAATTTCATCAATATTGACCATTTTTTCAACGTTCGACTGGTCCGGGGTCATCGTTTTTCATCAGAAAATTGATTTTTTGGACTCTACCAAAAATGATTCAAAATGTCATTTGGATCAGGCCTCATGTTGAATAACCACTTTTTAAACCCTCACAGTGACCAAAACTGCCATTTTTACAGAGTTTTGCTTACTCAAAATCTTCAATTTTGACCAATTTCAGGCACAGAAATGACTTTAAACAGTCTTATTTTAGTTGAAAAAGTAATAACTCACATCCAACCGTCATTTAAAGTCAAAAGATTAAATGTTAAAATTTCATCAATATTGACCATTTTTTCAACGTTCGACTGGTCCGGGGTCATCGTTTTTCATCAGAAAATTGCTTTTTTGGACTCTACCAAAAATGATTCAAAATGTCATTTGGATCGGGCCTCATGTTGAATAACCACTTTTTAAACCCTCACAGTGACCAAAACTGCAATTTTTACAGAGTTTTGCTTACTCAAAATCTTCAATTTTGACCAATTTCAGGCACAGAAATGACTTTAAACACACTTATTTTAGTTGAAAAAGTAATAACTCACATCCAACCGTCATTTAAAGTCAAAAGATTAAATATTAAAATTTCATTAATATTGACCATTTTTTCAACGTTCGACTGGTCCGGGGTCATCGTTTTTCATCAGAAAATGGATTTTTTGGACTCTACCAAAAATGATTCAAAATGTCATTTGGATCGGGCCTCATGTTGAATAACCACTTTTTAAACCCTCACAGTGACCAAAATTGCCATTTTTACAGAGTTTTGCTTACTCAAAATCTTCAATTTTGACCAATTTCAGGCACAGAAATGACTTTAAACACACTTATTTTAGTTGAAAAAGTAATAACTCACATCCAACCGTCATTTAAAGTCAAAAGATTAAATGTTAAAATTTCATCAATATTGACCATTTTTTCAACGTTCGACTGGTCCGGGGTCATCGTTTTTCATCAGAAAATTGATTTTTTGGACTCTACCAAAAATGATTCAAAATGTCATTTGGACCGGGCCTCATGTTGAATAACCACTTTTTAAACCCTCACAGTGACCAAAATTGCCATTTTTACAGAGTTTTGCTTACTCAAAATCTTCAATTTTGACCAATTTCAGGCACAGAAATGACTTTAAACACACTTATTTTAGTTGAAAAAGTAATAACTCACATCCAACCGTCATTTAAAGTCAAAAGATTAAATGTTAAAATTTCATCAATATTGACCATTTTTTCAACGTTCGACTGGTCCGGGGTCATCGTTTTTCATCAGAAAATTGCTTTTTTGGACTCTACCAAAAATGATTCAAAATGTCATTTGGATCGGGCCTCATGTTGAATAACCACTTTTTAAACCCTCACAGTGACCAAAACTGCAATTTTTACAGAGTTTTGCTTACTCAAAATCTTCAATTTTGACCAATTTCAGGCACAGAAATGACTTTAAACACACTTATTTTAGTTGAAAAAGTAATAACTCACATCCAACCGTCATTTAAAGTCAAAAGATTAAATATTAAAATTTCATTAATATTGACCATTTTTTCAACGTTCGACTGGTCCGGGGTCATCGTTTTTCATCAGAAAATGGATTTTTTGGACTCTACCAAAAATGATTCAAAATGTCATTTGGATCGGGCCTCATGTTGAATAACCACTTTTTAAACCCTCACAGTGACCAAAATTGCCATTTTTACAGAGTTTTGCTTACTCAAAATCTTCAATTTTGACCAATTTCAGGCACAGAAATGACTTTAAACACACTTATTTTAGTTGAAAAAGTAATAACTCACATCCAACCGTCATTTAAAGTCAAAAGATTAAATGTTAAAATGTCATCAATATTGACCATTTTTTCAACGTTCGACTGGTCCGGGGTCATCGTTTTTCATCAGAAAATTGATTTTTTGGACTCTACCAAAAATGATTCAAAATGTCATTTGGACCGGGCCTCATGTTGAATAACCACTTTTTAAACCCTCACAGTGACCAAAATTGCCATTTTTACAGAGTTTTGCTTACTCAAAATCTTCAATTTTGACCAATTTCAGGCACAGAAATGACTTTAAACACACTTATTTTAGTTGAAAAAGTAATAACTCACATCCAACCGTCATTTAAAGTCAAAAGATTAAATGTTAAAATTTCATCAATATTGACCATTTTTTCAACGTTCGACTGGTCCGGGGTCATCGTTTTTCATCAGAAAATTGATTTTTTGGACTCTACCAAAAATGATTCAAAATGTCATTTGGATCAGGCCTCATGTTGAATAACCACTTTTTAAACCCTCACAGTGACCAAAACTGCCATTTTTACAGAGTTTTGCTTACTCAAAATCTTCAATTTTGACCAATTTCAGGCACAGAAATGACTTTAAACACACTTATTTTAGTTGAAAAAGTAATAACTCACATCCAACCGTCATTTAAAGTCAAAAGATTAAATGTTAAAATTCCATCAATATTGACCATTTTTTCAATGTTCGACTGGTCCGGGGTCATCGTTTTTCATCAGAAAATGGATTTTTTGGACTCTACCAAAAATGATTCAAAATGTCATTTGGATCGGGCCTCATGTTGAATAACCACTTTTTAAACCCTCATAGTGACCAAAACTGCCATTTTTACAGAGTTTTGCTTACTCAAAATCTTCAATTTTGACCAATTTCAGGCACAGAAATGACTTTAAACACACTTATTTTAGTTGAAAAAGTAATAACTCACATCCAACCATCATGTAAAGTCAAAAGATTATATGTTAAAATTTCATCAATATTGACCATTTTTTCAACGTTCGACTGGTCCGGGGTCATCGTTTTTCATCAGAAAATTGATTTTTTGGACTCTACCAAAAATGATTCAAAATGTCATTTGGATCGGGCCTCATGTTGAATAACCACTTTTTAAACCCTCACAGTGACCAAAATTGCCATTTTTACAGAGTTTTGCTTACTCAAAATCTTCAATTTTGACCAATTTCAGGCACAGAAATGACTTTAAACACACTTATTTTAGTTGAAAAAGTAATAACTCACATCCAACCGTCATTTAAAGTCAAAAGATTAAATGTTAAAATTTCATCAATATTGACCATTTTTTCAACGTTCGACTGGTCCGGGGTCATCGTTTTTCATCAGAAAATTGATTTTTTGGACTCTACCAAAAATAATTCAAAATGTCATTTGGATCTGGCCTCATGTTGAATAACCACTTTTTAAACCCTCACAGTGACCAAAACTGCCATTTTTACAGAGTTTTGCTTACTCAAAATCTTCAATTTTGACCAATTTCAGGCACAGAAATGACTTTAAACACACTTATTTTAGTTGAAAAAGTAATAACTCACATCCAACCGTCATTTAAAGTCAAAAGATTAAATATTAATATTTCATCAATATTGACCATTTTTTCAACGTTCGACTGGTCCGGGGTCATCGTTTTTCATCAGAAAATTGATTTTTTGGACTCTACCAAAAATGATTCAAAATGTCATTTGGACCGGGCCTCATGTTGAATAACCACTTTTTAAACCCTCACAGTGACCAAAATTGCCATTTTTACAGAGTTTTGCTTACTCAAAATCTTCAATTTTGACCAATTTCAGGCACAGAAATGACTTTAAACACACTTATTTTAGTTGAAAAAGTAATAACTCACATCCAACCGTCATTTAAAGTCAAAAGATTAAATGTTAAAATTTCATCAATATTGACCATTTTTTCAACGTTCGACTGGTCCGGGGTCATCGTTTTTCATCAGAAAATTGATTTTTTGGACTCTACCAAAAATGATTCAAAATGTCATTTGGATCAGGCCTCATGTTGAATAACCACTTTTTAAACCCTCACAGTGACCAAAACTGCCATTTTTACAGAGTTTTGCTTACTCAAAATCTTCAATTTTGACCAATTTCAGGCACAGAAATGACTTTAAACACACTTATTTTAGTTGAAAAAGTAATAACTCACATCCAACCGTCATTTAAAGTCAAAAGATTAAATGTTAAAATTTCATCAATATTGACCATTTTTTCAACATTCGACTGGTCCGGGGTCATCGTTTTTCATCAGAAAATTGCTTTTTTGGACTCTACCAAAAATGATTCAAAATGTCATTTGGATCGGGCCTCATGTTGAATAACCACTTTTTAAACCCTCACAGTGACCAAAACTGCAATTTTTACAGAGTTTTGCTTACTCAAAATCTTCAATTTTGACCAATTTCAGGCACAGAAATGACTTTAAACACACTTATTTTAGTTGAAAAAGTAATAACTCACATCCAACCGTCATTTAAAGTCAAAAGATTAAATGTTAAAATTTCATCAATATTGACCATTTTTTCAACGTTCGACTGGTCCGGGTCATCGTTTTTCATCAGAAAATTGATTTTTTGGACTCTACCAAAAATGATTCAAAATGTCATTTGGATCAGGCCTTATGTTGAATAACCACTTTTTAAACCCTCACAGTGACCAAAACTGCCATTTTTACAGAGTTTTGCTTACTCAAAATCTTCAATTTTGACCAATTTCAGGCACAGAAATGACTTTAAACACACTTATTTTAGTTGAAAAAGTAATAACTCACATCCAACCGTCATTTAAAGTCAAAAGATTAAATGTTAAAATTTCATCAATATTGACCATTTTTTCAACGTTCGACTGGTCCGGGGTCATCGTTTTTCATCAGAAAATTGATTTTTTGGACTCTACCAAAAATGATTCAAAATGTCATTTGGATCAGGCCTCATGTTGAATAACCACTTTTTAAACCCTCACAGTGACCAAAACTGCCATTTTTACAGAGTTTTGCTTACTCAAAATCTTCAATTTTGACCAATTTCAGGCACAGAAATGACTTTAAACAGTCTTATTTTAGTTGAAAAAGTAATAACTCACATCCAACCGTCATTTAAAGTCAAAAGATTAAATGTTAAAATTTCATCAATATTGACCATTTTTTCAACGTTCGACTGGTCCGGGGTCATCGTTTTTCATCAGAAAATTGATTTTTTGGACTCTACCAAAAATGATTCAAAATGTCATTTGGATCAGGCCTCATGTTGAATAACCACTTTTTAAACCCTCACAGTGACCAAAACTGCCATTTTTACAGAGTTTTGCTTACTCAAAATCTTCAATTTTGACCAATTTCAGGCACAGAAATGACTTTAAACACACTTATTTTAGTTGAAAAAGTAATAACTCACATCCAACCGTCATTTAAAGTCAAAAGATTAAATGTTAAAATTTCATCAATATTGACCATTTTTTCAACGTTCGACTGGTCCGGGGTCATCGTTTTTCATCAGAAAATTGCTTTTTTGGACTCTACCAAAAATGATTCAAAATGTCATTTGGATCGGGCCTCATGTTGAATAACCACTTTTTAAACCCTCACAGTGACCAAAACTGCAATTTTTACAGAGTTTTGCTTACTCAAAATCTTCAATTTTGACCAATTTCAGGCACAGAAATGACTTTAAACACACTTATTTTAGTTGAAAAAGTAATAACTCACATCCAACCGTCATTTAAAGTCAAAAGATTAAATATCAATATTTCATCAATATTGACCATTTTTTCAACGTTCGACTGGTCCGGGGTCATCGTTTTTCATCAGAAAATTGATTTTTTGGACTCTACCAAAAATGATTCAAAATGTCATTTGGACCGGGCCTCATGTTGAATAACCACTTTTTAAACCCTCACAGTGACCAAAATTGCCATTTTTACAGAGTTTTGCTTACTCAAAATCTTCAATTTTGACCAATTTCAGGCACAGAAATGACTTTAAACACACTTATTTTAGTTGAAAAAGTAATAACTCACATCCAACCGTCATTTAAAGTCAAAAGATTAAATGTTAAAATTTCATCAATATTGACCATTTTTTCAACGTTCGACTGGTCCGGGGTCATCGTTTTTCATCAGAAAATTGATTTTTTGGACTCTACCAAAAATGATTCAAAATGTCATTTGGATCAGGCCTCATGTTGAATAACCACTTTTTAAACCCTCACAGTGACCAAAACTGCCATTTTTACAGAGTTTTGCTTACTCAAAATCTTCAATTTTGACCAATTTCAGGCACAGAAATGACTTTAAACACACTTATTTTAGTTGAAAAAGTAATAACTCACATCCAACCGTCATTTAAAGTCAAAAGATTAAATGTTAAAATTTCATCAATATTGACCATTTTTTCAACGTTCGACTGGTCCGGGGTCATCGTTTTTCATCAGAAAATTGATTTTTTGGACTCTACCAAAAATGATTCAAAATGTCATTTGGATCGGGCCTCATGTTGAATAACCACTTTTTAAACCCTCACAGTGACCAAAACTGCAATTTTTACAGAGTTTTGCTTACTCAAAATCTTCAATTTTGACCAATTTCAGGCACAGAAATGACTTTAAACACACTTATTTTAGTTGAAAAAGTAATAACTCACATCCAACCGTCATTTAAAGTCAAAAGATTAAATATTAAAATTTCATCAATATTGACCATTTTTTCAACGTTCGACTGGTCCGGGGTCATCGTTTTTCATCAGAAAATTGATTTTTTGGACTCTACCAAAAATAATTCAAAATGTCATTTGGATCGGGCCTCATGTTGAATAACCACTTTTTAAACCCTCACAGTGACCAAAACTGCCATTTTTACAGAGTTTTGCTTACTCAAAATCTTCAATTTTGACCAATTTCAGGCACAGAAATGACTTTAAACACACTTATTTTAGTTGAAAAAGTAATAACTCACATCCAACCGTCATTTAAAGTCAAAAGATTAAATATCAATATTTCATCAATATTGACCATTTTTTCAACGTTCGACTGGTCCGGGGTCATCGTTTTTCATCAGAAAATTGATTTTTTGGACTCTACCAAAAATGATTCAAAATGTCATTTGGACCGGGCCTCATGTTGAATAACCACTTTTTAAACCCTCACAGTGACCAAAATTGCCATTTTTACAGAGTTTTGCTTACTCAAAATCTTCAATTTTGACCAATTTCAGGCACAGAAATGACTTTAAACACACTTATTTTAGTTGAAAAAGTAATAACTCACATCCAACCGTCATTTAAAGTCAAAAGATTAAATGTTAAAATTTCATCAATATTGACCATTTTTTCAACGTTCGACTGGTCCGGGGTCATCGTTTTTCATCAGAAAATTGATTTTTTGGACTCTACCAAAAATGATTCAAAATGTCATTTGGATCAGGCCTCATGTTGAATAACCACTTTTTAAACCCTCACAGTGACCAAAACTGCCATTTTTACAGAGTTTTGCTTACTCAAAATCTTCAATTTTGACCAATTTCAGGCACAGAAATGACTTTAAACACACTTATTTTAGTTGAAAAAGTAATAACTCACATCCAACCGTCATTTAAAGTCAAAAGATTAAATGTTAAAATTTCATCAATATTGACCATTTTTTCAACGTTCGACTGGTCCGGGGTCATCGTTTTTCATCAGAAAATTGATTTTTTGGACTCTACCAAAAATGATTCAAAATGTCATTTGGATCGGGCCTCATGTTGAATAACCACTTTTTAAACCCTCACAGTGACCAAAACTGCAATTTTTACAGAGTTTTGCTTACTCAAAATCTTCAATTTTGACCAATTTCAGGCACAGAAATGACTTTAAACACACTTATTTTAGTTGAAAAAGTAATAACTCACATCCAACCGTCATTTAAAGTCAAAAGATTAAATGTTAAAATTTCATCAATATTGACCATTTTTTCAACGTTCGACTGGTCCGGGGTCATCGTTTTTCATCAGAATATTGATTTTTTGGACTCTACCAAAAATAATTCAAAATGTCATTTGGATCTGGCCTCATGTTGAATAACCACTTTTTAAACCCTCACAGTGACCAAAACTGCCATTTTTACAGAGTTTTGCTTACTCAAAATCTTCAATTTTGACCAATTTCAGGCACAGAAATGACTTTAAACACACTTATTTTAGTTGAAAAAGTAATAACTCACATCCAACCGTCATTTAAAGTCAAAAGATTAAATATTAATATTTCATCAATATTGACCATTTTTTCAACGTTCGACTGGTCCGGGGTCATCGTTTTTCATCAGAAAATTGATTTTTTGGACTCTACCAAAAATGATTCAAAATGTCATTTGGACCGGGCCTCATGTTGAATAACCACTTTTTAAACCCTCACAGTGACCAAAACTGCCATTTTTACAGAGTTTTGCTTAATCAAAATCTTCAATTTTGACCAATTTCAGGCACAGAAATGACTTTAAACACACTTATTTTAGTTGAAAAAGTAATAACTCACATCCAACCGTCATTTAAAGTCAAAAGATTAAATGTTAAAATTTCATCAATATTGACCATTTTTTCAACGTTCGACTGGTCCGGGGTCATCGTTTTTCATCAGAAAATTGCTTTTTTGGACTCTACCAAAAATGATTCAAAATGTCATTTGGATCAGGCCTCATGTTGAATAACCACTTTTTAAACCCTCACAGTGACCAAAACTGCCATTTTTACAGAGTTTTGCTTACTCAAAATCTTCAATTTTGACCAATTTCAGGCACAGAAATGACTTTAAACACACTTATTTTAGTTGCAAAAGTAATAACTCACATCCAACCGTCATTGAAAGTCAAAAGATTAAATGTTAAAATTTCATCAATATTGACCATTTTTTCAACGTTCGACTGGTCCGGGGTAATCGTTTTTCATCAGAAAATTGATTTTTTGGACTCTACCAAAAATGATTCAAAATGTCATTTGGATCGGGCCTCATGTTGAATAACCACTTTTTAAACCCTCACAGTGACCAAAATTGCCATTTTTACAGAGTTTTGCTTACTCAAAATCTTCAATTTTGACCAATTTCAGGCACAGAAATGACTTTAAACACACTTATTTTAGTTGCAAAAGTAATAACTCACATCCAACCGTCATTGAAAGTCAAAAGATTAACTGTTAAAATTTCATCAATATTGACCATTTTTTCAACGTTCGACTGGTCCGGGGTAATCGTTTTTCATCAGAAAATGGATTTTTTGGACTCTACCAAAAATGATTCAAAATGTCATTTGGATCGGGCCTCATGTTGAATAACCACTTTTTAAACCCTCACGGTGACCAAAATTGCCATTTTTACAGAGTTTTGCTTACTCAAAATCTTCAATTTTGACCAATTTCAGGCACAGAAATGACTTTAAACACACTTCTTTTAGTTGAAAAAGTAATAACTCACATCCAACCGTCATTTAAAGTCAAAAGATTAAATGTTAAAATTTCATCAATATTGACCATTTTTTCAACGTTCGACTGGTCCGGGGTCATCGTTTTTCATCAGAAAATTGATTTTTTGGACTCTACCAAAAATGATTCAAAATGTCATTTGGATCGGGCCTCATGTTGAATAACCACTTTTTAAACCCTCACAGTGACCAAAATTGCCATTTTTACAGAGTTTTGCTTACTCAAAATCTTCAATTTTGACCAATTTCAGGCACAGAAATGACTTTAAACACACTTATTTTAGTTGAAAAAGTAATAACTCACATCCAACCGTCATTTAAAGTCAAAAGATTAAATGTTAAAATTTCATCAATATTGACCATTTTTTCAACGTTCGACTGGTCCGGGGTCATCGTTTTTCATCAGAAAATGGATTTTTTGGACTCTACCAAAAATGATTCAAAATGTCATTTGGATCAGGCCTCATGTTGAATAACCACTTTTTAAACCCTCACAGTGACCAAAACTGCCATTTTTACAGAGTTTTGCTTACTCAAAATCTTCAATTTTGACCAATTTCAGGCACAGAAATGACTTTAAACACACTTGTTTTAGTTGAAAAAGTAATAACTCACATCCAACCGTCATTTAAAGTCAAAAGATTAAATGTTAAAATTTCATCAATATTGACCATTTTTTCAACGTTCGACTGGTCCGGGGTCATCGTTTTTCATCAGAAAATTGATTTTTTGGACTCTACCAAAAATGATTCAAAATGTCATTTGGATCGGGCCTCATGTTGAATAACCACTTTTTAAACCCTCACAGTGACCAAAATTGCCATTTTTACAGAGTTTTGCTTACTCAAAATCTTCAATTTTGACCAATTTCAAGGACAGAAATGACTTTAAACACACCTATTTTAGTTGAAAAAGTAATAACTCACATCCAACCGTCATTTAATGTCAAAAGATTAAATGTTAAAATTTCATCAATATTGACCATTTTTTCAACGTTCGACTTGTCCGGGGGTCATCGTTTTTCATCAGAAAATTGATTTTTTGGACTCTACCAAAAATGATTCAAAATGTCATTTGGATCGGGCCTCATGTTGAATAACCACTTTTTAAACCCTCACAGTGACCAAAACTGCCATTTTTACAGAGTTTTGCTTACTCAAAATCTTCAATTTTGACCAATTTCAGGCACAGAAATGACTTTAAACACACTTATTTTAGTTGAAAAAGTAATAACTGACATCCAACCGTCATTTAAATTCAAAAGATTAAATGTTAAAATTTCATCAATATTGACCATTTTTTCAACGTTCGACTGGTCCGGGGTCATCGTTTTTCATCAGAAAATTGATTTTTTGGACTCTACCAAAAATGATTCAAAATGTCATTTGGATCGGGCCTCATGTTGAATAACCACTTTTTAAACCCTCATAGTGACCAAAATTGCCATTTTTACAGAGTTTTGCTTACTCAAAATCTTCAATTTTGACCAATTTCAGGCACAGAAATGACTTTAAACACACTTATTTTAGTTGAAAAAGTAATAACTCACATCCAACCATCATGTAAAGTCAAAAGATTATATGTTAAAATTTCATCAATATTGACCATTTTTTCAACGTTCGACTGGTCCGGGGTCATCGTTTTTCATCAGAAAATTGATTTTTTGGACTCTACCAAAAATAATTCAAAATGTCATTTGGATCGGGCCTCATGTTGAATAACCACTTTTTAAACCCTCACAGTGACCAAAATTGCCATTTTTACAGAGTTTTGCTTACTCAAAATCTTCAATTTTGACCAATTTCAGGCACAGAAATGACTTTAAACACACTTATTTTAGTTGAAAAAGTAATAACTCACATCCAACCGTCATTTAAAGTCAAAAGATTAAATATCAATATTTCATCAATATTGACCATTTTTTCAACGTTCGACTGGTCCGGGGTCATCGTTTTTCATCAGAAAATTGATTTTTTGGACTCTACCAAAAATGATTCAAAATGTCATTTGGACCGGGCCTCATGTTGAATAACCACTTTTTAAACCCTCACAGTGACCAAAATTGCCATTTTTACAGAGTTTTGCTCACTCAAAATCTTCAATTTTGACCAATTTCAGGCACAGAAATGACTTTAAACACACTTATTTTAGTTGAAAAAGTAATAACTCACATCCAACCGTCATTTAAAGTCAAAAGATTAAATGTTAAAATTTCATCAATATTGACCATTTTTTCAACGTTCGACTGGTCCGGGGTCATCGTTTTTCATCAGAAAATTGATTTTTTGGACTCTACCAAAAATGATTCAAAATGTCATTTGGATCAGGCCTCATGTTGAATAACCACTTTTTAAACCCTCACAGTGACCAAAACTGCCATTTTTACAGAGTTTTGCTTACTCAAAATCTTCAATTTTGACCAATTTCAGGCACAGAAATGACTTTAAACACACTTATTTTAGTTGAAAAAGTAATAACTCACATCCAACCGTCATTTAAAGTCAAAAGATTAAATGTTAAAATTTCATCAATATTGACCATTTTTTCAACGTTCGACTGGTCCGGGGTCATCGTTTTTCATCAGAAAATTGATTTTTTGGACTCTACCAAAAATGATTCAAAATGTCATTTGGATCGGGCCTCATGTTGAATAACCACTTTTTAAACCCTCACAGTGACCAAAACTGCCATTTTTACAGAGTTTTGCTTACTCAAAATCTTCAATTTTGACCAATTTCAGGCACAGAAATGACTTTAAACACACTTATTTTAGTTGAAAAAGTAATAACTCACATCCAACCGTCATTTAAAGTCAAAAGATTAAATATTAAAATTTCATCAATATTGACCATTTTTTCAACGTTCGACTGGTCCGGGGTCATCGTTTTTCATCAGAAAATTGATTTTTTGGACTCTACCAAAAATGATTCAAAATGTCATTTGGATCGGGCCTCATGTTGAATAACCACTTTTTAAACCCTCACAGTGACCAAAATTGCCATTTTTACAGAGTTTTGCTTACTCAAAATCTTCAATTTTGACCAATTTCAGGCACAGAAATGACTTTAAACACACTTATTTTAGTTGAAAAAGTAATAACTCACATCCAACCGTCATTTAAAGTCAAAAGATTAAATGTTAAAATTTCATCAATATTGACCATTTTTTCAACGTTCGACTGGTCCGGGGTCATCGTTTTTCATCAGAATATTGATTTTTTGGACTCTACCAAAAATGATTCAAAATGTCATTTGGATCGGGCCTCATGTTGAATAACCACTTTTTAAACCCTCACAGTGACCAAAACTGCAATTTTTACAGAGTTTTGCTTACTCAAAATCTTCAATTTTGACCAATTTCAGGCACAGAAATGACTTTAAACACACTTATTTTAGTTGAAAAAGTAATAACTCACATCCAACCGTCATTTAAAGTCAAAAGATTAAATGTTAAAATTTCATCAATATTGACCATTTTTTCAACGTTCGACTGGTCCGGGGTCATCGTTTTTCATCAGAATATTGATTTTTTGGACTCTACCAAAAATAATTCAAAATGTCATTTGGATCTGGCCTCATGTTGAATAACCACTTTTTAAACCCTCACAGTGACCAAAACTGCCATTTTTACAGAGTTTTGCTGACTCAAAATCTTCAATTTTGACCAATTTCAGGCACAGAAATGACTTTAAACACACTTATTTTAGTTGAAAAAGTAATAACTCACATCCAACCGTCATTTAAAGTCAAAAGATTAAATATTAATATTTCATCAATATTGACCATTTTTTCAACGTTCGACTGGTCCGGGGTCATCGTTTTTCATCAGAAAATTGATTTTTTGGACTCTACCAAAAATGATTCAAAATGTCATTTGGACCGGGCCTCATGTTGAATAACCACTTTTTAAACCCTCACAGTGACCAAAACTGCCATTTTTACAGAGTTTTGCTTAATCAAAATCTTCAATTTTGACCAATTTCAGGCACAGAAATGACTTTAAACACACTTATTTTAGTTGAAAAAGTAATAACTCACATCCAACCGTCATTTAAAGTCAAAAGATTAAATGTTAAAATTTCATCAATATTGACCATTTTTTCAACGTTCGACTGGTCCGGGGTCATCGTTTTTCATCAGAAAATTGATTTTTTGGACTCTACCAAAAATGATTCAAAATGTCATTTGGATCAGGCCTCATGTTGAATAACCACTTTTTAAACCCTCACAGTGACCAAAACTGCCATTTTTACAGAGTTTTGCTTACTCAAAATCTTCAATTTTGACCAATTTCAGGCACAGAAATGACTTTAAACACACTTATTTTAGTTGAAAAAGTAATAACTCACATCCAACCGTCATTTAAAGTCAAAAGATTAAATATTAAAATTTCATCAATATTGACCATTTTTTCAACGTTCGACTGGTCCGGGGTCATCGTTTTTCATCAGAAAATTGATTTTTTGGACTCTACCAAAAATGATTCAAAATGTCATTTGGATCGGGCCTCATGTTGAATAACCACTTTTTAAACCCTCACAGTGACCAAAATTGCCATTTTTACAGAGTTTTGCTTACTCAAAATCTTCAATTTTGACCAATTTCAGGCACAGAAATGACTTTAAACACACTTATTTTAGTTGCAAAAGTAATAACTCACATCCAACCGTCATTGAAAGTCAAAAGATTAAATGTTAAAATTTCATCAATATTGACCATTTTTTCAACGTTCGACTGGTCCGGGGTAATCGTTTTTCATCAGAAAATGGATTTTTTGGACTCTACCAAAAATGATTCAAAATGTCATTTGGATCGGGCCTCATGTTGAATAACCACTTTTTAAACCCTCACGGTGACCAAAATTGCCATTTTTACAGAGTTTTGCTTACTCAAAATCTTCAATTTTGACCAATTTCAGGCACAGAAATGACTTTAAACACACTTCTTTTAGTTGAAAAAGTAATAACTCACATCCAACCGTCATTTAAAGTCAAAAGATTAAATGTTAAAATTTCATCAATATTGACCATTTTTTCAACGTTCGACTGGTCCGGGGTCATCGTTTTTCATCAGAAAATTGATTTTTTGGACTCTACCAAAAATGATTCAAAATGTCATTTGGATCGGGCCTCATGTTGAATAACCACTTTTTAAACCCTCACAGTGACCAAAATTGCCATTTTTACAGAGTTTTGCTTACTCAAAATCTTCAATTTTGACCAATTTCAGGCACAGAAATGACTTTAAACACACTTATTTTAGTTGAAAAAGTAATAACTCACATCCAACCGTCATTTAAAGTCAAAAGATTAAATGTTAAAATTTCATCAATATTGACCATTTTTTCAACGTTCGACTGGTCCGGGGTTATCGTTTTTCATCAGAAAATTGATTTTTTGGACTCTACCAAAAATGATTCAAAATGTCATTTGGATCGGGCCTCATGTTGAATTACCACTTTTTAAACCCTCACAGTGACCAAAATTGCCATTTTTACAGAGTTTTGCTTACTCAAAATCTTCAATTTTGACCAATTTCAGGCACAGAAATGACTTTAAACACACTTATTTTAGTTGAAAAAGTAATAACTCACATCCAACCGTCATTTAAAGTCAAAAGATTAAATGTTAAAATTTCATCAATATTGACCATTTTTTCAACGTTCGACTGGTCCGGGGTCATCGTTTTTCATCAGAAAATGGATTTTTTGGACTCTACCAAAAATGATTCAAAATGTCATTTGGATCAGGCCTCATGTTGAATAACCACTTTTTAAACCCTCACAGTGACCAAAACTGCCATTTTTACAGAGTTTTGCTTACTCAAAATCTTCAATTTTGACCAATTTCAGGCACAGAAATGACTTTAAACACACTTGTTTTAGTTGAAAAAGTAATAACTCACATCCAACCGTCATTTAAAGTCAAAAGATTAAATGTTAAAATTTCATCAATATTGACCATTTTTTCAACGTTCGACTGGTCCGGGGTCATCGTTTTTCATCAGAAAATTGATTTTTTGGACTCTACCAAAAATGATTCAAAATGTCATTTGGATCGGGCCTCATGTTGAATAACCACTTTTTAAACCCTCACAGTGACCAAAATTGCCATTTTTACAGAGTTTTGCTTACTCAAAATCTTCAATTTTGACCAATTTCAAGGACAGAAATGACTTTAAACACACCTATTTTAGTTGAAAAAGTAATAACTCACATCCAACCGTCATTTAAAGTCAAAAGATTAAATGTTAAAATTTCATCAATATTGACCATTTTTTCAACGTTCGACTTGTCCGGGGGTCATCGTTTTTCATCAGAAAATTGATTTTTTGGACTCTACCAAAAATGATTCAAAATGTCATTTGGATCGGGCCTCATGTTGAATAACCACTTTTTAAACCCTCACAGTGACCAAAACTGCCATTTTTACAGAGTTTTGCTTACTCAAAATCTTCAATTTTGACCAATTTCAGGCACAGAAATGACTTTAAACACACTTATTTTAGTTGAAAAAGTAATAACTGACATCCAACCGTCATTTAAAGTCAAAAGATTAAATGTTAAAATTTCATCAATATTGACCATTTTTTCAACGTTCGACTGGTCCGGGGTCATCGTTTTTCATCAGAAAATTGATTTTTTGGACTCTACCAAAAATGATTCAAAATGTCATTTGGATCGGGCCTCATGTTGAATAACCACTTTTTAAACCCTCATAGTGACCAAAATTG
Organism: Lissotriton vulgaris; assembly: GCF_964263255.1. Classification (NCBI taxonomy): domain Eukaryota; kingdom Metazoa; phylum Chordata; class Amphibia; order Caudata; family Salamandridae; genus Lissotriton; species Lissotriton vulgaris. The sequence continues at coordinate 798,755 of NW_028246230.1, read as the reverse complement.
CCATTTTTACAGAGTTTTGCTTACTCAAAATCTTCAATTTTGACCAATTTCAGGCACAGAAATGACTTTAAACACACTTATTTTAGTTGAAAAAGTAATAACTCACATCCAACCATCATGTAAAGTCAAAAGATTATATGTTAAAATTTCATCAATATTGACCATTTTTTCAACGTTCGACTGGTCCGGGGTCATCGTTTTTCATCAGAAAATTGATTTTTTGGACTCTACCAAAAATAATTCAAAATGTCATTTGGATCGGGCCTCATGTTGAATAACCACTTTTTAAACCCTCACAGTGACCAAAATTGCCATTTTTACAGAGTTTTGCTTACTCAAAATCTTCAATTTTGACCAATTTCAGGCACAGAAATGACTTTAAACACACTTATTTTAGTTGAAAAAGTAATAACTCACATCCAACCGTCATTTAAAGTCAAAAGATTAAATGTTAAAATTTCATCAATATTGACCATTTTTTCAACGTTCGACTGGTCCGGGGTCATCGTTTTTCATCAGAATATTGATTTTTTGGACTCTACCAAAAATAATTCAAAATGTCATTTGGATCTGGCCTCATGTTGAATAACCACTTTTTAAACCCTCACAGTGACCAAAACTGCCATTTTTACAGAGTTTTGCTTACTCAAAATCTTCAATTTTGACCAATTTCAGGCACAGAAATGACTTTAAACACACTTATTTTAGTTGAAAAAGTAATAACTCACATCCAACCGTCATTTAAAGTCAAAAGATTAAATATTAATATTTCATCAATATTGACCATTTTTTCAACGTTCGACTGGTCCGGGGTCATCGTTTTTCATCAGAAAATTGATTTTTTGGACTCTACCAAAAATGATTCAAAATGTCATTTGGACCGGGCCTCATGTTGAATAACCACTTTTTAAACCCTCACAGTGACCAAAACTGCCATTTTTACAGAGTTTTGCTTAATCAAAATCTTCAATTTTGACCAATTTCAGGCACAGAAATGACTTTAAACACACTTATTTTAGTTGAAAAAGTAATAACTCACATCCAACCGTCATTTAAAGTCAAAAGATTAAATGTTAAAATTTCATCAATATTGACCATTTTTTCAACGTTCGACTGGTCCGGGGTCATCGTTTTTCATCAGAAAATTGATTTTTTGGACTCTACCAAAAATGATTCAAAATGTCATTTGGATCAGGCCTCATGTTGAATAACCACTTTTTAAACCCTCACAGTGACCAAAACTGCCATTTTTACAGAGTTTTGCTTACTCAAAATCTTCAATTTTGACCAATTTCAGGCACAGAAATGACTTTAAACACACTTATTTTAGTTGAAAAAGTAATAACTCACATCCAACCGTCATTTAAAGTCAAAAGATTAAATATTAAAATTTCATCAATATTGACCATTTTTTCAACGTTCGACTGGTCCGGGGTCATCGTTTTTCATCAGAAAATTGATTTCTTGGACTCTACCAAAAATGATTCAAAATGTCATTTGGATCGGGCCTCATGTTGAATAACCACTTTTTAAACCCTCACAGTGACCAAAATTGCCATTTTTACAGAGTTTTGCTTACTCAAAATCTTCAATTTTGACCAATTTCAGGCACAGAAATGACTTTAAACACACTTACTTTAGTTGCAAAAGTAATAACTCACATCCAACCGTCATTGAAAGTCAAAAGATTAAATGTTAAAATTTCATCAATATTGACCATTTTTTCAACGTTCGACTGGTCCGGGGTAATCGTTTTTCATCAGAAAATGGATTTTTTGGACTCTACCAAAAATGATTCAAAATGTCATTTGGATCGGGCCTCATGTTGAATAACCACTTTTTAAACCCTCACAGTGACCAAAATTGCCATTTTTACAGAGTTTTGCTTACTCAAAATCTTCAATTTTGACCAATTTCAGGCACAGAAATGACTTTAAACACACTTATTTTAGTTGCAAAAGTAATAACTCACATCCAACCGTCATTGAAAGTCAAAAGATTAAATGTTAAAATTTCATCAATATTGACCATTTTTTCAACGTTCGACTGGTCCGGGGTAATCGTTTTTCATCAGAAAATGGATTTTTTGGACTCTACCAAAAATGATTCAAAATGTCATTTGGATCGGGCCTCATGTTGAATAACCACTTTTTAAACCCTCACGGTGACCAAAATTGCCATTTTTACAGAGTTTTGCTTACTCAAAATCTTCAATTTTGACCAATTTCAGGCACAGAAATGACTTTAAACACACTTCTTTTAGTTGAAAAAGTAATAACTCACATCCAACCGTCATTTAAAGTCAAAAGATTAAATGTTAAAATGTCATCAATATTGACCATTTTTTCAACGTTCGACTGGTCCGGGGTCATCGTTTTTCATCAGAAAATTGATTTTTTGGACTCTACCAAAAATGATTCAAAATGTCATTTGGATCGGGCCTCATGTTGAATAACCACTTTTTAAACCCTCACAGTGACCAAAATTGCCATTTTTACACAGTTTTGCTTACTCAAAATCTTCAATTTTGACCAATTTCAGGCACAGAAATGACTTTAAACACACTTATTTTAGTTGAAAAAGTAATAACTCACATCCAACCGTCATTTAAAGTCAAAAGATTAAATGTTAAAATTTCATCAATATTGACCATTTTTTCAACGTTCGACTGGTCCGGGGTTATCGTTTTTCATCAGAAAATTGATTTTTTGGACTCTACCAAAAATGATTCAAAATGTCATTTGGATCGGGCCTCATGTTGAATAACCACTTTTTAAACCCTCACAGTGACCAAAATTGCCATTTTTACAGAGTTTTGCTTACTCAAAATCTTCAATTTTGACCAATTTCAGGCACAGAAATGACTTTAAACACACTTATTTTAGTTGAAAAAGTAATAACTCACATCCAACCGTCATTTAAAGTCAAAAGATTAAATGTTAAAATTTCATCAATATTGACCATTTTTTCAACGTTCGACTGGTCCGGGGTCATCGTTTTTCATCAGAAAATGGATTTTTTGGACTCTACCAAAAATGATTCAAAATGTCATTTGGATCAGGCCTCATGTTGAATAACCACTTTTTAAACCCTCACAGTGACCAAAACTGCCATTTTTACAGAGTTTTGCTTACTCAAAATCTTCAATTTTGACCAATTTCAGGCACAGAAATGACTTTAAACACACTTGTTTTAGTTGAAAAAGTAATAACTCACATCCAACCGTCATTTAAAGTCAAAAGATTAAATGTTAAAATTTCATCAATATTGACCATTTTTTCAACGTTCGACTGGTCCGGGGTTATCGTTTTTCATCAGAAAATTGATTTTTTGGACTCTACCAAAAATGATTCAAAATGTCATTTGGATCGGGCCTCATGTTGAATAACCACTTTTTAAACCCTCACAGTGACCAAAATTGCCATTTTTACAGAGTTTTGCTTACTCAAAATCTTCAATTTTGACCAATTTCAAGGACAGAAATGACTTTAAACACACCTATTTTAGTTGAAAAAGTAATAACTCACATCCAACCGTCATTTAAAGTCAAAAGATTAAATGTTAAAATTTCATCAATATTGACCATTTTTTCAACGTTCGACTTGTCCGGGGGTCATCGTTTTTCATCAGAAAATTGATTTTTTGGACTCTACCAAAAATGATTCAAAATGTCATTTGGATCGGGCCTCATGTTGAATAACCACTTTTTAAACCCTCACAGTGACCAAAACTGCCATTTTTACAGAGTTTTGCTTACTCAAAATCTTCAATTTTGACCAATTTCAGGCACAGAAATGACTTTAAACACACTTATTTTAGTTGAAAAAGTAATAACTGACATCCAACCGTCATTTAAAGTCAAAAGATTAAATGTTAAAATTTCATCAATATTGACCATTTTTTCAACGTTCGACTGGTCCGGGGTCATCGTTTTTCATCAGAAAATTGATTTTTTGGACTCTACCAAAAATGATTCAAAATGTCATTTGGATCGGGCCTCATGTTGAATAACCACTTTTTAAACCCTCATAGTGACCAAAATTGCCATTTTTACAGAGTTTTGCTTACTCAAAATCTTCAATTTTGACCAATTTCAGGCACAGAAATGACTTTAAACACACTTATTTTAGTTGAAAAAGTAATAACTCACATCCAACCATCATGTAAAGTCAAAAGATTATATGTTAAAATTTCATCAATATTGACCATTTTTTCAACGTTCGACTGGTCCGGGGTCATCGTTTTTCATCAGAAAATTGATTTTTTGGACTCTACCAAAAATAATTCAAAATGTCATTTGGATCGGGCCTCATGTTGAATAACCACTTTTTAAACCCTCACAGTGACCAAAATTGCCATTTTTACAGAGTTTTGCTTACTCAAAATCTTCAATTTTGACCAATTTCAGGCACAGAAATGACTTTAAACACACTTATTTTAGTTGAAAAAGTAATAACTCACATCCAACCATCATTTAAAGTCAAAAGATTAAATATTAATATTTCATCAATATTGACCATTTTTTCAACGTTCGACTGGTCCGGGGTCATCGTTTTTCATCAGAAAATTGATTTTTTGGACTCTACCAAAAATGATTCAAAATGTCATTTGGACCGGGCCTCATGTTGAATAACCACTTTTTAAACCCTCACAGTGACCAAAACTGCCATTTTTACAGAGTTTTGCTTACTCAAAATGTTCAATTTTGACCAATTTCAGGCACAGAAATGACTTTAAACACACTTATTTTAGTTGAAAAAGTAATAACTCACATCCAACCGTCATTTAAAGTCAAAAGATTAAATGTTAAAATTTCATCAATATTGACCATTTTTTCAACGTTCGACTGGTCCGGGGTCATCGTTTTTCATCAGAAAATTGCTTTTTTGGACTCTACCAAAAATGATTCAAAATGTCATTTGGATCGGGCCTCATGTTGAATAACCACTTTTTAAACCCTCACAGTGACCAAAACTGCAATTTTTACAGAGTTTTGCTTACTCAAAATCTTCAATTTTGACCAATTTCAGGCACAGAAATGACTTTAAACACACTTATTTTAGTTGAAAAAGTAATAACTCACATCCAACCGTCATTTAAAGTCAAAAGATTAAATGTTAAAATTTCATCAATATTGACCATTTTTTCAACGTTCGACTGGTCCGGGGTCATCGTTTTTCATCAGAAAATTGATTTTTTGGACTCTACCAAAAATGATTCAAAATGTCATTTGGATCAGGCCTCATGTTGAATAACCACTTTTTAAACCCTCACAGTGACCAAAACTGCCATTTTTACAGAGTTTTGCTTACTCAAAATCTTCAATTTTGACCAATTTCAGGCACAGAAATGACTTTAAACACACTTATTTTAGTTGAAAAAGTAATAACTCACATCCAACCGTCATTTAAAGTCAAAAGATTAAATGTTAAAATTTCATCAATATTGACCATTTTTTCAACGTTCGACTGGTCCGGGGTAATCGTTTTTCATCAGAAAATGGATTTTTTGGACTCTACCAAAAATGATTCAAAATGTCATTTGGATCGGGCCTCATGTTGAATAACCACTTTTTAAACCCTCACGGTGACCAAAATTGCCATTTTTACAGAGTTTTGCTTACTCAAAATCTTCAATTTTGACCAATTTCAGGCACAGAAATGACTTTAAACACACTTATTTCAGTTGAAAAAGTAATAACTCACATCCAACCGTCATTTAAAGTCAAAAGATTAAATGTTAAAATTTCATCAATATTGACCATTTTTTCAACGTTCGACTGGTCCGGGGGTCATCGTTTTTCATCAGAAAATTGATTTTTTGGACTCTACCAAAAATGATTCAAAATGTCATTTGGATCGGGCCTCATGTTGAATAACCACTTTTTAAACCCTCACAGTGACCAAAATTGCCATTTTTACAGAGTTTTGCTTACTCAAAATCTTCAATTTTGACCAATTTCAGGCACAGAAATGACTTTAAACACACTTGTTTTAGTTGAAAAAGTAATAACTCACATCCAACCGTCATTTAAAGTCAAAAGATTAAATGTTAAAATTTCATCAATATTGACCATTTTTTCAACGTTCGACTGGTCCGGGGTTATCGTTTTTCATCAGAAAATTGATTTTTTGGACTCTACCAAAAATGATTCAAAATGTCATTTGGATCGGGCCTCATGTTGAATAACCACTTTTTAAACCCTCACAGTGACCAAAATTGCCATTTTTACAGAGTTTTGCTTACTCAAAATCTTCAATTTTGACCAATTTCAAGGACAGAAATGACTTTAAACACACCTATTTTAGTTGAAAAAGTAATAACTCACATCCAACCGTCATTTAAAGTCAAAAGATTAAATGTTAAAATTTCATCAATATTGACCATTTTTTCAACGTTCGACTTGTCCGGGGGTCATCGTTTTTCATCAGAAAATTGATTTTTTGGACTCTACCAAAAATGATTCAAAATGTCATTTGGATCGGGCCTCATGTTGAATAACCACTTTTTAAACCCTCACAGTGACCAAAACTGCCATTTTTACAGAGTTTTGCTTACTCAAAATCTTCAATTTTGACCAATTTCAGGCACAGAAATGACTTTAAACACACTTATTTTAGTTGAAAAAGTAATAACTGACATCCAACCGTCATTTAAAGTCAAAAGATTAAATGTTAAAATTTCATCAATATTGACCATTTTTTCAACGTTCGACTGGTCCGGGGTCATCGTTTTTCATCAGAAAATTGATTTTTTGGACTCTACCAAAAATGATTCAAAATGTCATTTGGATCGGGCCTCATGTTGAATAACCACTTTTTAAACCCTCATAGTGACCAAAATTGCCATTTTTACAGAGTTTTGCTTACTCAAAATCTTCAATTTTGACCAATTTCAGGCACAGAAATGACTTTAAACACACTTATTTTAGTTGAAAAAGTAATAACTCACATCCAACCATCATGTAAAGTCAAAAGATTATATGTTAAAATTTCATCAATATTGACCATTTTTTCAACGTTCGACTGGTCCGGGGTCATCGTTTTTCATCAGAAAATTGATTTTTTGGACTCTACCAAAAATAATTCAAAATGTCATTTGGATCGGGCCTCATGTTGAATAACCACTTTTTAAACCCTCACAGTGACCAAAATTGCCATTTTTACAGAGTTTTGCTTACTCAAAATCTTCAATTTTGACCAATTTCAGGCACAGAAATGACTTTAAACACACTTATTTTAGTTGAAAAAGTAATAACTCACATCCAACCATCATTTAAAGTCAAAAGATTAAATATTAATATTTCATCAATATTGACCATTTTTTCAACGTTAGACTGGTCCGGGGTCATCGTTTTTCATCAGAAAATTGATTTTTTGGACTCTACCAAAAATGATTCAAAATGTCATTTGGACCGGGCCTCATGTTGAATAACCACTTTTTAAACCCTCACAGTGACCAAAACTGCCATTTTTACAGAGTTTTGCTTACTCAAAATCTTCAATTTTGACCAATTTCAGGCACAGAAATGACTTTAAACACACTTATTTTAGTTGAAAAAGTAATAACTCACATCCAACCGTCATTTAAAGTCAAAAGATTAAATGTTAAAATTTCATCAATATTGACCATTTTTTCAACGTTCGACTGGTCCGGGGTCATCGTTTTTCATCAGAAAATTGCTTTTTTGGACTCTACCAAAAATGATTCAAAATGTCATTTGGATCGGGCCTCATGTTGAATAACCACTTTTTAAACCCTCACAGTGACCAAAACTGCAATTTTTACAGAGTTTTGCTTACTCAAAATCTTCAATTTTGACCAATTTCAGGCACAGAAATGACTTTAAACACACTTATTTTAGTTGAAAAAGTAATAACTCACATCCAACCGTCATTTAAAGTCAAAAGATTAAATGTTAAAATTTCATCAATATTGACCATTTTTTCAACGTTCGACTGGTCCGGGGTCATCGTTTTTCATCAGAAAATTGATTTTTTGGACTCTACCAAAAATGATTCAAAATGTCATTTGGATCAGGCCTCATGTTGAATAACCACTTTTTAAACCCTCACAGTGACCAAAACTGCCATTTTTACAGAGTTTTGCTTACTCAAAATCTTCAATTTTGACCAATTTCAGGCACAGAAATGACTTTAAACACACTTATTTTAGTTGAAAAAGTAATAACTCACATCCAACCGTCATTTAAAGTCAAAAGATTAAATGTTAAAATTTCATCAATATTGACCATTTTTTCAACGTTCGACTGGTCCGGGGTAATCGTTTTTCATCAGAAAATGGATTTTTTGGACTCTACCAAAAATGATTCAAAATGTCATTTGGATCGGGCCTCATGTTGAATAACCACTTTTTAAACCCTCACGGTGACCAAAATTGCCATTTTTACAGAGTTTTGCTTACTCAAAATCTTCAATTTTGACCAATTTCAGGCACAGAAATGACTTTAAACACACTTATTTCAGTTGAAAAAGTAATAACTCACATCCAACCGTCATTTAAAGTCAAAAGATTAAATGTTAAAATTTCATCAATATTGACCATTTTTTCAACGTTCGACTGGTCCGGGGGTCATCGTTTTTCATCAGAAAATTGATTTTTTGGACTCTACCAAAAATGATTCAAAATGTCATTTGGATCGGGCCTCATGTTGAATAACCACTTTTTAAACCCTCACAGTGACCAAAATTGCCATTTTTACAGAGTTTTGCTTACTCAAAATCTTCAATTTTGACCAATTTCAGGGACAGAAATGACTTTAAACACACTTATTTTAGTTGAAAAAGTAATAACTCACATCCAACCGTCATTTAAAGTCAAAAGATTAAATGTTAAAATTTCATCAATATTGACCATTTTTTCAACGTTCGACTGGTCCGGGGTCATCGTTTTTCATCAGAAAATGGATTTTTTGGACTCTACCAAAAATGATTCAAAATGTCATTTGGATCAGGCCTCATGTTGAATAACCACTTTTTAAACCCTCACAGTGACCAAAACTGCCATTTTTACAGAGTTTTGCTTACTCAAAATCTTCAATTTTGACCAATTTCAGGCACAGAAATGACTTTAAACACACTTATTTTAGTTGAAAAAGTAATAACTCACATCCAACCGCCATTTAAAGTCAAAAGATTAAATGTTAAAATTTCATCAATATTGACCATTTTTTCAACGTTCGACTGGTCCGGGGTCATCGTTTTTCATCAGAAAATTGATTTTTTGGACTCTACCAAAAATGATTCAAAATGTCATTTGGATCGGGCCTCATGTTGAATAACCACTTTTTAAACCCTCATAGTGACCAAAATTGCCATTTTTACAGGGTTTTGCTTACTCAAAATCTTCAATTTTGACCAAATTTCAGGCACAGAAATGACTTTAAACACACTTATTTTAGTTGAAAAAGTAATAACTCACATCCAACCGTCATTTAAAGTCAAAAGATTAAATGTTAAAATTTCATCAATATTGACCATTTTTTCAACGTTCGACTGGTCCGGGGTCATCGTTTTTCATCAGAAAATTGATTTTTTGGACTCTACCAAAAATGATTCAAAATGTCATTTGGATCGGGCCTCATGTTGAATAACCACTTTTTAAACCCTCACAGTGACCAAAACTGCCATTTTTACAGAGTTTTGCTTACTCAAAATCTTCAATTTTGACCAATTTCAGGCACAGAAATGACTTTAAACACACTTATTTTAGTTGAAAAAGTAATAACTCACATCCAACCGTCATTTAAAGTCAAAAGATTAAATGTTAAAATTTCATCAATATTGACCATTTTTTCAACGTTCGACTGGTCCGGGGTCATCGTTTTTCATCAGAAAATTGATTTTTTGGACTCTACCAAAAATGATTCAAAATGTCATTTGGATCAGGCCTCATGTTGAATAACCACTTTTTAAACCCTCACAGTGACCAAAACTGCCATTTTTACAGAGTTTTGCTTACTCAAAATCTTCAATTTTGACCAATTTCAGGCACAGAAATGACTTTAAACACACTTATTTTAGTTGAAAAAGTAATAACTCACATCCAACCGTCATTTAAAGTCAAAAGATTAAATGTTAAAATTTCATCAATATTGACCATTTTTTCAACGTTCGACTGGTCCGGGGTCATCGTTTTTCATCAGAAAATTGCTTTTTTGGACTCTACCAAAAATGATTCAAAATGTCATTTGGATCGGGCCTCATGTTGAATAACCACTTTTTAAACCCTCACAGTGACCAAAACTGCAATTTTTACAGAGTTTTGCTTACTCAAAATCTTCAATTTTGACCAATTTCAGGCACAGAAATGACTTTAAACACACTTATTTTAGTTGAAAAAGTAATAACTCACATCCAACCGTCATTTAAAGTCAAAAGATTAAATGTTAAAATTTCATCAATATTGACCATTTTTTCAACGTTCGACTGGTCCGGGGTCATCGTTTTTCATCAGAAAATTGATTTTTTGGACTCTACCAAAAATGATTCAAAATGTCATTTGGATCAGGCCTCATGTTGAATAACCACTTTTTAAACCCTCACAGTGACCAAAACTGCCATTTTTACAGAGTTTTGCTTACTCAAAATCTTCAATTTTGACCAATTTCAGGCACAGAAATGACTTTAAACACACTTATTTTAGTTGAAAAAGTAATAACTCACATCCAACCGTCATTTAAAGTCAAAAGATTAAATGTTAAAATTTCATCAATATTGACCATTTTTTCAACGTTCGACTGGTCCGGGGTCATCGTTTTTCATCAGAAAATTGATTTTTTGGACTCTACCAAAAATGATTCAAAATGTCATTTGGATCGGGCCTCATGTTGAATAACCACTTTTTAAACCCTCACAGTGACCAAAATTGCCATTTTTACAGAGTTTTGCTTGCTCAAAATCTTCAATTTTGACCAATTTCAAGCACAGAAATGACTTTAAACACACTTATTTTAGTTGAAAAAGTAATAACTCACATCCAACCGTCATTTAAAGTCAAAAGATTAAATGTTAAAATTTCATCAATATTGACCATTTTTTCAACGTTCGACTGGTCCGGGGTCATCGTTTTTCATCAGAAAATGGATTTTTTGGACTCTACCAAAAATGATTCAAAATGTCATTTGGATCAGGCCTCATGTTGAATAACCACTTTTTAAACCCTCACAGTGACCAAAACTGCCATTTTTACAGAGTTTTGCTTACTCAAAATCTTCAATTTTGACCAATTTCAGGCACAGAAATGACTTTAAACACACTTATTTTAGTTAAAAAAGTAATAACTCACATCCAACCGTCATTTAAAGTCAAAAGATTAAATGTTAAAATTTCATCAATATTGACCATTTTTTCAATGTTCGACTGGTCCGGGGTCATCGTTTTTCATCAGAAAATTGATTTTTTGGACTCTACCAAAAATGATTCAAAATGTCATTTGGATCGGGCCTCATGTTGAATAACCACTTTTTAAACCCTCACAGTGACCAAAATTGCCATTTTTACAGAGTTTTGCTTACTCAAAATCTTCAATTTTGACCAATTTCAAGCACAGAAATGACTTTAAACACACCTATTTTAGTTGAAAAAGTAATAACTCACATCCAACCGTCATTTAAAGTCAAAAGATTAAATGTTAAAATTTCATCAATATTGACCATTTTTTACACGTTCGACTGGTCCGGGGGTAATTGTTTTTCATCAGAAAATTGATTTTTTGGACTCTACCAAAAATGATTCAAAATGTCATTTGGATCGGGCCTCATGTTGAATAACCACTTTTTAAACCCTCACAGTGACCAAAATTGCCATTTTTACAGAGTTTTGCTTACTCAAAATCTTCAATTTTGACCAATTTCAGGCACAGAAATGACTTTAAACACACTTATTTTAGTTGAAAAAGTAATAACTCACATCCAACCGTCATTTAAAGTCAAAAGATTAAATGTTAAAATTTCATCAATATTGACCATTTTTTCAACGTTCGACTGGTCCGGGGTCATCGTTTTTCATCAGAAAATGGATTTTTTGGACTCTACCAAAAATGATTCAAAATGTCATTTGGATCAGGCCTCATGTTGAATAACCACTTTTTAAACCCTCACAGTGACCAAAACTGCCATTTTTACAGAGTTTTGCTTACTCAAAATCTTCAATTTTGACCAATTTCAGGCACAGAAATGACTTTAAACACACTTATTTTAGTTGAAAAAGTAATAACTCACATCCAACCGCCATTTAAAGTCAAAAGATTAAATGTTAAAATTTGATCAATATTGACCATTTTTTCAACGTTCGACTGGTCCGGGGTCATCGTTTTTCATCAGAAAATTGATTTTTTGGACTCTACCAAAAATGATTCAAAATGTCATTTGGATCGGGCCTCATGTTGAATAACCACTTTTTAAACCCTCACAGTGACCAAAACTGCCATTTTTACAGAGTTTTGCTTACTCAAAATCTTCAATTTTGACCAATTTCAGGCACAGAAATGACTTTAAACACACTTATTTTAGTTGAAAAAGTAATAACTCACATCCAACCGCCATTTAAAGTCAAAAGATTAAATGTTAAAATTTCATCAATATTGACCATTTTTTCAACGTTCGACTGGTCCGGGGTCATCGTTTTTCATCAGAAAATTGATTTTTTGGACTCTACCAAAAATGATTCAAAATGTCATTTGGATCGGGCCTCATGTTGAATAACCACTTTTTAAACCCTCACAGTGACCAAAACTGCCATTTTTACAGAGTTTTGCTTACTCAAAATCTTCAATTTTGACCAATTTCAGGCACAGAAATGACTTTAAACACACTTATTTTAGTTGAAAAAGTAATAACTGACATCCAACCGTCATTTAAAGTCAAAAGATTAAATGTTAAAATTTCATCAATATTGACCATTTTTTCAACGTTCGACTGGTCCGGGGTCATCGTTTTTCATCAGAAAATTGATTTTTTGGACTCTACCAAAAATGATTCAAAATGTCATTTGGATCGGGCCTCATGTTGAATAACCACTTTTTAAACCCTCATAGTGACCAAAATTGCCATTTTTACAGAGTTTTGCTTACTCAAAATCTTCAATTTTGACCAATTTCAGGCACAGAAATGACTTTAAACACACTTATTTTAGTTGAAAAAGTAATAACTCACATCCAACAATCATGTAAAGTCAAAAGATTATATGTTAAAATTTCATCAATATTGACCATTTTTTCAACGTTCGACTGGTCCGGGGTCATCGTTTTTCATCAGAAAATTGATTTTTTGGACTCTACCAAAAATGATTCAAAATGTCATTTGGATCGGGCCTCATGTTGAATAACCACTTTTTAAACCCTCACAGTGACCAAAATTGCCATTTTTACAGAGTTTTGCTTACTCAAAATCTTCAATTTTGACCAATTTCAGGCACAGAAATGACTTTAAACACACTTATTTTAGTTGAAAAAGTAATAACTCACATCCAACCGTCATTTAAAGTCAAAAGATTAAATGTTAAAATTTCATCAATATTGACCATTTTTTCAACGTTCGACTGGTCCGGGGTCATCGTTTTTCATCAGAAAATTGATTTTTTGGACTCTACCAAAAATAATTCAAAATGTCATTTGGATCTGGCCTCATATTGAATAACCACTTTTTAAACCCTCACAGTGACCAAAACTGCCATTTTTACAGAGTTTTGCTTACTCAAAATCTTCAATTTTGACCAATTTCAGGCACAGAAATGACTTTAAACACACTTATTTTAGTTGAAAAAGTAATAACTCACATCCAACCGTCATTTAAAGTCAAAAGATTAAATATTAATATCTCATCAATATTGACCATTTTTTCAACGTTCGACTGGTCCGGGGTCATCGTTTTTCATCAGAAAATTGATTTTTTGGACTCTACCAAAAATGATTCAAAATGTCATTTGGACCGGGCCTCATGTTGAATAACCACTTTTTAAACCCTCACAGTGACCAAAACTGCCATTTTTACAGAGTTTTGCTTACTCAAAATCTTCAATTTTGACCAATTTCAGGCACAGAAATGACTTTAAACACACTTATTTTAGTTGAAAAAGTAATAACTCACATCCAACCGTCATTTAAAGTCAAAAGATTAAATGTTAAAATTTCATCAATATTGACCATTTTTTCAACGTTCGACTGGTCCGGGGTCATCGTTTTTCATCAGAAAATTGCTTTTTTGGACTCTACCAAAAATGATTCAAAATGTCATTTGGATCGGGCCTCATGTTGAATAACCACTTTTTAAACCCTCACAGTGACCAAAACTGCAATTTTTACAGAGTTTTGCTTACTCAAAATCTTCAATTTTGACCAATTTCAGGCACAGAAATGACTTTAAACACACTTATTTTAGTTGAAAAAGTAATAACTCACATCCAACCGTCATTTAAAGTCAAAAGATTAAATGTTAAAATTTCATCAATATTGACCATTTTTTCAACGTTCGACTGGTCCGGGGTCATCGTTTTTCATCAGAAAATTGATTTTTTGGACTCTACCAAAAATGATTCAAAATGTCATTTGGATCAGGCCTCATGTTGAATAACCACTTTTTAAACCCTCACAGTGACCAAAACTGCCATTTTTACAGAGTTTTGCTTACTCAAAATCTTCAATTTTGACCAATTTCAGGCACAGAAATGACTTTAAACACACTTATTTTAGTTGAAAAAGTAATAACTCACATCCAACCGTCATTTAAAGTCAAAAGATTAAATGTTAAAATTTCATCAATATTGACCATTTTTTCAACGTTCGACTGGTCCGGGGTCATCGTTTTTCATCAGAAAATGGATTTTTTGGACTCTACCAAAAATGATTCAAAATGTCATTTGGATCAGGCCTCATGTTGAATAACCACTTTTTAAACCCTCACAGTGACCAAAACTGCAATTTTTACAGAGTTTTGCTTACTCAAAATCTTAAATTTTGACCAATTTCAGGCACAGAAATGACTTTAAACACACTTATTTTAGTTGAAAAAGTAATAACTCACATCCAACCGCCATTTAAAGTCAAAAGATTAAATGTTAAAATTTCATCAATATTGACCATTTTTTCAACGTTCGACTGGTCCGGGGTCATCGTTTTTCATCAGAAAATTGATTTTTTGGACTCTCCCAAAAATGATTCAAAATGTCATTTGGATCGGGCCTCATGTTGAATAACCACTTTTTAAACCCTCACAGTGACCAAAACTGCCATTTTTACAGAGTTTTGCTTACTCAAAATCTTCAATTTTGACCAATTTCAGGCACAGAAATGACTTTAAACACACTTATTTTAGTTGAAAAAGTAATAACTGACATCCAACCGTCATTTAAAGTCAAAAGATTAAATGTTAAAATTTCATCAATATTGACCATTTTTTCAACGTTCGACTGGTCCGGGGTCATCGTTTTTCATCAGAAAATTGATTTTTTGGACTCTACCAAAAATGATTCAAAATGTCATTTGGATCGGGCCTCATGTTGAATAACCACTTTTTAAACCCTCATAGTGACCAAAATTGCCATTTTTACAGAGTTTTGCTTACTCAAAATCTTCAATTTTGACCAATTTCAGGCACAGAAATGACTTTAAACACACTTATTTTAGTTGAAAAAGTAATAACTCACATCCAACCATCATGTAAAGTCAAAAGATTATATGTTAAAATTTCATCAATATTGACCATTTTTTCAACGTTCGACTGGTCCGGGGTCATCGTTTTTCATCAGAAAATTGATTTTTTGGACTCTACCAAAAATAATTCAAAATGTCATTTGGATCGGGCCTCATGTTGAATAACCACTTTTTAAACCCTCACAGTGACCAAAATTGCCATTTTTACAGAGTTTTGCTTACTCAAAATCTTCAATTTTGACCAATTTCAGGCACAGAAATGACTTTAAACACACTTATTTTAGTTGAAAAAGTAATAACTCACATCCAACCGTCATTTAAAGTCAAAAGATTAAATGTTAAAATTTCATCAATATTGACCATTTTTTCAACGTTCGACTGGTCCGGGGTCATCGTTTTTCATCAGAAAATTGATTTTTTGGACTCTACCAAAAATGATTCAAAATGTCATTTGGACCGGGCCTCATGTTGAATAACCACTTTTTAAACCCTCACAGTGACCAAAACTGCCATTTTTACAGAGTTTTGCTTACTCAAAATCTTCAATTTTGACCAATTTCAGGCACAGAAATGACTTTAAACACACTTATTTTAGTTGAAAAAGTAATAACTCACATCCAACCGTCATTTAAAGTCAAAAGATTAAATGTTAAAATTTCATCAATATTGACCATTTTTTCAACGTTAGACTGGTCCGGGGTCATCGTTTTTCATCAGAAAATTGCTTTTTTGGACTCTACCAAAAATGATTCAAAATGTCATTTGGATCGGGCCTCATGTTGAATAACCACTTTTTAAACCCTCACAGTGACCAAAACTGCAATTTTTACAGAGTTTTGCTTACTCAAAATCTTCAATTTTGACCAATTTCAGGCACAGAAATGACTTTAAACACACTTATTTTAGTTGAAAAAGTAATAACTCACATCCAACCGTCATTTAAAGTCAAAAGATTAAATGTTAAAATTTCATCAATATTGACCATTTTTTCAACGTTCGACTGGTCCGGGGTCATCGTTTTTCATCAGAAAATTGATTTTTTGGACTCTACCAAAAATGATTCAAAATGTCATTTGGATCAGGCCTCATGTTGAATAACCACTTTTTAAACCCTCACAGTGACCAAAACTGCCATTTTTACAGAGTTTTGCTTACTCAAAATCTTCAATTTTGACCAATTTCAGGCACAGAAATGACTTTAAACACACTTATTTTAGTTGAAAAAGTAATAACTCACATCCAACCGTCATTTAAAGTCAAAAGATTAAATGTTAAAATTTCATCAATATTGACCATTTTTTCAACGTTCGACTGGTCCGGGGTCATCGTTTTTCATCAGAAAATGGATTTTTTGGACTCTACCAAAAATGATTCAAAATGTCATTTGGATCAGGCCTCATGTTGAATAACCACTTTTTAAACCCTCACAGTGACCAAAACTGCCATTTTTACAGAGTTTTGCTTACTCAAAATCTTCAATTTTGACCAATTTCAGGCACAGAAATGACTTTAAACACACTTATTTTAGTTGAAAAAGTAATAACTCACATCCAACCGCCATTTAAAGTCAAAAGATTAAATGTTAAAATTTCATCAATATTGACCATTTTTTCAACGTTCGACTGGTCCGGGGTCATCGTTTTTCATCAGAAAATTGATTTTTTGGACTCTACCAAAAATGATTCAAAATGTCATTTGGATCGGGCCTCATGTTGAATAACCACTTTTTAAACCCTCACAGTGACCAAAACTGCCATTTTTACAGAGTTTTGCTTACTCAAAATCTTCAATTTTGACCAATTTCAGGCACAGAAATGACTTTAAACACACTTATTTTAGTTGAAAAAGTAATAACTGACATCCAACCGTCATTTAAAGTCAAAAGATTAAATGTTAAAATTTCATCAATATTGACCATTTTTTCAACGTTCGACTGGTCCGGGGTCATCGTTTTTCATCAGAAAATTGATTTTTTGGACTCTACCAAAAATGATTCAAAATGTCATTTGGATCGGGCCTCATGTTGAATAACCACTTTTTAAACCCTCATAGTGACCAAAATTGCCATTTTTACAGAGTTTTGCTTACTCAAAATCTTCAATTTTGACCAATTTCAGGCACAGAAATGACTTTAAACACACTTATTTTAGTTGAAAAAGTAATAACTCACATCCAACCGTCATTTAAAGTCAAAAGATTAAATGTTAAAATTTCATCAATATTGACCATTTTTTCAACGTTCGACTGGTCCGGGGTCATCGTTTTTCATCAGAAAATTGATTTTTTGGACTCTACCAAAAATAATTCAAAATGTCATTTGGATCTGGCCTCATGTTGAATAACCACTTTTTAAACCCTGACAGTGACCAAAACTGCCATTTTTACAGAGTTTTGCTTACTCAAAATCTTCAATTTTGACCAAATTTCAGGCACAGAAATGACTTTAAACACACTTATTTTAGTTGAAAAAGTAATAACTCACATCCAACCGTCATTTAAAGTCAAAAGATTAAATATTAATATTTCATCAATATTGACCATTTTTTCAACGTTCGACTGGTCCGGGGTCATCGTTTTTCATCAGAAAATTGCTTTTTTGGACTCTACCAAAAATGATTCAAAATGTCATTTGGACCGGGCCTCATGTTGAATAACCACTTTTTAAACCCTCACAGTGACCAAAACTGCCATTTTTACAGAGTTTTGCTTACTCAAAATCTTCAATTTTGACCAATTTCAGGCACAGAAATGACTTTAAACACACTTATTTTAGTTGAAAAAGTAATAACTCACATCCAACCGTCATTTAAAGTCAAAAGATTAAATGTTAAAATTTCATCAATATTGACCATTTTTTCAACGTTCGACTGGTCCGGGGTCATCGTTTTTCATCAGAAAATTGATTTTTTGGACTCTACCAAAAATGATTCAAAATGTCATTTGGATCAGGCCTCATGTTGAATAACCACTTTTTAAACCCTCACAGTGACCAAAACTGCCATTTTTACAGAGTTTTGCTTACTCAAAATCTTCAATTTTGACCAATTTCAGGCACAGAAATGACTTTAAACACACTTATTTTAGTTGAAAAAGTAATAACTCACATCCAACCGTCATTTAAAGTCAAAAGATTAAATGTTAAAATTTCATCAATATTGACCATTTTTTCAACGTTCGACTGGTCCGGGGTCATCGTTTTTCATCAGAAAATTGATTTTTTGGACTCTACCAAAAATGATTCAAAATGTCATTTGGATCGGGCCTCATGTTGAATAACCACTTTTTAAACCCTCACAGTGACCAAAACTGCCATTTTTACAGAGTTTTGCTTACTCAAAATCTTCAATTTTGACCAATTTCAGGCACAGAAATGACTTTAAACACACTTATTTTAGTTGAAAAAGTAATAACTCACATCCAACCGTCATTTAAAGTCAAAAGATTAAATGTTAAAATTTCATCAATATTGACCATTTTTTCAACGTTCGACTGGTCCGGGGTCATCGTTTTTCATCAGAAAATTGCTTTTTTGGACTCTACCAAAAATGATTCAAAATGTCATTTGGATCGGGCCTCATGTTGAATAACCACTTTTTAAACCCTCACAGTGACCAAAACTGCAATTTTTACAGAGTTTTGCTTACTCAAAATCTTCAATTTTGACCAATTTCAGGCACAGAAATGACTTTAAACACACTTATTTTAGTTGAAAAAGTAATAACTCACATCCAACCGTCATTTAAAGTCAAAAGATTAAATGTTAAAATTTCATCAATATTGACCATTTTTTCAACGTTCGACTGGTCCGGGGGTCATCGTTTTTCATCAGAAAATTGATTTTTTGGACTCTACCAAAAATGATTCAAAATGTCATTTGGATCGGGCCTCATGTTGAATAACCACTTTTTAAACCCTCACAGTGACCAAAATTGCCATTTTTACAGAGTTTTGCTTACTCAAAATCTTCAATTTTGACCAATTTCAGGCACAGAAATGACTTTAAACACACTTATTTTAGTTGAAAAAGTAATAACTCACATCCAACCGTCATTTAAAGTCAAAAGATTAAATGTTAAAATTTCATCAATATTGACCATCTTTTTCAACGTTCGACTGGTCCGGGGTCATCGTTTTTCATCAGAAAATGGATTTTTTGGACTCTACCAAAAATGATTCAAAATGTCATTTGGATCAGGCCTCATGTTGAATAACCACTTTTTAAACCCTCACAGTGACCAAAACTGCCATTTTTACAGAGTTTTGCTTACTCAAAATCTTCAATTTTGACCAATTTCAGGCACAGAAATGACTTTAAACACACTTATTTTAGTTGAAAAAGTAATAACTCACATCCAACCGCCATTTAAAGTCAAAAGATTAAATGTTAAAATTTCATCAATATTGACCATTTTTTCAACGTTCGACTGGTCCGGGGTCATCGTTTTTCATCAGAAAATTGATTTTTTGGACTCTACCAAAAATGATTCAAAATGTCATTTGGATCGGGCCTCATGTTGAATAACCACTTTTAAAAACCTCACAGTGACCAAAACTGCAATTTTTACAGAGTTTTGCTTACTCAAAATCTTCAATTTTGACCAATTTCAGGCACAGAAATGACTTTAAACACACTTATTTTAGTTGAAAAAGTAATAACTCACATCCAACCGTCATTTAAAGTCAAAAGATTAAATGTTAAAATTTCATCAATATTGACCATTTTTTCAACGTTCGACTGGTCCGGGGTCATCGTTTTTCATCAGAAAATTGATTTTTTGGACTCTACCAAAAATGATTCAAAATGTCATTTGGATCAGGCCTCATGTTGAATAACCACTTTTTAAACCCTCACAGTGACCAAAACTGCCATTTTTACAGAGTTTTGCTTACTCAAAATCTTCAATTTTGACCAATTTCAGGCACAGAAATGACTTTAAACACACTTATTTTAGTTGAAAAAGTAATAACTCACATCCAACCGTCATTTAAAGTCAAAAGATTAAATGTTAAAATTTCATCAATATTGACCATTTTTTCAACGTTCGACTGGTCCGGGGTCATCGTTTTTCATCAGAAAATTGCTTTTTTGGACTCTACCAAAAATGATTCAAAATGTCATTTGGATCGGGCCTCATGTTGAATAACCACTTTTTAAACCCTCACAGTGACCAAAACTGCAATTTTTACAGAGTTTTGCTTACTCAAAATCTTCAATTTTGACCAATTTCAGGCACAGAAATGACTTTAAACACACTTATTTTAGTTGAAAAAGTAATAACTCACATCCAACCGTCATTTAAAGTCAAAAGATTAAATGTTAAAATTTCATCAATATTGACCATTTTTTCAACGTTCGACTGGTCCGGGGTCATCGTTTTTCATCAGAAAATTGATTTTTTGGACTCTACCAAAAATGATTCAAAATGTCATTTGGATCGGGCCTCATGTTGAATAACCACTTTTTAAACCCTCACAGTGACCAAAACTGCCATTTTTACAGAGTTTTGCTTACTCAAAATCTTCAATTTTGACCAATTTCAGGCACAGAAATGACTTTAAACACACTTATTTTAGTTGAAAAAGTAATAACTCACATCCAACCGTCATTTAAAGTCAAAAGATTAAATGTTAAAATTTCATCAATATTGACCATTTTTTCAACGTTCGACTGGTCCGGGGTCATCGTTTTTCATCAGAAAATTGCTTTTTTGGACTCTACCAAAAATGATTCAAAATGTCATTTGGATCGGGCCTCATGTTGAATAACCACTTTTTAAACCCTCACAGTGACCAAAACTGCAATTTTTACAGAGTTTTGCTTACTCAAAATCTTCAATTTTGACCAATTTCAGGCACAGAAATGACTTTAAACACACTTATTTTAGTTGAAAAAGTAATAACTCACATCCAACCGTCATTTAAAGTCAAAAGATTAAATGTTAAAATTTCATCAATATTGACCATTTTTTCAACGTTCGACTGGTCCGGGGTCATCGTTTTTCATCGGAAAATTGATTTTTTGGACTCTACCAAAAATGATTCAAAATGTCATTTGGATCAGGCCTCATGTTGAATAACCACTTTTTAAACCCTCACAGTGACCAAAACTGCCATTTTTACAGAGTTTTGCTTACTCAAAATCTTCAATTTTGACCAATTTCAGGCACAGAAATGTCTTTAAACACACTTATTTTAGTTGAAAAAGTAATAACTCACATCCAACCGTCATTTAAAGTCAAAAGATTAAATGTTAAAATTTCATCAATATTGACCATTTTTTCAACGTTCGACTGGTCCGGGGTCATCGTTTTTCATCAGAAAATTGATTTTTTGGACTCTACCAAAAATGATTCAAAATGTCATTTGGATCGAGCCTCATGTTGAATAACCACTTTTTAAACCCTCACAGTGACCAAAATTGCCATTTTTACAGAGTTTTGCTTACTCAAAATCTTTAATTTTGACCAATTTCAAGCACAGAAATGACTTTAAACACACTTATTTTAGTTGAAAAAGTAATAACTCACATCCAACCGTCATTTAAAGTCAAAAGATTAAATGTTAAAATTTCATCAATATTGACCATTTTTTCAACGTTCGACTGGTCCGGGGGTCATCGTTTTTCATCAGAAAATTGATTTTTTGGACTCTACCAAAAATGATTCAAAATGTCATTTGGATCGGGCCTCATGTTGAATAACCACTTTTTAAACCCTCACAGTGACCAAAACTGCAATTTTTACAGAGTTTTGCTTACTCAAAATCTTCAATTTTGACCAATTTCAGGCACAGAAATGACTTTAAACACACTTATTTTAGTTGAAAAAGTAATAACTCACATCCAACCGTCATTTAAAGTCAAAAGATTAAATGTTAAAATTTCATCAATATTGACCATTTTTTCAACGTTCGACTGGTCCGGGGTCATCGTTTTTCATCAGAAAATTGATTTTTTGGACTCTACCAAAAATGATTCAAAATGTCATTTGGATCAGGCCTCATGTTGAATAACCACTTTTTAAACCCTCACAGTGACCAAAACTGCCATTTTTACAGAGTTTTGCTTACTCAAAATCTTCAATTTTGACCAATTTCAGGCACAGAAATGACTTTAAACACACTTATTTTAGTTGAAAAAGTAATAACTCACATCCAACCGTCATTTAAAGTCAAAAGATTAAATGTTAAAATTTCATCAATATTGACCATTTTTTCAACGTTCGACTGGTCCGGGGTAATCGTTTTTCATCAGAAAATGGATTTTTTGGACTCTACCAAAAATGATTCAAAATGTCATTTGGATCGGGCCTCATGTTGAATAACCACTTTTTAAACCCTCACGGTGACCAAAATTGCCATTTTTACAGAGTTTTGCTTACTCAAAATCTTCAATTTTGACCAATTTCAGGCACAGAAATGACTTTAAACACACTTATTTTAGTTGAAAAAGTAATAACTCACATCCAACCGTCATTTAAAGTCAAAAGATTAAATGTTAAAATTTCATCAATATTGACCATTTTTTCAACGTTCGACTGGTCCGGGGTCATCGTTTTTCATCAGAAAATTGATTTTTTGGACTCTACCAAAAATGATTCAAAATGTCATTTGGATCGGGCCTCATGTTGAATAACCACTTTTTAAACCCTCACAGTGACCAAAATTGCCATTTTTACAGAGTTTTGCTTACTCAAAATCTTCAATTTTGACCAATTTCAGGCACAGAAATGACTTTAAACACACTTATTTTAGTTGAAAAAGTAATAACTCACATCCAACCGTCATTCAAAGTCAAAAGATTAAATGTTAAAATTTCATCAATATTGACCATTTTTTCAACGTTCGACTGGTCCGGGGTTATCGTTTTTCATCAGAAAATTGATTTTTTGGACTCTACCAAAAATGATTCAAAATGTCATTTGGTTCGGGCCTCATGTTGAATAACCACTTTTTAAACCCTCACAGTGACCAAAATTGCCATTTTTACAGAGTTTTGCTTACTCAAAATCTTCAATTTTGACCAATTTCAGGCACAGAAATGACTTTAAACACACTTATTTTAGTTGAAAAAGTAATAACTCACATCCAACCGTCATTTAAAGTCAAAAGATTAAATGTTAAAATTTCATCAATATTGACCATTTTTTCAACGTTCGACTGGTCCGGGGTCATCGTTTTTCATCAGAAAATGGATTTTTTGGACTCTACCAAAAATGATTCAAAATGTCATTTGGATCAGGCCTCATGTTGAATAACCACTTTTTAAACCCTCACAGTGACCAAAACTGCCATTTTTACAGAGTTTTGCTTACTCAAAATCTTCAATTTTGACCAATTTCAGGCACAGAAATGACTTTAAACACACTTATTTTAGTTGAAAAAGTAATAACTCACATCCAACCGTCATTTAAAGTCAAAAGATTAAATGTTAAAATTTCATCAATATTGACCATTTTTTCAACGTTCGACTGGTCCGGGGTCATCGTTTTTCATCAGAAAATTGATTTTTTGGACTCTACCAAAAATGATTCAAAATGTCATTTGGATCGGGCCTCATGTTGAATAACCACTTTTTAAACCCTCACAGTGACCAAAATTGCCATTTTTACAGAGTTTTGCTTACTCAAAATCTTCAATTTTGACCAATTTCAAGCACAGAAATGACTTTAAACACACTTATTTTAGTTGAAAAAGTAATAACTCACATCCAACCGTCATTTAAAGTCAAAAGATTAAATGTTAAAATTTCATCAATATTGACCATTTTTTCAACGTTCGACTGGTCCGGGGGTCATCGTTTTTCATCAGAAAATTGATTTTTTCGACTCTACCAAAAATGATTCAAAATGTCATTTGGATCGGGCCTCATGTTGAATAACCACTTTTTAAACCCTCACAGTGACCAAAATTGCCATTTTTACAGAGTTTTGCTTACTCAAAATCTTCAATTTTGACCAATTTCAGGCACAGAAATGACTTTAAACACACTTATTTTAGTTGAAAAAGTAATAACTCACATCCAACCGTCATTTAAAGTCAAAAGATTAAATGTTAAAATTTCATCAATATTGACCATTTTTTCAACGTTCGACTGGTCCGGGGTCATCGTTTTTCATCAGAAAATGGATTTTTTGGACTCTACCAAAAATGATTCAAAATGTCATTTGGATCAGGCCTCATGTTGAATAACCACTTTTTAAACCCTCACAGTGACCAAAACTGCCATTTTTACAGAGTTTTGCTTACTCAAAATCTTCAATTTTGACCAATTTCAGGCACAGAAATGACTTTAAACACACTTATTTTAGTTGAAAAAGTAATAACTCACATCCAACCGCCATTTAAAGTCAAAAGATTAAATGTTAAAATTTCATCTATATTGACCATTTTTTCAACGTTCGACTGGTCCGGGGTCATCGTTTTTCATCAGAAAATTGATTTTTTGGACTCTACCAAAAATGATTCAAAATGTCATTTGGATCGGGCCTCATGTTGAATAACCACTTTTTAAACCCTCACAGTGACCAAAACTGCCATTTTTACAGAGTTTTGCTTACTCAAAATCTTCAATTTTGACCAATTTCAGGCACAGAAATGACTTTAAACACATTTATTTTAGTTGAAAAAGTAATAACTGACATCCAACCGTCATTTAAAGTCAAAAGATTAAATGTTAAAATTTCATCAATATTGACCATTTTTTCAACGTTCGACTGGTCCGGGGTCATCGTTTTTCATCAGAAAATTGATTTTTTGGACTCTACCAAAAATGATTCAAAATGTCATTTGGATCGGGCCTCATGTTGAATAACCACTTTTTAAACCCTCATAGTGACCAAAATTGCCATTTTTACAGAGTTTTGCTTACTCAAAATCTTCAATTTTGACCAATTTCAGGCACAGAAATGACTTTAAACACACTTATTTTAGTTGAAAAAGTAATAACTCACATCCAACCATCATGTAAAGTCAAAAGATTATATGTTAAAATTTCATCAATATTGACCATTTTTTCAACGTTCGACTGGTCCGGGGTCATCGTTTTTCATCAGAAAATTGATTTTTTGGACTCTACCAAAAATAATTCAAAATGTCATTTGGATCGGGCCTCATGTTGAATAACCACTTTTTAAACCCTCACAGTGACCAAAATTGCCATTTTTACAGAGTTTTGCTTACTCAAAATCTTCAATTTTGACCAATTTCAGGCACAGAAATGACTTTAAACACACTTATTTTAGTTGAAAAAGTAATAACTCACATCCAACCGTCATTTAAAGTCAAAAGATTAAATGTTAAAATTTCATCAATATTGACCATTTTTTCAACGTTCGACTGGTCCGGGGTCATCGTTTTTCATCAGAAAATTGATTTATTGGACTCTACCAAAAATAATTCAAAATGTCATTTGGATCTGGCCTCATGTTGAATAACCACTTTTTAAACCCTCACAGTGACCAAAACTGCCATTTTTACAGAGTTTTGCTTACTCAAAATCTTCAATTTTGACCAATTTCAGGCACAGAAATGACTTTAAAGACACTTATTTTAGTTGAAAAAGTAATAACTCACATCCAACCGTCATTTAAAGTCAAAAGATTAAATGTTAAAATTTCATCAATATTGACCATTTTTTCAACGTTCGACTGGTCCGGGGTCATCGTTTTTCATCAGAAAATGGATTTTTTGGACTCTACCAAAAATGATTCAAAATGTCATTTGGATCAGGCCTCATGTTGAATAACCACTTTTTAAACCCTCACAGTGACCAAAACTGCCATTTTTACAGAGTATTGCTTACTCAAAATCTTCAATTTTGACCAATTTCAGGCACAGAAATGACTTTAAACACACTTATTTTAGTTGAAAAAGTAATAACTCACATCCAACCGTCATTTAAAGTCAAAAGATTAAATGTTAAAATTTCATCAATATTGACCATTTTTTCAACGTTCGACTGGTCCGGGGTCATCGTTTTTCATCAGAAAATTGATTTTTTGGACTCTACCAAAAATGATTCAAAATGTCATTTGGATCGGGCCTCATGTTGAATAACCACTTTTTAAACCCTCACAGTGACCAAAATTGCCATTTTTACAGAGTTTTGCTTACTCAAAATCTTCAATTTTGACCAATTTCAAGCACAGAAATGACTTTAAACACACTTATTTTAGTTGAAAAAGTAATAACTCACATCCAACCGTCATTTAAAGTCAAAAGATTAAATGTTAAAATTTCATCAATATTGACCATTTTTTCAACGTTCGACTGGTCCGGGGGTCATCGTTTTTCATCAGAAAATTGATTTTTTCGACTCTACCAAAAATGATTCAAAATGTCATTTGGATCGGGCCTCATGTTGAATAACTACTTTTTAAACCCTCACAGTGACCAAAATTGCCATTTTTACAGAGTTTTGCTTACTCAAAATCTTCAATTTTGACCAATTTCAGGCACAGAAATGACTTTAAACACACTTATTTTAGTTGAAAAAGTAATAACTCACATCCAACCGTCATTTAAAGTCAAAAGATTAAATGTTAATATTTCATCAATATTGACCATTTTTTCAACGTTCGACTGGTCCGGGGTCATCGTTTTTCATCAGAAAATTGCTTTTTTGGACTCTACCAAAAATGATTCAAAATGTCATTTGGACCGGGCCTCATGTTGAATAACCACTTTTTAAACCCTCACAGTGACCAAAACTGCCATTTTTACAGAGTTTTGCTTACTCAAAATCTTCAATTTTGACCAATTTCAGGCACAGAAATGACTTTAAACACACTTATTTTAGTTGAAAAAGTAATAACTCACATCCAACCGTCATTTAAAGTCAAAAGATTAAATGTTAAAATTTCATCAATATTGACCATTTTTTCAACGTTCGACTGGTCCGGGGTCATCGTTTTTCATCAGAAAATTGATTTTTTGGACTCTACCAAAAATGATTCAAAATGTCATTTGGATCGGGCCTCATGTTGAATAACCACTTTTTAAACCCTCACAGTGACCAAAACTGCAATTTTTACAGAGTTTTGCTTACTCAAAATCTTCAATTTTGACCAATTTCAGGCACAGAAATGACTTTAAACACACTTATTTTAGTTGAAAAAGTAATAACTCACATACAACCGTCATTTAAAGTCAAAAGATTAAATGTTAAAATTTCATCAATATTGACCATTTTTTCAACGTTCGACTGGTCCGGGGTCATCGTTTTTCATCAGAAAATTGATTTTTTGGACTCTACCAAAAATGATTCAAAATGTCATTTGGATCAGGCCTCATGTTGAATAACCACTTTTTAAACCCTCACAGTGACCAAAACTGCCATTTTTACAGAGTTTTGCTTACTCAAAATCTTCAATTTTGACCAATTTCAGGCACAGAAATGACTTTAAACACACTTATTTTAGTTGAAAAAGTAATAACTCACATCCAACCGTCATTTAAAGTCAAAAGATTAAATGTTAAAATTTCATCAATATTGACCATTTTTTCAACGTTCGACTGGTCCGGGGTCATCGTTTTTCATCAGAAAATTGATTTTTTGGACTCTACCAAAAATGATTCAAAATGTCATTTGGATCGGGCCTCATGTTGAATAACCACTTTTTAAACCCTCACAGTGACCAAAATTGCCATTTTTACAGAGTTTTGCTTACTCAAAATCTTCACTTTTGACCAATTTCAAGCACAGAAATGACTTTAAACACACTTATTTTAGTTGAAAAAGTAATAACTCACATCCAACCGTCATTTAAAGTCAAAAGATTAAATGTTAAAATTTCATCAATATTGACCATTTTTTCAACGTTCGACTGGTCCGGGGGTCATCGTTTTTCATCAGAAAATTGATTTTTTGGACTCTACCAAAAATGATTCAAAATGTCATTTGGATCGGGCCTCATGTTGAATAACCACTTTTTAAACCCTCACAGTGACCAAAATTGCCATTTTTACAGAGTTTTGCTTACTCAAAATCTTCAATTTTGACCAATTTCAGGCACAGAAATGACTTTAAACACACTTATTTTAGTTGAAAAAGTAATAACTCACATCCAACCGTCATTTAAAGTCAAAAGATTAAATGTTAAAATTTCATCAATATTGACCATTTTTTCAACGTTCGACTGGTCCGGGGTCATCGTTTTTCATTAGAAAATGGATTTTTTGGACTCTACCAAAAATGATTCAAAATGTCATTTGGATCAGGCCTCATGTTGAATAACCACTTTTTAAACCCTCACAGTGACCAAAACTGCCATTTTTACAGAGTTTTGCTTACTCAAAATCTTCAATTTTGACCAATTTCAGGCACAGAAATGACTTTAAACACACTTATTTTAGTTGAAAAAGTAATAACTCACATCCAACCGCCATTTAAAGTCAAAAGATTAAATGTTAAAATTTCATCAATATTGACCATTTTTTCAACGTTCGACTGGTCCGGGGTCATCGTTTTTCATCAGAAAATTGATTTTTTGGACTCTACCAAAAATGATTCAAAATGTCATTTGGATCGGGCCTCATGTTGAATAACCACTTTTTAAACCCTCACAGTGACCAAAACTGCCATTTTTACAGAGTTTTGCTTACTCAAAATCTTCAATTTTGACCAATTTCAGGCACAGAAATGACTTTAAACACACTTATTTTAGTTGAAAAAGTAATAACTCACATCCAACCGTCATTTAAAGTCAAAAGATTAAATGTTAAAATTTCATCAATATTGACCATTTTTTCAACGTTCGACTGGTCCGGGGTCATCGTTTTTCATCAGAAAATTGATTTTTTGGACTCTACCAAAAATGATTCAAAATGTCATTTGGATCGGGCCTCATGTTGAATAACCACTTTTTAAACCCTCACAGTGACCAAAATTGCCATTTTTACAGAGTTTTGCTTACTCAAAATCTTCAATTTTGACCAATTTCAGGCACAGAAATGACTTTAAACACACTTATTTTAGTTGAAAAAGTAATAACTCACATCCAACCGTCATTTAAAGTCAAAAGATTAAATGTTAAAATTTCATCAATATTGACCATTTTTTCAACGTTCGACTGGTCCGGGGTCATCGTTTTTCATTAGAAAATGGATTTTTTGGACTCTACCAAAAATGATTCAAAATGTCATTTGGATCAGGCCTCATGTTGAATAACCACTTTTTAAACCCTCACAGTGACCAAAACTGCCATTTTTACAGAGTTTTGCTTACTCAAAATCTTCAATTTTGACCAATTTCAGGCACAGAAATGACTTTAAACACACTTATTTTAGTTGAAAAAGTAATAACTCACATCCAACCGCCATTTAAAGTCAAAAGATTAAATGTTAAAATTTCATCAATATTGACCATTTTTTCAACGTTCGACTGGTCCGGGGTCATCGTTTTTCATCAGAAAATTGATTTTTTGGACTCTACCAAAAATGATTCAAAATGTCATTTGGATCGGGCCTCATGTTGAATAACCACTTTTTAAACCCTCACAGTGACCAAAACTGCCATTTTTACAGAGTTTTGCTTACTCAAAATCTTCAATTTTGACCAATTTCAGGCACAGAAATGACTTTAAACACACTTATTTTAGTTGAAAAAGTAATAACTGACATCCAACCGTCATTTAAAGTCAAAAGATTAAATGTTAAAATTTCATCAATATTGACCATTTTTTCAACGTTCGACTGGTCCGGGGTCATCGTTTTTCATCAGAAAATTGATTTTTTGGACTCTACCAAAAATGATTCAAAATGTCATTTGGATCGGGCCTCATGTTGAATAACCACTTTTTAAACCCTCATAGTGACCAAAATTGCCATTTTTACAGAGTTTTGCTTACTCAAAATCTTCAATTTTGACCAATTTCAGGCACAGAAATGACTTTAAACACACTTATTTTAGTTGAAAAAGTAATAACTCACATCCAACCGTCATTTAAAGTCAAAAGATTAAATGTTAAAATTTCATCAATATTGACCATTTTTTCAACGTTCGACTGGTCCGGGGTCATCGTTTTTCATCAGAAAATTGATTTTTTGGACTCTACCAAAAATAATTCAAAATGTCATTTGGATCTGGCCTCATGTTGAATAACCACTTTTTAAACCCTCACAGTGACCAAAACTGCCATTTTTACAGAGTTTTGCTTACTCAAAATCTTCAATTTTGACCAATTTCAGGCACAGAAATGACTTTAAACACACTTATTTTAGTTGAAAAAGTAATAACTCACATCCAACCGTCATTTAAAGTCAAAAGATTAAATATTAATATTTCATCAATATTGACCATTTTTTCAACGTTCGACTGGTCCGGGGTCATCGTTTTTCATCAGAAAATTGATTTTTTGGACTCTACCAAAAATGATTCAAAATGTCATTTGGACCGGGCCTCATGTTGAATAACCACTTTTTAAACCCTCACAGTGACCAAAACTGCCATTTTTACAGAGTTTTGCTTACTCAAAATCTTCAATTTTGACCAATTTCAGGCACAGAAATGACTTTAAACACACTTATTTTAGTTGAAAAAGTAATAACTCACATCCAACCGTCATTTAAAGTCAAAAGATTAAATGTTAAAATTTCATCAATATTGACCATTTTTTCAACGTTCGACTGGTCCGGGGTCATCGTTTTTCATCAGAAAATTGATTTTTTGGACTCTACCAAAAATGATTCAGAATGTCATTTGGATCAGGCCTCATGTTGAATAACCACTTTTTAAACCCTCACAGTGACCAAAACTGCCATTTTTACAGAGTTTTGCTTACTCAAAATCTTCAATTTTGACCAATTTCAGGCACAGAAATGACTTTAAACACACTTATTTTAGTTGAAAAAGTAATAACTCACATCCAACCGTCATTTAAAGTCAAAAGATTAAATGTTAAAATTTCATCAATATTGACCAATTTTTTCAACGTTCGACTGGTCCGGGGTCATCGTTTTTCATCAGAAAATTGCTTTTTTGGACTCTACCAAAAATGATTCAAAATGTCATTTGGATCGGGCCTCATGTTGAATAACCACTTTTTAAACCCTCACAGTGACCAAAACTGCAATTTTTACAGAGTTTTGCTTACTCAAAATCTTCAATTTTGACCAATTTCAGGCACAGAAATGACTTTAAACACACTTATTTTAGTTGAAAAAGTAATAACTCACATCCAACCGTCATTTAAAGTCAAAAGATTAAATATTAAAATTTCATTAATATTGACCATTTTTTCAACGTTCGACTGGTCCGGGGTCATCGTTTTTCATCAGAAAATTGATTTTTTGGACTCTACCAAAAATAATTCAAAATGTCATTTGGATCGGGCCTCATGTTGAATAACCACTTTTTAAACCCTCACAGTGACCAAAACTGCCATTTTTACAGAGTTTTGCTTACTCAAAATCTTAAATTTTGACCAATTTCAGGCACAGAAATGACTTTAAACACACTTATTTTAGTTGAAAAAGTAATAACTCACATCCAACCGTCATTTAAAGTCAAAAGATTAAATATTAATATTTCATCAATATTGACCATTTTTTCAACGTTCGACTGGTCCGGGGTCATCGTTTTTCATCAGAAAATTGATTTTTTGGACTCTACCAAAAATGATTCAAAATGTCATTTGGACCGGGCCTCATGTTGAATAACCACTTTTTAAACCCTCACAGTGACCAAAATTGCCATTTTTACAGAGTTTTGCTTACTCAAAATCTTTAATTTTGACCAATTTCAGGCACAGAAATGACTTTAAACACACTTATTTTAGTTGAAAAAGTAATAACTCACATCCAACCGTCATTTAAAGTCAAAAGATTAAATGTTAAAATTTCATCAATATTGACCATTTTTTCAACGTTCGACTGGTCCGGGGTCATCGTTTTTCATCAGAAAATTGATTTTTTGGACTCTACCAAAAATGATTCAGAATGTCATTTGGATCAGGCCTCATGTTGAATAACCACTTTTTAAACCCTCACAGTGACCAAAACTGCCATTTTTACAGAGTTTTGCTTACTCAAAATCTTCAATTTTGACCAATTTCAGGCACAGAAATGACTTTAAACACACTTATTTTAGTTGAAAAAGTAATAACTCACATCCAACCGTCATTTAAAGTCAAAAGATTAAATGTTAAAATTTCATCAATATTGACCATTTTTTCAACGTTCGACTGGTCCGGGGTCATCGTTTTTCATCAGAAAATTGCTTTTTTGGACTCTACCAAAAATGATTCAAAATGTCATTTGGATCGGGCCTCATGTTGAATAACCACTTTTTAAACCCTCACAGTGACCAAAACTGCAATTTTTACAGAGTTTTGCTTACTCAAAATCTTCAATTTTGACCAATTTCAGGCACAGAAATGACTTTAAACACACTTATTTTAGTTGAAAAAGTAATAACTCACATCCAACCGTCATTTAAAGTCAAAAGATTAAATATTAAAATTTCATTAATATTGACCATTTTTTCAACGTTCGACTGGTCCGGGGTCATCGTTTTTCATCAGAAAATTGATTTTTTGGACTCTACCAAAAATAATTCAAAATGTCATTTGGATCGGGCCTCATGTTGAATAACCACTTTTTAAACCCTCACAGTGACCAAAACTGCCATTTTTACAGAGTTTTGCTTACTCAAAATCTTCAATTTTGACCAATTTCAGGCACAGAAATGACTTTAAACACACTTATTTTAGTTGAAAAAGTAATAACTCACATCCAACTGTCATTTAAAGTCAAAAGATTAAATGTTAAAATTTCATCAATATTGACCATTTTTTCAACGTTCGACTGGTCCGGGGTCATCGTTTTTCATCAGAAAATTGATTTTTTGGACTCTACCAAAAATGATTCAAAATGTCATTTGGATCAGGCCTCATGTTGAATAACCACTTTTTAAACCCTCACAGTGACCAAAACTGCCATTTTTACAGAGTTTTGCTTACTCAAAATCTTCAATTTTGACCAATTTCAGGCACAGAAATGACTTTAAACACACTTATTTTAGTTGAAAAAGTAATAACTCACATCCAACCGTCATTTAAAGTCAAAAGATTAAATGTTAAAATTTCATCAATATTGACCATTTTTTCAACGTTCGACTGGTCCGGGGTCATCGTTTTTCATCAGAAAATTGATTTTTTGGACTCTACCAAAAATGATTCAAAATGTCATTTGGATCGGGCCTCATGTTGAATAACCACTTTTTAAACCCTCACAGTGACCAAAACTGCAATTTTTACAGAGTTTTGCTTACTCAAAATCTTCAATTTTGACCAATTTCAGGCACAGAAATGACTTTAAACACACTTATTTTAGTTGAAAAAGTAATAACTCACATCCAACCGTCATTTAAAGTCAAAAGATTAAATATTAAAATTTCATCAATATTGACCATTTTTTCAACGTTCGACTGGTCCGGGGTCATCGTTTTTCATCAGAAAATTGATTTTTTGGACTCTACCAAAAATGATTCAAAATGTCATTTGGATCGGGCCTCATGTTGAATAACCACTTTTTAAACCCTCACAGTGACCAAAACTGCCATTTTTACAGAGTTTTGCTTACTCAAAATCTTCAATTTTGACCAATTTCAGGCACAGAAATGACTTTAAACACACTTATTTTAGTTGAAAAAGTAATAACTCACATCCAACCGTCATTTAAAGTCAAAAGATTAAATATCAATATTTCATCAATATTGACCATTTTTTCAACGTTCGACTGGTCCGGGGTCATCGTTTTTCATCAGAAAATTGATTTTTTGGACTCTACCAAAAATGATTCAAAATGTCATTTGGATCGGGCCTCATGTTGAATAACCACTTTTTAAACCCTCACAGTGACCAAAACTGCCATTTTTACAGAGTTTTGCTTACTCAAAATCTTCAATTTTGACCAATTTCAGGCACAGAAATGACTTTAAACACACTTATTTTAGTTGAAAAAGTAATAACTGACATCCAACCGTCATTTAAAGTCAAAAGATTAAATGTTAAAATTTCATCAATATTGACCATTTTTTCAACGTTCGACTGGTCCGGGGTCATCGTTTTTCATCAGAAAATTGATTTTTTGGACTCTACCAAAAATGATTCAAAATGTCATTTGGATCGGGCCTCATGTTGAATAACCACTTTTTAAACCCTCATAGTGACCAAAATTGCCATTTTTACAGAGTTTTGCTTACTCAAAATCTTCAATTTTGACCAATTTCAGGCACAGAAATGACTTTAAACACACTTATTTTAGTTGAAAAAGTAATAACTCACATCCAACCGTCATTTAAAGTCAAAAGATTAAATGTTAAAATTTCATCAATATTGACCATTTTTTCAACGTTCGACTGGTCCGGGGTCATCGTTTTTCATCAGAAAATTGATTTTTTGGACTCTACCAAAAATAATTCAAAATGTCATTTGGATCTGGCCTCATGTTGAATAACCACTTTTTAAACCCTCACAGTGACCAAAACTGCCATTTTTACAGAGTTTTGCTTACTCAAAATCTTCAATTTTGACCAATTTCAGGCACAGAAATGACTTTAAACACACTTATTTTAGTTGAAAAAGTAATAACTCACATCCAACCGTCATTTAAAGTCAAAAGATTAAATATTAATATTTCATCAATATTGACCATTTTTTCAACGTTCGACTGGTCCGGGGTCATCGTTTTTCATCAGAAAATTGATTTTTTGGACTCTACCAAAAATGATTCAAAATGTCATTTGGACCGGGCCTCATGTTGAATAACCACTTTTTAAACCCTCACAGTGACCAAAACTGCCATTTTTACAGAGTTTTGCTTACTCAAAATCTTCAATTTTGACCAATTTCAGGCACAGAAATGACTTTAAACACACTTATTTTAGTTGAAAAAGTAATAACTCACATCCAACCGTCATTTAAAGTCAAAAGATTAAATGTTAAAATTTCATCAATATTGACCATTTTTTCAACGTTCGACTGGTCCGGGGTCATCGTTTTTCATCAGAAAATTGATTTTTTGGACTCTACCAAAAATGATTCAGAATGTCATTTGGATCAGGCCTCATGTTGAATAACCACTTTTTAAACCCTCACAGTGACCAAAACTGCCATTTTTACAGAGTTTTGCTTACTCAAAATCTTCAATTTTGACCAATTTCAGGCACAGAAATGACTTTAAACACACTTATTTTAGTTGAAAAAGTAATAACTCACATCCAACCGTCATTTAAAGTCAAAAGATTAAATGTTAAAATTTCATCAATATTGACCAATTTTTTCAACGTTCGACTGGTCCGGGGTCATCGTTTTTCATCAGAAAATTGCTTTTTTGGACTCTACCAAAAATGATTCAAAATGTCATTTGGATCGGGCCTCATGTTGAATAACCACTTTTTAAACCCTCACAGTGACCAAAACTGCAATTTTTACAGAGTTTTGCTTACTCAAAATCTTCAATTTTGACCAATTTCAGGCACAGAAATGACTTTAAACACACTTATTTTAGTTGAAAAAGTAATAACTCACATCCAACCGTCATTTAAAGTCAAAAGATTAAATATTAAAATTTCATTAATATTGACCATTTTTTCAACGTTCGACTGGTCCGGGGTCATCGTTTTTCATCAGAAAATTGATTTTTTGGACTCTACCAAAAATAATTCAAAATGTCATTTGGATCGGGCCTCATGTTGAATAACCACTTTTTAAACCCTCACAGTGACCAAAACTGCCATTTTTACAGAGTTTTGCTTACTCAAAATCTTCAATTTTGACCAATTTCAGGCACAGAAATGACTTTAAACACACTTATTTTAGTTGAAAAAGTAATAACTCACATCCAACCGTCATTTAAAGTCAAAAGATTAAATATTAATATTTCATCAATATTGACCATTTTTTCAACGTTCGACTGGTCCGGGGTCATCGTTTTTCATCAGAAAATTGATTTTTTGGACTCTACCAAAAATGATTCAAAATGTCATTTGGACCGGGCCTCATGTTGAATAACCACTTTTTAAACCCTCACAGTGACCAAAATTGCCATTTTTACAGAGTTTTGCTTACTCAAAATCTTTAATTTTGACCAATTTCAGGCACAGAAATGACTTTAAACACACTTATTTTAGTTGAAAAAGTAATAACTCACATCCAACCGTCATTTAAAGTCAAAAGATTAAATGTTAAAATTTCATCAATATTGACCATTTTTTCAACGTTCGACTGGTCCGGGGTCATCGTTTTTCATCAGAAAATGGATTTTTTGGACTCTACCAAAAATGATTCAAAATGTCATTTGGATCAGGCCTCATGTTGAATAACCACTTTTTAAACCCTCACAGTGACCAAAACTGCCATTTTTACAGAGTTTTGCTTACTCAAAATCTTCAATTTTGACCAATTTCAGGCACAGAAATGACTTTAAACACACTTATTTTAGTTGAAAAAGTAATAACTCACATCCAACCGCCATTTAAAGTCAAAAGATTAAATGTTAAAATTTCATCAATATTGACCATTTTTTCAACGTTCGACTGGTCCGGGGTCATCGTTTTTCATCAGAAAATTGATTTTTTGGACTCTACCAAAAATGATTCAAAATGTCATTTGGATCGGGCCTCATGTTGAATAACCACTTTTTAAACCCTCATAGTGACCAAAATTGCCATTTTTACAGGGTTTTGCTTACTCAAAATCTTCAATTTTGACCAATTTCAGGCACAGAAATGACTTTAAACACACTTATTTTAGTTGAAAAAGTAATAACTCACATCCAACCGTCATTTAAAGTCAAAAGATTAAATGTTAAAATTTCATCAATATTGACCATTTTTTCAACGTTCGACTGGTCCGGGGTCATCGTTTTTCATCAGAAAATTGATTTTTTGGACTCTACCAAAAATAATTCAAAATGTCATTTGGATCTGGCCTCATGTTGAATAACCACTTTTTAAACCCTCACAGTGACCAAAACTGCCATTTTTACAGAGTTTTGCTTACTCAAAATCTTCAATTTTGACCAAATTTCAGGCACAGAAATGACTTTAAACACACTTATTTTAGTTGAAAAAGTAATAACTCACATCCAACCGTCATTTAAAGTCAAAAGATTAAATATTAATATTTCATCAATATTGACCATTTTTTCAACGTTCGACTGGTCCGGGGTCATCGTTTTTCATCAGAAAATTGCTTTTTTGGACTCTACCAAAAATGATTCAAAATGTCATTTGGACCGGGCCTCATGTTGAATAACCACTTTTTAAACCCTCACAGTGACCAAAACTGCCATTTTTACAGAGTTTTGCTTTCTCAAAATCTTCAATTTTG
Organism: Lissotriton vulgaris; assembly: GCF_964263255.1. Taxonomy (NCBI): domain Eukaryota; kingdom Metazoa; phylum Chordata; class Amphibia; order Caudata; family Salamandridae; genus Lissotriton; species Lissotriton vulgaris. Next base: position 760,755 of record NW_028246230.1, on the reverse strand, counting down.
ACCAATTTCAGGCACAGAAATGACTTTAAACACACTTATTTTAGTTGAAAAAGTAATAACTCACATCCAACCGTCATTTAAAGTCAAAAGATTAAATGTTAAAATTTCATCAATATTGACCATTTTTTCAACGTTCGACTGGTCCGGGGTCATCGTTTTTCATCAGAAAATTGATTTTTTGGACTCTACCAAAAATGATTCAAAATGTCATTTGGATCGGGCCTCATGTTGAATAACCACTTTTAAAACCCTCACAGTGACCAAAACTGCAATTTTTACAGAGTTTTGCTTACTCAAAATCTTCAATTTTGACCAATTTCAGGCACAGAAATGACTTTAAACACACTTATTTTAGTTGAAAAAGTAATAACTCACATCCAACCGTCATTTAAAGTCAAAAGATTAAATGTTAAAATTTCATCAATATTGACCATTTTTTCAACGTTCGACTGGTCCGGGGTCATCGTTTTTCATCAGAAAATTGATTTTTTGGACTCTACCAAAAATGATTCAAAATGTCATTTGGATCGGGCCTCATGTTGAATAACCACTTTTTAAACCCTCACAGTGACCAAAACTGCCATTTTTACAGAGTTTTGCTTACTCAAAATCTTCAATTTTGACCAATTTCAGGCACAGAAATGACTTTAAACACACTTATTTTAGTTGAAAAAGTAATAACTCACATCCAACCGTCATTTAAAGTCAAAAGATTAAATGTTAAAATTTCATCAATATTGACCATTTTTTCAACGTTCGACTGGTCCGGGGTCATCGTTTTTCATCAGAAAATTGATTTTTTGGACTCTACCAAAAATGATTCAAAATGTCATTTGGATCAGGCCTCATGTTGAATAACCACTTTTTAAACCCTCACAGTGACCAAAACTGCCATTTTTACAGAGTTTTGCTTACTCAAAATCTTCAATTTTGACCAATTTCAGGCACAGAAATGACTTTAAACACACTTATTTTAGTTGAAAAAGTAATAACTCACATCCAACCGTCATTTAAAGTCAAAAGATTAAATGTTAAAATTTCATCAATATTGACCATTTTTTCAACGTTCGACTGGTCCGGGGTCATCGTTTTTCATCAGAAAATTGCTTTTTTGGACTCTACCAAAAATGATTCAAAATGTCATTTGGATCGGGCCTCATGTTGAATAACCACTTTTTAAACCCTCACAGTGACCAAAACTGCAATTTTTACAGAGTTTTGCTTACTCAAAATCTTCAATTTTGACCAATTTCAGGCACAGAAATGACTTTAAACACACTTATTTTAGTTGAAAAAGTAATAACTCACATCCAACCGTCATTTAAAGTCAAAAGATTAAATGTTAAAATTTCATCAATATTGACCATTTTTTCAACGTTCGACTGGTCCGGGGTCATCGTTTTTCATCAGAAAATTGATTTTTTGGACTCTACCAAAAATGATTCAAAATGTCATTTGGATCAGGCCTCATGTTGAATAACCACTTTTTAAACCCTCACAGTGACCAAAACTGCCATTTTTACAGAGTTTTGCTTACTCAAAATCTTCAATTTTGACCAATTTCAGGCACAGAAATGACTTTAAACACACTTATTTTAGTTGAAAAAGTAATAACTCACATCCAACCGTCATTTAAAGTCAAAAGATTAAATGTTAAAATTTCATCAATATTGACCATTTTTTCAACGTTCGACTGGTCCGGGGTCATCGTTTTTCATCAGAAAATTGATTTTTTGGACTCTACCAAAAATGATTCAAAATGTCATTTGGATCGGGCCTCATGTTGAATAACCACTTTTTAAACCCTCACAGTGACCAAAATTGCCATTTTTACAGAGTTTTGCTTGCTCAAAATCTTCAATTTTGACCAATTTCAAGCACAGAAATGACTTTAAACACACTTATTTTAGTTGAAAAAGTAATAACTCACATCCAACCGTCATTTAAAGTCAAAAGATTAAATGTTAAAATTTCATCAATATTGACCATTTTTTCAACGTTCGACTGGTCCGGGGTCATCGTTTTTCATCAGAAAATGGATTTTTTGGACTCTACCAAAAATGATTCAAAATGTCATTTGGATCAGGCCTCATGTTGAATAACCACTTTTTAAACCCTCACAGTGACCAAAACTGCCATTTTTACAGAGTTTTGCTTACTCAAAATCTTCAATTTTGACCAATTTCAGGCACAGAAATGACTTTAAACACACTTATTTTAGTTAAAAAAGTAATAACTCACATCCAACCGTCATTTAAAGTCAAAAGATTAAATGTTAAAATTTCATCAATATTGACCATTTTTTCAATGTTCGACTGGTCCGGGGTCATCGTTTTTCATCAGAAAATTGATTTTTTGGACTCTACCAAAAATGATTCAAAATGTCATTTGGATCGGGCCTCATGTTGAATAACCACTTTTTAAACCCTCACAGTGACCAAAATTGCCATTTTTACAGAGTTTTGCTTACTCAAAATCTTCAATTTTGACCAATTTCAAGCACAGAAATGACTTTAAACACACCTATTTTAGTTGAAAAAGTAATAACTCACATCCAACCGTCATTTAAAGTCAAAAGATTAAATGTTAAAATTTCATCAATATTGACCATTTTTTACACGTTCGACTGGTCCGGGGGTAATTGTTTTTCATCAGAAAATTGATTTTTTGGACTCTACCAAAAATGATTCAAAATGTCATTTGGATCGGGCCTCATGTTGAATAACCACTTTTTAAACCCTCACAGTGACCAAAATTGCCATTTTTACAGAGTTTTGCTTACTCAAAATCTTCAATTTTGACCAATTTCAGGCACAGAAATGACTTTAAACACACTTATTTTAGTTGAAAAAGTAATAACTCACATCCAACCGTCATTTAAAGTCAAAAGATTAAATGTTAAAATTTCATCAATATTGACCATTTTTTCAACGTTCGACTGGTCCGGGGTCATCGTTTTTCATCAGAAAATGGATTTTTTGGACTCTACCAAAAATGATTCAAAATGTCATTTGGATCAGGCCTCATGTTGAATAACCACTTTTTAAACCCTCACAGTGACCAAAACTGCCATTTTTACAGAGTTTTGCTTACTCAAAATCTTCAATTTTGACCAATTTCAGGCACAGAAATGACTTTAAACACACTTATTTTAGTTGAAAAAGTAATAACTCACATCCAACCGCCATTTAAAGTCAAAAGATTAAATGTTAAAATTTGATCAATATTGACCATTTTTTCAACGTTCGACTGGTCCGGGGTCATCGTTTTTCATCAGAAAATTGATTTTTTGGACTCTACCAAAAATGATTCAAAATGTCATTTGGATCGGGCCTCATGTTGAATAACCACTTTTTAAACCCTCACAGTGACCAAAACTGCCATTTTTACAGAGTTTTGCTTACTCAAAATCTTCAATTTTGACCAATTTCAGGCACAGAAATGACTTTAAACACACTTATTTTAGTTGAAAAAGTAATAACTCACATCCAACCGCCATTTAAAGTCAAAAGATTAAATGTTAAAATTTCATCAATATTGACCATTTTTTCAACGTTCGACTGGTCCGGGGTCATCGTTTTTCATCAGAAAATTGATTTTTTGGACTCTACCAAAAATGATTCAAAATGTCATTTGGATCGGGCCTCATGTTGAATAACCACTTTTTAAACCCTCACAGTGACCAAAACTGCCATTTTTACAGAGTTTTGCTTACTCAAAATCTTCAATTTTGACCAATTTCAGGCACAGAAATGACTTTAAACACACTTATTTTAGTTGAAAAAGTAATAACTGACATCCAACCGTCATTTAAAGTCAAAAGATTAAATGTTAAAATTTCATCAATATTGACCATTTTTTCAACGTTCGACTGGTCCGGGGTCATCGTTTTTCATCAGAAAATTGATTTTTTGGACTCTACCAAAAATGATTCAAAATGTCATTTGGATCGGGCCTCATGTTGAATAACCACTTTTTAAACCCTCATAGTGACCAAAATTGCCATTTTTACAGAGTTTTGCTTACTCAAAATCTTCAATTTTGACCAATTTCAGGCACAGAAATGACTTTAAACACACTTATTTTAGTTGAAAAAGTAATAACTCACATCCAACAATCATGTAAAGTCAAAAGATTATATGTTAAAATTTCATCAATATTGACCATTTTTTCAACGTTCGACTGGTCCGGGGTCATCGTTTTTCATCAGAAAATTGATTTTTTGGACTCTACCAAAAATGATTCAAAATGTCATTTGGATCGGGCCTCATGTTGAATAACCACTTTTTAAACCCTCACAGTGACCAAAATTGCCATTTTTACAGAGTTTTGCTTACTCAAAATCTTCAATTTTGACCAATTTCAGGCACAGAAATGACTTTAAACACACTTATTTTAGTTGAAAAAGTAATAACTCACATCCAACCGTCATTTAAAGTCAAAAGATTAAATGTTAAAATTTCATCAATATTGACCATTTTTTCAACGTTCGACTGGTCCGGGGTCATCGTTTTTCATCAGAAAATTGATTTTTTGGACTCTACCAAAAATAATTCAAAATGTCATTTGGATCTGGCCTCATATTGAATAACCACTTTTTAAACCCTCACAGTGACCAAAACTGCCATTTTTACAGAGTTTTGCTTACTCAAAATCTTCAATTTTGACCAATTTCAGGCACAGAAATGACTTTAAACACACTTATTTTAGTTGAAAAAGTAATAACTCACATCCAACCGTCATTTAAAGTCAAAAGATTAAATATTAATATCTCATCAATATTGACCATTTTTTCAACGTTCGACTGGTCCGGGGTCATCGTTTTTCATCAGAAAATTGATTTTTTGGACTCTACCAAAAATGATTCAAAATGTCATTTGGACCGGGCCTCATGTTGAATAACCACTTTTTAAACCCTCACAGTGACCAAAACTGCCATTTTTACAGAGTTTTGCTTACTCAAAATCTTCAATTTTGACCAATTTCAGGCACAGAAATGACTTTAAACACACTTATTTTAGTTGAAAAAGTAATAACTCACATCCAACCGTCATTTAAAGTCAAAAGATTAAATGTTAAAATTTCATCAATATTGACCATTTTTTCAACGTTCGACTGGTCCGGGGTCATCGTTTTTCATCAGAAAATTGCTTTTTTGGACTCTACCAAAAATGATTCAAAATGTCATTTGGATCGGGCCTCATGTTGAATAACCACTTTTTAAACCCTCACAGTGACCAAAACTGCAATTTTTACAGAGTTTTGCTTACTCAAAATCTTCAATTTTGACCAATTTCAGGCACAGAAATGACTTTAAACACACTTATTTTAGTTGAAAAAGTAATAACTCACATCCAACCGTCATTTAAAGTCAAAAGATTAAATGTTAAAATTTCATCAATATTGACCATTTTTTCAACGTTCGACTGGTCCGGGGTCATCGTTTTTCATCAGAAAATTGATTTTTTGGACTCTACCAAAAATGATTCAAAATGTCATTTGGATCAGGCCTCATGTTGAATAACCACTTTTTAAACCCTCACAGTGACCAAAACTGCCATTTTTACAGAGTTTTGCTTACTCAAAATCTTCAATTTTGACCAATTTCAGGCACAGAAATGACTTTAAACACACTTATTTTAGTTGAAAAAGTAATAACTCACATCCAACCGTCATTTAAAGTCAAAAGATTAAATGTTAAAATTTCATCAATATTGACCATTTTTTCAACGTTCGACTGGTCCGGGGTCATCGTTTTTCATCAGAAAATGGATTTTTTGGACTCTACCAAAAATGATTCAAAATGTCATTTGGATCAGGCCTCATGTTGAATAACCACTTTTTAAACCCTCACAGTGACCAAAACTGCAATTTTTACAGAGTTTTGCTTACTCAAAATCTTAAATTTTGACCAATTTCAGGCACAGAAATGACTTTAAACACACTTATTTTAGTTGAAAAAGTAATAACTCACATCCAACCGCCATTTAAAGTCAAAAGATTAAATGTTAAAATTTCATCAATATTGACCATTTTTTCAACGTTCGACTGGTCCGGGGTCATCGTTTTTCATCAGAAAATTGATTTTTTGGACTCTCCCAAAAATGATTCAAAATGTCATTTGGATCGGGCCTCATGTTGAATAACCACTTTTTAAACCCTCACAGTGACCAAAACTGCCATTTTTACAGAGTTTTGCTTACTCAAAATCTTCAATTTTGACCAATTTCAGGCACAGAAATGACTTTAAACACACTTATTTTAGTTGAAAAAGTAATAACTGACATCCAACCGTCATTTAAAGTCAAAAGATTAAATGTTAAAATTTCATCAATATTGACCATTTTTTCAACGTTCGACTGGTCCGGGGTCATCGTTTTTCATCAGAAAATTGATTTTTTGGACTCTACCAAAAATGATTCAAAATGTCATTTGGATCGGGCCTCATGTTGAATAACCACTTTTTAAACCCTCATAGTGACCAAAATTGCCATTTTTACAGAGTTTTGCTTACTCAAAATCTTCAATTTTGACCAATTTCAGGCACAGAAATGACTTTAAACACACTTATTTTAGTTGAAAAAGTAATAACTCACATCCAACCATCATGTAAAGTCAAAAGATTATATGTTAAAATTTCATCAATATTGACCATTTTTTCAACGTTCGACTGGTCCGGGGTCATCGTTTTTCATCAGAAAATTGATTTTTTGGACTCTACCAAAAATAATTCAAAATGTCATTTGGATCGGGCCTCATGTTGAATAACCACTTTTTAAACCCTCACAGTGACCAAAATTGCCATTTTTACAGAGTTTTGCTTACTCAAAATCTTCAATTTTGACCAATTTCAGGCACAGAAATGACTTTAAACACACTTATTTTAGTTGAAAAAGTAATAACTCACATCCAACCGTCATTTAAAGTCAAAAGATTAAATGTTAAAATTTCATCAATATTGACCATTTTTTCAACGTTCGACTGGTCCGGGGTCATCGTTTTTCATCAGAAAATTGATTTTTTGGACTCTACCAAAAATGATTCAAAATGTCATTTGGACCGGGCCTCATGTTGAATAACCACTTTTTAAACCCTCACAGTGACCAAAACTGCCATTTTTACAGAGTTTTGCTTACTCAAAATCTTCAATTTTGACCAATTTCAGGCACAGAAATGACTTTAAACACACTTATTTTAGTTGAAAAAGTAATAACTCACATCCAACCGTCATTTAAAGTCAAAAGATTAAATGTTAAAATTTCATCAATATTGACCATTTTTTCAACGTTAGACTGGTCCGGGGTCATCGTTTTTCATCAGAAAATTGCTTTTTTGGACTCTACCAAAAATGATTCAAAATGTCATTTGGATCGGGCCTCATGTTGAATAACCACTTTTTAAACCCTCACAGTGACCAAAACTGCAATTTTTACAGAGTTTTGCTTACTCAAAATCTTCAATTTTGACCAATTTCAGGCACAGAAATGACTTTAAACACACTTATTTTAGTTGAAAAAGTAATAACTCACATCCAACCGTCATTTAAAGTCAAAAGATTAAATGTTAAAATTTCATCAATATTGACCATTTTTTCAACGTTCGACTGGTCCGGGGTCATCGTTTTTCATCAGAAAATTGATTTTTTGGACTCTACCAAAAATGATTCAAAATGTCATTTGGATCAGGCCTCATGTTGAATAACCACTTTTTAAACCCTCACAGTGACCAAAACTGCCATTTTTACAGAGTTTTGCTTACTCAAAATCTTCAATTTTGACCAATTTCAGGCACAGAAATGACTTTAAACACACTTATTTTAGTTGAAAAAGTAATAACTCACATCCAACCGTCATTTAAAGTCAAAAGATTAAATGTTAAAATTTCATCAATATTGACCATTTTTTCAACGTTCGACTGGTCCGGGGTCATCGTTTTTCATCAGAAAATGGATTTTTTGGACTCTACCAAAAATGATTCAAAATGTCATTTGGATCAGGCCTCATGTTGAATAACCACTTTTTAAACCCTCACAGTGACCAAAACTGCCATTTTTACAGAGTTTTGCTTACTCAAAATCTTCAATTTTGACCAATTTCAGGCACAGAAATGACTTTAAACACACTTATTTTAGTTGAAAAAGTAATAACTCACATCCAACCGCCATTTAAAGTCAAAAGATTAAATGTTAAAATTTCATCAATATTGACCATTTTTTCAACGTTCGACTGGTCCGGGGTCATCGTTTTTCATCAGAAAATTGATTTTTTGGACTCTACCAAAAATGATTCAAAATGTCATTTGGATCGGGCCTCATGTTGAATAACCACTTTTTAAACCCTCACAGTGACCAAAACTGCCATTTTTACAGAGTTTTGCTTACTCAAAATCTTCAATTTTGACCAATTTCAGGCACAGAAATGACTTTAAACACACTTATTTTAGTTGAAAAAGTAATAACTGACATCCAACCGTCATTTAAAGTCAAAAGATTAAATGTTAAAATTTCATCAATATTGACCATTTTTTCAACGTTCGACTGGTCCGGGGTCATCGTTTTTCATCAGAAAATTGATTTTTTGGACTCTACCAAAAATGATTCAAAATGTCATTTGGATCGGGCCTCATGTTGAATAACCACTTTTTAAACCCTCATAGTGACCAAAATTGCCATTTTTACAGAGTTTTGCTTACTCAAAATCTTCAATTTTGACCAATTTCAGGCACAGAAATGACTTTAAACACACTTATTTTAGTTGAAAAAGTAATAACTCACATCCAACCATCATGTAAAGTCAAAAGATTATATGTTAAAATGTCATCAATTTTGACCATTTTTTCAACGTTCGACTGGTCCGGGGTCATCGTTTTTCATCAGAAAATTGATTTTTTGGACTCTACCAAAAATGATTCAAAATGTCATTTGGATCGGGCCTCATGTTGAATAACCACTTTTTAAACCCTCACAGTGACCAAAATTGCCATTTTTACAGAGTTTTGCTTACTCAAAATCTTCAATTTTGACCAATTTCAGGCACAGAAATGACTTTAAACACACTTATTTTAGTTGAAAAAGTAATAACTCACATCCAACCGTCATTTAAAGTCAAAAGATTAAATGTTAAAATTTCATCAATATTGACTATTTTTTCAACGTTCGACTGGTCCGGGGTCATCGTTTTTCATCAGAAAATTGATTTTTTGGACTCTACCAAAAATAATTCAAAATGTCATTTGGATCTGGCCTCATGTTGAATAACCACTTTTTAAACCCTGACAGTGACCAAAACTGCCATTTTTACAGAGTTTTGCTTACTCAAAATCTTCAATTTTGACCAAATTTCAGGCACAGAAATGACTTTAAACACACTTATTTTAGTTGAAAAAGTAATAACTCACATCCAACCGTCATTTAAAGTCAAAAGATTAAATATTAATATTTCATCAATATTGACCATTTTTTCAACGTTCGACTGGTCCGGGGTCATCGTTTTTCATCAGAAAATTGCTTTTTTGGACTCTACCAAAAATGATTCAAAATGTCATTTGGACCGGGCCTCATGTTGAATAACCACTTTTTAAACCCTCACAGTGACCAAAACTGCCATTTTTACAGAGTTTTGCTTACTCAAAATCTTCAATTTTGACCAATTTCAGGCACAGAAATGACTTTAAACACACTTATTTTAGTTGAAAAAGTAATAACTCACATCCAACCGTCATTTAAAGTCAAAAGATTAAATGTTAAAATTTCATCAATATTGACCATTTTTTCAACGTTCGACTGGTCCGGGGTCATCGTTTTTCATCAGAAAATTGATTTTTTGGACTCTACCAAAAATGATTCAAAATGTCATTTGGATCAGGCCTCATGTTGAATAACCACTTTTTAAACCCTCACAGTGACCAAAACTGCCATTTTTACAGAGTTTTGCTTACTCAAAATCTTCAATTTTGACCAATTTCAGGCACAGAAATGACTTTAAACACACTTGTTTTAGTTGAAAAAGTAATAACTCACATCCAACCGTCATTTAAAGTCAAAAGATTAAATGTTAAAATTTCATCAATATTGACCATTTTTTCAACGTTCGACTGGTCCGGGGTCATCGTTTTTCATCAGAAAATTGATTTTTTGGACTCTACCAAAAATGATTCAAAATGTCATTTGGATCGGGCCTCATGTTGAATAACCACTTTTTAAACCCTCACAGTGACCAAAACTGCCATTTTTACAGAGTTTTGCTTACTCAAAATCTTCAATTTTGACCAATTTCAGGCACAGAAATGACTTTAAACACACTTATTTTAGTTGAAAAAGTAATAACTCACATCCAACCGTCATTTAAAGTCAAAAGATTAAATGTTAAAATTTCATCAATATTGACCATTTTTTCAACGTTCGACTGGTCCGGGGTCATCGTTTTTCATCAGAAAATTGCTTTTTTGGACTCTACCAAAAATGATTCAAAATGTCATTTGGATCGGGCCTCATGTTGAATAACCACTTTTTAAACCCTCACAGTGACCAAAACTGCAATTTTTACAGAGTTTTGCTTACTCAAAATCTTCAATTTTGACCAATTTCAGGCACAGAAATGACTTTAAACACACTTATTTTAGTTGAAAAAGTAATAACTCACATCCAACCGTCATTTAAAGTCAAAAGATTAAATGTTAAAATTTCATCAATATTGACCATTTTTTCAACGTTCGACTGGTCCGGGGGTCATCGTTTTTCATCAGAAAATTGATTTTTTGGACTCTACCAAAAATGATTCAAAATGTCATTTGGATCGGGCCTCATGTTGAATAACCACTTTTTAAACCCTCACAGTGACCAAAATTGCCATTTTTACAGAGTTTTGCTTACTCAAAATCTTCAATTTTGACCAATTTCAGGCACAGAAATGACTTTAAACACACTTATTTTAGTTGAAAAAGTAATAACTCACATCCAACCGTCATTTAAAGTCAAAAGATTAAATGTTAAAATTTCATCAATATTGACCATCTTTTTCAACGTTCGACTGGTCCGGGGTCATCGTTTTTCATCAGAAAATGGATTTTTTGGACTCTACCAAAAATGATTCAAAATGTCATTTGGATCAGGCCTCATGTTGAATAACCACTTTTTAAACCCTCACAGTGACCAAAACTGCCATTTTTACAGAGTTTTGCTTACTCAAAATCTTCAATTTTGACCAATTTCAGGCACAGAAATGACTTTAAACACACTTATTTTAGTTGAAAAAGTAATAACTCACATCCAACCGCCATTTAAAGTCAAAAGATTAAATGTTAAAATTTCATCAATATTGACCATTTTTTCAACGTTCGACTGGTCCGGGGTCATCGTTTTTCATCAGAAAATTGATTTTTTGGACTCTACCAAAAATGATTCAAAATGTCATTTGGATCGGGCCTCATGTTGAATAACCACTTTTAAAAACCTCACAGTGACCAAAACTGCAATTTTTACAGAGTTTTGCTTACTCAAAATCTTCAATTTTGACCAATTTCAGGCACAGAAATGACTTTAAACACACTTATTTTAGTTGAAAAAGTAATAACTCACATCCAACCGTCATTTAAAGTCAAAAGATTAAATGTTAAAATTTCATCAATATTGACCATTTTTTCAACGTTCGACTGGTCCGGGGTCATCGTTTTTCATCAGAAAATTGATTTTTTGGACTCTACCAAAAATGATTCAAAATGTCATTTGGATCAGGCCTCATGTTGAATAACCACTTTTTAAACCCTCACAGTGACCAAAACTGCCATTTTTACAGAGTTTTGCTTACTCAAAATCTTCAATTTTGACCAATTTCAGGCACAGAAATGACTTTAAACACACTTATTTTAGTTGAAAAAGTAATAACTCACATCCAACCGTCATTTAAAGTCAAAAGATTAAATGTTAAAATTTCATCAATATTGACCATTTTTTCAACGTTCGACTGGTCCGGGGTCATCGTTTTTCATCAGAAAATTGCTTTTTTGGACTCTACCAAAAATGATTCAAAATGTCATTTGGATCGGGCCTCATGTTGAATAACCACTTTTTAAACCCTCACAGTGACCAAAACTGCAATTTTTACAGAGTTTTGCTTACTCAAAATCTTCAATTTTGACCAATTTCAGGCACAGAAATGACTTTAAACACACTTATTTTAGTTGAAAAAGTAATAACTCACATCCAACCGTCATTTAAAGTCAAAAGATTAAATGTTAAAATTTCATCAATATTGACCATTTTTTCAACGTTCGACTGGTCCGGGGTCATCGTTTTTCATCAGAAAATTGATTTTTTGGACTCTACCAAAAATGATTCAAAATGTCATTTGGATCGGGCCTCATGTTGAATAACCACTTTTTAAACCCTCACAGTGACCAAAACTGCCATTTTTACAGAGTTTTGCTTACTCAAAATCTTCAATTTTGACCAATTTCAGGCACAGAAATGACTTTAAACACACTTATTTTAGTTGAAAAAGTAATAACTCACATCCAACCGTCATTTAAAGTCAAAAGATTAAATGTTAAAATTTCATCAATATTGACCATTTTTTCAACGTTCGACTGGTCCGGGGTCATCGTTTTTCATCAGAAAATTGCTTTTTTGGACTCTACCAAAAATGATTCAAAATGTCATTTGGATCGGGCCTCATGTTGAATAACCACTTTTTAAACCCTCACAGTGACCAAAACTGCAATTTTTACAGAGTTTTGCTTACTCAAAATCTTCAATTTTGACCAATTTCAGGCACAGAAATGACTTTAAACACACTTATTTTAGTTGAAAAAGTAATAACTCACATCCAACCGTCATTTAAAGTCAAAAGATTAAATGTTAAAATTTCATCAATATTGACCATTTTTTCAACGTTCGACTGGTCCGGGGTCATCGTTTTTCATCGGAAAATTGATTTTTTGGACTCTACCAAAAATGATTCAAAATGTCATTTGGATCAGGCCTCATGTTGAATAACCACTTTTTAAACCCTCACAGTGACCAAAACTGCCATTTTTACAGAGTTTTGCTTACTCAAAATCTTCAATTTTGACCAATTTCAGGCACAGAAATGTCTTTAAACACACTTATTTTAGTTGAAAAAGTAATAACTCACATCCAACCGTCATTTAAAGTCAAAAGATTAAATGTTAAAATTTCATCAATATTGACCATTTTTTCAACGTTCGACTGGTCCGGGGTCATCGTTTTTCATCAGAAAATTGATTTTTTGGACTCTACCAAAAATGATTCAAAATGTCATTTGGATCGAGCCTCATGTTGAATAACCACTTTTTAAACCCTCACAGTGACCAAAATTGCCATTTTTACAGAGTTTTGCTTACTCAAAATCTTTAATTTTGACCAATTTCAAGCACAGAAATGACTTTAAACACACTTATTTTAGTTGAAAAAGTAATAACTCACATCCAACCGTCATTTAAAGTCAAAAGATTAAATGTTAAAATTTCATCAATATTGACCATTTTTTCAACGTTCGACTGGTCCGGGGGTCATCGTTTTTCATCAGAAAATTGATTTTTTGGACTCTACCAAAAATGATTCAAAATGTCATTTGGATCGGGCCTCATGTTGAATAACCACTTTTTAAACCCTCACAGTGACCAAAACTGCAATTTTTACAGAGTTTTGCTTACTCAAAATCTTCAATTTTGACCAATTTCAGGCACAGAAATGACTTTAAACACACTTATTTTAGTTGAAAAAGTAATAACTCACATCCAACCGTCATTTAAAGTCAAAAGATTAAATGTTAAAATTTCATCAATATTGACCATTTTTTCAACGTTCGACTGGTCCGGGGTCATCGTTTTTCATCAGAAAATTGATTTTTTGGACTCTACCAAAAATGATTCAAAATGTCATTTGGATCAGGCCTCATGTTGAATAACCACTTTTTAAACCCTCACAGTGACCAAAACTGCCATTTTTACAGAGTTTTGCTTACTCAAAATCTTCAATTTTGACCAATTTCAGGCACAGAAATGACTTTAAACACACTTATTTTAGTTGAAAAAGTAATAACTCACATCCAACCGTCATTTAAAGTCAAAAGATTAAATGTTAAAATTTCATCAATATTGACCATTTTTTCAACGTTCGACTGGTCCGGGGTAATCGTTTTTCATCAGAAAATGGATTTTTTGGACTCTACCAAAAATGATTCAAAATGTCATTTGGATCGGGCCTCATGTTGAATAACCACTTTTTAAACCCTCACGGTGACCAAAATTGCCATTTTTACAGAGTTTTGCTTACTCAAAATCTTCAATTTTGACCAATTTCAGGCACAGAAATGACTTTAAACACACTTATTTTAGTTGAAAAAGTAATAACTCACATCCAACCGTCATTTAAAGTCAAAAGATTAAATGTTAAAATTTCATCAATATTGACCATTTTTTCAACGTTCGACTGGTCCGGGGTCATCGTTTTTCATCAGAAAATTGATTTTTTGGACTCTACCAAAAATGATTCAAAATGTCATTTGGATCGGGCCTCATGTTGAATAACCACTTTTTAAACCCTCACAGTGACCAAAATTGCCATTTTTACAGAGTTTTGCTTACTCAAAATCTTCAATTTTGACCAATTTCAGGCACAGAAATGACTTTAAACACACTTATTTTAGTTGAAAAAGTAATAACTCACATCCAACCGTCATTTAAAGTCAAAAGATTAAATGTTAAAATTTCATCAATATTGACCATTTTTTCAACGTTCGACTGGTCCGGGGTTATCGTTTTTCATCAGAAAATTGATTTTTTGGACTCTACCAAAAATGATTCAAAATGTCATTTGGTTCGGGCCTCATGTTGAATAACCACTTTTTAAACCCTCACAGTGACCAAAATTGCCATTTTTACAGAGTTTTGCTTACTCAAAATCTTCAATTTTGACCAATTTCAGGCACAGAAATGACTTTAAACACACTTATTTTAGTTGAAAAAGTAATAACTCACATCCAACCGTCATTTAAAGTCAAAAGATTAAATGTTAAAATTTCATCAATATTGACCATTTTTTCAACGTTCGACTGGTCCGGGGTCATCGTTTTTCATCAGAAAATGGATTTTTTGGACTCTACCAAAAATGATTCAAAATGTCATTTGGATCAGGCCTCATGTTGAATAACCACTTTTTAAACCCTCACAGTGACCAAAACTGCCATTTTTACAGAGTTTTGCTTACTCAAAATCTTCAATTTTGACCAATTTCAGGCACAGAAATGACTTTAAACACACTTATTTTAGTTGAAAAAGTAATAACTCACATCCAACCGTCATTTAAAGTCAAAAGATTAAATGTTAAAATTTCATCAATATTGACCATTTTTTCAACGTTCGACTGGTCCGGGGTCATCGTTTTTCATCAGAAAATTGATTTTTTGGACTCTACCAAAAATGATTCAAAATGTCATTTGGATCGGGCCTCATGTTGAATAACCACTTTTTAAACCCTCACAGTGACCAAAATTGCCATTTTTACAGAGTTTTGCTTACTCAAAATCTTCAATTTTGACCAATTTCAAGCACAGAAATGACTTTAAACACACTTATTTTAGTTGAAAAAGTAATAACTCACATCCAACCGTCATTTAAAGTCAAAAGATTAAATGTTAAAATTTCATCAATATTGACCATTTTTTCAACGTTCGACTGGTCCGGGGGTCATCGTTTTTCATCAGAAAATTGATTTTTTCGACTCTACCAAAAATGATTCAAAATGTCATTTGGATCGGGCCTCATGTTGAATAACCACTTTTTAAACCCTCACAGTGACCAAAATTGCCATTTTTACAGAGTTTTGCTTACTCAAAATCTTCAATTTTGACCAATTTCAGGCACAGAAATGACTTTAAACACACTTATTTTAGTTGAAAAAGTAATAACTCACATCCAACCGTCATTTAAAGTCAAAAGATTAAATGTTAAAATTTCATCAATATTGACCATTTTTTCAACGTTCGACTGGTCCGGGGTCATCGTTTTTCATCAGAAAATGGATTTTTTGGACTCTACCAAAAATGATTCAAAATGTCATTTGGATCAGGCCTCATGTTGAATAACCACTTTTTAAACCCTCACAGTGACCAAAACTGCCATTTTTACAGAGTTTTGCTTACTCAAAATCTTCAATTTTGACCAATTTCAGGCACAGAAATGACTTTAAACACACTTATTTTAGTTGAAAAAGTAATAACTCACATCCAACCGCCATTTAAAGTCAAAAGATTAAATGTTAAAATTTCATCTATATTGACCATTTTTTCAACGTTCGACTGGTCCGGGGTCATCGTTTTTCATCAGAAAATTGATTTTTTGGACTCTACCAAAAATGATTCAAAATGTCATTTGGATCGGGCCTCATGTTGAATAACCACTTTTTAAACCCTCACAGTGACCAAAACTGCCATTTTTACAGAGTTTTGCTTACTCAAAATCTTCAATTTTGACCAATTTCAGGCACAGAAATGACTTTAAACACATTTATTTTAGTTGAAAAAGTAATAACTGACATCCAACCGTCATTTAAAGTCAAAAGATTAAATGTTAAAATTTCATCAATATTGACCATTTTTTCAACGTTCGACTGGTCCGGGGTCATCGTTTTTCATCAGAAAATTGATTTTTTGGACTCTACCAAAAATGATTCAAAATGTCATTTGGATCGGGCCTCATGTTGAATAACCACTTTTTAAACCCTCATAGTGACCAAAATTGCCATTTTTACAGAGTTTTGCTTACTCAAAATCTTCAATTTTGACCAATTTCAGGCACAGAAATGACTTTAAACACACTTATTTTAGTTGAAAAAGTAATAACTCACATCCAACCATCATGTAAAGTCAAAAGATTATATGTTAAAATTTCATCAATATTGACCATTTTTTCAACGTTCGACTGGTCCGGGGTCATCGTTTTTCATCAGAAAATTGATTTTTTGGACTCTACCAAAAATAATTCAAAATGTCATTTGGATCGGGCCTCATGTTGAATAACCACTTTTTAAACCCTCACAGTGACCAAAATTGCCATTTTTACAGAGTTTTGCTTACTCAAAATCTTCAATTTTGACCAATTTCAGGCACAGAAATGACTTTAAACACACTTATTTTAGTTGAAAAAGTAATAACTCACATCCAACCGTCATTTAAAGTCAAAAGATTAAATGTTAAAATTTCATCAATATTGACCATTTTTTCAACGTTCGACTGGTCCGGGGTCATCGTTTTTCATCAGAAAATTGATTTATTGGACTCTACCAAAAATAATTCAAAATGTCATTTGGATCTGGCCTCATGTTGAATAACCACTTTTTAAACCCTCACAGTGACCAAAACTGCCATTTTTACAGAGTTTTGCTTACTCAAAATCTTCAATTTTGACCAATTTCAGGCACAGAAATGACTTTAAAGACACTTATTTTAGTTGAAAAAGTAATAACTCACATCCAACCGTCATTTAAAGTCAAAAGATTAAATGTTAAAATTTCATCAATATTGACCATTTTTTCAACGTTCGACTGGTCCGGGGTCATCGTTTTTCATCAGAAAATGGATTTTTTGGACTCTACCAAAAATGATTCAAAATGTCATTTGGATCAGGCCTCATGTTGAATAACCACTTTTTAAACCCTCACAGTGACCAAAACTGCCATTTTTACAGAGTTTTGCTTACTCAAAATCTTCAATTTTGACCAATTTCAGGCACAGAAATGACTTTAAACACACTTATTTTAGTTGAAAAAGTAATAACTCACATCCAACCGTCATTTAAAGTCAAAAGATTAAATGTTAAAATTTCATCAATATTGACCATTTTTTCAACGTTCGACTGGTCCGGGGTCATCGTTTTTCATCAGAAAATTGATTTTTTGGACTCTACCAAAAATGATTCAAAATGTCATTTGGATCGGGCCTCATGTTGAATAACCACTTTTTAAACCCTCACAGTGACCAAAATTGCCATTTTTACAGAGTTTTGCTTACTCAAAATCTTCAATTTTGACCAATTTCAAGCACAGAAATGACTTTAAACACACTTATTTTAGTTGAAAAAGTAATAACTCACATCCAACCGTCATTTAAAGTCAAAAGATTAAATGTTAAAATTTCATCAATATTGACCATTTTTTCAACGTTCGACTGGTCCGGGGGTCATCGTTTTTCATCAGAAAATTGATTTTTTCGACTCTACCAAAAATGATTCAAAATGTCATTTGGATCGGGCCTCATGTTGAATAACTACTTTTTAAACCCTCACAGTGACCAAAATTGCCATTTTTACAGAGTTTTGCTTACTCAAAATCTTCAATTTTGACCAATTTCAGGCACAGAAATGACTTTAAACACACTTATTTTAGTTGAAAAAGTAATAACTCACATCCAACCGTCATTTAAAGTCAAAAGATTAAATGTTAATATTTCATCAATATTGACCATTTTTTCAACGTTCGACTGGTCCGGGGTCATCGTTTTTCATCAGAAAATTGCTTTTTTGGACTCTACCAAAAATGATTCAAAATGTCATTTGGACCGGGCCTCATGTTGAATAACCACTTTTTAAACCCTCACAGTGACCAAAACTGCCATTTTTACAGAGTTTTGCTTACTCAAAATCTTCAATTTTGACCAATTTCAGGCACAGAAATGACTTTAAACACACTTATTTTAGTTGAAAAAGTAATAACTCACATCCAACCGTCATTTAAAGTCAAAAGATTAAATGTTAAAATTTCATCAATATTGACCATTTTTTCAACGTTCGACTGGTCCGGGGTCATCGTTTTTCATCAGAAAATTGATTTTTTGGACTCTACCAAAAATGATTCAAAATGTCATTTGGATCGGGCCTCATGTTGAATAACCACTTTTTAAACCCTCACAGTGACCAAAACTGCAATTTTTACAGAGTTTTGCTTACTCAAAATCTTCAATTTTGACCAATTTCAGGCACAGAAATGACTTTAAACACACTTATTTTAGTTGAAAAAGTAATAACTCACATACAACCGTCATTTAAAGTCAAAAGATTAAATGTTAAAATTTCATCAATATTGACCATTTTTTCAACGTTCGACTGGTCCGGGGTCATCGTTTTTCATCAGAAAATTGATTTTTTGGACTCTACCAAAAATGATTCAAAATGTCATTTGGATCAGGCCTCATGTTGAATAACCACTTTTTAAACCCTCACAGTGACCAAAACTGCCATTTTTACAGAGTTTTGCTTACTCAAAATCTTCAATTTTGACCAATTTCAGGCACAGAAATGACTTTAAACACACTTATTTTAGTTGAAAAAGTAATAACTCACATCCAACCGTCATTTAAAGTCAAAAGATTAAATGTTAAAATTTCATCAATATTGACCATTTTTTCAACGTTCGACTGGTCCGGGGTCATCGTTTTTCATCAGAAAATTGATTTTTTGGACTCTACCAAAAATGATTCAAAATGTCATTTGGATCGGGCCTCATGTTGAATAACCACTTTTTAAACCCTCACAGTGACCAAAATTGCCATTTTTACAGAGTTTTGCTTACTCAAAATCTTCACTTTTGACCAATTTCAAGCACAGAAATGACTTTAAACACACTTATTTTAGTTGAAAAAGTAATAACTCACATCCAACCGTCATTTAAAGTCAAAAGATTAAATGTTAAAATTTCATCAATATTGACCATTTTTTCAACGTTCGACTGGTCCGGGGGTCATCGTTTTTCATCAGAAAATTGATTTTTTGGACTCTACCAAAAATGATTCAAAATGTCATTTGGATCGGGCCTCATGTTGAATAACCACTTTTTAAACCCTCACAGTGACCAAAATTGCCATTTTTACAGAGTTTTGCTTACTCAAAATCTTCAATTTTGACCAATTTCAGGCACAGAAATGACTTTAAACACACTTATTTTAGTTGAAAAAGTAATAACTCACATCCAACCGTCATTTAAAGTCAAAAGATTAAATGTTAAAATTTCATCAATATTGACCATTTTTTCAACGTTCGACTGGTCCGGGGTCATCGTTTTTCATTAGAAAATGGATTTTTTGGACTCTACCAAAAATGATTCAAAATGTCATTTGGATCAGGCCTCATGTTGAATAACCACTTTTTAAACCCTCACAGTGACCAAAACTGCCATTTTTACAGAGTTTTGCTTACTCAAAATCTTCAATTTTGACCAATTTCAGGCACAGAAATGACTTTAAACACACTTATTTTAGTTGAAAAAGTAATAACTCACATCCAACCGCCATTTAAAGTCAAAAGATTAAATGTTAAAATTTCATCAATATTGACCATTTTTTCAACGTTCGACTGGTCCGGGGTCATCGTTTTTCATCAGAAAATTGATTTTTTGGACTCTACCAAAAATGATTCAAAATGTCATTTGGATCGGGCCTCATGTTGAATAACCACTTTTTAAACCCTCACAGTGACCAAAACTGCCATTTTTACAGAGTTTTGCTTACTCAAAATCTTCAATTTTGACCAATTTCAGGCACAGAAATGACTTTAAACACACTTATTTTAGTTGAAAAAGTAATAACTCACATCCAACCGTCATTTAAAGTCAAAAGATTAAATGTTAAAATTTCATCAATATTGACCATTTTTTCAACGTTCGACTGGTCCGGGGTCATCGTTTTTCATCAGAAAATTGATTTTTTGGACTCTACCAAAAATGATTCAAAATGTCATTTGGATCGGGCCTCATGTTGAATAACCACTTTTTAAACCCTCACAGTGACCAAAATTGCCATTTTTACAGAGTTTTGCTTACTCAAAATCTTCAATTTTGACCAATTTCAGGCACAGAAATGACTTTAAACACACTTATTTTAGTTGAAAAAGTAATAACTCACATCCAACCGTCATTTAAAGTCAAAAGATTAAATGTTAAAATTTCATCAATATTGACCATTTTTTCAACGTTCGACTGGTCCGGGGTCATCGTTTTTCATTAGAAAATGGATTTTTTGGACTCTACCAAAAATGATTCAAAATGTCATTTGGATCAGGCCTCATGTTGAATAACCACTTTTTAAACCCTCACAGTGACCAAAACTGCCATTTTTACAGAGTTTTGCTTACTCAAAATCTTCAATTTTGACCAATTTCAGGCACAGAAATGACTTTAAACACACTTATTTTAGTTGAAAAAGTAATAACTCACATCCAACCGCCATTTAAAGTCAAAAGATTAAATGTTAAAATTTCATCAATATTGACCATTTTTTCAACGTTCGACTGGTCCGGGGTCATCGTTTTTCATCAGAAAATTGATTTTTTGGACTCTACCAAAAATGATTCAAAATGTCATTTGGATCGGGCCTCATGTTGAATAACCACTTTTTAAACCCTCACAGTGACCAAAACTGCCATTTTTACAGAGTTTTGCTTACTCAAAATCTTCAATTTTGACCAATTTCAGGCACAGAAATGACTTTAAACACACTTATTTTAGTTGAAAAAGTAATAACTGACATCCAACCGTCATTTAAAGTCAAAAGATTAAATGTTAAAATTTCATCAATATTGACCATTTTTTCAACGTTCGACTGGTCCGGGGTCATCGTTTTTCATCAGAAAATTGATTTTTTGGACTCTACCAAAAATGATTCAAAATGTCATTTGGATCGGGCCTCATGTTGAATAACCACTTTTTAAACCCTCATAGTGACCAAAATTGCCATTTTTACAGAGTTTTGCTTACTCAAAATCTTCAATTTTGACCAATTTCAGGCACAGAAATGACTTTAAACACACTTATTTTAGTTGAAAAAGTAATAACTCACATCCAACCGTCATTTAAAGTCAAAAGATTAAATGTTAAAATTTCATCAATATTGACCATTTTTTCAACGTTCGACTGGTCCGGGGTCATCGTTTTTCATCAGAAAATTGATTTTTTGGACTCTACCAAAAATAATTCAAAATGTCATTTGGATCTGGCCTCATGTTGAATAACCACTTTTTAAACCCTCACAGTGACCAAAACTGCCATTTTTACAGAGTTTTGCTTACTCAAAATCTTCAATTTTGACCAATTTCAGGCACAGAAATGACTTTAAACACACTTATTTTAGTTGAAAAAGTAATAACTCACATCCAACCGTCATTTAAAGTCAAAAGATTAAATATTAATATTTCATCAATATTGACCATTTTTTCAACGTTCGACTGGTCCGGGGTCATCGTTTTTCATCAGAAAATTGATTTTTTGGACTCTACCAAAAATGATTCAAAATGTCATT
This sequence comes from Lissotriton vulgaris, assembly GCF_964263255.1. Classification (NCBI taxonomy): domain Eukaryota; kingdom Metazoa; phylum Chordata; class Amphibia; order Caudata; family Salamandridae; genus Lissotriton; species Lissotriton vulgaris. The sequence continues at coordinate 738,454 of NW_028246230.1, read as the reverse complement.
TGGACCGGGCCTCATGTTGAATAACCACTTTTTAAACCCTCACAGTGACCAAAACTGCCATTTTTACAGAGTTTTGCTTACTCAAAATCTTCAATTTTGACCAATTTCAGGCACAGAAATGACTTTAAACACACTTATTTTAGTTGAAAAAGTAATAACTCACATCCAACCGTCATTTAAAGTCAAAAGATTAAATGTTAAAATTTCATCAATATTGACCATTTTTTCAACGTTCGACTGGTCCGGGGTCATCGTTTTTCATCAGAAAATTGATTTTTTGGACTCTACCAAAAATGATTCAGAATGTCATTTGGATCAGGCCTCATGTTGAATAACCACTTTTTAAACCCTCACAGTGACCAAAACTGCCATTTTTACAGAGTTTTGCTTACTCAAAATCTTCAATTTTGACCAATTTCAGGCACAGAAATGACTTTAAACACACTTATTTTAGTTGAAAAAGTAATAACTCACATCCAACCGTCATTTAAAGTCAAAAGATTAAATGTTAAAATTTCATCAATATTGACCAATTTTTTCAACGTTCGACTGGTCCGGGGTCATCGTTTTTCATCAGAAAATTGCTTTTTTGGACTCTACCAAAAATGATTCAAAATGTCATTTGGATCGGGCCTCATGTTGAATAACCACTTTTTAAACCCTCACAGTGACCAAAACTGCAATTTTTACAGAGTTTTGCTTACTCAAAATCTTCAATTTTGACCAATTTCAGGCACAGAAATGACTTTAAACACACTTATTTTAGTTGAAAAAGTAATAACTCACATCCAACCGTCATTTAAAGTCAAAAGATTAAATATTAAAATTTCATTAATATTGACCATTTTTTCAACGTTCGACTGGTCCGGGGTCATCGTTTTTCATCAGAAAATTGATTTTTTGGACTCTACCAAAAATAATTCAAAATGTCATTTGGATCGGGCCTCATGTTGAATAACCACTTTTTAAACCCTCACAGTGACCAAAACTGCCATTTTTACAGAGTTTTGCTTACTCAAAATCTTAAATTTTGACCAATTTCAGGCACAGAAATGACTTTAAACACACTTATTTTAGTTGAAAAAGTAATAACTCACATCCAACCGTCATTTAAAGTCAAAAGATTAAATATTAATATTTCATCAATATTGACCATTTTTTCAACGTTCGACTGGTCCGGGGTCATCGTTTTTCATCAGAAAATTGATTTTTTGGACTCTACCAAAAATGATTCAAAATGTCATTTGGACCGGGCCTCATGTTGAATAACCACTTTTTAAACCCTCACAGTGACCAAAATTGCCATTTTTACAGAGTTTTGCTTACTCAAAATCTTTAATTTTGACCAATTTCAGGCACAGAAATGACTTTAAACACACTTATTTTAGTTGAAAAAGTAATAACTCACATCCAACCGTCATTTAAAGTCAAAAGATTAAATGTTAAAATTTCATCAATATTGACCATTTTTTCAACGTTCGACTGGTCCGGGGTCATCGTTTTTCATCAGAAAATTGATTTTTTGGACTCTACCAAAAATGATTCAGAATGTCATTTGGATCAGGCCTCATGTTGAATAACCACTTTTTAAACCCTCACAGTGACCAAAACTGCCATTTTTACAGAGTTTTGCTTACTCAAAATCTTCAATTTTGACCAATTTCAGGCACAGAAATGACTTTAAACACACTTATTTTAGTTGAAAAAGTAATAACTCACATCCAACCGTCATTTAAAGTCAAAAGATTAAATGTTAAAATTTCATCAATATTGACCATTTTTTCAACGTTCGACTGGTCCGGGGTCATCGTTTTTCATCAGAAAATTGCTTTTTTGGACTCTACCAAAAATGATTCAAAATGTCATTTGGATCGGGCCTCATGTTGAATAACCACTTTTTAAACCCTCACAGTGACCAAAACTGCAATTTTTACAGAGTTTTGCTTACTCAAAATCTTCAATTTTGACCAATTTCAGGCACAGAAATGACTTTAAACACACTTATTTTAGTTGAAAAAGTAATAACTCACATCCAACCGTCATTTAAAGTCAAAAGATTAAATATTAAAATTTCATTAATATTGACCATTTTTTCAACGTTCGACTGGTCCGGGGTCATCGTTTTTCATCAGAAAATTGATTTTTTGGACTCTACCAAAAATAATTCAAAATGTCATTTGGATCGGGCCTCATGTTGAATAACCACTTTTTAAACCCTCACAGTGACCAAAACTGCCATTTTTACAGAGTTTTGCTTACTCAAAATCTTCAATTTTGACCAATTTCAGGCACAGAAATGACTTTAAACACACTTATTTTAGTTGAAAAAGTAATAACTCACATCCAACTGTCATTTAAAGTCAAAAGATTAAATGTTAAAATTTCATCAATATTGACCATTTTTTCAACGTTCGACTGGTCCGGGGTCATCGTTTTTCATCAGAAAATTGATTTTTTGGACTCTACCAAAAATGATTCAAAATGTCATTTGGATCAGGCCTCATGTTGAATAACCACTTTTTAAACCCTCACAGTGACCAAAACTGCCATTTTTACAGAGTTTTGCTTACTCAAAATCTTCAATTTTGACCAATTTCAGGCACAGAAATGACTTTAAACACACTTATTTTAGTTGAAAAAGTAATAACTCACATCCAACCGTCATTTAAAGTCAAAAGATTAAATGTTAAAATTTCATCAATATTGACCATTTTTTCAACGTTCGACTGGTCCGGGGTCATCGTTTTTCATCAGAAAATTGATTTTTTGGACTCTACCAAAAATGATTCAAAATGTCATTTGGATCGGGCCTCATGTTGAATAACCACTTTTTAAACCCTCACAGTGACCAAAACTGCAATTTTTACAGAGTTTTGCTTACTCAAAATCTTCAATTTTGACCAATTTCAGGCACAGAAATGACTTTAAACACACTTATTTTAGTTGAAAAAGTAATAACTCACATCCAACCGTCATTTAAAGTCAAAAGATTAAATATTAAAATTTCATCAATATTGACCATTTTTTCAACGTTCGACTGGTCCGGGGTCATCGTTTTTCATCAGAAAATTGATTTTTTGGACTCTACCAAAAATGATTCAAAATGTCATTTGGATCGGGCCTCATGTTGAATAACCACTTTTTAAACCCTCACAGTGACCAAAACTGCCATTTTTACAGAGTTTTGCTTACTCAAAATCTTCAATTTTGACCAATTTCAGGCACAGAAATGACTTTAAACACACTTATTTTAGTTGAAAAAGTAATAACTCACATCCAACCGTCATTTAAAGTCAAAAGATTAAATATCAATATTTCATCAATATTGACCATTTTTTCAACGTTCGACTGGTCCGGGGTCATCGTTTTTCATCAGAAAATTGATTTTTTGGACTCTACCAAAATTGATTCAAAATGTCATTTGGATCGGGCCTCATGTTGAATAACCACTTTTTAAACCCTCACAGTGACCAAAACTGCCATTTTTACAGAGTTTTGCTTACTCAAAATCTTCAATTTTGACCAATTTCAGGCACAGAAATGACTTTAAACACACTTATTTTAGTTGAAAAAGTAATAACTGACATCCAACCGTCATTTAAAGTCAAAAGATTAAATGTTAAAATTTCATCAATATTGACCATTTTTTCAACGTTCGACTGGTCCGGGGTCATCGTTTTTCATCAGAAAATTGATTTTTTGGACTCTACCAAAAATGATTCAAAATGTCATTTGGATCGGGCCTCATGTTGAATAACCACTTTTTAAACCCTCATAGTGACCAAAATTGCCATTTTTACAGAGTTTTGCTTACTCAAAATCTTCAATTTTGACCAATTTCAGGCACAGAAATGACTTTAAACACACTTATTTTAGTTGAAAAAGTAATAACTCACATCCAACCGTCATTTAAAGTCAAAAGATTAAATGTTAAAATTTCATCAATATTGACCATTTTTTCAACGTTCGACTGGTCCGGGGTCATCGTTTTTCATCAGAAAATTGATTTTTTGGACTCTACCAAAAATAATTCAAAATGTCATTTGGATCTGGCCTCATGTTGAATAACCACTTTTTAAACCCTCACAGTGACCAAAACTGCCATTTTTACAGAGTTTTGCTTACTCAAAATCTTCAATTTTGACCAATTTCAGGCACAGAAATGACTTTAAACACACTTATTTTAGTTGAAAAAGTAATAACTCACATCCAACCGTCATTTAAAGTCAAAAGATTAAATATTAATATTTCATCAATATTGACCATTTTTTCAACGTTCGACTGGTCCGGGGTCATCGTTTTTCATCAGAAAATTGATTTTTTGGACTCTACCAAAAATGATTCAAAATGTCATTTGGACCGGGCCTCATGTTGAATAACCACTTTTTAAACCCTCACAGTGACCAAAACTGCCATTTTTACAGAGTTTTGCTTACTCAAAATCTTCAATTTTGACCAATTTCAGGCACAGAAATGACTTTAAACACACTTATTTTAGTTGAAAAAGTAATAACTCACATCCAACCGTCATTTAAAGTCAAAAGATTAAATGTTAAAATTTCATCAATATTGACCATTTTTTCAACGTTCGACTGGTCCGGGGTCATCGTTTTTCATCAGAAAATTGATTTTTTGGACTCTACCAAAAATGATTCAGAATGTCATTTGGATCAGGCCTCATGTTGAATAACCACTTTTTAAACCCTCACAGTGACCAAAACTGCCATTTTTACAGAGTTTTGCTTACTCAAAATCTTCAATTTTGACCAATTTCAGGCACAGAAATGACTTTAAACACACTTATTTTAGTTGAAAAAGTAATAACTCACATCCAACCGTCATTTAAAGTCAAAAGATTAAATGTTAAAATTTCATCAATATTGACCAATTTTTTCAACGTTCGACTGGTCCGGGGTCATCGTTTTTCATCAGAAAATTGCTTTTTTGGACTCTACCAAAAATGATTCAAAATGTCATTTGGATCGGGCCTCATGTTGAATAACCACTTTTTAAACCCTCACAGTGACCAAAACTGCAATTTTTACAGAGTTTTGCTTACTCAAAATCTTCAATTTTGACCAATTTCAGGCACAGAAATGACTTTAAACACACTTATTTTAGTTGAAAAAGTAATAACTCACATCCAACCGTCATTTAAAGTCAAAAGATTAAATATTAAAATTTCATTAATATTGACCATTTTTTCAACGTTCGACTGGTCCGGGGTCATCGTTTTTCATCAGAAAATTGATTTTTTGGACTCTACCAAAAATAATTCAAAATGTCATTTGGATCGGGCCTCATGTTGAATAACCACTTTTTAAACCCTCACAGTGACCAAAACTGCCATTTTTACAGAGTTTTGCTTACTCAAAATCTTCAATTTTGACCAATTTCAGGCACAGAAATGACTTTAAACACACTTATTTTAGTTGAAAAAGTAATAACTCACATCCAACCGTCATTTAAAGTCAAAAGATTAAATATTAATATTTCATCAATATTGACCATTTTTTCAACGTTCGACTGGTCCGGGGTCATCGTTTTTCATCAGAAAATTGATTTTTTGGACTCTACCAAAAATGATTCAAAATGTCATTTGGACCGGGCCTCATGTTGAATAACCACTTTTTAAACCCTCACAGTGACCAAAATTGCCATTTTTACAGAGTTTTGCTTACTCAAAATCTTTAATTTTGACCAATTTCAGGCACAGAAATGACTTTAAACACACTTATTTTAGTTGAAAAAGTAATAACTCACATCCAACCGTCATTTAAAGTCAAAAGATTAAATGTTAAAATTTCATCAATATTGACCATTTTTTCAACGTTCGACTGGTCCGGGGTCATCGTTTTTCATCAGAAAATGGATTTTTTGGACTCTACCAAAAATGATTCAAAATGTCATTTGGATCAGGCCTCATGTTGAATAACCACTTTTTAAACCCTCACAGTGACCAAAACTGCCATTTTTACAGAGTTTTGCTTACTCAAAATCTTCAATTTTGACCAATTTCAGGCACAGAAATGACTTTAAACACACTTATTTTAGTTGAAAAAGTAATAACTCACATCCAACCGCCATTTAAAGTCAAAAGATTAAATGTTAAAATTTCATCAATATTGACCATTTTTTCAACGTTCGACTGGTCCGGGGTCATCGTTTTTCATCAGAAAATTGATTTTTTGGACTCTACCAAAAATGATTCAAAATGTCATTTGGATCGGGCCTCATGTTGAATAACCACTTTTTAAACCCTCATAGTGACCAAAATTGCCATTTTTACAGGGTTTTGCTTACTCAAAATCTTCAATTTTGACCAATTTCAGGCACAGAAATGACTTTAAACACACTTATTTTAGTTGAAAAAGTAATAACTCACATCCAACCGTCATTTAAAGTCAAAAGATTAAATGTTAAAATTTCATCAATATTGACCATTTTTTCAACGTTCGACTGGTCCGGGGTCATCGTTTTTCATCAGAAAATTGATTTTTTGGACTCTACCAAAAATAATTCAAAATGTCATTTGGATCTGGCCTCATGTTGAATAACCACTTTTTAAACCCTCACAGTGACCAAAACTGCCATTTTTACAGAGTTTTGCTTACTCAAAATCTTCAATTTTGACCAAATTTCAGGCACAGAAATGACTTTAAACACACTTATTTTAGTTGAAAAAGTAATAACTCACATCCAACCGTCATTTAAAGTCAAAAGATTAAATATTAATATTTCATCAATATTGACCATTTTTTCAACGTTCGACTGGTCCGGGGTCATCGTTTTTCATCAGAAAATTGCTTTTTTGGACTCTACCAAAAATGATTCAAAATGTCATTTGGACCGGGCCTCATGTTGAATAACCACTTTTTAAACCCTCACAGTGACCAAAACTGCCATTTTTACAGAGTTTTGCTTTCTCAAAATCTTCAATTTTGACCAATTTCAGGCACAGAAATGACTTTAAACACACTTATTTTAGTTGAAAAAGTAATAACTCACATCCAACCGTCATTTAAAGTCAAAAGATTAAATGTTAAAATTTCATCAATATTGACCATTTTTTCAACGTTCGACTGGTCCGGGGTCATCGTTTTTCATCAGAAAATTGATTTTTTGGACTCTACCAAAAATGATTCAAAATGTCATTTGGATCGGGCCTCATGTTGAATAACCACTTTTAAAACCCTCACAGTGACCAAAACTGCAATTTTTACAGAGTTTTGCTTACTCAAAATCTTCAATTTTGACCAATTTCAGGCACAGAAATGACTTTAAACACACTTATTTTAGTTGAAAAAGTAATAACTCACATCCAACCGTCATTTAAAGTCAAAAGATTAAATGTTAAAATTTCATCAATATTGACCATTTTTTCAACGTTCGACTGGTCCGGGGTCATCGTTTTTCATCAGAAAATTGATTTTTTGGACTCTACCAAAAATGATTCAAAATGTCATTTGGATCGGGCCTCATGTTGAATAACCACTTTTTAAACCCTCACAGTGACCAAAACTGCCATTTTTACAGAGTTTTGCTTACTCAAAATCTTCAATTTTGACCAATTTCAGGCACAGAAATGACTTTAAACACACTTATTTTAGTTGAAAAAGTAATAACTCACATCCAACCGTCATTTAAAGTCAAAAGATTAAATGTTAAAATTTCATCAATATTGACCATTTTTTCAACGTTCGACTGGTCCGGGGTCATCGTTTTTCATCAGAAAATTGATTTTTTGGACTCTACCAAAAATGATTCAAAATGTCATTTGGATCAGGCCTCATGTTGAATAACCACTTTTTAAACCCTCACAGTGACCAAAACTGCCATTTTTACAGAGTTTTGCTTACTCAAAATCTTCAATTTTGACCAATTTCAGGCACAGAAATGACTTTAAACACACTTATTTTAGTTGAAAAAGTAATAACTCACATCCAACCGTCATTTAAAGTCAAAAGATTAAATGTTAAAATTTCATCAATATTGACCATTTTTTCAACGTTCGACTGGTCCGGGGTCATCGTTTTTCATCAGAAAATTGCTTTTTTGGACTCTACCAAAAATGATTCAAAATGTCATTTGGATCGGGCCTCATGTTGAATAACCACTTTTTAAACCCTCACAGTGACCAAAACTGCAATTTTTACAGAGTTTTGCTTACTCAAAATCTTCAATTTTGACCAATTTCAGGCACAGAAATGACTTTAAACACACTTATTTTAGTTGAAAAAGTAATAACTCACATCCAACCGTCATTTAAAGTCAAAAGATTAAATGTTAAAATTTCATCAATATTGACCATTTTTTCAACGTTCGACTGGTCCGGGGTCATCGTTTTTCATCAGAAAATTGATTTTTTGGACTCTACCAAAAATGATTCAAAATGTCATTTGGATCAGGCCTCATGTTGAATAACCACTTTTTAAACCCTCACAGTGACCAAAACTGCCATTTTTACAGAGTTTTGCTTACTCAAAATCTTCAATTTTGACCAATTTCAGGCACAGAAATGACTTTAAACACACTTATTTTAGTTGAAAAAGTAATAACTCACATCCAACCGTCATTTAAAGTCAAAAGATTAAATGTTAAAATTTCATCAATATTGACCATTTTTTCAACGTTCGACTGGTCCGGGGTCATCGTTTTTCATCAGAAAATTGATTTTTTGGACTCTACCAAAAATGATTCAAAATGTCATTTGGATCGGGCCTCATGTTGAATAACCACTTTTTAAACCCTCACAGTGACCAAAATTGCCATTTTTACAGAGTTTTGCTTGCTCAAAATCTTCAATTTTGACCAATTTCAAGCACAGAAATGACTTTAAACACACTTATTTTAGTTGAAAAAGTAATAACTCACATCCAACCGTCATTTAAAGTCAAAAGATTAAATGTTAAAATTTCATCAATATTGACCATTTTTTCAACGTTCGACTGGTCCGGGGTCATCGTTTTTCATCAGAAAATGGATTTTTTGGACTCTACCAAAAATGATTCAAAATGTCATTTGGATCAGGCCTCATGTTGAATAACCACTTTTTAAACCCTCACAGTGACCAAAACTGCCATTTTTACAGAGTTTTGCTTACTCAAAATCTTCAATTTTGACCAATTTCAGGCACAGAAATGACTTTAAACACACTTATTTTAGTTAAAAAAGTAATAACTCACATCCAACCGTCATTTAAAGTCAAAAGATTAAATGTTAAAATTTCATCAATATTGACCATTTTTTCAATGTTCGACTGGTCCGGGGTCATCGTTTTTCATCAGAAAATTGATTTTTTGGACTCTACCAAAAATGATTCAAAATGTCATTTGGATCGGGCCTCATGTTGAATAACCACTTTTTAAACCCTCACAGTGACCAAAATTGCCATTTTTACAGAGTTTTGCTTACTCAAAATCTTCAATTTTGACCAATTTCAAGCACAGAAATGACTTTAAACACACCTATTTTAGTTGAAAAAGTAATAACTCACATCCAACCGTCATTTAAAGTCAAAAGATTAAATGTTAAAATTTCATCAATATTGACCATTTTTTACACGTTCGACTGGTCCGGGGGTAATTGTTTTTCATCAGAAAATTGATTTTTTGGACTCTACCAAAAATGATTCAAAATGTCATTTGGATCGGGCCTCATGTTGAATAACCACTTTTTAAACCCTCACAGTGACCAAAATTGCCATTTTTACAGAGTTTTGCTTACTCAAAATCTTCAATTTTGACCAATTTCAGGCACAGAAATGACTTTAAACACACTTATTTTAGTTGAAAAAGTAATAACTCACATCCAACCGTCATTTAAAGTCAAAAGATTAAATGTTAAAATTTCATCAATATTGACCATTTTTTCAACGTTCGACTGGTCCGGGGTCATCGTTTTTCATCAGAAAATGGATTTTTTGGACTCTACCAAAAATGATTCAAAATGTCATTTGGATCAGGCCTCATGTTGAATAACCACTTTTTAAACCCTCACAGTGACCAAAACTGCCATTTTTACAGAGTTTTGCTTACTCAAAATCTTCAATTTTGACCAATTTCAGGCACAGAAATGACTTTAAACACACTTATTTTAGTTGAAAAAGTAATAACTCACATCCAACCGCCATTTAAAGTCAAAAGATTAAATGTTAAAATTTGATCAATATTGACCATTTTTTCAACGTTCGACTGGTCCGGGGTCATCGTTTTTCATCAGAAAATTGATTTTTTGGACTCTACCAAAAATGATTCAAAATGTCATTTGGATCGGGCCTCATGTTGAATAACCACTTTTTAAACCCTCACAGTGACCAAAACTGCCATTTTTACAGAGTTTTGCTTACTCAAAATCTTCAATTTTGACCAATTTCAGGCACAGAAATGACTTTAAACACACTTATTTTAGTTGAAAAAGTAATAACTCACATCCAACCGCCATTTAAAGTCAAAAGATTAAATGTTAAAATTTCATCAATATTGACCATTTTTTCAACGTTCGACTGGTCCGGGGTCATCGTTTTTCATCAGAAAATTGATTTTTTGGACTCTACCAAAAATGATTCAAAATGTCATTTGGATCGGGCCTCATGTTGAATAACCACTTTTTAAACCCTCACAGTGACCAAAACTGCCATTTTTACAGAGTTTTGCTTACTCAAAATCTTCAATTTTGACCAATTTCAGGCACAGAAATGACTTTAAACACACTTATTTTAGTTGAAAAAGTAATAACTGACATCCAACCGTCATTTAAAGTCAAAAGATTAAATGTTAAAATTTCATCAATATTGACCATTTTTTCAACGTTCGACTGGTCCGGGGTCATCGTTTTTCATCAGAAAATTGATTTTTTGGACTCTACCAAAAATGATTCAAAATGTCATTTGGATCGGGCCTCATGTTGAATAACCACTTTTTAAACCCTCATAGTGACCAAAATTGCCATTTTTACAGAGTTTTGCTTACTCAAAATCTTCAATTTTGACCAATTTCAGGCACAGAAATGACTTTAAACACACTTATTTTAGTTGAAAAAGTAATAACTCACATCCAACAATCATGTAAAGTCAAAAGATTATATGTTAAAATTTCATCAATATTGACCATTTTTTCAACGTTCGACTGGTCCGGGGTCATCGTTTTTCATCAGAAAATTGATTTTTTGGACTCTACCAAAAATGATTCAAAATGTCATTTGGATCGGGCCTCATGTTGAATAACCACTTTTTAAACCCTCACAGTGACCAAAATTGCCATTTTTACAGAGTTTTGCTTACTCAAAATCTTCAATTTTGACCAATTTCAGGCACAGAAATGACTTTAAACACACTTATTTTAGTTGAAAAAGTAATAACTCACATCCAACCGTCATTTAAAGTCAAAAGATTAAATGTTAAAATTTCATCAATATTGACCATTTTTTCAACGTTCGACTGGTCCGGGGTCATCGTTTTTCATCAGAAAATTGATTTTTTGGACTCTACCAAAAATAATTCAAAATGTCATTTGGATCTGGCCTCATATTGAATAACCACTTTTTAAACCCTCACAGTGACCAAAACTGCCATTTTTACAGAGTTTTGCTTACTCAAAATCTTCAATTTTGACCAATTTCAGGCACAGAAATGACTTTAAACACACTTATTTTAGTTGAAAAAGTAATAACTCACATCCAACCGTCATTTAAAGTCAAAAGATTAAATATTAATATCTCATCAATATTGACCATTTTTTCAACGTTCGACTGGTCCGGGGTCATCGTTTTTCATCAGAAAATTGATTTTTTGGACTCTACCAAAAATGATTCAAAATGTCATTTGGACCGGGCCTCATGTTGAATAACCACTTTTTAAACCCTCACAGTGACCAAAACTGCCATTTTTACAGAGTTTTGCTTACTCAAAATCTTCAATTTTGACCAATTTCAGGCACAGAAATGACTTTAAACACACTTATTTTAGTTGAAAAAGTAATAACTCACATCCAACCGTCATTTAAAGTCAAAAGATTAAATGTTAAAATTTCATCAATATTGACCATTTTTTCAACGTTCGACTGGTCCGGGGTCATCGTTTTTCATCAGAAAATTGCTTTTTTGGACTCTACCAAAAATGATTCAAAATGTCATTTGGATCGGGCCTCATGTTGAATAACCACTTTTTAAACCCTCACAGTGACCAAAACTGCAATTTTTACAGAGTTTTGCTTACTCAAAATCTTCAATTTTGACCAATTTCAGGCACAGAAATGACTTTAAACACACTTATTTTAGTTGAAAAAGTAATAACTCACATCCAACCGTCATTTAAAGTCAAAAGATTAAATGTTAAAATTTCATCAATATTGACCATTTTTTCAACGTTCGACTGGTCCGGGGTCATCGTTTTTCATCAGAAAATTGATTTTTTGGACTCTACCAAAAATGATTCAAAATGTCATTTGGATCAGGCCTCATGTTGAATAACCACTTTTTAAACCCTCACAGTGACCAAAACTGCCATTTTTACAGAGTTTTGCTTACTCAAAATCTTCAATTTTGACCAATTTCAGGCACAGAAATGACTTTAAACACACTTATTTTAGTTGAAAAAGTAATAACTCACATCCAACCGTCATTTAAAGTCAAAAGATTAAATGTTAAAATTTCATCAATATTGACCATTTTTTCAACGTTCGACTGGTCCGGGGTCATCGTTTTTCATCAGAAAATGGATTTTTTGGACTCTACCAAAAATGATTCAAAATGTCATTTGGATCAGGCCTCATGTTGAATAACCACTTTTTAAACCCTCACAGTGACCAAAACTGCAATTTTTACAGAGTTTTGCTTACTCAAAATCTTAAATTTTGACCAATTTCAGGCACAGAAATGACTTTAAACACACTTATTTTAGTTGAAAAAGTAATAACTCACATCCAACCGCCATTTAAAGTCAAAAGATTAAATGTTAAAATTTCATCAATATTGACCATTTTTTCAACGTTCGACTGGTCCGGGGTCATCGTTTTTCATCAGAAAATTGATTTTTTGGACTCTCCCAAAAATGATTCAAAATGTCATTTGGATCGGGCCTCATGTTGAATAACCACTTTTTAAACCCTCACAGTGACCAAAACTGCCATTTTTACAGAGTTTTGCTTACTCAAAATCTTCAATTTTGACCAATTTCAGGCACAGAAATGACTTTAAACACACTTATTTTAGTTGAAAAAGTAATAACTGACATCCAACCGTCATTTAAAGTCAAAAGATTAAATGTTAAAATTTCATCAATATTGACCATTTTTTCAACGTTCGACTGGTCCGGGGTCATCGTTTTTCATCAGAAAATTGATTTTTTGGACTCTACCAAAAATGATTCAAAATGTCATTTGGATCGGGCCTCATGTTGAATAACCACTTTTTAAACCCTCATAGTGACCAAAATTGCCATTTTTACAGAGTTTTGCTTACTCAAAATCTTCAATTTTGACCAATTTCAGGCACAGAAATGACTTTAAACACACTTATTTTAGTTGAAAAAGTAATAACTCACATCCAACCATCATGTAAAGTCAAAAGATTATATGTTAAAATTTCATCAATATTGACCATTTTTTCAACGTTCGACTGGTCCGGGGTCATCGTTTTTCATCAGAAAATTGATTTTTTGGACTCTACCAAAAATAATTCAAAATGTCATTTGGATCGGGCCTCATGTTGAATAACCACTTTTTAAACCCTCACAGTGACCAAAATTGCCATTTTTACAGAGTTTTGCTTACTCAAAATCTTCAATTTTGACCAATTTCAGGCACAGAAATGACTTTAAACACACTTATTTTAGTTGAAAAAGTAATAACTCACATCCAACCGTCATTTAAAGTCAAAAGATTAAATGTTAAAATTTCATCAATATTGACCATTTTTTCAACGTTCGACTGGTCCGGGGTCATCGTTTTTCATCAGAAAATTGATTTTTTGGACTCTACCAAAAATGATTCAAAATGTCATTTGGACCGGGCCTCATGTTGAATAACCACTTTTTAAACCCTCACAGTGACCAAAACTGCCATTTTTACAGAGTTTTGCTTACTCAAAATCTTCAATTTTGACCAATTTCAGGCACAGAAATGACTTTAAACACACTTATTTTAGTTGAAAAAGTAATAACTCACATCCAACCGTCATTTAAAGTCAAAAGATTAAATGTTAAAATTTCATCAATATTGACCATTTTTTCAACGTTAGACTGGTCCGGGGTCATCGTTTTTCATCAGAAAATTGCTTTTTTGGACTCTACCAAAAATGATTCAAAATGTCATTTGGATCGGGCCTCATGTTGAATAACCACTTTTTAAACCCTCACAGTGACCAAAACTGCAATTTTTACAGAGTTTTGCTTACTCAAAATCTTCAATTTTGACCAATTTCAGGCACAGAAATGACTTTAAACACACTTATTTTAGTTGAAAAAGTAATAACTCACATCCAACCGTCATTTAAAGTCAAAAGATTAAATGTTAAAATTTCATCAATATTGACCATTTTTTCAACGTTCGACTGGTCCGGGGTCATCGTTTTTCATCAGAAAATTGATTTTTTGGACTCTACCAAAAATGATTCAAAATGTCATTTGGATCAGGCCTCATGTTGAATAACCACTTTTTAAACCCTCACAGTGACCAAAACTGCCATTTTTACAGAGTTTTGCTTACTCAAAATCTTCAATTTTGACCAATTTCAGGCACAGAAATGACTTTAAACACACTTATTTTAGTTGAAAAAGTAATAACTCACATCCAACCGTCATTTAAAGTCAAAAGATTAAATGTTAAAATTTCATCAATATTGACCATTTTTTCAACGTTCGACTGGTCCGGGGTCATCGTTTTTCATCAGAAAATGGATTTTTTGGACTCTACCAAAAATGATTCAAAATGTCATTTGGATCAGGCCTCATGTTGAATAACCACTTTTTAAACCCTCACAGTGACCAAAACTGCCATTTTTACAGAGTTTTGCTTACTCAAAATCTTCAATTTTGACCAATTTCAGGCACAGAAATGACTTTAAACACACTTATTTTAGTTGAAAAAGTAATAACTCACATCCAACCGCCATTTAAAGTCAAAAGATTAAATGTTAAAATTTCATCAATATTGACCATTTTTTCAACGTTCGACTGGTCCGGGGTCATCGTTTTTCATCAGAAAATTGATTTTTTGGACTCTACCAAAAATGATTCAAAATGTCATTTGGATCGGGCCTCATGTTGAATAACCACTTTTTAAACCCTCACAGTGACCAAAACTGCCATTTTTACAGAGTTTTGCTTACTCAAAATCTTCAATTTTGACCAATTTCAGGCACAGAAATGACTTTAAACACACTTATTTTAGTTGAAAAAGTAATAACTGACATCCAACCGTCATTTAAAGTCAAAAGATTAAATGTTAAAATTTCATCAATATTGACCATTTTTTCAACGTTCGACTGGTCCGGGGTCATCGTTTTTCATCAGAAAATTGATTTTTTGGACTCTACCAAAAATGATTCAAAATGTCATTTGGATCGGGCCTCATGTTGAATAACCACTTTTTAAACCCTCATAGTGACCAAAATTGCCATTTTTACAGAGTTTTGCTTACTCAAAATCTTCAATTTTGACCAATTTCAGGCACAGAAATGACTTTAAACACACTTATTTTAGTTGAAAAAGTAATAACTCACATCCAACCATCATGTAAAGTCAAAAGATTATATGTTAAAATGTCATCAATTTTGACCATTTTTTCAACGTTCGACTGGTCCGGGGTCATCGTTTTTCATCAGAAAATTGATTTTTTGGACTCTACCAAAAATGATTCAAAATGTCATTTGGATCGGGCCTCATGTTGAATAACCACTTTTTAAACCCTCACAGTGACCAAAATTGCCATTTTTACAGAGTTTTGCTTACTCAAAATCTTCAATTTTGACCAATTTCAGGCACAGAAATGACTTTAAACACACTTATTTTAGTTGAAAAAGTAATAACTCACATCCAACCGTCATTTAAAGTCAAAAGATTAAATGTTAAAATTTCATCAATATTGACTATTTTTTCAACGTTCGACTGGTCCGGGGTCATCGTTTTTCATCAGAAAATTGATTTTTTGGACTCTACCAAAAATAATTCAAAATGTCATTTGGATCTGGCCTCATGTTGAATAACCACTTTTTAAACCCTGACAGTGACCAAAACTGCCATTTTTACAGAGTTTTGCTTACTCAAAATCTTCAATTTTGACCAAATTTCAGGCACAGAAATGACTTTAAACACACTTATTTTAGTTGAAAAAGTAATAACTCACATCCAACCGTCATTTAAAGTCAAAAGATTAAATATTAATATTTCATCAATATTGACCATTTTTTCAACGTTCGACTGGTCCGGGGTCATCGTTTTTCATCAGAAAATTGCTTTTTTGGACTCTACCAAAAATGATTCAAAATGTCATTTGGACCGGGCCTCATGTTGAATAACCACTTTTTAAACCCTCACAGTGACCAAAACTGCCATTTTTACAGAGTTTTGCTTACTCAAAATCTTCAATTTTGACCAATTTCAGGCACAGAAATGACTTTAAACACACTTATTTTAGTTGAAAAAGTAATAACTCACATCCAACCGTCATTTAAAGTCAAAAGATTAAATGTTAAAATTTCATCAATATTGACCATTTTTTCAACGTTCGACTGGTCCGGGGTCATCGTTTTTCATCAGAAAATTGATTTTTTGGACTCTACCAAAAATGATTCAAAATGTCATTTGGATCAGGCCTCATGTTGAATAACCACTTTTTAAACCCTCACAGTGACCAAAACTGCCATTTTTACAGAGTTTTGCTTACTCAAAATCTTCAATTTTGACCAATTTCAGGCACAGAAATGACTTTAAACACACTTGTTTTAGTTGAAAAAGTAATAACTCACATCCAACCGTCATTTAAAGTCAAAAGATTAAATGTTAAAATTTCATCAATATTGACCATTTTTTCAACGTTCGACTGGTCCGGGGTCATCGTTTTTCATCAGAAAATTGATTTTTTGGACTCTACCAAAAATGATTCAAAATGTCATTTGGATCGGGCCTCATGTTGAATAACCACTTTTTAAACCCTCACAGTGACCAAAACTGCCATTTTTACAGAGTTTTGCTTACTCAAAATCTTCAATTTTGACCAATTTCAGGCACAGAAATGACTTTAAACACACTTATTTTAGTTGAAAAAGTAATAACTCACATCCAACCGTCATTTAAAGTCAAAAGATTAAATGTTAAAATTTCATCAATATTGACCATTTTTTCAACGTTCGACTGGTCCGGGGTCATCGTTTTTCATCAGAAAATTGCTTTTTTGGACTCTACCAAAAATGATTCAAAATGTCATTTGGATCGGGCCTCATGTTGAATAACCACTTTTTAAACCCTCACAGTGACCAAAACTGCAATTTTTACAGAGTTTTGCTTACTCAAAATCTTCAATTTTGACCAATTTCAGGCACAGAAATGACTTTAAACACACTTATTTTAGTTGAAAAAGTAATAACTCACATCCAACCGTCATTTAAAGTCAAAAGATTAAATGTTAAAATTTCATCAATATTGACCATTTTTTCAACGTTCGACTGGTCCGGGGGTCATCGTTTTTCATCAGAAAATTGATTTTTTGGACTCTACCAAAAATGATTCAAAATGTCATTTGGATCGGGCCTCATGTTGAATAACCACTTTTTAAACCCTCACAGTGACCAAAATTGCCATTTTTACAGAGTTTTGCTTACTCAAAATCTTCAATTTTGACCAATTTCAGGCACAGAAATGACTTTAAACACACTTATTTTAGTTGAAAAAGTAATAACTCACATCCAACCGTCATTTAAAGTCAAAAGATTAAATGTTAAAATTTCATCAATATTGACCATCTTTTTCAACGTTCGACTGGTCCGGGGTCATCGTTTTTCATCAGAAAATGGATTTTTTGGACTCTACCAAAAATGATTCAAAATGTCATTTGGATCAGGCCTCATGTTGAATAACCACTTTTTAAACCCTCACAGTGACCAAAACTGCCATTTTTACAGAGTTTTGCTTACTCAAAATCTTCAATTTTGACCAATTTCAGGCACAGAAATGACTTTAAACACACTTATTTTAGTTGAAAAAGTAATAACTCACATCCAACCGCCATTTAAAGTCAAAAGATTAAATGTTAAAATTTCATCAATATTGACCATTTTTTCAACGTTCGACTGGTCCGGGGTCATCGTTTTTCATCAGAAAATTGATTTTTTGGACTCTACCAAAAATGATTCAAAATGTCATTTGGATCGGGCCTCATGTTGAATAACCACTTTTAAAAACCTCACAGTGACCAAAACTGCAATTTTTACAGAGTTTTGCTTACTCAAAATCTTCAATTTTGACCAATTTCAGGCACAGAAATGACTTTAAACACACTTATTTTAGTTGAAAAAGTAATAACTCACATCCAACCGTCATTTAAAGTCAAAAGATTAAATGTTAAAATTTCATCAATATTGACCATTTTTTCAACGTTCGACTGGTCCGGGGTCATCGTTTTTCATCAGAAAATTGATTTTTTGGACTCTACCAAAAATGATTCAAAATGTCATTTGGATCAGGCCTCATGTTGAATAACCACTTTTTAAACCCTCACAGTGACCAAAACTGCCATTTTTACAGAGTTTTGCTTACTCAAAATCTTCAATTTTGACCAATTTCAGGCACAGAAATGACTTTAAACACACTTATTTTAGTTGAAAAAGTAATAACTCACATCCAACCGTCATTTAAAGTCAAAAGATTAAATGTTAAAATTTCATCAATATTGACCATTTTTTCAACGTTCGACTGGTCCGGGGTCATCGTTTTTCATCAGAAAATTGCTTTTTTGGACTCTACCAAAAATGATTCAAAATGTCATTTGGATCGGGCCTCATGTTGAATAACCACTTTTTAAACCCTCACAGTGACCAAAACTGCAATTTTTACAGAGTTTTGCTTACTCAAAATCTTCAATTTTGACCAATTTCAGGCACAGAAATGACTTTAAACACACTTATTTTAGTTGAAAAAGTAATAACTCACATCCAACCGTCATTTAAAGTCAAAAGATTAAATGTTAAAATTTCATCAATATTGACCATTTTTTCAACGTTCGACTGGTCCGGGGTCATCGTTTTTCATCAGAAAATTGATTTTTTGGACTCTACCAAAAATGATTCAAAATGTCATTTGGATCGGGCCTCATGTTGAATAACCACTTTTTAAACCCTCACAGTGACCAAAACTGCCATTTTTACAGAGTTTTGCTTACTCAAAATCTTCAATTTTGACCAATTTCAGGCACAGAAATGACTTTAAACACACTTATTTTAGTTGAAAAAGTAATAACTCACATCCAACCGTCATTTAAAGTCAAAAGATTAAATGTTAAAATTTCATCAATATTGACCATTTTTTCAACGTTCGACTGGTCCGGGGTCATCGTTTTTCATCAGAAAATTGCTTTTTTGGACTCTACCAAAAATGATTCAAAATGTCATTTGGATCGGGCCTCATGTTGAATAACCACTTTTTAAACCCTCACAGTGACCAAAACTGCAATTTTTACAGAGTTTTGCTTACTCAAAATCTTCAATTTTGACCAATTTCAGGCACAGAAATGACTTTAAACACACTTATTTTAGTTGAAAAAGTAATAACTCACATCCAACCGTCATTTAAAGTCAAAAGATTAAATGTTAAAATTTCATCAATATTGACCATTTTTTCAACGTTCGACTGGTCCGGGGTCATCGTTTTTCATCGGAAAATTGATTTTTTGGACTCTACCAAAAATGATTCAAAATGTCATTTGGATCAGGCCTCATGTTGAATAACCACTTTTTAAACCCTCACAGTGACCAAAACTGCCATTTTTACAGAGTTTTGCTTACTCAAAATCTTCAATTTTGACCAATTTCAGGCACAGAAATGTCTTTAAACACACTTATTTTAGTTGAAAAAGTAATAACTCACATCCAACCGTCATTTAAAGTCAAAAGATTAAATGTTAAAATTTCATCAATATTGACCATTTTTTCAACGTTCGACTGGTCCGGGGTCATCGTTTTTCATCAGAAAATTGATTTTTTGGACTCTACCAAAAATGATTCAAAATGTCATTTGGATCGAGCCTCATGTTGAATAACCACTTTTTAAACCCTCACAGTGACCAAAATTGCCATTTTTACAGAGTTTTGCTTACTCAAAATCTTTAATTTTGACCAATTTCAAGCACAGAAATGACTTTAAACACACTTATTTTAGTTGAAAAAGTAATAACTCACATCCAACCGTCATTTAAAGTCAAAAGATTAAATGTTAAAATTTCATCAATATTGACCATTTTTTCAACGTTCGACTGGTCCGGGGGTCATCGTTTTTCATCAGAAAATTGATTTTTTGGACTCTACCAAAAATGATTCAAAATGTCATTTGGATCGGGCCTCATGTTGAATAACCACTTTTTAAACCCTCACAGTGACCAAAACTGCAATTTTTACAGAGTTTTGCTTACTCAAAATCTTCAATTTTGACCAATTTCAGGCACAGAAATGACTTTAAACACACTTATTTTAGTTGAAAAAGTAATAACTCACATCCAACCGTCATTTAAAGTCAAAAGATTAAATGTTAAAATTTCATCAATATTGACCATTTTTTCAACGTTCGACTGGTCCGGGGTCATCGTTTTTCATCAGAAAATTGATTTTTTGGACTCTACCAAAAATGATTCAAAATGTCATTTGGATCAGGCCTCATGTTGAATAACCACTTTTTAAACCCTCACAGTGACCAAAACTGCCATTTTTACAGAGTTTTGCTTACTCAAAATCTTCAATTTTGACCAATTTCAGGCACAGAAATGACTTTAAACACACTTATTTTAGTTGAAAAAGTAATAACTCACATCCAACCGTCATTTAAAGTCAAAAGATTAAATGTTAAAATTTCATCAATATTGACCATTTTTTCAACGTTCGACTGGTCCGGGGTAATCGTTTTTCATCAGAAAATGGATTTTTTGGACTCTACCAAAAATGATTCAAAATGTCATTTGGATCGGGCCTCATGTTGAATAACCACTTTTTAAACCCTCACGGTGACCAAAATTGCCATTTTTACAGAGTTTTGCTTACTCAAAATCTTCAATTTTGACCAATTTCAGGCACAGAAATGACTTTAAACACACTTATTTTAGTTGAAAAAGTAATAACTCACATCCAACCGTCATTTAAAGTCAAAAGATTAAATGTTAAAATTTCATCAATATTGACCATTTTTTCAACGTTCGACTGGTCCGGGGTCATCGTTTTTCATCAGAAAATTGATTTTTTGGACTCTACCAAAAATGATTCAAAATGTCATTTGGATCGGGCCTCATGTTGAATAACCACTTTTTAAACCCTCACAGTGACCAAAATTGCCATTTTTACAGAGTTTTGCTTACTCAAAATCTTCAATTTTGACCAATTTCAGGCACAGAAATGACTTTAAACACACTTATTTTAGTTGAAAAAGTAATAACTCACATCCAACCGTCATTTAAAGTCAAAAGATTAAATGTTAAAATTTCATCAATATTGACCATTTTTTCAACGTTCGACTGGTCCGGGGTTATCGTTTTTCATCAGAAAATTGATTTTTTGGACTCTACCAAAAATGATTCAAAATGTCATTTGGTTCGGGCCTCATGTTGAATAACCACTTTTTAAACCCTCACAGTGACCAAAATTGCCATTTTTACAGAGTTTTGCTTACTCAAAATCTTCAATTTTGACCAATTTCAGGCACAGAAATGACTTTAAACACACTTATTTTAGTTGAAAAAGTAATAACTCACATCCAACCGTCATTTAAAGTCAAAAGATTAAATGTTAAAATTTCATCAATATTGACCATTTTTTCAACGTTCGACTGGTCCGGGGTCATCGTTTTTCATCAGAAAATGGATTTTTTGGACTCTACCAAAAATGATTCAAAATGTCATTTGGATCAGGCCTCATGTTGAATAACCACTTTTTAAACCCTCACAGTGACCAAAACTGCCATTTTTACAGAGTTTTGCTTACTCAAAATCTTCAATTTTGACCAATTTCAGGCACAGAAATGACTTTAAACACACTTATTTTAGTTGAAAAAGTAATAACTCACATCCAACCGTCATTTAAAGTCAAAAGATTAAATGTTAAAATTTCATCAATATTGACCATTTTTTCAACGTTCGACTGGTCCGGGGTCATCGTTTTTCATCAGAAAATTGATTTTTTGGACTCTACCAAAAATGATTCAAAATGTCATTTGGATCGGGCCTCATGTTGAATAACCACTTTTTAAACCCTCACAGTGACCAAAATTGCCATTTTTACAGAGTTTTGCTTACTCAAAATCTTCAATTTTGACCAATTTCAAGCACAGAAATGACTTTAAACACACTTATTTTAGTTGAAAAAGTAATAACTCACATCCAACCGTCATTTAAAGTCAAAAGATTAAATGTTAAAATTTCATCAATATTGACCATTTTTTCAACGTTCGACTGGTCCGGGGGTCATCGTTTTTCATCAGAAAATTGATTTTTTCGACTCTACCAAAAATGATTCAAAATGTCATTTGGATCGGGCCTCATGTTGAATAACCACTTTTTAAACCCTCACAGTGACCAAAATTGCCATTTTTACAGAGTTTTGCTTACTCAAAATCTTCAATTTTGACCAATTTCAGGCACAGAAATGACTTTAAACACACTTATTTTAGTTGAAAAAGTAATAACTCACATCCAACCGTCATTTAAAGTCAAAAGATTAAATGTTAAAATTTCATCAATATTGACCATTTTTTCAACGTTCGACTGGTCCGGGGTCATCGTTTTTCATCAGAAAATGGATTTTTTGGACTCTACCAAAAATGATTCAAAATGTCATTTGGATCAGGCCTCATGTTGAATAACCACTTTTTAAACCCTCACAGTGACCAAAACTGCCATTTTTACAGAGTTTTGCTTACTCAAAATCTTCAATTTTGACCAATTTCAGGCACAGAAATGACTTTAAACACACTTATTTTAGTTGAAAAAGTAATAACTCACATCCAACCGCCATTTAAAGTCAAAAGATTAAATGTTAAAATTTCATCTATATTGACCATTTTTTCAACGTTCGACTGGTCCGGGGTCATCGTTTTTCATCAGAAAATTGATTTTTTGGACTCTACCAAAAATGATTCAAAATGTCATTTGGATCGGGCCTCATGTTGAATAACCACTTTTTAAACCCTCACAGTGACCAAAACTGCCATTTTTACAGAGTTTTGCTTACTCAAAATCTTCAATTTTGACCAATTTCAGGCACAGAAATGACTTTAAACACATTTATTTTAGTTGAAAAAGTAATAACTGACATCCAACCGTCATTTAAAGTCAAAAGATTAAATGTTAAAATTTCATCAATATTGACCATTTTTTCAACGTTCGACTGGTCCGGGGTCATCGTTTTTCATCAGAAAATTGATTTTTTGGACTCTACCAAAAATGATTCAAAATGTCATTTGGATCGGGCCTCATGTTGAATAACCACTTTTTAAACCCTCATAGTGACCAAAATTGCCATTTTTACAGAGTTTTGCTTACTCAAAATCTTCAATTTTGACCAATTTCAGGCACAGAAATGACTTTAAACACACTTATTTTAGTTGAAAAAGTAATAACTCACATCCAACCATCATGTAAAGTCAAAAGATTATATGTTAAAATTTCATCAATATTGACCATTTTTTCAACGTTCGACTGGTCCGGGGTCATCGTTTTTCATCAGAAAATTGATTTTTTGGACTCTACCAAAAATAATTCAAAATGTCATTTGGATCGGGCCTCATGTTGAATAACCACTTTTTAAACCCTCACAGTGACCAAAATTGCCATTTTTACAGAGTTTTGCTTACTCAAAATCTTCAATTTTGACCAATTTCAGGCACAGAAATGACTTTAAACACACTTATTTTAGTTGAAAAAGTAATAACTCACATCCAACCGTCATTTAAAGTCAAAAGATTAAATGTTAAAATTTCATCAATATTGACCATTTTTTCAACGTTCGACTGGTCCGGGGTCATCGTTTTTCATCAGAAAATTGATTTATTGGACTCTACCAAAAATAATTCAAAATGTCATTTGGATCTGGCCTCATGTTGAATAACCACTTTTTAAACCCTCACAGTGACCAAAACTGCCATTTTTACAGAGTTTTGCTTACTCAAAATCTTCAATTTTGACCAATTTCAGGCACAGAAATGACTTTAAAGACACTTATTTTAGTTGAAAAAGTAATAACTCACATCCAACCGTCATTTAAAGTCAAAAGATTAAATGTTAAAATTTCATCAATATTGACCATTTTTTCAACGTTCGACTGGTCCGGGGTCATCGTTTTTCATCAGAAAATGGATTTTTTGGACTCTACCAAAAATGATTCAAAATGTCATTTGGATCAGGCCTCATGTTGAATAACCACTTTTTAAACCCTCACAGTGACCAAAACTGCCATTTTTACAGAGTTTTGCTTACTCAAAATCTTCAATTTTGACCAATTTCAGGCACAGAAATGACTTTAAACACACTTATTTTAGTTGAAAAAGTAATAACTCACATCCAACCGTCATTTAAAGTCAAAAGATTAAATGTTAAAATTTCATCAATATTGACCATTTTTTCAACGTTCGACTGGTCCGGGGTCATCGTTTTTCATCAGAAAATTGCTTTTTTGGACTCTACCAAAAATGATTCAAAATGTCATTTGGACCGGGCCTCATGTTGAATAACCACTTTTTAAACCCTCACAGTGACCAAAACTGCCATTTTTACAGAGTTTTGCTTACTCAAAATCTTCAATTTTGACCAATTTCAGGCACAGAAATGACTTTAAACACACTTATTTTAGTTGAAAAAGTAATAACTCACATCCAACCGTCATTTAAAGTCAAAAGATTAAATGTTAAAATTTCATCAATATTGACCATTTTTTCAACGTTCGACTGGTCCGGGGTCATCGTTTTTCATCAGAAAATTGATTTTTTGGACTCTACCAAAAATGATTCAAAATGTCATTTGGATCGGGCCTCATGTTGAATAACCACTTTTTAAACCCTCACAGTGACCAAAACTGCAATTTTTACAGAGTTTTGCTTACTCAAAATCTTCAATTTTGACCAATTTCAGGCACAGAAATGACTTTAAACACACTTATTTTAGTTGAAAAAGTAATAACTCACATACAACCGTCATTTAAAGTCAAAAGATTAAATGTTAAAATTTCATCAATATTGACCATTTTTTCAACGTTCGACTGGTCCGGGGTCATCGTTTTTCATCAGAAAATTGATTTTTTGGACTCTACCAAAAATGATTCAAAATGTCATTTGGATCAGGCCTCATGTTGAATAACCACTTTTTAAACCCTCACAGTGACCAAAACTGCCATTTTTACAGAGTTTTGCTTACTCAAAATCTTCAATTTTGACCAATTTCAGGCACAGAAATGACTTTAAACACACTTATTTTAGTTGAAAAAGTAATAACTCACATCCAACCGTCATTTAAAGTCAAAAGATTAAATGTTAAAATTTCATCAATATTGACCATTTTTTCAACGTTCGACTGGTCCGGGGTCATCGTTTTTCATCAGAAAATTGATTTTTTGGACTCTACCAAAAATGATTCAAAATGTCATTTGGATCGGGCCTCATGTTGAATAACCACTTTTTAAACCCTCACAGTGACCAAAATTGCCATTTTTACAGAGTTTTGCTTACTCAAAATCTTCACTTTTGACCAATTTCAAGCACAGAAATGACTTTAAACACACTTATTTTAGTTGAAAAAGTAATAACTCACATCCAACCGTCATTTAAAGTCAAAAGATTAAATGTTAAAATTTCATCAATATTGACCATTTTTTCAACGTTCGACTGGTCCGGGGGTCATCGTTTTTCATCAGAAAATTGATTTTTTGGACTCTACCAAAAATGATTCAAAATGTCATTTGGATCGGGCCTCATGTTGAATAACCACTTTTTAAACCCTCACAGTGACCAAAATTGCCATTTTTACAGAGTTTTGCTTACTCAAAATCTTCAATTTTGACCAATTTCAGGCACAGAAATGACTTTAAACACACTTATTTTAGTTGAAAAAGTAATAACTCACATCCAACCGTCATTTAAAGTCAAAAGATTAAATGTTAAAATTTCATCAATATTGACCATTTTTTCAACGTTCGACTGGTCCGGGGTCATCGTTTTTCATTAGAAAATGGATTTTTTGGACTCTACCAAAAATGATTCAAAATGTCATTTGGATCAGGCCTCATGTTGAATAACCACTTTTTAAACCCTCACAGTGACCAAAACTGCCATTTTTACAGAGTTTTGCTTACTCAAAATCTTCAATTTTGACCAATTTCAGGCACAGAAATGACTTTAAACACACTTATTTTAGTTGAAAAAGTAATAACTCACATCCAACCGCCATTTAAAGTCAAAAGATTAAATGTTAAAATTTCATCAATATTGACCATTTTTTCAACGTTCGACTGGTCCGGGGTCATCGTTTTTCATCAGAAAATTGATTTTTTGGACTCTACCAAAAATGATTCAAAATGTCATTTGGATCGGGCCTCATGTTGAATAACCACTTTTTAAACCCTCACAGTGACCAAAACTGCCATTTTTACAGAGTTTTGCTTACTCAAAATCTTCAATTTTGACCAATTTCAGGCACAGAAATGACTTTAAACACACTTATTTTAGTTGAAAAAGTAATAACTCACATCCAACCGTCATTTAAAGTCAAAAGATTAAATGTTAAAATTTCATCAATATTGACCATTTTTTCAACGTTCGACTGGTCCGGGGTCATCGTTTTTCATCAGAAAATTGATTTTTTGGACTCTACCAAAAATGATTCAAAATGTCATTTGGATCGGGCCTCATGTTGAATAACCACTTTTTAAACCCTCACAGTGACCAAAATTGCCATTTTTACAGAGTTTTGCTTACTCAAAATCTTCAATTTTGACCAATTTCAGGCACAGAAATGACTTTAAACACACTTATTTTAGTTGAAAAAGTAATAACTCACATCCAACCGTCATTTAAAGTCAAAAGATTAAATGTTAAAATTTCATCAATATTGACCATTTTTTCAACGTTCGACTGGTCCGGGGTCATCGTTTTTCATTAGAAAATGGATTTTTTGGACTCTACCAAAAATGATTCAAAATGTCATTTGGATCAGGCCTCATGTTGAATAACCACTTTTTAAACCCTCACAGTGACCAAAACTGCCATTTTTACAGAGTTTTGCTTACTCAAAATCTTCAATTTTGACCAATTTCAGGCACAGAAATGACTTTAAACACACTTATTTTAGTTGAAAAAGTAATAACTCACATCCAACCGCCATTTAAAGTCAAAAGATTAAATGTTAAAATTTCATCAATATTGACCATTTTTTCAACGTTCGACTGGTCCGGGGTCATCGTTTTTCATCAGAAAATTGATTTTTTGGACTCTACCAAAAATGATTCAAAATGTCATTTGGATCGGGCCTCATGTTGAATAACCACTTTTTAAACCCTCACAGTGACCAAAACTGCCATTTTTACAGAGTTTTGCTTACTCAAAATCTTCAATTTTGACCAATTTCAGGCACAGAAATGACTTTAAACACACTTATTTTAGTTGAAAAAGTAATAACTGACATCCAACCGTCATTTAAAGTCAAAAGATTAAATGTTAAAATTTCATCAATATTGACCATTTTTTCAACGTTCGACTGGTCCGGGGTCATCGTTTTTCATCAGAAAATTGATTTTTTGGACTCTACCAAAAATGATTCAAAATGTCATTTGGATCGGGCCTCATGTTGAATAACCACTTTTTAAACCCTCATAGTGACCAAAATTGCCATTTTTACAGAGTTTTGCTTACTCAAAATCTTCAATTTTGACCAATTTCAGGCACAGAAATGACTTTAAACACACTTATTTTAGTTGAAAAAGTAATAACTCACATCCAACCGTCATTTAAAGTCAAAAGATTAAATGTTAAAATTTCATCAATATTGACCATTTTTTCAACGTTCGACTGGTCCGGGGTCATCGTTTTTCATCAGAAAATTGATTTTTTGGACTCTACCAAAAATAATTCAAAATGTCATTTGGATCTGGCCTCATGTTGAATAACCACTTTTTAAACCCTCACAGTGACCAAAACTGCCATTTTTACAGAGTTTTGCTTACTCAAAATCTTCAATTTTGACCAATTTCAGGCACAGAAATGACTTTAAACACACTTATTTTAGTTGAAAAAGTAATAACTCACATCCAACCGTCATTTAAAGTCAAAAGATTAAATATTAATATTTCATCAATATTGACCATTTTTTCAACGTTCGACTGGTCCGGGGTCATCGTTTTTCATCAGAAAATTGATTTTTTGGACTCTACCAAAAATGATTCAAAATGTCATTTGGACCGGGCCTCATGTTGAATAACCACTTTTTAAACCCTCACAGTGACCAAAACTGCCATTTTTACAGAGTTTTGCTTACTCAAAATCTTCAATTTTGACCAATTTCAGGCACAGAAATGACTTTAAACACACTTATTTTAGTTGAAAAAGTAATAACTCACATCCAACCGTCATTTAAAGTCAAAAGATTAAATGTTAAAATTTCATCAATATTGACCATTTTTTCAACGTTCGACTGGTCCGGGGTCATCGTTTTTCATCAGAAAATTGATTTTTTGGACTCTACCAAAAATGATTCAGAATGTCATTTGGATCAGGCCTCATGTTGAATAACCACTTTTTAAACCCTCACAGTGACCAAAACTGCCATTTTTACAGAGTTTTGCTTACTCAAAATCTTCAATTTTGACCAATTTCAGGCACAGAAATGACTTTAAACACACTTATTTTAGTTGAAAAAGTAATAACTCACATCCAACCGTCATTTAAAGTCAAAAGATTAAATGTTAAAATTTCATCAATATTGACCAATTTTTTCAACGTTCGACTGGTCCGGGGTCATCGTTTTTCATCAGAAAATTGCTTTTTTGGACTCTACCAAAAATGATTCAAAATGTCATTTGGATCGGGCCTCATGTTGAATAACCACTTTTTAAACCCTCACAGTGACCAAAACTGCAATTTTTACAGAGTTTTGCTTACTCAAAATCTTCAATTTTGACCAATTTCAGGCACAGAAATGACTTTAAACACACTTATTTTAGTTGAAAAAGTAATAACTCACATCCAACCGTCATTTAAAGTCAAAAGATTAAATATTAAAATTTCATTAATATTGACCATTTTTTCAACGTTCGACTGGTCCGGGGTCATCGTTTTTCATCAGAAAATTGATTTTTTGGACTCTACCAAAAATAATTCAAAATGTCATTTGGATCGGGCCTCATGTTGAATAACCACTTTTTAAACCCTCACAGTGACCAAAACTGCCATTTTTACAGAGTTTTGCTTACTCAAAATCTTAAATTTTGACCAATTTCAGGCACAGAAATGACTTTAAACACACTTATTTTAGTTGAAAAAGTAATAACTCACATCCAACCGTCATTTAAAGTCAAAAGATTAAATATTAATATTTCATCAATATTGACCATTTTTTCAACGTTCGACTGGTCCGGGGTCATCGTTTTTCATCAGAAAATTGATTTTTTGGACTCTACCAAAAATGATTCAAAATGTCATTTGGACCGGGCCTCATGTTGAATAACCACTTTTTAAACCCTCACAGTGACCAAAATTGCCATTTTTACAGAGTTTTGCTTACTCAAAATCTTTAATTTTGACCAATTTCAGGCACAGAAATGACTTTAAACACACTTATTTTAGTTGAAAAAGTAATAACTCACATCCAACCGTCATTTAAAGTCAAAAGATTAAATGTTAAAATTTCATCAATATTGACCATTTTTTCAACGTTCGACTGGTCCGGGGTCATCGTTTTTCATCAGAAAATTGATTTTTTGGACTCTACCAAAAATGATTCAGAATGTCATTTGGATCAGGCCTCATGTTGAATAACCACTTTTTAAACCCTCACAGTGACCAAAACTGCCATTTTTACAGAGTTTTGCTTACTCAAAATCTTCAATTTTGACCAATTTCAGGCACAGAAATGACTTTAAACACACTTATTTTAGTTGAAAAAGTAATAACTCACATCCAACCGTCATTTAAAGTCAAAAGATTAAATGTTAAAATTTCATCAATATTGACCATTTTTTCAACGTTCGACTGGTCCGGGGTCATCGTTTTTCATCAGAAAATTGCTTTTTTGGACTCTACCAAAAATGATTCAAAATGTCATTTGGATCGGGCCTCATGTTGAATAACCACTTTTTAAACCCTCACAGTGACCAAAACTGCAATTTTTACAGAGTTTTGCTTACTCAAAATCTTCAATTTTGACCAATTTCAGGCACAGAAATGACTTTAAACACACTTATTTTAGTTGAAAAAGTAATAACTCACATCCAACCGTCATTTAAAGTCAAAAGATTAAATATTAAAATT